>NC_091473.1:98425292-99132792 GCF_036971445.1 Narcine bancroftii
ACAGACTGTGTTAGGGAACTGGAGCTGGAGCTGGATGAAATCCAGATCATTTTGGAGGCAGAGGGGATGAGAGACAGAAGCTATAGGCAGTCACACCCAAGATGCAAGAGGCAGGCTGTTAGGAGAGACCACCCCTGTAGTCATACCCTTCAACTATTTGGAGGAATAATCTATCATGGACAAGTTATTGTGGTCAGGTCTCTGATGCAGAGTCAGGCCCTTCTGCTCAGAAGGGAAGGTGATGGAGAATTTATATGCTAGGGGAATAGATAGGAGGTGCTGTGCCCAAGATTGAGACTCCTGGATGGTATATTGCCTCCCAGGTGCCATCATCACCAACATCTCCGTTCAAGACCACAGCATTCTCAAGTGGGATGATGAGCAGGCAGATCTCATGGTCCATGTTGGTAACAATGAAAAAGGAAAACGGAAGAGGTCCTGAAGAGGGAATATAGGGAATTAAGAAGGAAGCCAAAAAGCAGTTCCTGAAGGGTGGTAATCTCTAGATTGCTGTTTGTACCATGGGCAGGTGAGGGCAGGAACAGGAAGCTATGGCAGATGAATGCATGACTCAAGAGTTGGTGCAGGGGAAGGGGTTCAGGTTCGTGGACCATTGGGAATTCTCTGGGGAAGGTATGACCTGTAGAAATAGGATGGATTGCACCTGAATAGGAGATGGACTAATATCCTGATGGGGAAGTTTGCAACAGATGTTGGGGTTGGTTAAAACTAGTTTGCCAAAGTTATGGGAACCAGAATTAGAAGGCAAAAAACAGATGCAATGTGAGTATGTGGACAAGATGACCAGAGGAGAGGCCATAATGGCTCGAGTTCTGGGTAATGAACATGGTCAGGTGACAGACCTCTTGGTGGGGGAGCATTTCGGTGAAAGTGACCATGACTCCCTGTCTTTAGCCTATGGACAAGGGTATGAGTGGACAAAATGACAAAGGGATGATTATGATGGGATTGGCAGGAAATGGGGAAAGTAAATTGGAACCAGATATTCTTGCAGTAAAGCATGGAACGTATGAGGGGTCTGGATAAGTTTGTCCCACCGAGACAAGGAGAACATGATAGGATAGGGGTATTGCAGTTGACAAAAGAGGTGAGACAGCTAGTTTAGAAGATGCATATAGAGGTTTATGAATAAAAGACAGGAACAGCTCCTAAGAATTATATCATAGCCAGGAAGGAACTTTAGGGACATAGGAGAGCTAGAAGGGAGCATGAGAAGGCCGTGGAAAAATAGGATTAAGGGAAGCCCTATGACATTCTATGCTTATGTGAAAAATAGAATGATGACAACGAGAGCCTGAATGCAGAGGAAGTCCTAAATGATAACTCAGTGATCACTAGAGAGAGGAATCTTGATTATCCAGAGATCAGTATAGAACAAGTTTATGTGTTAAAGAGGAAGCGCTGAATCTTCTTAAAAACATTACAATTGATGTCCCCAGAACCAAACAAGATATACTCCAGGTTGCTTCAGGGATTGGAGAATGGCAAATATGTATAAAAAAGGTAATAAGGAGAATCCTGGGAATTGTAGACCAGTAAGTGTTATATAGTCAGGATAATGTGAACCATTTTGTAAACACGTACGAATACACCCTTCTTACTGTAGTAACAGTAGTGCACCACTGTGGGGTGTATGTATATGCATATGAGCTTGTGAACAGTTTTCTGAGATGGTGGAAAACATGAGTAAGTAAAATTTCTTCTGTTATTTGAATCTTGCATCTCTAAGTTATTTATGAAGCCTCCCAAGTAATACAAAGATACAATATGGTGGCAGTGGTATAAGAGAAAAAGAATAAAGCTATACAATTGATTGTAAGTCACTGAAATATGAATGGGAAAAAAGAGAAAAAATGGTTGGAGCAACAGCAGTTCAGCCAGTGATGGACTGGGAAGGCTGAAGACATTGTTGAATTGTTTAAAAAGTTTCAGAAAAAGTGCAATTTAGCATTCAAAAGCTATTTTAAAAATGCAATAGCAGAGGAGAAGGTCAGTTATATACTTCTCTGGATAGGGAAGTGTGATAGTACAGATCTATCACCAATGTATATAGTGTATATAGTTACAGTATCTAGACTGTGCTTACAGCGATTGGCTGAGAGCTCAGCCACGCCTACTCTCTAGGCCTTAAATGGTTGTGTCCCTAGCCAGGTCGGATCATTTCGGACTGGTCGGCCACCTGTGAAGAGCTCCTGTCTTTTGCTAATAAAAGCCTTGGTTTGGATCGACAAGTCTTTGATTCTTTCGACGAGCTCTACAATTTTATTAGCAAAAAGAAAAAAAAGATTTTTTTGGAAGGGATGGAGCGTTTGACTCGGCCAGAAAAACTTGATATCGACCCACAGTCAGCTACAGCCTTCAAAGCCTTTAAGTTCTGGCTGCTGAACTTTGAAAACTTCCTGAGATTCATTCGGGTGGGGGAGGATAACCAGCGTCTAACAGCATTGCTGTCTATGGTGTCCTTGAGAGTCTACGAAAACAACCAGGATGAGACCACTTACACCGCAGCCATAAAGGTACTGAAAGAACTATATGATCAACCGGTGAACAGAGTTCATGCCTGGCTCGTGCTTGCGTCGAGGAAGCAACAGCCCGGCGAGTCCAGCAGGGCATATTTACAAGTATTAAAGGCATTGGGCAAGGACTGTAACTGTGTGGACAAAACTGCTGCCGAGATCACTAGCGACCTCGTCCGGGATGCCTATGTGGCCGGGCTCTGATTGAACGAAGTGAGGCTGCGCTTGCTCGAGCAAGGCGTAGAAAAACTAGAGGACGTGGCCCGGATTGCGATCACAATGGAGAATGCAGCCTTAAAGTCCAACGAGTTCTCTAGGGACTGGTCCCCACGTTCTGATGTGAGTAGAGTGCCCTTCTACCCTACCACCCCCCGAGATACTGACGGCCTGTCGGCTGCTGCTACACTGCCCCCTACAAACCCAAAATGTTATTTCTGCGGGAGGGACAAGCACTGCAGGTCCCAGTGCCCAGCAAGAAAAGCCAGGTGCCAGAAGTGCCTTAAAAACGGCCACTTTGCTGCAGTCTATAGGTCTAAAATGGCCGCCAGCAAACACAGTGCCTTGTGTGAAGCCCAATCGCCACTATCCCATTCAAACTCTTCTTCCCCAGAGCACTCGTCCAATGAGAGCAAGGGCTCCCCTGCATGGCAACGCCTGACATCACGGAGATGCCGAACCCGGAAGGGGAAGCCCACCCTCGCAACCATGGTGTTGGACCACCTCTCACCCCCGTGCGGAACACTCGACCCGACCTCGGTCCCGACTGTGGCAACCGCTGCTGCTGCCGCCGCCACAGCCACCCCCAGGGCTGATGCTACCGCTGCTGCTGCCCGCTCCCCGTCTGCGCTGCCTACGCCACCGCCGATGCGGCCACCACGACTGACTGGGGACCTGCCGCGGCCAACACTACCACTGCTGATGCCCGCTCCCCTGCTGCTACCGCCGACGCCGCCGCCGGTGCGGCCACCACGACCGACTGGGGACCCGCCGCGGCCAACCAGGTACTCACCCTAGTGTCCATCGCTGACGACCGCTGGGGCCCGACCGCTGCGACCGACTACCTACCCACCGCCAACCGCGAGCAACTACAAACCCCACTACTTACCTTTCATCCGCCGACGCCACCACAACAGCACTTCCGGGAGGTCCTCCAACCTGCTCCTCCAGCGCTGACTACGTCTATGATGTCATCCCGTTGTGTGACGTCATCATGCGGAACTCCCCTGTCAACTGGATCAGTGGCTGCTTCTATAACACTAAACCAGCAATGCTCTCATCCCCTCACTAAAGCAATGGAACTGATTAAAGTGCATGGACACTACACCAATTGCTTATTTGACTCTGGGTCAACTGACAGTTTTATCCGGCCAGATCAGGCTCTCCGTTGGGGACTTGACATTATCTCCACTACCCAGAGGATCTCATTAGCGACGATGTCGCACTCGACCAGGATAAAAGGGGTATTGCATTGCCACGCTGGAAGTACAGGGCGTAACGGTCACCCACTTCAAATTATTCGTCCTTCCCCAATTGTGCGACCCAGTGTTGCTGGGATTAGACTTTCAGTGTCAGTTCCGAACGGTGTCCCTACACTTTGGGGGACCCCACGCCCCCCTCTCGGTCTGCCATTGCCCCGCCCCCGAAGCACCCGAGCAACCCGCCCCCGTGCCCTGGGGCCAATCCTGTGGCCTTTCCACACTCCAGATTGCCCCACCAGCACTCTTCGCAAACCTCACCCCAGGCTGGAAGCCTGTGGCCACCAAAAGTCGGCAATATCGTTACGAAAACAGGCAATTCATTAGGAGTGAGGTGCGTAGATTGCTGGATGAGGGCATCATCGAACCCAGTTCAAGTCCCTGGAGAGCCCAGGTGGTGGTTGTCAAGAACGGGGAAAAGCTACGGATGGTGGTCGACTATAGCCAGACCATTAACCGCTTCACGCTCCTGGATGCGCACCCCCTGCCACGCATCATGGATGTGGTGAACCAGATCGCCCAATACCACATATTCTCCACCATTGACTTACGTTCGGCCTACCACCAGCTCCCGATCCGCTGTGAGGACCGACCATTCACAGCCTTCGAAGCGAATGGGCGGCTGTATCAATTTCTCAGGGTACCATTCAGGGTCACGAATGGTGTCGCGGTCTTCCAGCGGGAAATGGACCGGAAGGTGGACCAGAACGGGCTAACTGCTACCTTCCCGTATCTGGACAATATCACCATCTGCGGCCACGACACGCAGGACCACGACGCCAACCTAGACAAATTTCTTCAAACTGCCCGTCGGCTGAACCTGACTTACAATTTGGACAAGTGTGTCTTCCGGACCACAATACTCGCGATTCTACGTTGCGTGGTGGAGAACAGGATAGTCATGCCAGATCCTGACTGCATGCGTCCCCTAATGGCTTATCCTCCCACCCCCCATACCCAGAAAGTGCTCAAACACTGCCTGGGCCTTTTCTCATATTACGCCCAATGGGTTCCACACTACACTGACAAGGCGCATCTTCTTATCAAGACCACCTCCTTTCCCCTCTCGACCGAAGCCTGAATGGCTTTCGATCGAATCAAATCTGACATTGTCGCTGCGATGCTGCACGCGATCGATGAGTCTGTCCCGTTTCAAGTCGAGAGCGATGCATCCGACTTCGCCCTGGCAGCCACCTTGAACCAGGCCGGTTGGCCTGTAGCCTTCTTCTCCAGAACCCTCCAGGGTCCAGAAAGTAGGCACTCCTCGATCGAGAAGGAGGCCCAGTCCATAGTTGAAGCGATGCGTCGTTGGAGACATTATCTCGCTGGGAGGCGGTTTACATTGTTGACTGATCAACGCACGGTCTCCTTTATGTTCAGCAACACCCAGCGTGGTAAGATAAAAAACGACAAAATCGCCAGATGGAGAATCGAACTCTCCACCTTTAACTATGACATCCTGTACCAGCCTGGTAAGCTCAACGCGATGAGTACTCCCGCTTCCCATTCGCTGTGCCCTGCCCAGACACCACTGCCACCTCAGTGATACAGGCCCTTCACAGTATTTTCGCCATTTTTGGGTACCCCAATTCCATCCACAGTGATAGGGGGTCCTCATTCATGAGCGCAGAGCTGCAACAGTACCTTCTGGAGTGTGGTATTGCTTCAAGCAGGACCACGAGCTATAACCCACGCGGTAACGGCCAGGTCGAGAGGGAGAATGCCACCATATGGAGAGCGGTTACACTGGCTCTCCGGTCTAAAGGTCTCCCCACCTCTCACTGGCAGGAGGTTCTCTCTAGTGCCTTACACTCCATCTGCTCCCTCCTATGTACCACAACAAATGCCACCCCCCACGAAAGGATGTTCCTTTTCTGGAGGAAATCCGAATCAGGAACCACTGTACCAGTATGGCTCACCGTCCCTGGCCCGTCCTTTTGCGACGCCACGTCCGGCACTCAAAGAATGACCCTTTGGTCGACCGAGTGACTCTACTCCACGCGAACCCGCATTACGCCTACGTTGAGTTCCCAGACGGGCGGGAGGACACTGTTTCGGTGCGGGACCTAGCTCAGGACGCGGTAGACCCAGCAAACCCCCCAACCTAATCTTCCCCAACTCTTTATTCCCCAGGCCCCATGCCGCAACAGAAGGACCAACAGCACCCCAACGACCCGGGCCACCCTGCTGACAACACGACTGGGGAATTGAGCAAAGGAGCCCGCTGGCGACACCACTCCAGCGACCCCAATGCCGGCACCACGGCGGTCACGCCGGATGGTCAGACCCCCTGACCACTACAGTCCTTAACCTACCCCTTCCTTTCATTCTCTCCCTCGTTTTTTTTTCCAGGGTCAGTTCTCCAAGAAGGGGTGAATGTGATAGTACAGATCTATCACCAATGTATATAGTGTATATAGTTACAGTATCTAGACTGTGCTTACAGCGATTGGCTGAGAGCTTAGCTACGCCTACTGTCTGGGCCTTAAAGGGTTGTGTCCCTAGCCAGGTCGGATCATTTCGGACTGGTCGGCCACCTGTGAAGAGCTCCTGTCTTTTGCTAATAAAAGCCTTGGTTTTGATCAACAAGTCTTTGATTCTTTCGACGAGCTCTACAGGAAGTAAGGCCTTGACTTATTTCATAGCTGGGAACGTACAGAGTTCAAGAAAAATGATCCAGAGTTGATATTTGCTAAGTTTGCTTCGCACCTTGAACCCAGGTCTAATCATAGAATTAAACACTATGAATTTCAAGGCTCAATGCCAGAGACTGATGAAACTGTTGATAACTCTCTCACTCGACTAAAAATTATTGATGCAAAATGTAGATTTAAGGATATAGAGGAAAGACTAGTTGATCAACTAATGTGGGGGAATGCCCATCCCAAAGTGTAAGTCTCATAGGGAAGGATAGCTCAAAGCCACAGCCAAAGCCTTCAAAGCCAAGAGGATGCAAGTGAAACCCCTATCTATGCAGACCCACCCACAGCAAAAAGAAGAAAGGGTTGATGCTATAAAGAACACAATAAGAAAAGAGCAAACCCCTAGGTCCTGCAGGAAGTGTGGCAGATAACTCACCTTCGATGACCGAAACAAATGCCTCACATATGGTTCTGAATGTAGAGCCTGTGGTAAAGCAAGTCACTAGGCAAAGATGTGCAAGTCTGATATGAAGTTAACAGTAATACCAGTGAAGAAAGAAGACAAGAAGAAGATCCACCACATAAAAGGAAACAACAGGATACCCAGATACTGGACATAGAATCCATACACCTTCACGAGATGTCGCGTGAGATGAAAGAAGGAAGTGAGTTGCACACAAGAATCCAAATACAGAGGACAATCCAGAAGAAGCCTGTGATATTTAACCTAAAGACAAAGCTGGATATTGAATCACAAAGCAACGTCCTTCCACTCAGACTCTACTGCTAGATGTTCCCAGAGAACATAATAAAGGGTATCCAAAAGATTTTTTTCTCTAATCAATCTACAACTTATGCACTTATCCCTGATTAATGCTTCTTGTACTTTCCTCACTGTAACATTGTTAAACTAACTGTCTGTAGTTACTGGGTTTATCACAAGATAAAATAACAGAAATAGGCCATTGGCCCATCGAGTCTCCTCCACAACTCCACTCTGATCTTTTCTGCAAAAGGGTGTAAATCTTGCAAATTACTTGTCACCATTTTCAAATTTCATTCCTCACTTCCCTGAGCTCAAAATATCTCTACCAAGTGATTTGTCCATGCCAACTTTAGCTAGCCTTTTGTAGTTTGTTCTTTTCATTAATGTTCATGATTCAATTTATTGCCATTGTAATAAACTAGTGCCGTATTTCATGAAATTGCTTTTGCCTGCTGTAAGGCAGACAGATTCACCATGAGCAGAAATTTCCTGAAGTCCCTTTTACAGACAGAGAGAGAGAAAGAAGGAAAAGAGATTTGCCTCCAGTGCTTCTTCAGCCTCTGCATCCACACAGGCTCCAGTCCAAACCATTTGCAAGCTGAGCTCCAGATCTGAACCTCCTATGCGTTTAGGAATTCTTCAGCGCCTTCAGCACCCCCTCACATCCCCATTCCGATACCTAGTACACATTCAGCCATTTTCGAGCCAGTCTCTAGCAGTCCACAGCCTAGCATGAGTCTCCTGACAGCAGTCTCCAACAGCCCACAACCTCCATGGGTTTCTTGTCTCAAATCACAGCAGTCCTCCGCATGCATAGGTCTTTCAGCCGCAGAGCCTCCTTACTGGTCCACTGCCATGGTCTCCATCCTATGGGTCATCTTTTCTGCTTCTCCTTCTCAGACAGGGGATATGGTGCTTTGTGCCAGTTCTCCACTCCCTTAGAGTCTTCAACCCTTGTGGCTACTGCTGATCATAGGCGTTGCCATATTGGGCGCAGACCCCATGTTTGCGGGTTTTTAAATGAGCTGTTCAAAGCCTCTGAGGAGCTGATGGCAGTTGACTGGGTGGTTGGACCTCACGGGCGTTCTGTATCTCTTAAATTTTAGCCCATCCAGTATCTCAGCTAATATTTTGTAAGCATTTTCTTTAGTAAAGACTGATATAATACAATATCCTTTAGCACCAGATGAGTCTTCTGTCTTCACGAGCTTATCTCTTTTTATTTTCCATTTCCATTTCCTGTTTATGTGGCAATAGAATGGTTTTGGATTCCTATTTATAGTTCACTCTGGCCTTTACTCTCTTCTCTCTTTGCTTATCCTATTTCCTTTTCTGATTTACATCTGCACATTTTGTAATCAGCTTGGTCCATATTTGTGTTTGCACCATGCTCTCTATCACAGGCTCCTTTTGTCTTGTTATCCAAGAAGCCCTGACTTAACTTCCTTACTCATCTCTTTAATGGGAATGCAGCTAAGCTGCAGCTGAAGTCCTCCAGCAACTACCTATATACGTGCTTCTTATTCCAGCAAAGTTGTTGCATCTGCTGTTCTCCTATTGCAATCGCTGAGTATTCAATTGAGTGCTGCAAGGGATCTGCCAACAACTGTGAAGGTACCTGCCGTAGATTCCCCTGACTGGATCACTAGACTGAGGGTAACATGGGGGCTTTGTGTGAGGAGGCTACACTTTACAGTAGTGTGCTTGGGAGGCTTCTGAAGGAAGATCTGCTGCTATTTTGAATTTCTACCCATCATGGTTGGGAATGTGGATATGTGTACCATTGGGCGGCAGAAAGGCTTTCACCAGCTCATGGCAGCCATTCTCCAGAAGATGACAGAGTTCAGCTAGTCAGAGTTGACTACCAATTGGCAGCAGGGCAAGACCAATGGTTTTCATATTACGTTTCCCACAGTTGGTGAGATCCACATTTCCTTATGACATGATGTCTTGGGTAAACTTATACCTCTCATTTTGTTCGTTTTAGATTGGTCACAGTGTTTGAGCTACCGAGAGAAAATAGACACACACACACCGAGAGCAGTTCAGATTATACAAATGTTTATTACAAATTCAAAAGCTGATTTCAAACTACAATATGCAAGCCCTTCCCAACTATACTTATCAATGCCTGGACTGGTCCCAACTGCCGAAGCGAGGCAACGACTGCACACTTGTAGTAGGTTGTCAGGGCGCCGGTAGCAGTTTCTCCACCTCCCCCAACCGGGAGGTTGGCTGGATTCTAGAAGTTCTTCTTCTTGCTGAGAGATGTTGCCACCTCTCGGAAAGTCTCAAACTTCAGCAGTGGGACCATGGCTTATATTACCCAAAAACTGCTTACCCAAGCACCTATTCCCAGCACAGCAAGAAAGATAAGTGAGCAAGCTAGCATGCCAGGTTTCTATCGAATAACATAATTTTCAGCTTATCATTTTGAATAAAATGGTTTATTTTGCGTCAAGGCTAGGTCTCTGACAGTCTGTGACCAAAACAAGCAGGAAGATTAATTGTTCTTAGTACACAGATGTCCTTTCATCAGATAACTGCATCTCTGGCCCCTGGGTGGAATTTAGCTTATGTCTGCTGATTCTAAAAACAAGCAGGTTCTCAGCCTTGCAGAAGCAAAGCCTGCAAAAGTAAAAAAAAACAGTTAGAATCTTCCATTACACATGAAATGGCCCGAGTAAACGAGGATCAGGTGATGGCATGGCTAATTTAGTAAGGAAGGAAGGGCACTAGGACTGCTTCTCAGGAAAGTGAGACTTTTACAAGGTGAACAGATTGCGTATGAAATAGAACAGGTCCAATATCTCATGGTGTTCTGAAGGGTTTAAACTAATTTGGCAGAGCAGATGTACAGTTAGATTTTATGTAGAAATTTGTTGATATCTGGAATGCTATCCCAGAAGTGGTGATGAAATCAGGTATATTAATTCCATTTAAGAGACATTTAGGCAGGCACCTAAACAGACAGGGCATAGGAGGATACAGCCTTAATGAGGACAAATGGATTAGTGTGGATAGACAAAAAAATTGATAAGAGCCTTCTGATATTCTGGGGTTGGAGTTCATGCACTCTTGCAGGTTGTGCTTCTCTTTGGGTGATATGTCAATATCAAAGTGTCTGACTTCCTAAGCTGTGATAGTGGAGTGGTGTTTATGTCTGTATCTTGTGGATCTGTCCACTGCACCAAGCTTCCTTGTGAAGAGTAGAAGCTGTCTGTGATGGTTTCCAGTTTGGTACAGCTATCACAGACCAACTACTGCAGACTTGAGAAACCAAGGTCATAACTCACTGACAAGATAGTCTGGTGTGTGTTGATATGAAAAAAACATTTTATTGAGAATGGAAAGTACAAAGGTTAAGCAAGCAGATTTAATTTAATTAGTGAACTATATTGGACAAATTACTTGCAGCTGTAGTCTACTTCTCACTTCCTGTTCTTGGGACTAGACAGAATACTAATGCATGAAAGTATCCCAAGGAGTTCATAGTCACACCTGTATGTACAATCTCAAGCTAGTTGATATTTATATTCTTCTTCACCAGAGTTTCTATTGTCTACTTCCTTTATTTTATATCTGATCTGATCACTTCTTGTTTTCTATCAACGTTCATTGTGGTTTTGCAGGATGTCTGGAAAAAAAATATAGTTGTCCTTGTATGGTGATACAACCACTGCACTGGCCTCACTCCTGCCAGCCTACAGCAGGGGAAAACCACTATACCCGCAGGTAGGCAACCTGGGACGCTGGCTCACCTGCCAGCTGTCAATCAATGGCCCATATAAAGACTCGAGCTGGCCCCTACGGGGACAGTCAGACATCTTGAGCCAGAAAGATACTGAGACTGGAATGTACAAGTTTAAGCTAATTAAAGCCTGTTGTTCAGTCTGTGGGCTTTCCCACAGAATTTTTCACATAGCAGCGCTCATAATTTAATTAACTTAAAATTAAAAGGACCATGGAGAGGTTCTTCACAATCGAGTGGCTGGATATCGAACTTCATCACCCAGACGCTCCATCATACTTCGAGATCTGGAAGCAGGAAATTGAGGTGATCATCCATACACAGGCTGAGGCCATCAACACTAATCAGTAGAGACTCATGGTACTTTGCTCTAAGCTGGGCCCGTGTGCTTTCCAGGCAATCTGAGACTGCATGGATTTCGAATCAGTGATGGTCATCCTGGAAGGCATGTACTTGCCAGCGACGAGCATACTCTACACCCGGTACCTGCTCAGCATCAGGGTATAGCAGCCAGGTGAGATGGAAGATGCTTACCTGGGGGAACTGCAAGAAATACCACTCCCATGCATGATCGAAGCTGGGGTGAGTGCTGGGGAGGTGGAGTGCCTTGTCCGAGATGTCTGCGTGTGAGCATTGTGGTCGCAGGTGACTCAACAGAGACTGTTGGAAGAGAATAATGCCTCCCTTAACAGGATTATGGAGGTGGTCTGCTCCCTAGATGCTGCAGCAGTTCACCATGTAGAGACCTTCGATGCTCACTTCCCCCAACCTCTGGCCTGGCCGACACCAATGATAGCAGTCACTGAGGGGCCCCATGAGGAAGAGACAATTGCTGATGCAGTCCG
Source organism: Narcine bancroftii (assembly GCF_036971445.1). Classification (NCBI taxonomy): domain Eukaryota; kingdom Metazoa; phylum Chordata; class Chondrichthyes; order Torpediniformes; family Narcinidae; genus Narcine; species Narcine bancroftii. The sequence goes on from NC_091473.1 coordinate 98,437,309, forward strand.
TCACTATAAGTACTATTGGACAGGTGCTCCCGAAAGAACTGCCCTGCAAGGAATTCGCATTGATCCCGATAAGGCAAGAAAGGCTACTTCACTAAAGTGTGCCTCTCCAAACCCACTGGGAGTACTGATGCCCTCCACAACCAATTGGGAGCCCCTTTTGACTCTCAGAATGCCCCTATGTGCGGATCCCATTGGGGAGCAGCGACTCGGACCCCGAGGTGATCCTAGCGTCAACCATGCTAATGAAGGACATTCCCCACTGACTTGATGCTTGATGATGGACATCACTGTCAATGGGAAGGAAATCGGAGACTGGCATCTCCCTGCCAGCATGGCTGACGTCTCTGGGTCCAGTACTCCTCTGCAAACACATAATGACTCACAAATCCAACCCCTGATGGAGCAGGTGCACCTGCTCCATTCAAACTCAAATTACGCCTATACCAGGTACCCCAAGTACCCCAATGGAAGTGAGGACACCATCTCAACCAGGGACCTGGCACCCCATCACCCCTGGCCCATCCAGGATCCCCCAGGAGCCAACACCCTCTCTCCGCTTTTCCAGAGGGCCCCAATCCTCACAGACCTGCCCCACACCTACACTCCACTCTGTGAGACAACATCCCACCCACTCTACCGGCAGCCCCAGACCCCGCCAATCCCCAGACCATCCTGCCCCTACCGACCATTGACCAGGAGCCTGAGGCACAGATGACCGTCGGACTGCCTGAACTTGTAGATACTACTCAGTACTGAGAGCACACCCCCACCCTCCCCGGACTCATTTTAAGAAGGGGGTGAATGTGGTGATCCAACCACTACACTGACTGCACTCCTACTGACTCCTACTGGCCTACTACAGGGGGAAACCACTGTACCTGCAGGTGGGCAACTTGGGAGACTGGCCTTACCTGCCGGCTATCAATCACTGGCCCATATAAAGACTCGAGCCGGCCTCTTTGGAGAGCCAGAAAGGTGGAGCCAGCAAAGATACAGAAACTGGTGTGTACAAGTTTAAGCTAATTAAAGCCTGTTGTATAGTCTGTGAACTTTGTGTCAGAATTATTCACACAGCAGTGCTCACACTTTGATGAAGTAACCACATTATTTTCTATTTCTGGGTATCATTTACCTCTTGCATTTTTTAGTTAGGCATTCCTTGGTTTGAAAATCTGTTTGATATCATTTCTTTGGTTGTTTATTGTTTAATTTCTGATATACATTTCTGGAAGACAGCTTTAATTACATGTTAAATTCAATACATTGTCATGAAAATTACACTGATTAGAGACTGAACTAAAGCGCTGGTTTCCAAAGGTAAGTTTCAGCCTCAAAATGTTCCATGTTGCAGTGATATTGTGCAATATTGCTTCTATGTTTTATTCAGTAAATCATTTTTTCCTAGAAATTGATGATAATGTGGAAGTGTGACAAAGTGACAGAGGAATTTGAATCTTTGGGATTGTCTATAGCTGAGTTAGTGAGTGTATTCAAGGGAGGACTGGGTAGATTTTTTTGAATTAAGAGAATCAAGGGTGCAGAGGATTGAATGGGAAAATAGATTGAAAAATCAGATTCCTGCTGATTTTATGTAATAGGAGAGCAGGTTTGGGTTAGGTAGGAAGTGTGTGAGCTGAGCCATGATTTAAATTTGGGATTTAAGAATATAGCTTAAACCCTTCCCTTTACAGTTCCAGGTTTTACTGAATTCCAGGCAACTTATACGTGGTGGTGGGGAAATTGAATTCATTTCAAAAGATTCTTATTTAAATTTAAGGTCATTGCTGTAATGATTGCCCAGAATTGCACAAAGTACTTCAAGTCTGGCCCAAACAAACTTTTATATTGTTGAAACCTGACTTCTTTACTCAATGCCCTGCCCAATGTAAGCAAACATGCCATACATCTTCCTTATCATCTAATTTAATTTCTTGGCCATTTGGAAGGAATGATTGACTTGGATCCCAGATCCCTCTGCACATTGGTGCTGTGAAATGTCCTGCCTTTAACTGTATACTTTCGTCTTAGGTTTGATCTCCAAAAATGCAACTCTTCACATTTGTCTGGATTATCTACTTATCTGCCCTTATCTTTGATTGACCTCCACATTGTCAAAAGCTCCAACAATCTTTGTGTCCTCTGCACAATTACTAACCCATGTTGGAATCTAGGGGTTAAAACATTATGAAAGAAATGATTAATTAATAAGTTTATATTTACTGCATGGTTCAGGGAAAAAGAGGAATGTGATTAAGTGGCAATCACAGCATGGAGCAAAGTTGGCCGAGCAAAATGGTCTGCTCCAAAATACGATTTAGGAGGAATGCTCAAACTGAAGGAGGTGGTGAGTAGCACAGGAGACACAGGCCAGACCTGAACAAAGAATGGCCTGCAAGAAACAAAGGGAATGGAAAACCAGTCTAGGAGGAAGATTAAGGCAAGAGGAGGTGTTAAAGAGAACAGCAGAAATTGGCCAGACAGGGACAGAATGGTGATTAGAAATATCTGGGGATGAATTCATTTCTGATCAAAACAACAGGATAGTCTGGCCTGGAGGATTAAGATGGGAGCGCTACACCCCAGATATCTGCAAAACAGGAGATGACTTGTGATAACCCTTATGCAAAAAGATCTAGCAAAGGAAGACAACTTTTGTTCTGTATGATAAGGTTGATCTATATAAACTGAGCCAACTGGACAATAGGGGTCAGTCTTGGGGAGTAGCTCACTGTGCAGGTGACCTATGAACTAATGAGTGACCCAGAGCTCTGTTAAGTTTTATTCTTGTGCTGTGTAATAAATTGACTGTTGAACCGAATACCTTCTCCTATCACTTCATTCAAAGGACACGCTGGACTCAGACTACACATAGACTAAATTAAGAGTAAGGTAAAGCCAGAGTCCGACACCCACTAACCTACTTTTTCATCCGTCATTTATATATATCACAAACAACAAGGGTTCTATGATGGGTATATTAGATTTTATATTATATATAAATATACTTTTTAAAAGAAATAGATTGTTGGGGGGGGGGGGTGGTGGTTGGTGTAGGTAATCACAAACACTCCTCATTTAATATACAAGAGCTTTGCTGAAAATGAGACATTAAGGCACCAGTGATTTTGCAAAAACTTTGAAGAATGCCTTTGGAGAATTCACAGGTAGGTGTTAATTGGACTGATGCTGTGGAGTAATGGATTATTGTTTTGAAAGCAAGATGAATAGGCTCACAAGATTGGTTCTGGAGCCCTGCAAGAAGGTCAGGTGGTTTTGAGAGAGAGAAAGAGAGAGAAAAAAAAACACTGGAGTGACTGATGGAAGTAAATCAGTTTGTGTGTGTCCAATGAGCAATGAAACCAACAAGAACCTTCATGAGCAGTATCGAATTGCCTTTAAACGCCAGGGGAAAATTCATATTAAATTCATGTTAAATTCTGTCCACAGTATAAGAATCGCCTGATATTGGTGAACTTGGAGGAATGAGAAGAAGTAGAAGGGTGCTTAGTTAGCTTAAATTAATAATAATAATGTTAAACTTTGATCCTGTTTTTATGTGTAAAGAAAATTAAAAGTAACTTTTGTTTAAGTAACCATTTGTCTTGGTGAATCTTTATTGCTGCTGGGTTTTGGTGTACTCTGGGCCTGTAACAAGTTCAACACTGATCCCTACAAAACACCACTGGTTATGGTTCCAGGCAGAATAACAACCTTCCATCGCAAACCCGTCTCCATGGAAAAGCTAGTTCTGAATCTAAACTATCAATCCATTGTCGATCCCAAGCTTTCTGGATTAGCCTACCATGAGGGAGCCTTTTAAAAGCCTTAGTAATGTCAATGAAGAATTTCTGCTCCAGCTATACTAAATTTACATCCTATACTGTATGAACTACAGTATACAGTTAATAAAGATGTGCCTAAATTTGAGGTTTTGAGGTGTTTTATTTTTAAAAAAATGCCATGTTAATGTCCATTAATTTCATCCATATACCCTAGTAATAATATAATAAATATAAAGCAATAATATAGTAATAATATAATAATAATAAAATAACATTTACCCCTCCATAAATCTTCATCTGCGAAGCCAAGCCAAAGAAGAAGAATATATGGTGACAGAAATGGTTGGTGACCATAATATCATTGATAATAATCATTTGCCAACCATAAGACCTGACAGCTATATTTTCATGGAAACCCCAATACCTTAATTCTACATAGTACATTTGTCCAATCAACATCAGGTACAGGACTCATTAAAGTGTTACTGGTACACAGTAAGTATCAAACTCCTTGCTGCTGTTCGCAAATTATGCCACACTGAAAACTGAGCAGCTTCCAAATCTGCTCAGATAAATCTCAGTACCCAATAAATAGGAACAGGCAGGTGGTAGCGAACTGTAGTTTCCCAGTCACAGTTCTTAGCCTCAGCCAAATTTTTTTTAAAAATGTGTGATTTTAGAAACCAAGATGCTGACAATGGAAGTGTAAATGATTTAAATTCTCTTTACTGTTTTTCTTGGATTCCATTTTCATGATGGAATACATTTATCAAATGATCTGTTTCCAAGAAGATTCTTGAGTTGTATAACAGATCCTGTTATAAATGAATGAATACTGGGTATTTTCTTTCCGGGGCAGTTAGCAAGAGCAAAGTGCCTTCTCTGAATTCAAAATTTGTTTCGCCCTGTTTTGGAACTGAATCTCTCCAGTCCTTCCTTTCCTTGTAGAATTAGCTCAGGTGATGTATAGCAGAGCAGATCATTAGGATCCCATAACAAAACAGCTTCATTAAGATTGTGTGTAATACCGTCTTCAAGTACTATCAATCCTTTTACTGCGATTACAGACCACTTAAACATCATTCCTAACATGGTTCTACAATTCAGTTAATTATCATTGAATCCAATTAGCCTATTCAGTACATATTTTCCTGAAAATGGTTAAAACACAGAGATGCTGGAGGAACTCAGCCAGTCTCGCAGTGTCCATAGGAGGTAAAGATATATTACTGACGTTTCGGGTCTGAGCCCTTCTTCCACAGAGATGCTGGAGGAACTCAGCTGGTCTTGCAGCATCCACAGGAGGTGAAGATATATTACCGACGTTTCGGGCTTGAACCCTTCTTATCTTAACCTCCTATGGTAGCCGTGAGACCTATTGAGTTCCTCCAGCATTTCTGTGTTCATATTTCCTTGTGTCCACTGATTCCTTCAACTGCAGCTTGCCTGCCTCTGACTGCGGAGCCAATTGCAACCAACTGCAGCAGTACTGATGTTCAACCTCCCACGTTTTATCCACATCCTTCAGCGCTGCCACAACACAGACAAAGCAACAAATTAGGCTTCTATCTTTAACTTATTCGGTCTTACTCTATTGGATGTTCTACCATCGTTCTTCCACTTTCTCTGGTATTGAAAGTGAACTTGCTCTCTCTTTCCCAGTTTTGATTAAGAGGACCTGAACTGTTTCTCTTACCACAGATGCTGCCTGGTTTGCTGAGTATTTAAAGACAGTTCTGTTTTGACACTAGTGCAGTAAGCTGATTGAACTGTCACCACGGGCTTTGCTGTGAAGTACTGCAGGGTTGGGATTCCCCATCTGTGGGGAAAACTACATTGAATCAGGTCAAACCCAGCAGGCCCATCTCACTATTTGCCTTCATTATAAGTAAAAAAAAAGCATCAATTAGTGTCGTAAACTAGAGCAGCAATGAGTGCACTCCTGCCTCAGTCTTTGGCTTGGTTTAGGCATATGAAGTCGTGTTGTTGTGGATTGATTGTTTTCATCCACTTGGTAGTTGTCTCAAACACTTAAACACAGAAACAAAAAAAAATGGAATCTTTTTCATTGCTATGAAGGAGTCAGTGATTTGTATCCAACAGGTCAATTAGCAAAGGGTCAGGTAAGAGTCAAAGAACACATGGTACACTTGACTACTGATGGGGTACTCTGAGGGCTGTACTTTATTATGGAAATTAATGCCTTTTGGAACATTTTGTCTTAACGTAGGTCACATAATCATTAGAAACTAGTCTTTTGCTTTGAAATCCATAACTGTAACAGCACCAAATCATGCAGATTTAACTATTTAAAAGTTGCAATCAAAATTATCATTCTTTGGCTTCTCAGTGTTCATTAGAATTTGACAAAAGGATCAGAAATTTGAAACAGCATATCTGGTTTGCATGGGAAGGTTGATCTTATCCTATTGGAGGAAAGAGCAGCTGGCAGCAATGATATAGACTACCACAAGCAGCTTTTGGCACAATGCATATATTTTGCATGGTGGCAGTAACAGCTCCTTGCTGATTTATAGGGCTGTAGTTCAGTTGGACTATTGCGGTATCAGGAACAGTTTAAATCTTGCAGACACACTTTTCATGAAAGGGGGGAAAAAACAGCAGATTCTGTGGCTTCCTGCATCTTATCAACATTTCTATAAAGGTATAGATAACAGGAAAAATTCCCCTGTGTAGGTTTCTAAGCTGCTTTAGTCTTTTGGGGAAGTGTCTCAGGGTGTAATCAGATAAAAATACTTATTCATCCCGGATTAAAAAAAACCCAATCTGATGGAGCAGCACCTGTGGGGGAAGGGGAGGGGAAAGGAATGGTCAATACTTCAGGTCCTGACCCAAAATGTTGACTATTCTTTTTTGCCCATTGATGCTGGTCAATCTGCTAAGTTCCTGGAATGGATCATTTGTGCTCTAGATTTCAGCATCTGCAGTAGCATATATCCACAGAAGAAGTAACATAAAGCTGATTAAAAAAAAAATGTAGTTGAAGGAAAAGCAATCAATGAAAGCGACACTAATTGATGCTTTTTTTTTACTTATAATGAAGGCAAATAGTGAGATGGGCCTGCTGGGTTTGACCTGATTCAATGTAGTTTTTATGAAATATCCAAGTGTTTTCTTCTTCCTACTTGCCAAGAGAGGGCACTGTGGTATCAGTGAGAAACATATTTATTGTTATCATACCACAGCAACAGTTCATTTCATGAATAATATGTAGCAATATAGCTGTTATCATCTTTCTAGATTTGCTTTTAAGGGAAATATAAATCAAAGGTTGATTTAATAATTCAAGATTGTTAAATGTATGTATGTTTAAAGATGATTTTGGTTCCAAAGGCTATAGTCAATTACACATCTTTTTTTATTACACTTAAAAACTGGCAATCACATTGAGCATGAATATGCTTTATTATTCAGCTTTCGACGTGAAGGACTTGAGGAATTACCATTTTGGAAAAGAAAAGAATGACAGCATTTGCTTCGAAAGCTCTCAAAATTAAAAACAGTCAGTAAACACTAGAAATGCTACGAATGCCCACGTCCCTTTCCTCCTTCCAGGAGCTTACCAGAATCACTGCTCACACCGGTTGGGTTAAGTAGGGCCAAGTTTCAAGGTCCACAAGAATAGATACATGGGGCTGATTTTTAATAGCATTCCTGATGCGCCATCAATAATCACAAAAGGGTAAAGTTGTGAAACTGAGAGGCTTTTATTAACTATAGACTGGAATAGCCGTCAACCTCATTGACTGATCAAGGCAGAGTGAAATGAGGAGCATGCAAAGGGCTATGGGTAGGATCGGTTTTGGGAGTCATGTCCAGCCAGCATAACAGTGGTTTACCACAATTCCACAAATGAAAATGATCTTTCCCAGAGCAGAATGTGAATTCACTGATTGCAAGGCCAAATCATACCATTCAGCAAATTCAGGTCAACACTACAAATTGCTAATCACTGTTACACAGATGACAGGATTCTCACATAAGACATGGACCTAATGATAATATTGTGTGTGATGGTGTTGCTGTGGATATTTATTCCCATAATTCTGAGGCTCAACAGTTATAAAACTGGTAGGTTTTCATCGTGCTACTATCCTTTCAATAGTGTGATTTAAAACTGATCTCCCTGAACAGGTCCCAGTCAGCCATAGGGAACACAACCAGAATAGATCCCCTTTGATTTAGTTTTATGTGTACTCCTTTGAGTCCTTACCAGCTTGTTCTACTTACCTCTGGCCACCTCCACAGCCTACCACCCTTGGACAATTCTCAGACCCATCAATCTTTATGACCATCTCTATCCCCAATCATTCAATCACGATCCCACTCAGATCTCAGAATCCACTCACAATATTTTTAAATGTTCAGTGCGCAATCCAAGATTCCTTCTATCCTTGGTGCTCTCAATGCACAGGCTTCAATGCAAGACACATCTCAATCCCACACCCAATTGGAGATCACATCCCTCATGTACTCCTGCCACCCCCCCCCCAACCCCCTAACACAGGCGAAAATCTATTGATACTTATCAATGCCCAGACCCTTATCGTAACTACATTTTATAGGCCCTGATCAGATTTTCCGACCCCTGTGGTGGAACACGGTAGTGCAGGAGGTGACCTCACTACACTGTACAGGCTGGCCTGCCTCTGATCCTGTAAATCCTCCCTGTAAGAGTCCTAATAAAGGCTGATAGCTCTAGTCTCCTCCCTCCATTCTAGCCTTAGATCTGGGCCAGAAGCATGTAAAGATGTGCATTATTAAGGCTTTTAATCACTCACTTCAAATCTATTTGTGGTTATTGATTGCGCTACAATTTAATAATCTGATTATTTGCCATGGACAAGGCGATCCGAGTGGAAAGTGGAGGCTGACCCCAGGGATCCAGAAGCCTCTGTCAAGTATGTGGCTTCAATGTTTAAAGGCCTACGTGAGATGCCACGAGAGCTCTGCCGATGTAGACAAGTTCGATCTGCTCTTTTCATCAGTGGACCACTGAACTTACCAAATAATACGGGTCTTCGAAAAGTACAATGATGAGATGGCCCTGCTGTGGCAGCAATATGGTGCTCCCGTGAACTCTATGTATGCTCATTACCTGCTGGTTACCTGTTGCTAGGACCCTGGTGAGTCCATTGACGACTTTGTGAGGGCCATGAGGGAGCTGGGACGAGCCTGTGGGTGCATAGATGTGATCGCGGCAGTCTATCAGAAGGAGCTTCCATTCCAATCGCGTCCTCGAGCGACTCCTGGAGAAGGACAATCAGAGTCTATAGGAAGTCATGCAGGTAGCTTGATCACTGGAGACAGCCCAGAAGAACGCTGAAGCTGTGCCACGTGGCCACCAGATGGGGACCACAGGTGCCACCATCTTGGGCCTCAGGAACCCTGACTGATGCTTCTGCCACTGAGAACATGAGGTACAACTACTGCAGCCAGATTAAGCACACGAGGAAGTACTGTCCAGCCCATAGCATGGCCTGCAGGAAGAAGGGGCACTATGCCAAGGTATGCTGTTCTAAACCTTCATCCAGCAGCGCCATATGCAGACCACAACCTGTATCATGATGTTGGATTGACCCACTTCCAATATGCCCACGTACAGTACCCAGAGAGGTGGGAAGACACGGTGTCCGTCAGGGACCTGGCTCAAGCAGGGCTCTGGCAGAGGCTGTTTGCACCCAGAAGCCCTCATCAGTGACCAGCCAGTTCCATGTATCATCCAGACAAATGACCACTGGAACCCACCACTGCTACTCCTCAGGCCCTCTGCCCCCACCACCCCTAGAACCACGAGCTGAACCCCTAACACCCTACACCCCTCAGAACCTATTTGAACTAACATAGGTCATTCTGCCTCCATCCCACAGGAGCCAACAATGACGCAGTGCTGTGGCGATCACAGAGACGGATAAAGCCACCAGACCAGCTGAATCTATGAACTATGAAAGACTGCACAACCGGTAATGATGGATGTTGTCCCACTTCACCTCACCAGACTTTACCTAAAAAGAAGGGGTGAACGTGGTGGATGTGGTGGTAGTGCCGGAGGTAACCTCACTACATTGTACAGGCTGGCTTGCTTCTGACACTGTAACTCCTCCCAGTAAGATGCCCAATAAAGGCTGATTGCCCTAGTCTTCTCCCCCCCCCCCCCCCCCCCATTCCAACCTTGGAACCAGGCCAGAAGCATGTAAAGATGCACCTGACATTTCAGGTTATTAAAGACTTTAATCACTCGCTTGGTACCTGGTTGTGGTTATTGATCATGCTACAACCCCCAAGTACTGAACCTCACTCCCCATGTTCCTGACCTGGCCTGCTCCTGGATGTTTTCTGCTCTATTTCTAACTATGCTCCACAATATTACAGCACCCTGTGGGAAAGGCATGGGCCATGTTTAGTGTCAAATGAAGCTTGCAATCTTGAGCACCACCATATGTTCAAGCAGCAATTCAACAGCAAACATAATATTGCACCACATAAAGACCATTTACCACATTTCTGTGGCTTCCATTGAATTTCCAGGCAAGCACATTCTTCTATATATGTGCACACAATATCATTTCTAACAGAGAATGTGGTGTTTGCATAATACCTGGTACAGGAAACGATCCCTTACATGTTGGAGAACTATCTTGATTTTCAATTTTTTTGATATTCATATGTGCTGCCAATTCATCAAACAAATCTACATGAAAGTCACTCTCGAGGGCCTTCACTCCATCATAACAATCCTGTTCAATTTCCTTCATTACTTCTCCCACCAGTCCTTGGAACTGAAGTGATCTTATGATCATCTGAGAATATGCAGCAGATTGCATCCAATCTATGAATCTATGAACAAATTGAAAAGTGATTTCTCTTACAATACTTTAATGAAAATATGATTTGGAGTTTAACATAATATTTTTCTGAACAATACTCAAAGTATAATGTCCTTTTGAAATTGAAGGGAATGGAGATAGCAATTTTTCAATATGCTATTATTATGAACTTTGTTAGCTTCTGAAAAGTTAAATGGAGCATTAAAATAAACTGTATTGGAGCAAACAAAGTTTCATATCAAACTTAGACTGGAGAATTTAGTCAAAGATTTCTTTCTGCATTTACATTGCTGTTATTCATTCACTGAAAAGTGCTGTTTGTTTAGCCTTTAAGTTTGTTTAAAAACAATGTCGCCCTGACTCCCCTTGCCCGCTAAGCTATTCAACCATCCTCAATCTCACAACACTGCCAATGGTGTGTGAAATTGCAACAACCAGCATTTTTGGTAGAAGTAACTAGTGAATTGATGTTGACTGTCATTTTTCTTATTTTATAGAAGTTGGATTGTATGGTTAAAGAATGAATTCGCTAATGAATTCCCTCTCATCTTTTGCATACTTTTTACTTTTTATTCATTTTGTCGATTTGAATCACATCAGCAACAGGTTTGTATTTATCTCGTCTATAGGTGGTTTAAAAATTGTGATATTTTTGGTTTGACTATTCAATGTATAATTCATAGACAAATGCAGAGTTGCTGTGCAATGTACTTTCAATTGCAACGCATGTTGAAGATTGTGAATAAATTTAATGCAAATATAGATGTATGTATACAGGAATGTAATCATAGGAAATTATCATTTTGGGTTTTTCTTTCTACTGTATCCAGTTTCTTTGGAGCAGGGAGAGCATAACTTAATTCAGGAAAGCGCACTATCCTATTTTCTTGCAAGCCATGAGGCACTGAAAGAAAATAACTGCCTTCCTCAATATGGCAGAGTAGCCATCTTTTCCTGAGCTATCTAGCTGAATGAGAACAGTGCAGGCAGCTCCTGCTCTCCTCTCCCCACATTACTCAAAATCCATGATTCTCCAGGAGTGAAAAGATAATCCCCAGTTCTTTTTTTTTCACTTCCTGAACTCTACTTCTCTGGTTCTTCTGTTTGGTCCTTTCAGTAGTATATTGATTAGGTTGGGCTCATTTATCTAACCACATCTGTCTAGTCTCCTGGTAAAATAAACCATTGTTTTGCTGTTTCTTATGTGCCCTTGGACTGAGCTCTCACTTTCACTAACTCCACTCATGTTTTCCACCTCTACTTCCCCCACTATCTATTCTAAAATGCCAAATGTGATTTCAGCTACCAAGCCGCAAAATGCCTACTTCATTCCAGTCATTTCTCAGGATGCAGACTTCACTGGTCACCTCATTTTAGGTTTTCTCTAATTGTCCTTGAAAATATGACAATATGCTGGAGTCAACTGGAGATCTTAATCTGAAGGTATTTCCATAGAGCCTTTGGTGAGGGAGGTGCAGGATTTTAATCAAGAAACAACTTGATTTTCCCAAACAGGATGGTATGGAATTTGGCCTGTGCTTAAAAATGATGGTATTTCCATATATTTCCTGTGTTTGTGCTCATAGTTAGAAGAGGTTGTGAATTTAAAAGGTGCCTTTGAATGAAGAGAGAACTACTCTGTATCTTCCAGATGATACATTGCAAGCATGATGTAATGACAGTGGAAAGATTGAAGTTTAGAATGGTGGACAGTCAGAATAAATGAGTCCTTGTCAGTCTTGATTAGCAGTCAGAAAGTAATGGGGGATTATAAGGATCATTGTTGGGATCTTTACTATTTACAATCTATATTAATAACTTGGATGAAGAGATCAAATGTATTCTAGCCAAATTTGCTATTGATACAAAGAAAGTGTATTAGCAAATCTTGAGAAGTGCATGGAGATTGCAAAGGAATATGGTTAAGCAAATGGACAAGAAATTGCAAGATGGAGAACAATGTGGGATAATGTGAGTTTACTTACTTTGGAAGGAAGAATGAGAAAGCAAGCTATTGGTTTTAATTGGACTAGAACTGCAAAGACATGCCTAATGCATAACCATTGGAGCTCCTGGTGTAATGAATTCGGACTAGGATGATTGATCTCTGACAACCATGGGCATTTCTCATGTAGGATCATAGGGGATCTTTCCCCTTGGTCCCAGTGATATTCAGTTTTCATTGGATTCTTCAAAACCATCTGATAAAATGCTGTCTTTCAGTCATTCCTGCTTTATTTCTAGAATTTACTCATTTTTGTCCTTGTTGTGAACCAAATGTGTAATGTCATCTGATGGAAGTCTAATGGAGCACCAGAGAGTAGATTATGATTGGAGAGGTGTGACTTTATTGCCCTTTTCATCATGTCATTGATGATTCAGGTTCAACTGATGGATTTGTCTATGAACTGGTCATTTTAGAAACAAATTAGACACACATCTGCCACTATGCTGTGTATTTCATAACAGCATTCATGAAAAACTATTTCTATCCCAAATCATTAAGACTACAACTCTAATGGTCATAGAACCATCGAGTCAAGCAGAACACAAACAGGGCCATCACGTCCAAACTGACTATCAAGCACTTATCAAAAATAATTCTATTACTATCAGCATTTGGTCTATCATCTTCTGTGTCTTCAAGGGCTCATCCAGATACTTGTTAAATATTGTATGAGTTCCTGCTTCCACCTGCTACTTGCAATGAATTCCAGATTGCACACACCCCTCAATGAATTTAAATCCCTGGACACAAAGAATGCTAGAATATTCCTTGCAACTCTCTCATCGAAAGTAGATAAATGGCTTGTTTTAAGCAGAAAGAATATTATGACTATTTTATTTTACTTCACATAGCTCAGAATATTCATTTAGTCATCGCTCTGGACGAAACATCCGAAGCCTAGTCCCACTTGATTGTCAACTTGGTAAATGGGCGAAATGGAGTGATTGTTCACCTTGTGAAACAACAAAGGTACGAATTCACAAGTAAAGGACAGTTAATTCTTAATTATTGAAATAATCAACATTGAAGTGAAAATATATGGCGCAAAGGTTGAAATTGAAACAGTGAATAATGAAATAAGATAGCAGGTCCAAAAGAGAGATATATGTTTTTGTATTTTTTGTCTCTAAACATATGAAACATATTTCTCACTATCAAAATTGATATCAGGTTATATTTCATAGAACTAAAAATCCAATGCTCTGTCTAGCAGTCATATTCAAAAGAATAGCTTCTGCTACGTCCCTTCAATTTCCCATCTCCCCACTAAACATCTCATAATCCTTTAAATGATGTTGCTAGGTTAATAGCAATTCCCCAATTTATGGGTAATTTTGTGGTCATTTATATTTCCTTTGCCAGCTTCTGACTCCATCTCTGCTTCTGGCTACTGTCAGATGCCAAGCAAGTCTTCGCTGCCTTGGCACCTTTCTTGATTCTGAGCTGCATTTCCAACCAACATAGTATCTTCATCACCAAGCTAAATGTTTGTATATCAGCCTTTGAAAACCCACTGCTGAAACTCTTAAAAATATCTGCAATTCTTGACTTTTGGGATGGTTAAGCGCAGTGCTGTTGTAGCACCAGCAGTCTGAGTTCGAACCTGGTGCTTGTCTTCAAGGAGTTTGTACATTCACCCATGTGTCTGCATGGGTTTCCTCCCACCTTTTAAAAAAACATATAGAGGTTGCAGGTTAATTGGGATATGTGGGTAGCACGGACTCATGGGCCAGAAGACTTGTTACTGTGCTGCATGTCTAAATAGAATAAATACATTTATTTATCTCTGAGACAGTTTGCCACCTTGCACCCACTGTCTACCAATGCTTCTTCAAATGCTCATTTTCACATATCACACCTGACACTGGCTCTCGTTCCTACAACATCTTGAATTTAAAATTATTTTCATGTTTTCAAATCCTTCCATGACCTTTACCCTCTCAGCCTCTACAATTCCACAGAATTCTGAGATATTTTCCTGTTGTGCATTTCCAATTTTCCAGTAACTTGTACATGCTCTTTTTTCACCACCTCAGCTCTTACCTTATCGCCCATCTTCTCTGCCTCTCTTATTCTTTCAAAACACTCTTTAAATGCTTACTTTTTGAGATGGCCTTTGATCACAATCCTCATACAGTAAAACCCCAGGTATCCGGCACCTAAAGGGATTGGTAGATGGCAGATAAGTGAATTTTCCAGTTACTTGAGATTGCATTTTGCCGAACTAACAGCAAGGTCCACTAAATTTAAATAAATATTTTTTACCTATTTATTTTCTGCAATTTTTTTCCCCGGATGTTTGAGACAGCCGGTTGCTTGAATTCTGGATAACATGGTGGGAGGGGTTACTGTATTGCAGAATATACCTTGAACGCAAAGTTTGATTGATTTTGATCTTACTGCATTCCAGGTACCTTGTCAATGAAAGTTGTTGACATTGTTGCTAGGAACTAACTGAGATGGGAAAACCTTAGCTGAGTCCCCAAGAGTCAGAAATCAAGACTTTGCCTGCATTCGGTTTCACATTCCAACATCTAATTTGTTGCACTGTCTATTTTACAGAGAGAGAAAAAAAAATCTAGAAGTTTTAACCAATCACAAAACATCTGGTCCTCCAATTAATTTTCAGATTCTGCTCAACTATTCCGAAGCTCACAATAAACAAAAATTTCAAGAGTCATATTTCTAATCTGCAATATGACTGCTTCGACATAATGAGAAGGAAGAATAGAGCATGAAAATATTATTTAGATATTTTTGTATATAATTTCTGGCATTGCTTGAGTATGATGGGTACTTGGATTAGTTGGAGCTGAAGCACTCAGTTACTTTATTGTACGAAGAAATTTAAATTGAAACCCAGGTCCAGAGTATAATTGAACATTCCCAAGAATAAAAGAGAAAATAAGTTACGACGTGCTTGTTTTGTGACACCAAATGAATTTTCATAGCTTTCATAAGATTTAAAGAGATATAAAATTCCAATTTTGATGGATCAAGGAAAGAATACGCTAAAATTAAAGAAGAAGACAGTAATAAAGGGGAACAGGAAATTTGCAGTCAATATTATTCTTGCAGAACTGTTTCATAAATCCCAGCAAACCCACGTGATTTCAAAATAGCTTGCATTTGCCAAGATATATTTATTCAGCTATCTGTTACGTGTTATCTCTTGTAAGGTAAAATTTGCATGAATGTTTGCACTTGGACAGATAAAATATTAAATGAAATCTATAATTTACGATAACCGATGCATTGCTGAAACTATTAGCTCCTGTCAAATTATTGTGAAATAGTATGTAACAAAAATGTGATCTATTTATCACATTGCAGGGTTTCCATAATAAATCGATGCAGGCTTTAAAAACAGCTAATGGAGATTATTCATTATAAATGATTCAGACTATTTTTATGTGAGATTGAATAGGCTGGGTCTTTATTCCCTGGATCACAGGAAGATGAGAGGGTCCTAATATAGACTTGTAAAATCACGAGAGCATAGACACATGACTGATCACAGTCTATTTTCCAGTGTAGATTATTCAGAACAACAGAACATTCGAAAGGCATTTGGACAGATATATGGATAGAAAGGGATACGAAGGATATGAGCCAAATGTGGACAAATGGGACTACTTCATAATGGTCAACATAAAGAGTTGGGACTTAGGTCTTATTCCATTCCTCATGTCTCTATGACTTTTCCAGTTCGTAGAGCGCGTCGAAGGAATCAAAGGTTTGTTGATCCAAACCAAGACTTTTATTAACTTGAAGACTGGAGCATATCACGTGTAGGTCGACCAGTCCAGAATGACCTGGTCTGGCTAGGAGCAACCTTTAAGACCTGCCAGTAGGCGTGGCTACGCTCTCAGCCAATCACAGTCATCCTACACTACAATCTGTACATATGCACATTGGTGATAGAATCTGTACTATCACACAATTCAATGTACTTTGTTTCTCTCCCAATTGATGCTGTTGAATGACTTCAATATTCCCTGTTTTTGATTTAGATCTCTTAGCATCTGTCATTTTCTTGCTCTGAGTATGGAAATTAAATGAATTGGCTGATAATTACTTGGTTCATCTTTTTCTCCACTTTTGAACACCTGGAGCCAGGGAGGATTGGAGAATTTTTAATTCATTCGTTCAACCCATACAATGTCAGTTGATGAACTCTTGCATATTATCCCTCCCCAAAACTGTGATTGCTTTCATAACTAATACTGGCCCTCACTGCCTCCCATTTTCTTCGTTAGCCTCCTCCCTAGCCCACCTAAAGACACTGAAGCCAAGATAGTGATGTTATCAGATCTGCTCCTCTTTCAGATGTGTTTTGCTGGTGGCTAAAATATCAAACTTTCAAATGTCTATCCATAGCTTCAGCTCATCTGATTTGTTCACTGAACTTGTATTTAGGTATATTCTGACAAACACAGCCAAACTTTCTTTTTTCTCTATTTTCCAACTTTTGACCATTTTCCATTTGAAACTCCTTTACTAATTTTTAGCCTTCCATTTCTTGTTCTGCTTTTCTCCTTCTTAAATATATTGTCAACTTCCTATTTCCATGTCCAGCTAATTTAAGCCTTCCTCAACTACATGAACAAACCTACCCTGTAAGGATAAAGGGCCTGGACCCTACTGGGGTTTACCCTGTCAGGTCTCTACTAGCTCACCTTCCCTAGACCTACCCAAATGTTGCTAGAACCTCCTTCCTGTGCCATCTTTTAGTCACACATTCATCTGCACTACCTCCATTTTTCTACGATCATTCACCAACAATGTTTTGTCTTCTGGTCCTCTCTTATTATTCTTGGTAACACCACAGTTCCCAATGTTTCTGTAGCAGCTCCTTGGCACATCATAACCCACATCAAATGTCTAATCTTCCATGAAAGAACTAATCCAGTTCTCTCAGCTTACCAACTTCCCAATCAGACCTGGCAGATTGTGAGAAGGGAGTTGATGGTTGGTCCTGTTGGCAAGACCACAATGCATGAGTTGGATCAATATAGCACATCTATCTGTTTGGCACCAGATCCACATTTAATGAAGATTGGCTACACGGCAATCATTATGCAATGACGTTGTACCGTTCATTTCACTGTTTAATTTGAGCCACACCATAAATAAGCACCCACGACTCAAACCAAATTGCAAACAAATCAATATGTGGCATTATAAAGAAGGTTGCCAATGCTACAATAAATTTATTTTACAATGCATCGGTACTTCCCAGTACCGAGTAAAGACACAAAAAAGTGAGTACATTGAGCATCAGATGAACAGCAGATCTGGACTGAAAATAGTGGTGAAAGCTGCAGACATGATGGAAAATTCCAGTCTTTGCATGGAAAATCCAAAAACTTAAACACCCTCAGAAGAGTTGCTGTACAATTTGTTACAGACCCAGAGGACACCAAAACCCAGCAGCAATAGAAATTCACCCAGACAAATGGTTACTTAAACAAAAGTTACTTTTAATTTTGTTGAAACATAAAAACAGCATCAAACTTTAACTTATTGCTATTAACTTAACCTAATTTAACCCCCTTCTAATTCTCGGGCACGTGTATCTAACGTGTAAATTTTCAGAAAAGTTCTTTGTTTGACAGTCCAATCTTACTTCTCACCCCTCCAAGTTCACTGGTATCAGGCAATTCTTATACTGTGCACAGAATTTAACATTTATGAATTTTCACCAGGCTCCGGTGCTTAAAGTTAGATGGTTACCGCTCAGGAAGGTTCTTGTTGGTTTCAGAGAGAGAGATTTGTTGCCCGTTGGACACAAACAAACTGATTTGCTTCCATCAGTTACTCTAGTGTCTTGCCCCATCAGGGTTTTCCAAATGATAACCTCTTCTTCCAGTTCACCACAGAGTCTTGTTTCCCTTATTTCAGGTGAAACACTCTAGCCAGCCATTTCCTCTTGTAAGGACCACAAGGAATTTTCAACATTCTGAACTCAGAACTCGTGACCTGTCTTCAAAATGGGGTTTTCCACAAGATCTAAGAGCCACTGCAAAAGTCAGTTCTCTCTCTCTCTTAGAGAAAGCCTGTTTGGTCTTTTCTCTCTCTCTGCTTGCAAAGCCACATGACCTTCCTGCAGGGCTCCAGACCTAGTCTTTAAAAGATCTTATCAGCCTCTGAGTGTGGACTGTTTCATTTCTACCTGAAGTTCCTTAGCAAAGCATTTCCAAAGTAGCTTTTATTGTCTTTGCAAAGGCACTCAGTGCCTCAGTGTCTCACTTTCAACAAAGCTCTTGCATTTTAAATAGATGTGAAGTGTTACTCTGTGGTGACCTACACTAAACCCCCACAATCTATCTCTTTTAAAAAACTTATGTATATATTACATAAAATATAATATATCTCATCACAAAAGAAACACAAATATATTCAGGATCTAATAATGCTGAGTGGAGTTTAGACCAGCAATAGAGACAGAGTGCAGGCCATTACCCACAAATGCTGACCCAGAGCAAATTTGTTAATACATTTGCAGGGATCCAAGAGCATTAATTTCACCACATCCAAATTTCAATCAAAATTAACAGAAGGAATAGCCTTGTTCATCTGAACAAAAATTGTAAAGCGATTCTGCCAATTGTAGTGATTTTTGAATTCTGGGATGCCAGAATAAGGAAGGTGAGGAGGACTGTGCAGAGTTATTGAATGGTTTTAGAATATGAGGCAGGTAGAATTAAATCACACAATGGAACAATTTTTCAAAGGAAATTAAATATATTCAGGAACTTTCTTGTCCTTTGAACTTTTAAACAAATTTTATAATAACAATTATTTTTGAATGCAATCTCTGTTGTTGCATACACTAACGTTGAATTTAATTGGCAATTTGCAAAGTTTTGCAAAGTATTACAAACACTGTAATTGATTGGATAATATGCTTTTTGATGTTGATGGCTAACAAGTGAAGATTGGCTAAAAATCTGGGAGAGCTTCTTAAGCTGGTGTCAGGGGATATGAAATCAGTTAGGCCCTCAATTTTACCTTTCATCCAAAGCAGTGCTCTTTTAATACTGTGGGCAAGTGAAAACCTAGGTTATGCCCATGGGTAGACATTGGTATCAGAACCCACAAACTTTGGATTTCAAAGTGATATTTTTACCAATGGAGCCAAGCTGACATTTAGATTGGTCAGTCTGGAATATTAAAACCCCATAGGGGTGGGTGCAGGGCTCGGGGAGGGTGGGGTGGGGGGGGGGGGAGGGGTGTGGAAAGTTCAGTTCTCCAATACAATAAAATTTAATCTTGAGTTATTTTGCAAAAATATATTGCAATCTTCTGTAACATGATGAGGAAGGAATCAAATTGTTGTTGATAAACACTTAATATTTCTATTTAATTATGTCTAAAGAGATGGGCTTGAGTTGTGTGAAAGAATATATCAATATAAACAGATCAAATTGGTTGTTTAAAATCTTGTGCGCCTGCATCCAAATGGTGAGTGAATATTTTTTTAATTTGGGATATCAGAATAATATTCAATTTTAAAATTAAATAATGTTATTGTGATGTCTATTGCTTTTTCAATGAATATCCACGATGAAGTTCCAGGACTGATAACTGACTTATCTATTTTATGATAAAGTCGAGATTTAGGAAGTTGCAAAGGCCGGCCATATTTGGTGGTAGCCCATGTATTGGATCTCTTTGGGAAGAAGTTGTCTGCCAAACATCTACAGAATGTGCATCAATAAATACCTGTGGTGATCAATTCCGATGTAGTTCAGGCAAGTAACTCAGAGTTTCAAGCATTTAGAATGTTATCATCTTTTGTTTATTACTAATTCAGCTAGTTCCTAAATCAACTATTTTCTTTTTGAGGATCGCAAACAAAAATCACGTGACAAAACATGTTGGACAGTGTTGGAGGATGAAATGCTGCTTGTGTATTTTTACATTTCTTCTCCCCACTCCCAAATGTGAGACAATCATTCCAATGTTTTGATAAGCTAGCAATATTGTTCAGCACCACAACGTGTTTGGTGTTCTAGTACAATAAGACATAGGAGCTATTTAGCCCATTGAGTCTGCTCCACCATTCAATTCATGGCTAATGTATTTTTACTCTCAACCCTCTTCTCCTGTCTTCTCCATTAAACCTTTGACACCTTTCCTTCTCAGAACTTATCAATTTCTGTGTTAAATAAAAGATTCAAAGGTGCAAAGGCCCCTTTTATTGCTATGTAATATAATGTAATATACATGATGTAATGTAATATACATGATTAAAATGTAATGTACATGAGATACCTCAACTCTTGTCTGCCATAAGGTGATCAAAGAGTTGCCATGAGCATTGCCCAGCACCCTCACAATAGGAGAAATAGAAGCAAAAGAAAGTCCCTTCAGAGACACTTGAGTGTCTGTGGGTTCACCTCCAGTGCTCCATCAGCCTCTGCAACCACACAGATTCCAGTTCAATCTATTGGCAACCTGAACTCCAGGTTCAGACTTCCAATACGATCAAGAAGCTTTCAGCATCTGAGGCCACTTTGGAAGCTCTGACTGTCCCCTTTCAAATCTCAGTTCTGATACCTGGTTCCTATGAACCAGTTCTAGCAGCTCGCAGCCTGTGTGGGTCCTTCGACCACAAATCACCAACATACTGCATCCAGCATGTGTCCTTCAGCCGCCGAGCCCCTCGTTAGTCCACCGTCCTGTAGAGTAATCTCGTCTGCTTCTCCTTCTCAGTGGGGGTTGTTCTCCCTGTTTCTGGTGCCCTGCTGTTCACTGGAGTCTGCACCCTTCCCGAGCATAGGTGCTGCTATCTCCGAGGTGATAGAATTTTAATTAAAATCACCACCAGCTACTTTAACAGGTTGTTTAAAGCCTGTTTGGAGTCACCAGCATTTGAACAGGTGGTAGAACTCTGAGGTGTATTTCTGCCCTCCCAGGTTTGCACCAGCGACAGTGCTGCCATTACAGCAGCTCTGGCAGCAGCGCTATTAAAAAAGAACACAATGTTGGCATGGGAAGGGCTTGAAAAATATCCTTCCAAGTGAAGCAACACTTCCCTTGTGAAACTGAAGGGGGTCTTCTGCTGCATCCAATGCTGCCTTTGTGGTCTCCTCTGCATCAGAGACTGGATGGGAAGAAAGATGGCATCTTTCAAACATATGAATTAGATGTTTCAAGACTTTGCTATTAAAGGTACCATATGATATTTTGTGAACTAAATGTATCATCACCATGTGACATTCACGTTAATATTTTTTAGGTTGGTGCATTAAAAGACGTTTATTATGCAATGGAGACAGTGATTGTGAAGATGCTTCTGATGAGGATGTCTGTGAATTGGATGGTCCTAATGAGATACATACTTTCTGCAGGAATTTGTTTCCAATCCATGGTTACCAAACAATTATGAAGGGGTAAGTCATGTTATGATTCCCACCTGGATTCAGATGGGCTTCATTCTTTAATTCCTCTCTACTCTCTGTTCAGGGCCGGTGCTAGGAATTGCGGGGCCCAGTTAGAAAATTGATAGCGGGGCCTTTACAAAAGTCGAAATTGATGATTTATATTTGGTGTAGTATGCCAGTCTTAGCCAAAAAGCATTAAATGCTTGATATACTAAATATTGAAAGACAATATGAAAGTTCTAATTTTTTAATACAAGTTAAGACAATTACAGACCTACTGTTTATGCAGGTCTTTTAGAAACAGACTCTTCTGGCTTTCTTTTATTTGCAAAATCTTTCAAAATAATTTCAAAGTCAATGGTTTTAGAAATGTCATTTTCTATAGATAGCATCTCCAAATTGTTTAGTCTCTCTTGTGAAATTGTTTTAATCAGTTTTAGTTTTGAAAAACTTCTTTCGCCCGATGCAACTATTACGGGCGTTGTTAAATAAATCCTCAAAGCAATAAAAACATTAGGAAATGCTGTGAATCAATTGTTTACTACCAGGTATTCAAACAGAGCTTGAGGCTTAATGACACTGAAGCGAAGAAAAGTTTTCAGAGCTTCAAGTTCTTTGGCCAACAGATAACCATCCACGTCTTTAGTTGTTTCAGTAACTACCCCTTCATCAGTGCTCTGTTTGTAGTATGGTGTCAGTTAAAGCTGCTTCAAGGTCTGCTGTGTGTTTCCTTATTTCCACCTTTTGTAAGCTCTGAACGTTATTTAAAAATCCAAATAATTTTACGTGGCTTTTAAGCTGCTTAAATCTAGACTCTAAAGATTGAATAGCTTTGTCTAGCACTAAACTGAAGCATTGAACTCCGTATGCTTCTTTTGGATCATCTAAAGCTTGATCTTTTGCCTCGCAAGAAAACATTCTCTTCCTTCTACTTAGTTTTTTTTCTTGAAATTGTCTAAACTCCAATGGTAATTCAATAGCTTCAGCCAATTCATTTGTCCCTATTAGGACATCATAATAACTGCCCTCTCTATAAATTCTTAGCCATGATAATAGTTTTTCAAATGACTCCATGACTTCATGAATGACCTTTGTTTCACCTTGTAGTTCTTTGCTTACATAGTTAACCTTAAAAAGTACTTCATGCCAAAATATCAAAGAAACTAAAAATTTGTAGTCTTTTAGCTGGTTTGCTAAAGATTCAGCTTCTGCTTTTACCTTGGGCTCATCTGTTATCTCTGATATTTCCACAAGTGCATCATATACTTCTCCAACCTGATAACGAATAGCTTTAACACTATCAATCCGACATTCCCACCTTGTGTTGCTCAAGGGTTTCACTGATAACCCAGGTACATGTTTATTAAAAACTGTCCACCTCTTAGTTGATGCTGAGAACAATATGTAGATCCTTTGCAAGATCCCAAAAAATGTTATAGCATCTGGACAACACTTGGCTACATCTCCGAGTAAAAGGTTAATTGTGACATGCACAGGGTACAAAGAAAGCTCTTCAACAGTCGTGCTTGTACTCCAGATGTGTGACCTTTCATGTTGCTACCATTGTCATAGCCTTGGCCTCGAATATCCTTCACCTCTAAATTTAATTCCTTCAGCGTGTTTAATAATGTTTTATATAAATCTTCTCCTGTGCTACTTTCAACCTGCATAAACTTTATGAAATGTTCATAAACTCCTGAAGGAACCAAGTTATCATCAGATACATACCTGATCGTTAGAGATATTTGCTCTTGGTGACTCAATTTAGGTGTGCAGTCTAAAATTATGGCGTAGTACTTAGCAGCTTTTACGCATTTCAGTATCTCATTCAAAACAGCTGTAGCCATAATGTCTAGTAGTCATTCTGAGTATCTTTTCCTAAATACTGATTATGAATTTCGTAGGTTTTGACTTTTCGTAGGTGTTCTTCAAGAACAGGGTCAAACTTTCCAAACAGCTCAAGACCTAAAAAGTTTCCATTGTGTACACTCTCATTACCAACTTTTTCTTCCATTCCTCTAAATGCTAGATTTCTCTCAGCAAGAAACTGTGCTATTGCTACTAGCCTTTTGAATACTTGCTGCCAGTGCTTTGCATGTTCAGTGATGATTATTTCAAGTTCTTTGTCAATTGTTTGTCCACTACAAAGTCTTTGGTGTAACTCCCAGAAACTCCATGTGGCTTCCAAATGGTTTTTTTAGAATTTTCATGCTCTCACAACCTTGTGTGAAGATTAAACCAGTTGTTGAATCCACTTGTTGATAATGCACTGGTTGTGTTCTTACTAAAAAGTTTACAATAAAAGCAATAATTCTATCAGCAGATTGAGAGTATATAATCCAAGGACTTTCAACACACTCCCCATTTGAAAGTTTTCTCTTACAGTGAAACTTTGAAAAACACAATCCCTTTTCATTTCGTGGAAAGTTGTTCACTGGAATAGGAGGACCATTCATTGTTAAACAATCTCTTAGATTTTGACTTATGTATGCTGGGCAGTTGGCTGGATCCTCATAAATGTTAATTACAACTGTACTCATGGATGATCCATCATTGCGTGATGTTTGGACTTGGTCTTTTTCGGCTATAAGTGGACTTTCCGCTTTGGCACTGTCTTCTGGTGCATTGAAGCAGTCTTCAATTTGATTCACAGCTGCATCATCCTTTTCTAACTTGTTATAAATTTCATCATTGTATTAATCAACTGTAATTGCACTCAAGGCTGTATTGTCATTTTCTGAATTGTTTTTGTTTTCTTCATCCTCAATACATGGGCGTGACAAGGAATTTTCTGATAGCACCTCTATGTTTTTCATTTTCAGCTACCTTAGCCTTGGCCAGTGCTAGTTTCTGGTTGCCGCTTAAATACTTATGCCTTTTGTCTCTATCTCTGCTGTGCTCGCCATGTAAAATTACATACAAATTTTAAGATGCTAATTCTCTGGGCTATATTTTTAAGGTCAAAAAGGTAAAAGAAGTATATTTTAAAATGTTTAAACTTGACATTAGCAATTTGTTATAAAATTGGACTCAACATCCAACAATGGAACAATGTTGTCATCGTCGTTGGTTCAATGTAAGAAACCAACGTCAATTCCCCGTCACTTTGCTCGTTGGCTTTACGTTGTTCCAATGTCAGCTGCTGACCTTGGAACAACGCGCCCAACTCTCAACTTGAGAATGCCACAGAACAGCAAAACAAGTGACCGATTCTGGATTTGTTGAATGACGACAACTTCGAATAAAGTATGAATTGCCTTTTTTTAGTAATGGTTAGTTTAGTTAGGTTAGGTTAGTTAGTTAAGGTTACATTCCAGAATGGGGGGGGGGGTGGGGGGACGCACTTTAATTTTGCCGTTTTGTTGAGCTGATTTTTGAGTCAAATGTCTAGCGCTAGTTTGTCACTAGATATTTGGGTAGAAAATTGGTGGAAAAACTGATGCATGTAATGGATGAAATTCACCCCCAAAGAAAACAATTTCCGCATGGTCAAACTAAACTGCACCTGTTCCAAATCACCAAAAACATGAAATAGGCTATATTAAGCCCTGGCAGTGCAATAGCATAGTTAGTAACAGTAACCTAGTACTATTTTGATACTAAATCAAATTACTGCAAAATTATGAAACAATGACAGAGGCAGCCTTGCTAAGAATTTCTGGATCTTATAAAGATGAATAACCCTGAGATGTACAGTACATACCCCTATAGCTGAATAACCTTGTAAACCAGCTCGTAAAGATGTAGGCTATAACCCCCACAGCGACCTAGCCTAGTAAAGATCAACTTAAACTAACCTAACTTCGGGGTTATTCATCTTTACAAGATCCGAATATCCTAACCAATTCCATCTATGATTGCTAACGTTGTCAGAAATTCTACGCTTAGGCCTAGGCTATTTGCGTTCAGGCTAACTGCTTCAGCCTAGGCTATAGGCTAGGCCCTAGGCTAGCATGACGCTATCTCAATCTCATATTAAAGTACAAGTTCTCTTATTGATTAGCCTATACCCTGTTTTGAGCTTGATAATAATAAGTGATGCTTCATCAGCTCAGGAATACATCTATCTTACTGGGCGAAATGAATACGAAACATTAAATTTTTGGCTAGGGAGACAAAGGAGGCCTATAGCCAGTAGTTTAATCGAAGACATATTTCCTAAAAATATTTCACTGAGATAATACGATCAATTAAAGGAAATAACTTCACGAGTTCACAGACAAATCCCTTAGTTTAGAAGGCCTATAGTATTATTATTTTCTTACCAGTTTAAACAAAGTCCATTACAGTGTTCTCTGCTCAAGGCCTGGGCTCAAACACATGCGTCGGGCCCCCTTGAGGTGTGGGGCCCAATTTGATCAAATTGGTCAAATAGGCTTAAAACCGGCCCTGACTCTGTTCATTCTAGTGTAATGGTCATGTGGTTTTTTTTTAAAATGCCAGACTTGTATGTTTCACAATGCTTTCTGGCTGGTAAATTGTCTCTTCTCTTTGGCTTGGCTTCGCGGACGAAGATTTATGGAGGGGGTAAAAAGTCCACGTCAGCTGCAGGCTCGTTTGTGGCTGACAAGTCCGATGTGGGACAGGCAGACACAGTTGCAGCGGTTGCAGGGGAAAATTGGTTGGTTGGGGTTGGGTGTTGGGTTTTTCCTCCTTTGCCTTTTGTCAGTGAGGTGGGCTCTGCGGTCTTCTTCAAAGGAGGTTGCTGCTCGCCAAACTGTGAGACGCCAAGATGCACGGTTTGAGGCGATATCAGCCCACTGGCGGTGGTCAATGTGGCAGGCACCAAGAGATTTCTTTAGGCAGTCCTTGTACCTTTTCTTTGGTGCACCTCTGTCACGGTGGCCAGTGGAGAGCTCGCCATATAACACGATCTTGGGAAGGTGATGGTCCTCCATTCTGGAGACGTGACCCATCCAGCGCAGCTGGATGCTGGTAAATTGTACATAAAGGCTATCAGCCTCTTGAACCTCTCCTTGTTACACTAACCATGGAACACTCTGACATCACAAAAGTGAGTGTCTGCACAATTGTAACGCACTTTTTTGCTGTGAATATTTATTATATTTTTTTAATTTAATGTGTACTATTGAAGTTGATTTTTGTGAAGCATCTGTTCAGTTGCAGCAAATAAGAATTTTGGGGCATACGTACATTGTGCAATGAGTATGAAAATCAACACATCGTCATTTTCATTATCATAATTACCGGTACTAATTTACGACTACAAACTACGATGGTAACAACATGCAATTAATTAGCTCAGAATATAAAATCATACTCAATTGTTCATTTTGATTGAGTATTTTAGTTTGGGGTGATATCTGATCTGGTATCTATTACATATCTCAACTTGCCTGAATGACAATTATGGAAAATAAGTGCATTAGACAGGAACATGGTACAGATCTGGCAATACTGCAAAATGTTATCAATTATTACCTGCCATACGTGGATCCTATAGTAAGGGAGTGCAGATCAGTTCTGATAGTTCCAAGACACAACAAATACTTCTTCGTAAACTCCAGACTCGTGTGAAGATTGAGAAGCAAAGGTCATCGACGTGAAATTCATTGAACAGTCAGAGCTATCACAGTGGGCTCCATTACTGAGATCTCTGCTTCTATGTTTCCGTTGATCATGTGCTGCATGGTACCTACTCGCCTCCCCTTGCGGCACCCGTGAGCCTCTAGGCATTGCAACGGGTTAGAAGTTGTGATGTGCACAACATATTTTGCTTTCCATTGTGGCACATGCTCATGACAATAAATCTGATTCCGATTATGTTCCTTGCAGAAATATGAAATATATTAAAAGTTTTGTTTTCTAGTATTGTACAACCTAGAATCTGATAGATTGTGGTATTTACAACAATATATGAACCAAGATTCAAATATTGGAGCTGCCTCAATAGATTGAATGCCTTAATTCTGCTGCCATCTCTTATTGTCTTATTTCAGAAGGAGTGGCTTGCCTAATGCAGGGGCAGCACTGATGGAGCTGCTAGGATAATGGAAGGCCAGCACTGTGTGAGCAACCAGGCCAATAGAGTGCAAGCACTGAGGGAGCAGCCAGGCCAATGGAGGGCAAGCTCTGAGGGAGTAGTCAGGCCAATGGAGTGACAGTACTGAGGGAGCAGCCAGGCCAATGGTGGGCCAGCACTGAGGGAGCAGCCAGGCCAATGGAGGGCAAGCTCTGAGGGAGTAGTCAGGCCAATGGAGTGACAGTACTGAGGGAGCAGCCAGGCCAATGGTGGGCCAGCACTGAGGGAGCAGCTAGGCCAATAGAGGGCAAGCACTGAAGCAAAGATATTAACTGCCATTTGTCATCCAGGTGAGAGAGCAGTTTTTGTAGTTACACAACACTTACCCATATTAGAATGGGCAACTGACTGTTGAATTTTGCTGCGTATTTTTCAATGTAAAGGCTTTGTTACAAATGTCTTCATCTCTGCTTCCTGTAACACATGGGAGTTCATCCTGTGAAAATGTTCCTACTCTGCTCTCATCGGTCCTGCTCACACATGTGTGGTGACTCAACCACTGGTGATCCTAGAAATTCAAGGCTGCTCTTTGAGCTGGTGCCCCACGTAAGTGATTATGCTTCCAAAGGGCTGCTTTGCATTTTTTTTTAACGTTGCATTTAGTTTGGGACTTGCAAACAATCTGGAAAAGGGATGATGGTCAAAAGGGGAATTTGTTATAATGGAAAGCAGCAGGAGACTCATGGCCCCTGTATTAGTTAAAAATGTAAAGATATGAATGAGGGGAATACATTGGCCTTAAGAGAAGAGGAAGATGGTCAGGTACATTAACAGATACTTCCTCCAATTTACCATATGCTACACATTGAGCTCTTTCTTGGTGCATGTTATAAATCACGACTATCTCATGACCCTCTTGATGTATGGAAGAGTATCTTAGCAATATTTCTCTTTTATCATCTGATTCCCTCCTATGTGCCTGAGGTTTTTATTATCTTCTACCAGATTCTATCAAATCTTGACTATTTTATTATTTCCCATTATTAATTCCCCATTCTCATCATTTAATGGGACCATGTTCATTTCATCAATGCTCCCTCTTTGGTCATGTACTTTTTTCTTTGTGTTTGTTTTTAACATTTTACTTGTTAACTTTCATAATCTATTTTCCACTTATTATAGATATTTTATTTTTTTCACTCCATTGTGATATCTATTTAACTGTGGTTTGATTCTTTACATCTCAATGATATATCTTTATTAAATATTGCTATTGAGAATTTTGAAATAACTCTTTAAATATCTTCTACTATTTTTCTACCATCTTGCATTCAGCTTATTTTACCAACCACATTGCTAACTTTTAAATTATGTTAATTTAAACTTACATCACCAATTTCCGACCTAAATATCTCACTCTTAAACTGAGTCAAAAATTTTGTCATGTTATGATCACACTTTATCAGAGGATACTTTACTATGTGATCATTATTTTATCCTGCCTTATTAGGGTTAGGGTTAGGGATCTAAAAATAGCTGGTTTTTGATAGCATCATGACATATTCTTCCAAGAAACTTTGGAATTCACTCTATGGATTTGTCCCCATGGCTACCTTTGCCAATCTAAATACAATTGTAATAGCCCTTTCTTACAAGTCCCATTAATTTTTGATTCACATTCACTCCAACCCTATAGTCACTATATAAGACTGAAAGATAATTATTATCAATGGGGGGGTGGGGGGTGTCGTGTCATTCCAGTCCTGGCTTTTTTTTTGGCAGCAGAGGTTGTAACAGCGCTGGATCACCGTCTATGTAAAAGGGGAGATCCGGCATTCTGGGACCAGGTTGGGAAAGGAATATGACATTTTGATGACATGTTATGTGTATGACTTATCAGTGGGAAATTTGAAAAATTTAAAGCAGCAGGTAGCAGTCAGCAGCTAATGGTTACGATGTTTGCAAATTGGGGAGGTAAAGAGATCTGCGAGCTCCTTACCCTCCAAGCAGAGGACAAAATAAGGTGACATATTATGGGGACAGTAAAGGATGGCCGAATATTGGAAAGGATGGCACAACAACTTTGAGACTGTGGCTTTGCTCAGGACAAGGCACAGATGACAAGCAAGTTAAAATGTCTGTGAAAAAGTTACCATTAGGTGAACAACCACTATGGCAGGTGTGGTAGATGGCATTTGGATTGGCCATATTTTGATCTGTGCTATTCCATTTGGGGCACAAGTCACACTGCAAACCCAGTGGCTCTTCTGAGCAACATGGTGGATCCATCTTCCCCTGAGAACATTCCAGCTGTGTCTCCCTCCTACAGCAGCAGTGCTGATGCCGGAGTCCCTAATGCCATGGATACAGAGGCCCGCAATAAAAATGATGAATCTGGGCCTCACGATTGACCAGGTAAAAACCTTTTATTTTGAGTTTAACAATTTTTTTCCATGTGTGTTTGTGAGTGTGTTTGCCCAGAAAGAGCCATCTCGCTAATAGCTAATAGGATGCCTGCCTTGGCAGAAAAGGCAGAGACCAACCAAAGCCAAAGTGGTGACAAAGGAAATGAAGGACTTGTTACTGGCTATGGACCGCGAAGGTGTGAAATGGGAGTGCCAGGGTTGCTGTCAGAACAAGCCTAATGGGGGACATTAGGGCAACCACGGTGGTGGGAGGGACACAATCTGATGTTCGAAAACTCACTCAATGGTGGAGGGGGTGGGATGCCTACCTGCCATGAACCTCCCATGTATGCCACTGTCACACTTCCCCCTCCCTCTGACATAACAGACAAATGCACTGCATGGTGACTAGCGACGCTAGTGAGGCTAGTGCTGCGGGTGGGGGGGGGCACAATAACTAATTTGGGGGGGCAATACCTGTGAATGCCCCCTCCTTGGCACTGGCTGTGGGGAGTGCCTTCAATCAGAAGTGCAGAGGACCCATGAGGAGCAGCTGAGGAGCGAGGCACAGGAGGCAGAGATGGCAGCACTGGAGGCAGAATTAGGCCTCACTTATTTGGAACCTGACTGCACTCATGGCATCTCCTGATCAACAGCACCCTGCTCCCACTCCACAGCACCAAACTCCACATGGCAGTACCGAGCACGAGCACCCCAGAGGCAGTATTATTCCCCGCCACCACAGAAGAATGACAGCATCCACCACATGGGTCTTCTTCCTCCTCCTTCCTTCAGATGCTGGAGTGATGTGACTGTTGTCCACACTGTGTTGTGCCTGTGGTGGAACATGGTACTGCAGGCATGACCTCCCTGGGCTGGGCAGGCTGGCTCACCTTCTGTACCTGTAGCTCCTCCCTGTAAGATTCCTAATAAAGGCTGAGGGCCCTAGTCTCCTCTCGCATACCTGTCTTGGATGTGAGCCAGCAGCATGTAGAGGCATGCCAAGGTTTTCTGATTAATAAAGCCTTTGACTACTTGCTTTGTATTTGTGGGTGGTCATTGATTGTGCCACAGTTTATTAATCAGTATTTTAATTGTCATGGACAAGGTGATTAGACTGGAGAAGCTGGAAACCAATCCAAAGGAACCAAAGGCTTTTGTCAAGTTCGACATGTGGCTACATTGCTTGAAGCCCTACATGAGATACCATGAGATCACAGTCAATGGCGATCGATATGACCTGCTCTTCACAGTGGTGGGCCACCGAGCATACCAAATAATCCGTGGCTGTCAAGGGAATGAAGAAGCAATGGCCCTACTATGACAGCAATATGGAGCCCTGATGAACATTTTGTATGCTCGCTACCAAATGGACACCCGACGCCAGGGACCTGGTGAGTCAGTTGACGATTTATAAGGACCATGCAGGAGCTGAGGTGAGCCTGCGGGTGCTGTGATGTGACTGCAGTGATCTACCAGGAGGAGCTTATCAGCAACAGGCTAGTTATGGGCTTCCACTCCTATCATATAAGGGCGACTGGTCCTTTCAGGAAGTTGTGCAGATGGCCAAGTCACTGGAGACTGCCCAAAAGAACGTGAAGGCCTACTCAACAGGCCACACGGCCACCAGGTGGGGAGAACAGGCGACGCCATCTTGGGACTTGGGGCCCCTAACTGCCGCTGCCACCGTTGAGCACACGAGGTGCAACCACTGCAGCCAAAGCAAACACCCGCGGAAGTACTGTCCAGCCTATAGCATGACCTGCTCGAACTGCCGGAGGAAAGGGCACTAGGCAAGGTATATATATGCTGCTGTAAACCCCACTCCAGCGGTGCCATGTGTAGATGGTCATTGGTGATTTGTTTATTTGCACAGTTGTAAATAGTTATTTGCTGTTGAATTTACCCTTTTTATTGTTGTTTACATTTCCTGTATACTACAATTCTCTGACATGTGCAATTTACATTTATTAAAAGTTGTTATTTGTTTGCTTAAATTGCCTACAGAAAGAACATAATTGCTTCACAGATAGCCTGGCGACCTGTGTGCTTCTGCACCCTGATAAGCAATTTGATCAGGTTCAGGGAGATTGGGCAGCTCATTGTTCCACTCTGGCAAGAAGTGTTCCTTGTTGATTTCATATATATTGTCTAGAACACAACAGGCGACAACAACATCTGATACAAAAGTGGTACAAATATCAAGTCGCTTGGCCAGGCACCTCCAGTGACCTTTGAGCTGTCCAATAGCATTTTCAACCACTATCCTTGCTGGGCTCAAATGGTAGTTAAAGCTTTTCTGACATTGATCAAGCACATGGTGGTTAGTGAAGCCACTTCCTGATGGGGTAAACTGGGTCTCTGATTACATGGACAGGGATTTCCACTCTGTTAACAATTTAGGGTTTCTGTGCAGAGCAATGTACTTTATGCAAGCTTTGAGATCTTGTGGCTGATTTACAATAAAAAGACTCTTGGACCTGACCCTTGGACTTGTCATAAGTTTCATTTGAAGTAGGCTCAGTCAGCCATTCCTTCAGTTTCAACATGTATATATTTCACTGTGATGGTATCCTATATGGTTACATATGACAAAAAAAAATGATTGATTGATTGATCCACTCACACATTACAGTGCAATGAGCTATATAAACTTATTTCACGTGGATAGATGTAGCTGCTTGATCTTTGGCCTTTCTGTAGACTGACTAAAACTCGAACCTCATGCATGTAACCAGGCCAACCCACATACACATCTATGTATCTGAAAAATCAAAAAAGATCAACATATGAAACACACTAATTGATAAAGACAAATAATTGTAACAGATCGACATATGAAACACACTAATTGATAAAGACAAATAATTGTAACCCAGATTGTGGTCCTTACTAGTAGTTGTGGTCAACAGTAGCTTGAAGAACCATGGAGTTCCACCCTTTCAGATTATAGTAGGCTGGTGCATCCTCATGGGGTGGTGGGGAGGGCGATGATGGGAATATGTGTGCCTTCGATGGCGCAAGCACATATTGGATACTCCGTTCTGCAAGTCCATCCTGAAGACATGAACAACTCGGCAGGTCAACAAAACATTTAAAAATGGCCCTCTTCAATCCTTCAGTAACTTGGCGTACCAACACACACACACACACAGTGGTGACAACGACACCAAAAATGCAACTGATGGATCGATATTCACATGGGATAGCATACCACCATAAAGCAACAGTAAGTCCAAGCTGAGGTTCCAGAGGCTGTCACCAGTTAGTTGTCATGTGCCTCAGATGTGGCTCAATGAGTTTCAATACAAAGTCAAAAGTGTTCCAAGACATAAGAGAATGACTCCGCCACCCATCTTCATCAAAATTGTTGAGGACATTAGACTAGAACATGGGCCCCATGTGGTCTCTCTCTTTCCTCCACATTTTTCTATCTGAGACCAGCGCGAATTGAATTGCAAGAATTAAATGTCTCCATCTACGATATCGAAAATTCACATGCCTTTCTGCCTCAAAAAGCTCTCCGCTTCTCTTCAATTTCTCCTCCAATATATTTCTGATCGTTCAAACACATTGCTCACCTGAATTCTGCATCCATTCTGCAGAAAATTTGCTTGCGTTTGAAGAGTGACATAAATGTTCATGGCTAACATAAGCCCATCAACCGCCATTTTTATGTAGAAAGCAATGTCCGACGTGTATGTTATACAACATTAGACACCAACGCTGTTGTGTTACACATCCTGCCTCTTTTGCTTCTGGAATGCTGGTTTGCTGTGTAAAATAATACAATGACCTGGCATTCAGCCGGCTTTGTTTGGTTCAGTGTAAACTAACAAAGCCGGCTTAATGCCAGGCCTTCTTTACAGCAATGTTGTGGAATTTCTGTGGAAAAGCCCTAATAGAATGCAAGGTCCCTTTCTGTCACACTCATTATCTATTTTGCTGCCTTGCAACATTACAATGCAAAATTTTTTTAACACTGTTAAATTGCCTCTCATTTGAGTCTTTGGTTCAGAACCTTCACAAAACATAGAACTACATTGATCTGGATCTTACCAGTTTAAAATTGCACTCTTTAGCAGGTCTCAGCATTATCAACAGAGTCTCATATTAAAACTTTGCACATATTTACAAATCAAGCATTGGATTTGTTTTCACCTATTGTTTTTTTTTAATTTTTAAAGTTATAACATCTTAACAAATGAAGTCGTAAGCACTGTTTTAAATTCTGGATACAATGGATATTGTGAGTATGTATACAACGGAGATTGGAGGGAACTGCGATATGACAGTGAGTGCGAACATCTCTACTATAATGATGATGAGAAATACTTCCGAAAACCGTACAACATATTTCAGTATAGGTTTGAGGTAAGAACTGAATGCAGAAATTCTTCCTTAATAGGTTATGAAATACGAAACTCTGGTGATACAACTCCCAGACTGTCTGTGACTGAAACAAAGCAAAGACTTTATGTTACTTTTACTGGTTGCTCCAATGCAGTTTCAGCAGGCCTATTGAGACACCACTAATGCAAAGTTTTGGGCCATCATTCCTCTCCTGTGTTAATTTTGCAAAGTACAGTCCATATACTGCTGTTGACAGCCATTAATTCAACCCACGCCATTTGGCTGACTTGGACCAACAACAGTTTGCTTGACTATCAGTCTAAAGCTTTCAAGGAGGGGAAATAAATCTTTGTTTTGCCATTATTAAATGGAACTTTGGACAGGAAACAAATCTCTGGAAAATCCCTATGTCTTTTGTCTAGGTCTAAAAACATGATTTCAAGACCCACCATCTGGTCGATTGTGTTTGTACCCTTTGTGCCCAACCTGGTTGTGCTGACCGAAAACTATTTCTGAACTAGCCTTAAGGACTTACTGGCCCAATTTTTTTTCTGTTGGACTTTCTGGAGGCTTTTGTCGTTTTCATCACCACCTTGAGACCTTATTAAGTCTTGTCTTCACTTTCTTTTCAACGCTGCATGTAGTTTGGAATTTCACAGACTTGAGCTATAGGTCCAATTTTATCAATTCGCTGCTCTTTTATTCTTCATTTTTGTTCTGTTTTACTTATAGGCAATTGCTGATTCTGGGTTTTCTGTGGAGGTTTACAGAGATATTAACAGTTTACACACAGCATTGAAGAAAGAGAATTCTTTTGAAATTGGAGTCAATTTCAAACTTTTTATTGTGGATGTTGGAGCCAGGTATAGTTCCTACTCAGGTGTTATTCAAAATCTGACCAGCTATGAAAAGATGGTGAGTAAATTGCAGATAATATCTGTCAATCTAGTCAAACTGAATAGATTAATGGAAGAGTTAAAATGGCCAAAGCATTTTTGAGTTTTCTTATTGATTTGCTATTTTCCTATTGTTATTGTTTTCTTCCACATTTACAAATTGGATTTGGTCAGAGTGATTTATATTATTTATTTAAGGTAAGCATCCAAAAAAATTTGAGCAAAACGCACGTAAAATTGTCTGCATATAAACTGCAATTTTTCTTGCTGATTTATGTCAGTTGAAACTGACGTAGTCTATTCCATGGTTGGTTCCTCCTTATGAGGCGCTGTACCCACACATGCTCGATACGCTCGCGTGACACGGCCTCCCCTCTTGCAAGGTGTTGTGCCCCATATGGTTACTGTCAGGCCCTCCTCTACCAGCGCCACTAGAGTGCATCAAGTCGCTAGCAACCAGCCTGATGCATACTAGTGACTCTCCATGCAATAAAAGCAGTGCTTTCAGTTGCTACATCAGAGTGATGGAGGAGGTTCATGTCTGCTCGGCAGGTAGACCCCTGCCAGTACCCTCCCCCTGACTGACTCTATGACTGTCAGACTATGTCCCACCCGGGCAGGTAGGCTGTCGCTGTCTACCCCTCCTCCCCCACCCCGGCTGAGCATGTTTATGATTGTCAGACTGTGCCCCACCTGGTTACCCTAATGCCCTCCTCCAACACTTGTTCTGGTGCTGACCTTGGACTATTCACTGTAGTTAAGGCTTAGTGTGAACGTGGGCTTATGTAAGACATATACCTTTTGAATTTGTATGCATTACAGCTGACATGCAGACCACATTCAAAAGTTTATGTACAAAATGCAAACTAGGACTCAAGAAAAACCTGGAACCCACACAATTCTCAGAAATACCATTTCTATGGAAATAATTGATGTCAGTTCAATAGTATTGAATCATCCCTTGGTGGAATGTGTTTCCCCAAATGTTTATGAAAGCCACGCATCTGAGTTTCTTTGAAAGTTATCTGCAACTGTGTATATGGTTGTGCGTGCATATTGAATTTTAGCTGTAGGTACTAAAATGTGTACTTTAGCTCACTGAGATTTCAAAACCCACCATCTGGTCGATTGTATTTGTGCCCAACTTCTACTTGTTCCTGGTTGTGCTGTCCGAAAACTATTTCTGAAGTAGCCTTAACCACTTACTGAAAGTGGAAGGATTCTTGTGCCAATGGCAAAGCCACTTCTCTGTGAATGCATGGGTTTGCTATTAAAATATATTCATTGTCACTGTACAGGTTCTATAAATAAAGGAAAGTGACTGTATTTGGCAACTGAAATATTAATAACTTTATGGTCATTGTGACAGAGTATTTAAAGGTGGTTTGGGATGATTGTTAGAGCAGGTTGCACACAAACATTTTAAAACACAGAATCTTTGCAGGACTTTTGGAGTGCCATTTTGCAAAAGGCAACAAAGTAGCAACATACAGCAGCAACTTGGCTGGAAGAGCACGTGATCTTTGCAGGTAGAGGCAGAACAGCTGTGTTCTCAGAGAGGGAGGGAGTGACAGAGAGGAAAGAAAGAAACTTTGGTTCCAGAGGGACAAGCTGGCAAACTATGAAAGACTACCTGGTCAAAGGAGAAGACCGGCTGTTTGAAAGGAACTCTGTGGTGGCCTGAAAGAAAGAGGATCATCTGGAGAACCCTGAAGGGCACAAGTTTTGTCAGCAAGAATGATTAAAAAGTTCCGGATGTCCTGGAACAAAAGGAATCTCTCTCTAAAAACCAACAAGAACCCTCCTGAGTGGTAACCAGCTGTCTGTTAAGCACCAGAGCCTTGTGAATTTTATTAATGCTAACTTCTATGCATTGTACAAGAATTGCCTGGAACCAGTGAGATTGGACTGTGAACCAAAAAAACTTTTCTACATTTATATACACATTACACACACGTGCACTTAGAATTAGAGGGGATTAAGTAGGTTAAGTAAGTTGATAGTAATAAGTTAAAGTTTGATTCTGTTTTCATGTTTAAAGATAATTAAAAGCAACTTTTGTTTAAGTAACCCTTTGTCATGGTGCATATCTATTGCTGCTGGGTTTTGGGATCCTCTGGACTCCATAACATCACTGACTGATTAGTTAATAAAGACACTTATAGTCCACAATTACATGTTGTGTTGCATTTCTTAAAATAATTACTGAATAAATATTGGCACAATTTTTTTCTAGGATGTGAGCTTTGTTCGTGTACGAACTAAAATTCAAACTGCTCACTTCAAAATGAGGAGACACAATTTAATTTTGGATGAAGGAATGATTGAATCCCTGATGAAACTCCCGGATGAGTACAATTATGGGATGTACTCTAAATTCATTGCTGATTATGGAACCCATTACTATGCTTCAGGAACGATGGGAGGTGTTTTTGAGTTCTTCCTTGTCATGAATAACCATGAATTGAAAAAGTCAGGTTTGTGACAATTAATACTGTTGTTTGAATAAATTAATATTGTGACGTTATTTTCAGATGAAGTTACTTCATATTAGCTCCATACTTGTGTATTGTGGAGGGGTGCATTGCACAACAGCCAATATAACAGAAATGTAAGACTGGATATATGGCATTGTAATAGATGACTAGAGTTAAATTCTGGTGTGTGCTTAAAAATTGTCTTATTGATCTATACAAGAATTTAAAGAAAACACTATCAGGGTCTGAACCCTTGCTCTTGCTGCGGTTACTACTGTTGCAATGAATCACTTGTTATTTATTCTATATTTTTTACTAGGTTTTGACTTCCCAAAGTGCATACCCTCACATTCGACTGGATTAAATTCCATCTGCCACAGCTCCACCCAACTGTTCAGCTGATTGAATATACCACTATATCCTTAAAAAATCTTCTTCATTATCCATGTCTCTATCAACTTTTGTGTCTTCTCATTTATGACATTTATATAAATTAAAGGCAATAAAGATCTGATCACTAATCTGTGTGGTCCACCATAACAGATTTTAGGAAAAAAATACATATTCACCACTACTCTCTGTCTTCTCCTTTCACCCAGCTAATTTTGGGTCCATGCCTCTAATCCTTTGTCTTTTAACTTTCTGGACCAGCCTACAAAGTCCAGGTAGAAATCATGGTGTTGCCATAGATGCCAGCACCCATAATAGCATGGTGACCAAAATGCAGCCTGAGTGGTCACACTGCTTGCTCTGGCATCCCCAACAAAAGCTCTCACAAAATGGACCATTGTTGCATGAGTGACAGTGGACGGTAGCACTACATGCTGGGATCTCTGCAACTTGAGCTGTTGTTTTTTTCAAGAGTTCAGGGACCTCTGCATATCTTGAGGACCATGAAGCAGATCTGCCCCAATTTGCGTACGTGTAATTCCAGACCCATGTTCACTTGCAGTTACCCTGGACATGGTCTAGTAAGCCACTAAGCTCAAGGGAAATCATAATCTGGCCTGAATGGTAACTTTTACCCTGAGAGGTAATTAATTTTATCATTTATTTTTTCTTAGTTCACCTTCCATTTCAAAATCCTGTTTTTAAAAAATGATTTTCTTTGATTTTTTTTTAACATTAATTTGGTTCCTTGTAGTTTCCAGATCTCATTGGTCTATCCATCACTGTAATCTCTTTCTCTGTCCGGTTTATTTTGCTGATAGACTCTATTAGTTCTTATTAAGGCGGTATTCCATATAAAGTATGACAAAGAAATTGGACCAAAAATACACAGGGTACATTTTTAGAGAACCTCAAAACAAACTTTTAAGTTTGCTGAGCTAAAATGTTTATAATAGAGACTTTCCTAAGATTACCTGAGAATTTGCAATGTTTCATATGAATTGTGAAAGATCTGGTTTAAGGCCATTAGATATAGATGTGGGAATTAGTCCATTTAGCCTATCGAATGGCCTTCCCTGCCATTCCATCATGGCTGATTTACTATCCTTTTCAATCCCATTCTCCTGCCTTTTCCCCATATCCCTTGATCCACTTCCTGATTAAATGTCTTAAATGTCCTCAATGATGGTCTCCACAGTGCCATTTGGAACAAATTCTGCAAATTCGCCACCCTCTGGATAAAGAAACTCCTCCTTATATCTGTTCATATAATTTTACTAAATGGCTTGGACTTTCTTCCTCTTGAACTCCACATGAGAATGAGTTCTTTTGCTACCTGTGTACTGTCCATTACCTGATTCTCAATGCAGGTCCTTGCAAAGCATGACAGAATTTGCAGCACAATTTGAATAAGTTGTATCTAAGTACATGTTCTTTTATTTACTTAAAGGTTTTTCTGCGGACCAAGCTGGAAGTTGTATTGCAGGATCACTGGGAGTACTGATGGGTGCTTTTTCTGTTGGCTTTGAAAAGTGTCAGCACAGAGCAAATGAGGAAAAAAGTAAGCAAATAACAAACATTAAATCACAATAATAAAGTTTACTTGTTAACACAAATGCTTCTTATATTTTAATAGCTGTGAATTACTATTTATTGCAGTATAAAATACACAACAAAATTTGATAGTTTAAATGAGTCATTAGTTACACAGGAAGCATCTTGTTCAAAATTGTTGCAAAAATATGTTTTTTTTTAAAAAGATAAATATTTGCTTGGTTATCCATCTTTCTCAAACACCCCAGGTTCAAGAATTGAACTCTTGCCAAATGTAGTCCATGGTTCCACTCTCATTATTATGGAGGGCTAAATACACTTCAGCTTCCCTGGTTATGATGGCACAAGAGTTGAAGTCATAGAAGAGAAGACCCCACACAAGCAATCTGGATTCAAACTCACTCAAAGTTATGGTAGCAAAGCTGGCAACAGTGCAGAGAAAACATTTTAGTTCCATTGAGGACATTTTGTCTTAAATTGCATTTATACTTCAAGGTTGACATCAGTGTGAATTAGTCCCAGTTTAACATTAATTGTAATTTCATAGAATCATTAAACTGCAGAGTAAAACCAAAAGAAAGCACTTCCTGCAAAGAATTACTTGGTTTAGGCTGCACTAAAAGGTAAATATAAAGGTAAATGGACTCACATGAAAATTACTGGTATAATGTGAAGAGCTAGTTATGATTGATGATGATAAACTGCTTTTCAAAATTGTCTTTCTGTTATTTATCTACGAGATGCATAAAATTGTGGCTGAGGTCCACTTCAGGAAGTTCAAAGTGTTGTATCACAAATCTCATGACTGCATTTTTATCTGCAACTCACAATATTTGTAGAAATAATCATTCCTTTTAAAAAATATATACATTGAGATTATTGAAAAGCACCGAAACCTGTCCTAACACACTGCATTTTTTTTTCTCCCAGTAGAAACAAGCATAGTAAGGTAGATTGAGGAAGATTCTGATCTGAAAAATTTCTCTATCTGGATGCTTGAGACCCTCAAGGTCCTCATTGTTTGCTCAGGATTCCAGCATCTGCAGCTCTTGTGTTTTTGTGCAGTAAAATGGCTGATATGTTAAAGACTTTAATCAATACTAAGTGCAAAATTATTTATTGACATGAGTTAATTTGGCAATTTGATGCAGAACCCTTTCCTGCATTTAGCCAGATGTTAGGTGCTAAAAATTAGAGTATTAATCAATCGTGCAATAATATTTGCTGAAGAACCAAAAAGAATGAAATACAACAATGATAAGGTCAAGAAAAAAAAACCAACTAAGTCAAAGGAGAATGTCTATTTGATCATGGTAGGATTTCCTTGACTGAATTTGAAATAATATTCAAAATTAATATGTGCTTGGAGCATTAATTTCATTCTCCTAAAATTCAGTTGTACAGTGTGTGATATTCTATGAAAAAGTAAATATTTTTCAATTATTATTTTAGCTTCAAGCAGTTCGAGAAGTTACATACAAGATGTTATTGTACATGTTGTGGGAGGAGACCATAAGTCAATTGGCGGAATGCAAGGTCAAGAAGTACCAAATGCCAAAATGTATCGGCACTGGGGTAAATCCTTGAAATACGTTCCAGCAATCATTGACTTTGAGGTAAAATCATAATCTGGGAGCCAT
This sequence comes from Narcine bancroftii, assembly GCF_036971445.1. Classification (NCBI taxonomy): domain Eukaryota; kingdom Metazoa; phylum Chordata; class Chondrichthyes; order Torpediniformes; family Narcinidae; genus Narcine; species Narcine bancroftii. Next base: position 98,479,037 of record NC_091473.1, read on the forward strand.
CCAGAGATCTGTGCTCTACTTCACACAAATAAGGATTTATCCCAGCTATTTAAGGAAAATTAAAATATCCCATCTTCATCTTGATGCAATTAAAACAAACATTATGAAATATATCATCCAGCATCTTAGAAATTAAGAGCATTTAAATGAGCATTTGAAGCATTGAGGATCTGTGAACCACTGCTGAGGATATCTTTTGACTGCAGGTGAAACATGTGAACTGATAGATAAATGGAACAGAAGAAAAATAAAAATGGGAATAGAGGAGAATTTTCCACCAAGCAGCCCTGAAGCATTGAAAGCAAGACCAAAACATGAATAGATAAGTGAGAACAGGGCATGATTCTAGTTGTTACATTTGCACTACTCCTTGGAGAAATTCTTTAGGGGCAATAGTATTTTTAAAAATTCAATGAAAAAGTCATTGGTTTTGTTTGTGAAGCAGCAAACAAAGACCCGAATATCATAATAGCTAATTTGTAACAAGACAGACAGCTGTCATAATGATCTTGAAACAAATATTTAGAAAGATAGTGAGCCCAAAGGGAAATCTACTAAGGAACGATGTTGGTGAAAGTGTCATAATCCAAACAGAAAATGGATAATGCTTTAATACATGGACAAAGCGTCTGCAAGCATTGAGACTTGTAAAGATACGTAGGGAGGGAGGAAATAAGGTGCAGCCTCCTGATCAAGAAAAACACCTGCTTTTATAGTTGGCTTCAAATCTTAGGATTTTCTAAAGCATTGAATAGGGACAAAACTATTTCTTGTGAATCTGAAATCAGCAACTAAAGCATATTAATTTAAAACGGTTACTTCAAAGTGGGAAGTAGAAGAGGGACAATTTTTTTTAGCAGAGTGAGTTAAGCATGAATATTTTTGTCAGAATACTTAGCTGAGACCATCTTTTAAAGAAATGCTGGATACTTATTTGGAAGCAGAACAAGATTCAGAAATAGAACTGAGATATCAGGGCAGTGAGGTTCCTCGAGTAAAGACCTTTCAGAAACGGAAAGTTTTGGTGCTGTGTGTTACTATTGTTACAGTCACTGCAATGCAATAAACTTTTCTGAGATTGGAAAGACCTTTAATTAAGAAGCAGAATCAATGCAGATAATAATACTCACAAATTGCAATGTTTGGTGATTTTACATATAACGAATGCTTCAAAGCAGATATTAACTAGGAATATCCTTTTTTGGGTTGGCATGGTTAGCCTAGCGGTTAGCGCAATGCTGTTACAGCGCCAGCAATTGGGACTGGGTTTCAAATCCTGTACTGTCTGTAAAGAGTTTGTACATTCTCCCTGTGTCTGCGAGAGTTTCTCTCAGGGTCTCTGGTTTCTTCCCACTCTTCAAAACGTTCCGGGGTTGTAGGTCAATAGGGTGTAATTGGGTGGCAGGGGCTCATGGGCCAAATAGGGTATTATTGTTCTATATGTCTACATTTTTTAAAAATTAAAATTATAGATAGATAATAGGAGCTGGAGTAGGCCCTTCGGCCCATTGAGCCAGCACCGCCATTTTACAGATCATGGCTGACACTACTATCAGTACCCCTTTCCAGCCTTATCCCCATAATTATATATGATCTAGACTGGTCTCAGTAATTTTAAAATTGCTTTTGTGCTTTGAGACAAATTAAATTAAAATGAACAGACTGATGCAAAGTTTTAACTTTGGGCCAAGTCTAAACTTTCATTTATGTCACTTATTCTAGGTCATGCCCATTTATGAATTGATATCCAGAAGTAATCTTCCATCAGTTAACATTAAGCAACAGCATTTAAAGACAGCAATGGAGGAATATTTGTCTGAGTTTCATCCTTGCAGGTGCCACGAATGTTACAATAACGGAAGTCCTTTACTCATGACCAATGTCTGTAGCTGTGTTTGTGAACCTGGTTATAGTGGGAAAGCTTGTCAAGAAACAAAACGAAAGGGTAAGAAATTATGACAGATATTATCAGGATCCTTGTAGTCGTTTCAGTTAAAGTTACAAATATTACCTCTATTGCAGATATAAATGTAATCTCTTGTTTGTATGCATTATTTTTTTGTTAAAATACTTCAAAGCTTAGAGACCAGTATGTTGTTAAAAACATCCGATTTGCTCATTGTGTGGTGCATCATTGACTCTATGGATCAGGGCCTACTGTTGCTAAGTCAAATGGCATATAGCATAAACAATACCTCTATTTCATCGTGGCAGTCTCTCACCAGACAGCATTAACATTTTCCTCCAATTTCTGTTTACCCACTTCCCTGGTCTCGCTTTCCCTAATCCTCCTTTCTCCAGTTCTCCACTCCTTTCTGATTAGAGAACCATCTTTCTTAGCCCTCTGCCCTCAGGAACTGCTCACACTAACCATCCAAGACTCTCATTTGTACAAAACAACATTTATTTATTTATTTTTATAGCTATACTACTTGTCCTGCATATGTATTGTTTGTCTGTATGTATGTTATGTCTGGTTGTGAGTCTGCATGTTTTTCCATCGAGGACTGGACAACACTATTTCGTCAGGTTGTACTTGTACAATCAGATGACAATAAGCTTGACTCTCCAACACTTCTCAGCTTCTACCCTCCCACTGATTACCTCTCAACTGTGTTCCACCCCCTTCCCTTACTCCCCCCCTCAACCTTTTTATCCACGTGTCTGCCTAATTTTCGGCACTCCTGAAGAAGGGCTCAGGCCTGAAACATCGACTACTTTTACTTTCCAAGTGTCCTGGGTGATCTGCTGAGTTTCTAAAGCACTCTGTGAACTCCATCTTCAATGACATTTAAAGCCAGAGGCACAAATTGTATTGTCAGCCAAGGAATCAATTTACATTCTGAAATAATCATGCACCTGGGCTTTTTGAAAAAAGAACATTTAAGGAATTTTAATTTTACTCACCTTTGATGTTTTATTTTTCACAGCTCTGAGTCTGCAACTGGGACACATAATAACACAGCCTGATGCTTTCAGTTTAAACTTGACAGTGCCTCTCCAGTCTTGAGAAGTAATAGGAAATATAGTAGCTATAATGACAAATTGGAATTTCATGGCTGCATTTATTTAAGTTTAAGCTGAAGTTTAAGGTTATTTGTCACATCACATTTGTACAGTGAGAAAGCTTCCTCTGCAAGCAATCTAATAGGTTATATCTAACATTCAGAAAGCTCTGCATGGAGTGCAATTTACAGAGTAAAGAGTTACAATGAAAAGAAAGATCAATTCGTACCAAAAAGGGGCAACAGGATAAAACTGATGTAAGGTTCATTCAGGACCCTGATGGGTGCAGGGTTGAAACTGTTTTTAATCCTGTTCATGTGTGCTTTCAACCCCTTGAGTCTTTTCCCCAATGGGAAGAGGGAGAAGGAAGTGTGAATGTGGTGTTATGGGTATAGGCCATGGAAGATGTAGATGGAATTCATGGAGGACAGGAAAGTGTATTATGTTTTGAGCTGTATTCACCACCTTCAGCAGCTTCTTCCAAACACCTCCCATACCATGCTGTGATGCATCCAGTTGGAAAGCTTTTGATGGTGCATCTGCAGATGTTGAGGGACAAGGGAACGTGCTGAACTTCCTTCGTCTTCTAACCAAGTAGATGCGTTAATATGGATTCTTGACCATCAATTTTCATTTCCCAGGTCAGCTATTTGAAGCTGCTAATTTCTAAGAATATGAAGATTTGTGATGTGGACAGGACTGCACCTGTTGAGCCAACTCTACTTAAATGGCTTTTAAAAAAGTGTCAAATCTTGATTTTGTGCCAAACAGTTGCAGGTGGAGTAATCGGACACAGATTAACTACTCATTATTCTGATGATGCTTTCTCAAGTTTAAATCATTTTAATAATTTCATATAATAAAATTTTAGGATAAGATGTGCCTTCTGTTCAAAATCATAATTTATGTTTGAGGAAATACTGTACCAAATTTTTCTAGTGTGAGTTTGAAAAGGAGCTTATAACCTTTGCCCTTTTGTTTACAGGTGAATATGATGCCAGACCAAGTTAATGGAAAAATGTCTGACTGTCCTTTACTTTCACAGGGGTCACAAATGGAGGTTGGGACTGCTGGTCTCAATGGTCTTCATGCACTCGTGGTTCACGAAGACGAACACGGAACTGTAACCATCCAGCCCCAAAAGACGGCGGTGCCATGTGTCTGGGGAAGAGCACACAAACTCAGTACTGTTAAATAATATTGGCCCCAGTGTTTTGGCCGTTTGCACTGTATGCTTTGAAATGCTAATTATTTCAATAGGAAAGTACTGCATAATTCCCTGTGTTTCCTTACGGTATCTTAAATACAAAAAGTTCAGGTGGTGTCCGCTAATTTGAAACATTTAAGTTGACAAGACACTGAAGGAGACTACATTTGTTGAAAAATACTCACAAAATGATTTGTAAAAATTGATGTCATTTCAATAAGCCTCTCCATAACACTGAGATCAAACATTGACAGTTGATTCATCAACATACTTGATGTCACAATATCGCAGAAAATAAACCATATGATTGATGCTCATGGGTCCTCTAACATCTGATCCATTATTTTCAATATTACAGTTTCACTGAAAAATTATTCATAAACAGATAATGGGGAAAAATGATGCATCAAATGAAAATCTATTACAGCAATTCTAGTAAAAGATAAAGATGCTTAGATATTTCACACAAATCTTATCAAATGAGCAATAAACACTGGAGTTATAAAAGTGATCAGGACACACATTTAGTTTGGTTTGCAGGGTGTGTATTAGGAAATCTTATTTCCAAGGGGTCGACTGGTGGATGGATACTCTGCAGAGCTGTACTGCCTCATTCTGCCTAAAACATTAGGTATTCTGATGGGGTATTTCAGGGGATAATTTGCATGAATGCACAGCATTCCACCCCTTTGGATCACTGTGCGGAGTTGATCCATGAAAATGCAAAACACAATGTTCAACCTTTGGAAATCCAACTCCTTCCCTCATCTAGAAATCTTCATGCAAGGGATGTACTTACTCATTTCTGGTGGAAGGAACATCTTATCTTACAGTGCATTCCAGCTTTGTTTTATACCTGGCTCTAATGAGCTTGCTTTTTTCTGCTTGGGGTCACCTGAGAGGATAGAGTGGAAATACTAAATTAAGATCACTGCATGTTGGGGGGTGGGGGTGGTGGCCATGTGAAGGATCTAGTCAGACATGGGTTAGACGAGCTCTCCATGAAGAGTGATTAAAAAGTCAATTCAAAGATATCAGGTTAAAGATTTTACATGCTAAAAGTAGAAAATGAAGGTTAAGAAAATAAGTCCATAAAGCTAAGGCTGAAGAAGTTCAAAGATCACCGAAATCATCGACAGGAAGTCCACAAGGCCGTGATGAAGAAGGTGCTGCCATGATGTTGGAGTAGACGCAAATAGACGATTGGTCAAAAATTGCTGGAAACAATGGAGACCTTGAGTGGATGATTTTCTAAGATAAAAGAATGTGCTAAGAAAGGTGGCAGACAAAATACAGATGATGGGAAAGGCACTTGAAGACCTGACGACTCAGGTGAGCTGGGCCGAAAATGATCTGATAATGGCTCATGAAAAACTGAAGGCCCTGGAAGAAAATACAACGGCATGGAAACTGGATAAACACTGGTGTTGGATAAAATGGATCATATGGAGAATTTCAGTAGAAGGAATAATGTCCGTATCATCAGGCTAAAAGAAGGGACTGAAGGGAATGACCCAGTGGAGTTCTTTGAGGAATGGATCCCACGAGTGTGGAAAGCAGGAAGATTCAAATAAAACTTGCTTGTGGAGAGAGCTCCCCATTACCCGTCCTGGTAAGATTTCTGAGTTACAGGGATTGGGAGGCAATGCTAAGAGAACCAGGCAATTATGCCAGGGAAAATAATGGCCCAGCCAAGTTTGAGGGTGGAACAGTGCTGTTTTTTCAAGAGCTTAGTGCGAACTTGGTTAAACAAAGAAAGGAATTTGATGGCATCAAGTGACAACTGTGAACACAGAACATAAAGTATTGAAGTTATACCTAGCGACATTGAGGATCGATATGTCAGAGAGTGCTCAAAGATTCTGTAAATCTCCATAGGAGGTAGAGAGATATATTTGCAAGGGGGACCTCAGAATGGATTCCAGAAAGAACAAGAAAAAAAGATAAAGTGAACAGTGAATTTAAAATTCTGGGTAAAAGTAAAAATAGAATGATTTATTAGTTAATTAAAGTAGTTTTGAAATGTATAAAGAGAGTTCAGAAGAGGGTGAATACTTGGTAAAATATTAGCAGGGCAGGTATCGCGATTTAAGGGGGTTAATAGCACCGGAGAAGAGAGTTTTTGCAGAATGGCACTCTTAGTACTGTGGGCTTCTGGGGTTTCTAGATTACATCATTGTCAGTGCAGGGGCATCACGTGTTTTTTAAAAGAGAAAAATCACTGTATTGTATGAATAAGCAGAAGGGTCATATGGTAAAACTGGATATGAGTAAAACATTAACATTTATTAGTTATAATCTTAATGGTTTAAACAACCCAAAATGGACCCATAAAGAGGAAAAGAATCTTGGGATACTTGAAAAATTTAAAGGCGGACATAGTTTTCCTACGAGAAACACACCTTACAAAATTGGAACATAATAAATTGAAAAGGGAATGGGTGGGACAGGTCATTTTGTCTTCCTTCGACTCCAAAGCAAGAGGGGTGGCAATTTTATTTAACAAAAATATACCAGTGTTAGTTGAGGACACATCCCTTGACTCAGCAGGAATGTTTGTAATGGATTTATGCAGAACCCTGGATGCTTTTGAATAATTATGCTTTGAACTTTGATGATGAATCCTTTCTGAGAATGTCTTCTCAAAAATAATGGAAGGAAGACAAAATGGGAGATTTCAATTTTTGCTTGGACCTCATCCTTGATAAATCAGTGAAGACAGGGACAAAAGCAAAAGCTGTGAAAGTTAATGTATGTTTTATGAAGGATTTAAATCTGATAGATGCATGGAGACAGCCACATCCCAGGGTGACAGATTATTCAGTCTACTCAAAGGTTCACAACTCTTATACAAGAATTGATCTTTTTTTAATGTCTGTACAATTGGCAAACAGAGTGGTCGAAATGGAGTATCTTACCATACATTGCTGATTCTAACATGAGTGATGCCAGAAAAACAAGAGAGTGTTTGTAGATGGTGTCTGTAATGGAAGATTTAAACCGTGTTTTTTACTTTTGCAGCCTTTGCTTCTACAAGGCTGAGAACCTGCTTGTTTTTTAGAATCAGCAGACATAAGCTAAATTCCACCCAGGGGCCAGAGATGCAGTTATCTGAAGAAAGGACATCTGTATACCAAGAACATTTAATCATCCTGCTTGTTTTGGTCACAGACTGTCAGAGGCCTAGCCTTGATGCAAAATAAACCATTGTATTCAAAGTGATAAGCTGAAAATTACGTTATTCGATAGAAGCCTAGCATGCTAGCTTGCTCGCTTATCTTTCTTGCTGTGCTGGGAATAGGTGCTTGGGTAAGCAGTTTTTGGGTAATATAAGCCATGGTCCCACTGCTGAAGTGGGAGACTCTCCGAGAGGTGGCAACATCTCTCAGCAAGAAGAAGAACTTCTAGAGTCCAGCCAACGTCCCGGTCAGGGGAGGTGGAGAAGCTGCTACCGGCGCCCCGACAACCTACTACGAGTGTGCGGTTGTTGCCTCGCTTCGGCAGTTGGGACCAGCCCAGGCGTTGATAAGTATAATTGGGAAGGGCTTGCATATTGTAGCTTGAAATCAGCTTTTGAATTTGTAATAAAGATTTGTATAAACTGAAGTGCTCTCGGTGTGTGTGTGTCTATTTTCTTTCAGTAGCTCAAACATTGTGACCAATCTAAGATGAACAAAGTGAGAGGTACAAGTTTACCCAGGACAGTGTCATGATTCTATACTGTTGAAAATGATACATTTCTGTCATTTTATTAGGGGACAAATAGAATTGTTTTGTGAAATCAATTTCCCTTCTACTAATGATGGTTTTTAATATGGGGCACAGGGCAGAGGTCAATGGTCTGGAGAAAGAAATAACAGAGCTGGAAATAGGGTACCAGAGATTGGGTTCGAAAGATAAATATAAGACCTTGGAAAGTAAAAAAATGAAATCTAATACATTGCAAACATATAAAATAAAAATGACTATTTTAAAATAAAAACAGAAATATAATGGCATTGGGAGATGGAGCATGTAAAGTTCTGTTACTGCAATTAAAGGTGGAAGAGATATCAAGGATGATTAATGCAATCCAAACAGAGCCTGATAAATTAACATATAATCCGAACCAAATTGATGACACTTTAAAACAATATGATACTAATCTGTATGTCAGAATTATTAGGTGATCTAATGAGATAGATGAATTTCTCTCATTGATTGAATTGCCAAAATTGGAAAATAAAGATCAGATGGAATTAGATGCCTCTTCTATTTTTTTTAATTAAAAAATATTTTTGCTTTTCAAGCATATATCAGTTGTATAGCCTGGGTGGGTCACGTCTCCAGAATGGAGGACCATCGCCTTCCCAAGATCGTGTTATATGGCGAGCTCTCCACTGGCCACCGTGACAGAGGTGCACCAAAGAAAAGGTACAAGGACTGCCTAAAGAAATCTCTTGGTGCCTGCCACATTGACCACCGCCAGTGGGCTGATATCGCCTCAAACCGTGCATCTTGGCGCCTCACAGTTTGGCGGGCAGCAACCTCCTTTGAAGAAGACCGCAGAGCCCACCTCACTGACAAAAGGCAAAGGAGGAAAAACCCAACACCCAACCCCAACCAACCAATTTTCCCCTGCAACCGTGTCTGCCTGTCCCGCCTCGGACTTGTCAGCCACAAACGAGCCTGCAGCTGACGTGGACATTTACCCCCTCCATAAATCTTCATCCGCGAAGCCAAGCCAAAGAAATATAGCAAAATAGCCTATACACCATTTACATACAAAATATAAATCCTTTTCTTTTTTTATATAGAAAAATACAACATTCACAAGTATTGATAACAAAACCAAAATAAAATCCCAAAGCAAAAACATTCCAGCTCCCCCATTTCCCCCTTCCCCTTAATTTAAAGAAGATAAACAGACAAGATAAGGCAGATACAGAATCTTTCCATCCACCGCCGGGACTCTCAGTCTATTTTACTAATAAAAAATAAAATCGAGGGCGGATCATGAATTTACAGCAGTAATATACTTGTGCACCAATGTAATTCAAATACGGTTGCCAGGTCTTCAGGAAGGTGTCATGGGAATACAACTATCCATTTAGCTATCCATCTTTTCAAAGAAACTGGCGTATCTGTCTTCCATGTAACTGTGACACATTTCTTGGCTATGGCTAGTGGAATCTTAGTAAGTGATATTTGAAAGTCAGTTAAGTGGTTACTTATATCTATGAAATTCCCCAATAGATATAGTTCTGAATTAACAGGAAAGTTGACTCCAGTAATCTTTGTTAACACTTCTGATACCTATTGCCAGATACTTCCACACACACCCATTCGGAGTGGAAAAATGTTCCTTCTTCTATTCTACATCGGAAACATCTGTCTGATATCTCTGGCTTTGATTTGTGCAATCTTTGCAGAGTCAAATATAATTGATGGAGAAAATTGTATGACACCAAACTGTACCTTGCATTAATAATTGAAGTTACCCCATCCTTACATCATTCAGCCCAAGATTGTTCCGATATGTTCACTGCTAGATCCGCTTCCCATCTTTCCCTGGACCTATGAATTCCAAACTTTTCCCCATCCATTTGCAGGGAATAATATATTCGGGTAATAAATTTAGGTGTATTACCCATCCATAATGTGCATTTCAGTTGACTCCACAGCTTTCTCTTAGAAAGACCCTTAATTGTAGACAGCAAAGAAAGGTGCCATTTGGAACATCATAAATTTGCTTCCTTTGTTCAAATGACATTAAGACTCCATCCTTATAACAGCTCACAATGTACCGAATTCCTTTTTGAGACCATATATTTAAAATCCTATTCCTCATTATTATGGACAACATTGGATTATTACATAATAGAGACTTTAAAGAAATTCCAATTTTACTTCCTATACTATCATTAATATCTTGCCAAATTTTTATCAAATGACTCAGTAGAAGAGTTTGAAGTCTTTTTCTTGGTTAATTTCAGGTTCCATATATAGATAAAATCTTTGGATAATACTTTGTCTATCTTATGTAATACCATAGGTACCCAATTTGGTAAGTCATTTTCAAAGAAAAATGCTAAGAACCTATTTATCCAGTGCTATTCTTGGTACTTTGTTATTCCATAAAAATTGCCTAACCAAGTCATTTATTATTTTGAAAAACTTATTTGGTAAATACATTGGTATTGACTGGAATAAACATTGAATCTTTGGTATAATCTTCATTTTAATACAATTGTCCCTTCCTATTAACATCAGGGGCAGGTCTTTCCATTTCTGCAAATCTTTTTTCTATTCTTGCCAGAAGAGGAGAATAATTCAATTTGTACAATGTTTTTGAATTATTATCAAACATGATTTCCTAAGTATTTAATCCCTTCACTTTTCCATTTGAACATACTATTTACTTTAAAGCGCTCATAGTCTTGATTTATTGTTGGTAAAATTTAACTTTTTTCCATATTTATTTTATATCGTGATACTCTCCCGTATTTTATAAAATTTCATAATTTTTCCAAGGACCCTTTGGGTTCAGACATATACAACAGTATATCATTGGAAAATAGATTAATCTTGAGCTGAATTTGCCTGACCTCGAAGCCTTTGATTTCAGGATGGCCCCTAATAATTTCTGCTAGAGGTTCTATTGCCATAACGTATAATGCTGGAGAGAGGGGGCAGCCCTGTCTATTTCTTGATATCTAATTATTAGTTATTATTTTTGCCTGTGGATTTTGGTATAATGCCCCAATCCAGTTTATAAATCCTCATCCTATCCCCAATTTTTCCAGTGTTTTAAACAAGAAAAGCCATTCAATTCTATCAAATGCCTTTTCTTCATCCAAAGATACCACTATATTGGAGTCCTTCCGTGATTGAGCTAAATGTATTATGTTAAATAATTATGCTAGGTTATTTGATGTTTGTCTCCCCTTAACAAATCCCATTTGATCTGTATGTATTAGTTTGGGTAAATACTGTCCCTGCCTATTTGCCTGTGCTTTCACTATTATTTTACAATCTACATTTAAAAGAGATATTGGCCAATAAGATGAGGTTTTCAGAGAATCTCTATTCTATTTTGGCAACACAGTAATTATTTCCATTGAGAAGGAGTCCAGTAATGTCTAAGATTTTACTGCTTGCTCTATTACATCCATGAACAAAGATAATAAAAGCTCTTTAAATTTTTTAGAAAAATCAACCAGAAATCCATCATCACCCGGGGCTTTATTAGCCTGAAGCGTTCCCAGTGTTTTTTCAATTTCTTCCCTAGTAAAATGTAAATCTAATTTTGGCCTCATCATCCAACTTTGGAAGTTCCACTCCATCCAGAAATTTCTTTATTTCAACCTCATCTTCCGGCGAGTCAGATTTATATAATTGTTTTTATAATATTGTTGAAATGTTTCATTTATCTCCTTTTGATTACATGTAATTGTATCATTTTCCTTCTGCACAGCATTTATGGCTCTTGCTGATTCTTCAGCTTCCACTTGCCATGATAGTACTTTATGTGCCCTTTCTCCTAATTCATAGTATTTCTGTTTTGTGTTTAATATTGTCTTCTCTTCTCTATATGTTTGTAAAGTATTGTATTGGATCTAATTATTTTCCATTGTTCTATATTTATCCTGGTCTCCTGTTCTCTGATATTCTTTTTCCAATTCCCCTATTTCTGTATCCAGTTTATGTATTTCTGCATTAAATTCTCTTTTAATCTTTTTTTATGTATAAAATAATTTGTCCTCTTAAGTATGTCTTTAATGTGTCCCATATTTAAAAAAACTTATCAGACAAACCCATTAGTTTCACTGAAATATTCGATCTGCTGTTTTATAAATTGTCTAAAGTCTTCCTTTTTCAGTAACGTCGTATTTAATCACCATCTATATTTATTTTCCTGTTTCTCCGATATTTGTATTACCAAAGTTAGCGGCGAGTGATCCGAGTGCAGCCTAGGTAAATATTCTGTTTTTACTACTCAGTCTTTCAGACTTGACGATAATAAAAATTATTCTAGTATGCTAGTCATTTTTAAAAAATAAAATGAGTAATATCTCTCTTTAGGTTTGGACTGTCTCCACACGTCCATCAAATTTAAATCTTTCAAATATGAAAGAGTTAACTTGGCTGCTTTAGCTCATTACCATTTTTGTTGATTTATCAAGGATTGGATCTAGACAAAGATTAAAGTCCCCTCCAATCAATATATTTAGCATTCCCTCTGCTGCTTTTAAAAATATATCCTTCATAAAGACTTCATTGTCATAATTCAGGGCAAAAATATTAATTAGTATCCAAGAGTCAGAGTAAAGTTTGCCATTTATCATTATATATTCACCTACTTGGACTATTAAAATATTTTCCAAGGCAATTGTAAGATTTTTATTAATCAGGATTGCCACTCCCTCTGCTTTTGAATTAAATGATGAAGAAAAGAATTCCCCCCCCCCAAAAAAGCCACCTCATTTTATCAAGTTCCACTTTAGTAAGATGTGTTTCTTGTATAAATACCACATCGGCTTTTATCTTTTTAAAATATGAGTATACTTTTCCTTTTGCCTTGCTCATTCAAACCATTAACATTAAAACTTAAACTTCAATGACTTATCCAAAGCAGCATATTAAAAATTATGTGCAAATAAATAAATATATAAACAGTTTCATGATCCGTACCCCCACCCTAAATATCATGGCAGGGATGCAAACAGGAAGTCCCCAAGGCCCGCAAAAAAAGCCCATGAAAGTCTCCAGGGATAAAGAAGAAAGAGAACCCCACCCTAAAGCTCTATCTTGAAAACTATACTTCCCCATTGACACCATTACCCCTTAAGCCAAAGTTGTACTATGCTGTACCTTCAGTACCTTCTTTCCATTCTCCAAGCTCCCTGAGAACTGTAGATAGGATAAAACTTTGACATTTCATAATAAAATTAAGACGAACTTCAAACAAAAAAATAAAACTTTCCATATCTTTAAATATCTTATTTACACTAGTCTTTTCACAGTTGACTTTCTTGTTCTTCATAACTGTCAAATAAACTCTTCCACCTCCTTCGATTTAAATAATCTTCTCTTACCTTCAGAATCTTCCACTCTCAACATTGCTCATCATGTGTTTAAAGTTCTCTACTTTTATGAATTACCACATTGGTGAAATCCTGGAAGAACATAATCTCTGCATTGTCCCATTTTATGGGAGAACAAGAGTTCCGTGTATTCTCATAAGCAGCTCCCAGGATCGACTCTCTGTCCTTGAACCTCAACAATCTCACCAAAACAGGTCAAGGGCGGGTTTCACCCATTCTCCTTGGTCCTAGTAATCGATGAGCATGTTCAATATGAACTCAATCACAGACTTCCTCAGTGCAAAGGACTTGAGGGATCCAAGTCTCAAAGAATTTCATGGCATCTTTGTCTCCTGCACCTTCTCTCAGGCCAATGACTCACACATTGTTCCTCGAACTGAAGTTCTCATGTGATCCAGTTTATCCAGAAGAAGCTGCTTATCTGTCACCCATTGTTCAGCTTGTTTTTGTTAAATTCCTCGATTTGCTTATCATGTTTATTGAGATCTCTCTCGGGGCCATCCATCCTTTCAATTAAATCATTAATGACTTTGCCACCCTCACTCTCTGAAGTGGTAAGCTCTTTAATGGCAATCTCAACATTTGTAAATCATTGACCCAGACCTCCAAATCCTTGAAACAAAGTTTCCAGGTCCACCGTTCATTGGGAGGAGGAGGCACCTTCACCCATATTGTCAGTTGAAGCGACTCGTGAAGCCGAAGCTTTTTCCATTGCAGATTTTGTTTTTTATCCTTGTGATCTTCCAGTCATCCTTCAGTATTTTTCTTCACAAGATATAACCACTCTTCTCCAGTCAAAAAAATTCTATCAAATCCACTTTTTGGTCGTTGTTTAGAGAATTTTCTCAGAGAGCTCGTAGAAGCATTTCTGCTCAGCCACCCAGCATGGCCTTTCTCCCTTTACCCCTTTACTAGAGAAGGATTTGAAAAAGCCTTGAATACATTACAGGTGAACAAATCACCAGGGGAGGATGGTTTCTGCCTGAGATTTACAGACAATTTAAAGATCCTTTGATGCCTCTTATTAAGGATGTGGTGGCCGAGTGGAAGAGATTCATACTCTCCCAGAATCTTTCTTGACAGCTATTATCATGGTGCAACCAAAAAAGAAAGAGATCCACTGAAACTGTCCTCGTATAGGTCTATAACTGTGGATTAAAAGATTCTGGCTAAAGCGCTAGCTAATAGAGTAGGGGAATATTTACAAAAATTGATAAATCCAGATAATGTAGGGTTCATTAAAAAAAGACACTCTATGGATAATTTTGGCAGATTAATCAGTATAATTCATCTGGTTAAGTCTAAAGTAAACCCAAGTATAACTAATATCTTTGGATGCAGAAAAGGCATTTGATCACTTAGAGTGGCCATTTTTATTCAAAGTATTAGAAAAGTTTAGAATGGGCCAAATATTTATTGACTGGATAAAAATCCTTTATTATAAGCCATGGGCCAAAATTATAATCAATGGCCAGATGTTTTTGATGTTTCCTTTGTGTGTATCCAGCAAGCAGGGGTGCCCACTATCTCAGGTCTCTTTGTTTTGGCCATTGAACCATTAGCAGAGGTTTTAAGAAGGGATTCAGACATAAAGGGATTCGGTGTTGAACAGGAAGAACATAAAATTAATCTGTTTGCAGAAAATGTGCTATTGTATTTATCAGACACTTATGAATCTTTGGCCAAACTACAAACCGCACTGGAGAAATATTGAAGAGTTTCTAGTTACAAAATTAATTTGGAAAAAAGCAAAATTACACCATTAACAAATTTTGATTATGTACAATACCAAAAATGAAGTTGGTTTAAATGGAAACTGCAAGGAATTAAATATTTAGGAATAATGTTGGATAATAACTTACAAAATCCATACAGACTTAACTATCTCCCTATCCCTGGATAAATAGAGGATGATCTAGAAAGATGAAATAACTTGCCTATTATTTTAGTTGCGAGGGTTAACTGGGTGAAAATGAAAGTGATGCCAAGACTGCCAACACCTCTTCCAGTTATTGCCTTTGCTTCCAAACTTTTTCTAAGATACTCACTGGTCATATAAGACAACTTCTTTGTAATAATAAAATGTCAAGATCTCCATGGAGAAACTTATATTGGAATATAAATTTGGGGGGGATTAAGACTGCTGGATTTTTAAAAAAACATATTATCTAGCTCCCCAGGTGGGGTTCTTTCATCCTTCTTTGAAGAAGAGAGCTCTCCATCATGGATCCAAATAGGATTACATACAATTAGGGAAGGGCCATTGAAAGATTTTATTTACAAATGGAATGACAAACTAATAACAAAAAAATGGATAACCCTATTTTGAGACAAATGATTAAAATTTGGTATGAGATTAATGAATGTTTTGGAAAAAAAATGTGGGGATATCACTAAAAGCACCACTGTGCTAGAATGAATTATTGCCCATGAATTTGGGTAATAAAATTCTAAATGTTTGGTTTGAAAAAAGAATTATGCATATTGAAGATTGTTATGAGAAAGGACTACTTATGCCCTTTGAACAATTAAAAGAGAAATTTGATTTCTGAGTGGAACTTTCCACTGCTTTCTTCAATTAAGGTCCTTCTTGTTAGAAAGATGGGGTCCCCACAATGGTCACAGCTTCAAGAAATGAAGTGGAAGGGATGTTTTGGTTTGGAAATGCACCTAAATTTAAAACTAGGATGTACCAAGGTGAAAGTATTAAGCTGGGCCTACAAAGGTCGAGAGAGAGGTGGGAGTTGGACCTGGGTGTTAAAATACTAGAGGGTTATTGGTCTGATGGGTGTTTGGATAGTATGAAATCAACGATCAATGCGAGATATAGACTGGTTCAATACAATTTTTTACATAAATTATATCTCACACCACAAAAATTAAATAAATCAAAATCTGAAATGTGCTTCAGGTGTGGTTTTGAAATTGGAACCTTTTTACATTCTACCTGATTATGTGCAAAGGTACGACCATTCTGGTATGATATCACTGAAAAACTAACAAGAGTAAAAGGAGTGACATTCCCATATGACCTTTTGAGCAACCTTATGGATGTGAGCTTCTTTTCTTTGGCTTGACTTCGCGGATGAAGATTTATGGAGGGGTATGTCCACGTCTGCTGCAGGCTCGTTGGTGACTGACAAGTCCATTGCGGGACAGGCAGGCACGGTTGCAGCGGTTGCAAGGGAAAATTGGTTGGTTGGGGTTGGGTGTTAGGTTTTTCCTCCTTTGTCTTTTGTCAGTGAGGTGGGCTCTGCAGTCTTCTTCAAAGGAGGTTGCTGCCCGCCGAACTGTGAGGCGCCAAGATGCATGGTTGGAGGCAATATCAGCCCACTGGCGGTGGTCAATGTGGCAGGCACCAAGAGATTTCTTTAACCAGTCCTTGTACCTCTTCTTTGGTGCACCTCTGACTCAGTGGCCAGTGGAGAGCTCGCCATATAACATGATCTTGGGAAGGCGATGGTCCTCCATTCTGGAGATGTGACCTACCCAGCGCAGTTTGATCTTCAGCAACATGGATTCGATGCTGTCGGCCTCTGCCATCTCGAGTACTTCGATGTTGGTGATGAAGTCACTCCAATGAATGTTGAGGATGGAGCGGAGACAGCGCTGATGGAAACGTTCTAGGAGCAGTAGGTGATGCCGGTAGTGGACCCATGATTTGGAGCCGAACAGGAGTGTGGGTATGATAACGACTCTGTACACGCTGATCTTTGTGTGTTTCTTCAGGTGGTTGTTTTTCCAGACTCTTTTGTGTAGTCTTCCAAAGGCGCTATTTGCCTTGACGAGTCTGTTGTCTATCTCGTTGTCGATCCTTGCATCAGATGAAATGGTGCAGCCGAGGTAGGTAAACTGGTTGACTGTTTTGAGTTCTGTGTGCCTGATGGAGATGTGGGGGTGCTGGTAGTCATGGTGGGGAGCTGGCTGATGGAGGACCTCAGTTTTTTTCAGGCTGACTTCCAGGCCAAATATTTTGGCAGTTTCCACAAAACAGGACGTCATGCGCTGGAGAACTGGATCTGAATGGGCAACTAAAGCGGCATCATCTGCAAAGAGTAGTTCACAGACAAGTTGCTCTTGTGTCTTGATGTGAGCTTGCAGGCGCCTCAGATCGAAGACACTGCCATCCATGCAGTACCGGATGTAAACAGTGTCTTCATTGTTGAGGTCTTTCATGGCTTGTTTCAGCATCATGCTGAAGAAGATAGTAAAGAGGGTTGGTGCAAGGACGTAGCCTTGCTTCACGCCGTTGTCAATGGAGAAGTGTTCTGAGAGCTCATTGCTGCATTTGACCTGACCTTGTTGGTTTTTGTGCAGTTGGATAACCATGTTGAGGAACTTGGTGGGGCAACTGAGGGGCTCTAGTGTTTGCCAAAGCCCTTTCCTGCTCACGGTGTCGAAGGCTTTGGTGAGGTCAACAAAGGTTATGTAGAGTCCTTTGTTTTGTTCTCTGCACTTTTCTTGGAGCTGTCTGAAGGCAACGACCATGTCAGTAGTTCCTCTGTTTGCGCGAAAGCCACACTATGATTCTGGGAGGACATTTTCGGCGACACTAGGTATTAGTCTATTAAGGAGAATCCTAGTGAAGATTTTGCCTGCAATGGAGAGCAGCTTGATTCTCATGTAGTTTGAGCAGTCTGATTTCTCGCCTTTGTTTTTGTACAGGGTGATGATGATGGCATCACGAAGGTCCTGAGGCAGCTTTCCTTGGTCCCAGCAGAGCGTGAAAAACTCATGCAGTTTGGTATGCAGAGTTTTGCCGCCAGCCTTCCAGACCTCTGGGGGGATTCCATCCATACCTGCTGCTTTGCCACTTTTCAGTTGTTCAATTGCCTTATATGTCTCTTCCTGGGTAAGGACTTCATCCAGCTCTAGACTCAAGGGCTGTTGAGGGAGCTGGAGCAGGGTGGATTCTTGGACTGAGCGGTTGGCACTGAAAAGAGATTGAAAGTGTTCTGACTATTGATTGAGGATGGAGATCTTGTCGCTGAGGAGGACTTTGCCGTCTGATCTGCACAGAGGGCTTTGGTCGGGGTGAGGGCCCGTACACAGCCTTTAATGTCTCATAAAAACCCCTGAAGTCGCCATTGTCGGCACTAAGCTGCGTTCGTTTGGCGAGGCTAGTCCACCACTCATTTTGGATCTCCCGGAGTTTGCTCTAAAGATGGCTGCATGTGAGATGGAAGGCTCATTTTTTCTCTGGCCAGGAAGGCTTTGTAAGGTGAGCCTGGTGGGCAGATTGCTTCTTTGTCAGCAACTCCTGGATTTCCTGGTTGTTTTCGTCAAACCAGTCCTTGTGTTTCCTGGAGGAGAAGCCCAGTAACTCTTCAGTGGATTGCAGTATGGCCGTTTTCAGCTGATCCCAGAGGGTTTCAGGAGACTTGTCCGTGAGGCAGTTTGCATCCTCGAGTTTTGCTTGGAGGTTTGCCTGGAAGTTTCCTCTCACTTTGTCTGACTGCAAGTTTCCAACGTTGAACCTCTTTCTGGCGGTTCCACTGTTCTTGAACTTTGGCTTGAAGTGAAGGTTGAGCTTGCAACGAACAAGCTGGTGGTCAGTGTGGCATTCCATGCTGGGCATGACCCTGGTGTGGAGCACATCTCGTTTGTCTCTTCATCGCACCAGAACGAAGTCCAGGAGGTGCCAGTGTTTGGATCGGGGATGCATCCAGGTAGTCTTCAGGCTGTCTCTCTGCTGGAAAAGGGTGTTAGTAATGACAAGCCGCTGTTCTGCACAGAGCTCCAACAGGAGGCACCCATTGTCATTGCACTTGCTGACACCATGCTTGCCAAGGATTCCTGGCCAGGTTTCTGAGTGTTGTTGATGCGAATGTTGAAGTCGCCAAGGATGACAACCTTGTCGGCTGTAGGGGTGCATTGGATGAGGTTGCGCAGATCAGTGTAGAACTTGTCCTTTTCTGCTGGTTCCGCCTGAAGGGTTGGAGTATAGACACTGATGAGAGTGATGCGTTGCTCGTTTTGAAGGGGGAGTCGCATGGACATGATCCGGTCAGAGTGGCCTGTCGGGAGGTTTTCGAGTTTGGAGGCAATGGAGTTCTTGACCATGAAGCCAACACCAGATAGGCATCGTTCAGCCTGAGGCTGTGTTCTCGGAGGCTGCCTACATCTGCAAGGCGGACTTCGCTGAGAGCGGCTATGTCGATGTTGAGTCTGAGGAATTCATGTCCGATGAGGGCAGACCGACATTCAGGTTGCTGGCTGTCAGCCTTGTCTAGCATGGTTCTGATGTTCCAGCATGCTAGCTTGAGTTTGTGTGCATCTTTTGAGGGGGAGGACGTGGACATGTCCTCGGGCCTGTGCAAAGGAGCTTTTAGGTGGAGTGCAGTGTGTGCATTACTGGGCCCACCCTTTACACCCATGGTTCGTGTGCCATGGCCAAGCAAGCTGGGATGTGGCAGCGAGGTCCTTGGGTCATAGGTTTTATATTGGAGTGTCCTTCTCCTATGCAGGTTGCAGTCCACAGGGCTATAGAAAGTAGGGAACACGGGGATTGAATGGGAGAATGAAGGAGAGAGACTCTCGGAAGGGTGTCCACCATGAACGCGTTGGGGACGGGAACGACTACCCTTCAGGGATGGGGAAACCAGTCAGGGGCCACTCGCCTGCTGGATGGGGGTGAAATCCAGGGCAGCTAGAATCTGCACGGTGAAAGAGGCACTTCACAGATGAGCCAACTGATCCCAGGGCCGCGTTTGCGGATGTGAACTACAACTGTTCGCGGATGTGAACTACAAACTGTTCGCAGATGTGAACTACAAGCTGGATGTGAGCTACAAACTGGCTAAAATTCAAATGTTAAAGAAGCTCTGGCTGTGGCCAAGAAATGTGTAGCAATCACTTGGAAATTCAAAACTCCCCTTTTTATTGCTCTATGGGCCACTGTGTTACGTAGTGGAACATGCATGGAAAAAATTATTTATTACCTAAAGAATAAATAAGATACATTCAATAAGATATGGCAACCATACTTGGATTATGTAGGTGTTCAATTATAAATTTGACCCTTAAATATATGTAATGATGTGATATCCTTGAAAAGGAATTATGAAAAATGAGAGCTCTGACAATATGTGAAATTGTATTTTTGAGTTTTTGGGGGGGAGGGAAGGGGGGAATTTTGTAAATAATTAATATACTTGATATGTATAAAAGCTTAAAGATTGTGTGAATATATTTATGGAAAATGAAAACTAAAATATTTTTCAAAAAGATCCCTTCATGATTTACTATGATCTCAGCTGCTCTGAAAGCACTTCAGATTAATAGTTAAGGTTAGGAGTTCTTTTGATCATTAAATTTTCCATTAAAATTGCAGGGGAGTATTCAGTACAACATCACTGAAGTGACATCAGCTTTAAAGATCGTAGCCCATAAAAGGGTAACTGGGCATAAAAATGGCATTGGCACTGAAATGGCATGCAAACACAACAATTTTTCAACCTGACCTCCCAGTATGGCAGAAGGTAGCAAGCCATGCTTCAGTTGGTTATGTCACGTTGGACCAGTGGCAGGGTTAACTATTGTTTACCACTGATAGCCCATGGAAAGAAAATTTTATTTTTCGACGTCCACACCCTGGCAGGGAATTGGGATAGCCAGGGTTCACCAGTCAAAGTGACAGATTTAATTTCTCCACATTGATAACTTCTGGGACATTCGGCTTGCTTGAAGACAACTGCTCCAACTGAATAAAAATTATCAGGCTAAGTCGGGACATTATCCTTAAGGAATACTGAAGCAGGCTGTCACCCTATTCATGGAGCTTGCTCTGGTGTTCAAACTTCATGCTTATTCTTAGAGCTGTGTTTATATGAAGGACACCCCGCATCACCTTGAATCACCGCAATTTTTTGTCGCTCGCATCACCGCGCATTTTTGGACTACATGAACTGTTTCTACCAAGCGATTGAATACGCGGTGATGCAGGGCGATGCGAGGTGATGAGAGGTGATGGGGGAATGCGAGGTGATGCAGGGCAATGCGAGGTGACCAGAAAGTCCGATGAGCAATTGAAAACCGCGGGTGAAAAATCCCGACTTCCGGTGAGTCACCCGCGGTGTTTCCACTGCGGGGTCGTCTCTCTCATCACCCCGCATTGACCACCTCAAAAGTTGGACGACGGAGCACCTCAAATCACCGTGCATCGGCCGCAACCGGATGTGTTTCCAGTGCGGCAAAATTCGAGGTGTTACCGCGCATCATCGCGCATCAACTCGCATCACTTCGTATTACCTCGCATCACCGTGCATTTCTCCGCTCACTAGAAACACCCCCATAGAGTGAACAGCACAGATCCAGGTCCTCTGGCCCAACCATCCATGTTGTCCATGACACCTATTTACATAATCCCATTTGTCCATAGTAGGGCTTTATCTCTCTACTCCTGTTCTATCCAAGTACCTGTTCAAATGCCCTTTAAATGTTATAATTGTTTCTGCCTTTTTCCATTTCCTCTGACAGCTCATTCCACCTAAAAACTAACCCACGTGAAAAACTTGCCTCTCAGATCAGAAATTTCTCCCCTCACTGAGATAAAATTGAATCTATCCCATTATGTCCCTTATAATTCAATACATCCTCTATAAGATCGCCCCTCAGCCTTCTACTTTCCAGTGATATCCTTCCTAAAGCATGACAATTAGAACAATGTATAATACTGCAATGAACTCTGGGATCCCTTGTGTCTCCAAGGTTAGCATCTTTCTTTGATAGTAGAGGGCTCAACTGCTTTGATGATTTTCTTCACCATGGCACTAAATCATCCATCAAAATCCTTGTGTCACCTGACGCCTACCTGCTGCTCCTGGTTTGAGATTTCCAACTCAGGCCCACTTCGTTACTTCATGTTTGTAATGAAAACGCTCCATTGAGAGCTCACACTTTGGCATGAGACCACCCTTTCAAGATTATGCCACTTCTGAAATTCCACATGTAACCGAACTCCAACTTTGGGATTTATGTATGAATTCTTGTTTATAGCGCAGGAAATATTAACATCCCCTCATAAGCTTGGGGCTCAACGTGAGAAGTTCCACCAACTATACCATTTCTAATGCAAGCTGTATCTCAATAATGATTCATCAAACAGACTGAGTTCAGATATTTACCTGGATAATGGAATCCATTGGTCTCTGTTATTTCAGCAGGAGGTGAGTAATATTGCAGGCAAAATCTTCGCTAGGATTCTACTAAATAGAATAATACCTAGTGTCGCCGAGAATATTCTCCCAGAATCACAGTGCGGCTTTCGCGCAAACAGAGGAACCACTGACATGGTCTTTGCCCTCAGACAGCTCCAAGAAATGTGCAGAGAACAAAACAAAGGACTCTACATCACCTTTGTTGACCTCACCAAAGCCTTCGACACTGTGAGCAGGAAAGGGCTTTGGCAAATACTAGAGCGCATCGGGTGTCCCCCAAAGTTCCTCAACATGATTATCCAACTGCACGAAAACCAAAAAGGTCGGGTCAGATACAGCAATGAGCTCTCTGAACCCTTCTCCATTAACAATGGCGTGAAGCAAGGCTGTGTTCTCGCACCAACCCTCTTTTCAATCTTCTTCAGCATGATGCTGAACCAAGCCATGAAAGACCCCAACAATGAAGACGCTGTTTACATCCGGTACCGCACGGATGGCAGTCTCTTCAATCTGAGGCGCCTGCAAGCTCACACCAAGACACAAGAGAAACTTGTCCGTGAACTACTCTTTGCAGATGATGCCGCTTTAGTTGTCCATTCAGAGCCAGCTCTTCAGCGCTTGACGTCCTGCTTTGCGGAAACTGCCAAAATGTTTGGCCTGGAAGTCAGCCTGAAGAAAACTGAGGTCCTCCATCAGCCAGCTCCCCACCATGACTACCAGCCCCCCCACATCTCCATCGGGCACACAAAACTCAAAACGGTCAACCAGTTTACCTATCTCGGCTGCACCATTTCATCAGATGCAAGGATCGACAATGAGATAGACAACAGACTCGCCAAGGCAAACAGCGCCTTTGGAAGACTACACAAAAGAGTCTGGAAAAACAACCAACTGAAAAACCTCACAAAGATAAGCGTATACAGAGCTGTTGTCATACCCACACTCCTGTTCGGCTCCGAATCATGGGTCCTCTACCGGCATCACCTACGGCTCCTAGAACGCTTCCACCAGCGTTGTCTCTGCTCCATTCTCAACATCCATTGGAGCGCTTACACCCCTAACGTCGAAGTACCCGAGATGGCAGAGGTCGACAGCATCGAGTCCACGCTGCTGAAGATCCAGCTGCGCTGGATGGGTCACGTCTCCAGAATGGAGGACCATCGCCTTCCCAAGATCGTGTTATATGGCGAGCTCTCCACTGGCCACCGTGACAGAGGTGCACCAAAGAAAAGGTACAAGGACTGCCTAAAGAAATCTCTTGGTGCCTGCCACATTGACCACCGCCAGTGGGCTGATAACGCCTCAAACCGTGCATCTTGGCGCCTCACAGTTTGGCGGGCAGCAACCTCCTTTGAAGAAGACCGCAGAGCCCACCTCACTGACAAAAGGCAAAGGAGGAAAAACCCAACACCCAACCCCAACCAACCAATTTTCCCTTGCAACCGCTGCAATCGTGTCTGCCTGTCCCGCATCGGACTTGTCAGCCACAAACGAGCCTGCAGCTGACGTGGACTTTTTACCCCCTCCATAAATCTTCGTCCGCGAAGCCAAGCCAAAGAAAGAAGAGTAATATCTCACTCCATATCATTAATTAAATGCTGGGCCAAATTCCCTCCTCCTTCACCACACAAGTGCTGGAAATTTCACCTCTCCCCCTCCCCCCACCCCACCACCGCCAGTTTTCTCCTTAAAAAGGCAGCATTAAAACCTGCTTGCATACCCAATCCAGGGCACTCTCCACTACTCCCCATATTCACATCCCAACTCCACTGCCATCTCCCTCCCAAGTATGAAAATGTGCAGTTCAGACCCTTGAAATTTGATGCAGTGGGGCAGCAATGATACTGAATATTTTTTTCCCCATTCTGATGTATCCTTTAAGAGTTTCAAGACAATGGTCTTGCAATTATTTTCTCATCTCAGTTAGTTCCAGTACAGACTGTCACAGTCTTTTGACAAGTGCAGTTGGTGTCATTTCTTTACTGCTGACTGTAAAATTCAGACTGTAGGTGCTCGAGGCCTGCTAACAGTTTATGAAACTGAAATGAATTGTATTAGTAAGAATTGTATGCAGTAATAATTTTCAAATATTTATGGATACCAGCTCATGCCTGACTGTCAATGCACAAATTAGTTCATATTAAAACAAGAAGCAATTTAAAGTAGTCATGACGTACAAGGTATTGGCATGGATTTCACCATGAGAACAATGGCTGATGCTATCAGCGCTCACCTTTATTAAATTGTAAATTGGACTGCAGCTTCCGGATGTGTTGTGAAAAGTCGAAATTCCTGTCTGCGAGGGTCTGCTCCTTCAGCTTTGCTCTAGTTTCCCACTGAGACACTTCATACGCGTGCACAGAAGGATGCAAGTTGATGTATCCATTGCCAAAAAAAAATGTCCATTCCCCGTTCATCTCTGGCTAGATTACTCTTATCTGTTAAATAACTTATCTGACACCAAAAATTCAAGGTACATAGTCACGTTCCATCACTTTAATTAAGATCTCTGCACATTATTGGCCATTGAATGAAATATTCTAATTTACATCATGAAATTTCTTCATTGTTTGCGCCCATTGTTTCTTTGTGTCCCAGGTCTCCAGACTTGCAGAAGGGCACAGCATTCTTTTGACTTGCTAATAATTGAAAGTCACACTGCGAATCCCACACTGCAAGTTCGTAATCAACTGAAAATAAGTAAATTAGTTGGCAAACACATTACTTTGACACTGATGGCAGCATTTGGGTTATTTATTTCCAATTAATCAAGTAGGAACAAAGGCAGGAGGGTTTCTCCAAAGATATGGATACAGATCAGGAAAAAAACTGTCCCGAATTAAATAAAGTGACCTGATTTCAAACACAAACTCCGTCAGTTGTATTTTAAATTCAACTAATTAAGTCACTAGAAGCCTGTCACCTATTTGCAGTCTTGATCCATTATGATCCGTACGCCATGCACCG
Source organism: Narcine bancroftii (assembly GCF_036971445.1). Classification (NCBI taxonomy): domain Eukaryota; kingdom Metazoa; phylum Chordata; class Chondrichthyes; order Torpediniformes; family Narcinidae; genus Narcine; species Narcine bancroftii. The sequence goes on from NC_091473.1 coordinate 98,504,461, forward strand.
TTGAAAACCTTTCACCCAAAATTCCCAGTTTACGCACATTGATAGCAATTCAGTAGCAACAGCCTCATATTGCACAATTACTGACACTCCGCCCTCTCAATTGCAGGGGAAGATAGAAAATGGGAAAAGGCAGCAGTGTCAGAACTGGGGGAGTCCAAGCCACTCACAGTTTTAAAGGCACGGCCTCCAGTAAAATACAATGATTTCTGGAATCTGCTGAATAAATCATCAACAGTATTTCAAAATTTGTCAGCATTAAGCTATATTATTTCCACACTAGTATTCATGTTGAGCATAATCCCACAATGTTGCTTTCCTTTGCTTTGTTCCAATGTTCAGACTTAATGGACACGATAAAGAAAGTGGTGGCACATCCTTAATCTAATCAACTCTGAACGCAAGAACACATCACAGTAATTTCCAGTAGGCATCCTTGAATGTACACTCAAAACATTGCTAAGGATTCTCCTTTTTGCTCTGACTTAGAATCTTTAGGCCAATTTGGCTAAGATTAATCAATAATGGGATATTTTGGTTAATATAATTTTTAATTTTTAAATTAATTTAAAAATGTTAAAATTTAGGCATACAACAAGGGAACAGGCCCTTCCGGCCCAAGAGCCCATGCCGTCCAATTACACCTGATTAACCTACAACCCAGTATGTTCTGAATGGTGGGAGGAAATTGGAGTCACCGGGGAAAAACCACGCAGACACAGGTGGAATACACAGACTTCTTAGAGACCGTGCGGGATTCAAACTCTAATCACAGCATTGCCCTAATAGCTACGCTAACTGTACATCATGATCAAGCCATCTGAGATGCCATGAGCACTTTTTAACAATGTGTATGATATTCTTAAAAATACTAGTTACTACTCCTGAATCTAAATGTATATGATAATCACCATATGTCAAATAGAAAAGAAATGCAGGCCACAATTCCAATCATAGGATATAGCCTTTCCCGTCCACACTAAAACTTTTGACTCCTTCAGCTGGGAAGGATTGTGACATACTCTCCTCAAACTCAGCTGCTCATAGAAGTTCATGCTTGGTTTACGATAAAACCCGTGATATTAACCAATGCATCTACAATAAAGCCAGACTTGGTGAGGATGTGCATCAAAGCTGCAATTCTGTCCTCGTGCTTTTTCCCCCAATTTTCCTTGCCATATCACACCATTATACCTCCAACAAAGTTCCCATGGAAGTGGAGATCATTCTCAGACTAATGGGAAGCTGTTCAACACTCCAGAATCCATATCACCTAAACCTCAGTCATCAAGCTGCCTTTTACAGTCCGTTCTTACATTTACATACACTGCCAGATTGAGAGAAGCAGATCTTACACTCAATGTCCATGAGTCAAGGTTTCACTACCAACCTGCCCTGCTGTATCACTGCCCCCGGACAACCACGATTTACAAGACTCTGAAACACATGGATTGCATCTCATATCTTGGGAACCACCTCTCAGGAAAGGCACACCAATCATTGCCTTCAAAACACCATCACAGCTTTTGACTGATTGAAGATAATGTCATGACCTCAGACGACACAAAACTCAAGATCCACCACATAGCAATAATATATCAACATTTACTTTTGAGTCTGGACAACCATCAGCACAATTACTACCCACTAGCCACAGGAAAGATACCACCAACACTCTCTCCACTAGTCCCAACAAATTCAATGGAGAACATACAAATTAATTGCAGTGCTCTCTGTGAGGCCAGTATTTCCAATACTGAGGCCTAGTTACAATCAGCTAGGCTGAGTAGACCATATTGGTCAGCAGACATAGAAGCAGTCATTCTACTCCAAGTGCTGTGCCAGGAAGAGGTTATCAGGTGACAAAGAAAAAGATTCAATGATGTTGTCAAATCTTCCTTGGAAAACAAATACAATATTCCCATTGACTCGAGGGAATCCCTGGCTAAATATGAAGAGGAGGCATTTGGAACGGTATGTGAGAAATAGATACATTGAATACATAAATGGTGAAAGGAACATAATACCTCACAAATCATTCCCCCTCTCCCTGCCCCACTCCCCACAATGTCAGGCACTAAATGCCCCATTTGTGGAAGAGTCTGTGGTTCCTTCCTTTGCCTTACAAGGCACCTCAGTATCAGCAAAAAAAGGCAGAATTCTTATCAGAGAGATAAATTACCGCATTAATCAACAGTTCTACTTTCATAACAAATCAAAGATTATAAAAGTAACTCAAATAGGCTCCCAAGAATGTTTGAAAATTTGAATTTAAATTGGAAATTGAGTATCTAATCTTCTCTAAATTTAAACAAGATACAATGTCATGTAGCCATTGAGCAGAATTAGGTGGGATAATGTCCCTCCATCTGTACAACACCGCCCACCTAGCCATAAGAGAAATAAAAGCTAATACATGCAGCTCAGATGCCATTAAAGTTATGTCACATTCTCCAATGATAACAAATAAAGGAGTTAAAAGATTAGTTTTAAAATTAAATTTAAAAAATGCAGAGAAAGTTTGAAATACTTCATTCTAATATTTCTCAAGACTTTGACTTGTCCATAACGTATGAATTGATGAAGCATCTCCATTGTTGCATTTATCACAATGAGGTGACACATTCATCTAGAAGCGAGATAGTTTGACTTTGGACAAATGAGCCCTATGGACTACTTTAAATTGTAGGAGAGAGTGGTGTGCACATAAAGAAGGGGTATTAACCAATTTGAAAATTATATTCCAAGTTTCTTCAGAGATTAAAAGCTGTAGGTCCTGTTCCCAGGCTTTTTAAATCTTATCTGAGGGAGCCTCTCTTATTCCCAACAACCTATGTTAGACATTGAACCATTATAGAAAGGTTGTATATTAAAGGTCCCAAATTTTTATCCCTTTTTCAGGCTTTGCTTGTTTTTATTCCTGTCTTTTTTTTATACCCTTGACTCAATATTATCCTCTTGTATATGGAAGAATAAACATCCTCACCTAAATAAAGTCCATTTACAAAAACTTATAAAGAATGGAGATTTAGCCTTGCCAGACTTTAGGTTTTATTATTGGGCAAGTCAATATACAAAACCTTACATTCCGGTATATTCACCATGAAGATTGTCCAATATGGGTCTCTTTGGAATCTAATTCTGTTACAAAATTTTCTATCATCTCTCTTATCCAGTCCTCACTTCCCAAATCTTTAAATTAATTAATTAATAATCTGGTTGTTAAACATATGGATATACTTTAGAAAACATCTTGGTTTAATGAGATTTTATCTTTCTAGAGTTATTTTTTTCTATTATTTATTTAAACCTTCGATGATTGATGCAACTTTTAAAGAATGGTATAAATTGGGCATTAAATGTTTTAAAGATTTATTTGTTGAGTGGAGTTTCGTATCCTTTGAAAAACTTTCAGTTAAATATGGTCCACCAAATTCTCTTTTTTTTTGTTATCTGCAGATTAGAGATTTGTTTTATGATCTCAATTACATACATTTCCCAGGGAACTGATAAGATGTCATTTTAAAATTTATTTATTATATATAGACATACAGCATGGTAACAGGCCCTTATGCCCATGAGCCAATACCACCCAATTACACCCAATTGATCTACAACTTCCAGTACATTTTGAAGGGTATGTAGAAACGGAGCCCCCAAGGGAAAACCCATGCAGATATGAGGAGAATGTACAAACTCCTTCCAAACAGTGTGGGATTTAAACCTTGGTCCCGATTGCTGGTGCTGGAACAACATTGCACTAGCCAGGGATTCCCTAGAGTCAATGGGAATATTACAGTGCCATCCACACTGTAATCCTAAGGGACTGCTTAAAAATGTTGTGTTCATACGTTTGGGTGAAACACAGAAGACTGCAGATGCTGTGATTGTAGTAAAAGCACACAGAAATGCTCAAGGAACTCAGCAGGTCTCGCAGCATCCATAGGAGGTAAACATATATTTTCGACGTTTCAGTCCTGAACTCTTCCTCAAAGTATAAGTAAAAAGCAGGAAGGAGTCTAAATAAAGACTGGGAAGAGAAAGGGAAAAGAATGGGAGTGTGAGGAGTACAGACCAACAGACAAAGGGTATTAATTGGATATATAATAGGAAGAAAGGCAAAAATTGATTTTGGATCTGTGAAAGGAGACAGAGGGAAAAAATAAAGAGAAAGAGAGGGACAGAAATAGAGGAGAGGAGAGAGGAGGGCAAATGGTTGGGGGGGGCGGGGGGTGGGGGGTGGGGGACGGGGGAGGTTTAAATGGAAACCAGAGACCAGCTGAGTTCCTCCAGCCTTCCTGTGTGTGTTTATTTTCAAATATTTGACTTCCCACATGTTGCTATTTAAAAATTTTCTTCACAGTATTAAATAGTTGACATTATTTTATTATTTCCATATTACATTATTGTCTGTTGCTCCTGGCGGTACCTATTAAAAATTTGGTCGTTACTAAACCAAATCTTCCAGTTGAACATATAATACATTCAACTAACACTTAATCTTAATTCACTGAGTTAAAATTATGGCTTAATTAGCTTGTATATGTAAATATAAACATTCATTGAAGAGCAAGACTTTTTTTATTTTTAGAAATGAACTAACTTTTTTTGATTGTCCTGTAAAAACCATTGCAATTTACTCCAATTAACCAAAATTACTCATGCAAATTAGTGGGTTCTGTTGTTCAAGTAATCACTTCTATTGATGTAAAATTATAGATTAGTGAAGTTAAAAACAAAACTGAAGGAGACTGGCATTTCTTCATTAGCACGATGTTGTGTGTTCGTTGTCCCCTAAGCATGTTTGTCCACCATTTTCTGGGGGAGGATTATTGCACTGCCGTGTCCTTTTTCTTTGTCTGTTCACACAGTTGGACCAATGGGACCAGCAGCTCCATTTCCCATCAACAGCCATATCTGAAACACGAAGATACAGTCTTTGACATGAATCTGAATCCAGTAAAAAAAACAGAAATTCATAGACAATAAAATGAATATTTATAATGGTCATATTGAATTTTTCTCTAACCTGTTTGGTTCCGTTTACCATAGTTGGTGTTATTTTAAAGCTAGCCACTAGAGGGTGTATTATATATTAGCCTGAATTTTGCACAAATGATTGTACCACAGCAACAAGTTTCTGTAATGTTGGTTATTAGTGGGCATTCCAGGGTAATAGAGGTAAAACTGTTGATCTTTCCAATCAGTTTCCGCAAAACGAAAGACAACAGTTGCATTATCTGTTCATCTGTTCAGTGGAAGAGTTCTAAAGTTGTTTTGAATGATTATGTGTTTTGCCACAGGTTCCATCCTCTTCACCACAGTATAGATAGATCATTTGAACAGATACGATTGTTAGCTTTTTATGAAGTAATCTCACAGTAAAGTACTCCGTACATAAGATAGTGGCAAATCTACAATTTTCTTTGTTATGAGAAATTGTTTTTCTTCTTTCTCATTATATTACAACTGACACTGAGATCCAGTATGAAAAGAACAATTGATTTAAACCCACCTCTATGAAGGGTATCATGCTAAATCTTCAATGGCATTCTACATCTGGCTTTTGCCTTAATTTAGCAAGAAATTATCATCTGGTGTCAAAAATAATGTTATTTATCTTTAATACAATTAGTAATGCTTACTCTCCCTTGTGGTAATCTCACAGGCAGCTCCACGGAAACCAGCAGGACATATGCACACACAATGGGTTCCTAGAAAGATAAAATCTTTTCATTACTGATACTTGACAACAATTTCAAGTCTAATTCTGCCATCTTTCATTGTAATTAGCTGGCATCAACCTGTGCTGTCTGGATGAGTGCAAGAATATTGATAATACAATGTGGATACTGTTGTTTCTATTAAAACAATTAAAAAGGGAAAAACAACTGGTTTGTTATTCCATTGTAAAAGAAATTATTGCCATTTTCAAAGCAGAATTAGAAATCCAAGGAAAATCCTCCTAAAAACTGGACTGCTTGGTGAATGGGTCTGTCCAGATTTTTGGATTTTCTGGATTCTTGGGCAGTCATCAAATTTAAGGAGAATAAAGAGATGAACCGGTAAAATTTGATTATATGAAACTTAGATTAGGAGAGATAAATACAAGAGGACATGGCTTTTGGGTGAAAGAGGAAAGGTTTGGGGGAACATTAGTAGGAACTTCTCTCAGAGAGTGGTGGGAGGGTGAAATGAGCTGCCATCGAATGTGGTAAATGTGGGCTCACACTTAAATTTTATGAATAAATTGGATAGATACATAGATGGGAGAGGTCTGGAGGGTTATGGACTGGATGCAGGTCAGTGGGACTAGTGGAATAATGTTTCGGCACAGACTAGAAGGGCCAAATGGCCTGTTTCCTGTGCTGTAGTATTCTATGGTTCTATCATCCAGATCATTGATATAGATGACAAACAACAGTGGTCCCAGCACTGATCCCAAAAGCACACCACTAGTCACAGACCTTCAGTCTGAGAAGCAACTATCCATTACTACTCTGTTTTCTCCCATATAATCAATGTCGTATCCAGTTTACTACCTCACCATGAATACTGAACCCTCCTGACTAACCTCCCACGTGGGACATTGTCAAAGCTCTTACTAAAGTCCAGAAAGACAACATCCACAGCTTTTCCTTCATCAACTTTCCTCGTAACCTCCTTGGAAAACTCTATAATATTGATTAAATGCAGCCTATCATTCACAAACCCATGTTACTAACCCTAATCAGTCCCTGACTATCCAAACACTCGAATATCCGATCCCTTATAGCACCAATAGTGAAATTCCATTTTAAAATAGTTTGTTTCATCATTAATAATTCAAGTTGTATTAATTTTTAGAGAATTTCATGAAATTGAAAATACCTATTAGTAAACATGGTCCATATGATATGATGGAAAGCACGAATTGTGCTTCCATTAGAGTAATTGAGAAATGCAGCATGGAATTAGACCCTTTAGCTGATCAATTGTCAAGCACCCATTTATACTAATCTTACTCTGATCCATTTTATTTTTTCCCATATTACCATCAACTACCACCAGATCTACCATTCAACGACATACTAAATGCTATTTATATTGACCAATTACCCTGCTATCCTGCACATCTTTCAGATATGGGAGAAAACCTTAGCCCACCTAGTCACAGAGAGAAGGTGCAAACACCACTGGGAATGTGCCAGAATTCAGGAATGAATGTGAGGCAGCATCTTTCCAAGCTGCGCCATTGTGCCATCACTGAGATAATTATAGGGAAGAAGTTGTTAATGTTTAAGAACCATATTCTTAATTTTCCAATGGTCACTGATTGGATTGTACCTTTAAGAGTAGGAACTCCATTGTTGTGGCATGGAGCACATCGGCATGAACTGGATTCAATCAGGTACTCCTCAAGGGCTTTCCTCATGTTGGCTTTGATTCTATGAGCATTCTGAAATGTCTTTGAGGAAACCAGTTGATAAAGAGGTACTGGCTGTAAAGATAACCATGCACATATTGTTATAAAAAGACCTTTCATAACACAGAGATGGCAAAGTCATAGAATGGTGGGAACTAGGCTCTCTGGCTCACAAACACTTTATCTACCTGCTCAAAGGTTTGGATCCCACTGGTATCATACCTGGCTGCGAGTCAAGTTTGTTGTCATCTGATTCCACAAGTACAACCTGACAAAACAGTGTTCTCCAATCCTCAGTGCAAAGCACACAGGAACACAACCAGACGTAACCACCGTACATTCAGACGAACAATATATATGCAGGGCAATCAGAATCAGGATTTATTCTCATGAGCGAGAGAGGCATCACAGAGAAAACATTTATATATAAACCACCTTAGAACAATAAATAAAGATAGTGCATAAAAGTCAAAGTCGGGAATGTCTTTGGTTCATTGAATTACTCAGGAACCTGATGGCAGTGGGGAAGAAGTCGTCTTCGTGCCGTTCAGTGCTTGTCTTTAGGCCCTGTATCCTTTTCCCGATGGTAGCAGAGTGAATATGGCATAACAAACACCTGTGAAGCCAAATGTCCCAAACAGTATGGTGTCCTGAAATGAGGGGACTATGTATAAAAAAATGTTGTAATTTCTACATGGTCAAACCAAACGTCTACAAATAACCTTGAATAAAATCTGGAAGGTGCTCTTTAATTACATGTGAATTGTTTGATTGCAAATTTAAAACTGTGAAGCACAGGGGCACTTAAAGGAAAAAAGTGTCTTTGTTCCAAACATTGCGGGGGGCCTCTGTATCTAGTGATCTCACCCTCACGTCACTGGCGTCTAGCGACTCCAGATCGCCCCTGTGTCCCGTGTCGGAGGGGCGGATGGTGTTAACTACAGGTAGGTCCCGGCTACCAACCCCTCCCCCCCCCGCTGAGCGAGCCCCCATCCAACACGCTAGTGCCCCTCTCTAACATATGTTCTGGCGTCAACCCTGATACACATGCACATGTTCACATACAGTAATCCTTAAAACTTTGATGATTTAACAGTCTTTGTCTGCCCAGCAAATAATTTGATCACAGCCTTGCTCTCAGAGATACATCTCCAAATACTGAAAAACAGTCTTGTCCTGCAGGCTGAGCATTTGACGATTGTAAATCGTACAACGTCAAAACAAAAAGCTGTGATAAATCAAGAATCTTTAGCTTTGAAATTCTGGATCTGAAATGGGACTTTATAATGAATAAAGTAATTTTGAACCATTAAAATGAATGAAAGAGAACCAGATAGACAAAACATTAATTATTATCGGTGATGGGAACACTTTGTGTTGGTTTTAGGAGGAGTCAATATGCAGTCAGAATGAAAACATAGGAGTCATTTAACAGTTAATTAGATGCTGTGATGGGAGGACAAGACACTTCCTTCTGGATTCATGGGCCAAGATGATCTCTCATTGGAACAAAATAACAAACTGATAGGAAACAGAAATAAATTCAAACATAACGACACAGAGAGATTATTTAAAAAAAAAACAGATATGATAAGAAAACAGAGCAAAAACAGAGATTATCAGGTAAAAAGATAATACGATTATAAAGGAAGGGATTCAGATAAATAGAAATCTTCAAGAAAGTATCAAACATATTTTTGTCTCTGAGTTTATCCATTTATACTAGAGAGAGAGAAAAAAAACACTTCTCCCTTCTTTCCCTTTGATGCTTTGGAGATAAATGAATGACCTGTTAGGTTAAGTTAACCTTTAGGATCTCACAACTGCTATTGCCTTGACAATGGTGAAAATACAATGTGATGTAAACTGAGTGCAAACTTTCTATGGGCTGTGGGTCATTCACACCTGTCTCCATCCTCCTATTGACAAGAGTTACAGGGATTGTTGTCTGAAGAGGGAGTGCAAAATCACTGAGGACCCCTTCTACCTTGCACACAGCATCTTTCAGCTACTCCCACTGGTGAAGATCAGAGCCAGCATGACCAGGCTGAGGAACAGCTTCTTCCTACGGGCAGTGAGAATGCTGAATGACCAGAGGAACTGCTCACACTGATCATCCGAGACTCATTATGTACAAAGCAAAATTTATTTATTTATTTATTTCATAGATGAAATAGTTGTCCTGCGTATGTAATATGCATCTGTATGTATGTTATGTCTGGTTGTGTGTCTGCATATTTTGCACTGAGGACTGGAGAATGCTGTTTCGTCTGGTTCTACTTGTACAATCAGATGACAATAAACTTGACTTGACTTGAAAGGGGTGGATTTATTCGATTTAAGATCAGCCTCAATAGCTGATCTCAATATACCATTTTATACTCTGCTCTTAGTTTGATTAATGATTCTTCATTTTGTGCAAGGCATTGTTTATTACAATTTAAGGTAGTACATAGACTACATATGTCCAAACTTAAATGATCACGTTTTTATGCAGATATTGATCCATTATGTGAGAAGTGCAAAACATTTTTGAAAAATCGTTGATAAATATATTTTGATGTGTCCCAATTTAGGAAGATTTTTGGAAAATATTTTTCAATCTTTATCAACGATTTTTAAGATCAAAATAGAACAATGCCCTTGTTTGTTTTTTCTCGAAAACTATATATACTTGGGTCTGCATCTCAAGAGAAATTTTTAGCTTTTAGCCCATTGATAGCCAGACGAGCAATTTTAATGAAATGGAAAGATGAATCTTCACCTAGTTGCGCACAGTGGTTAAATAATGCAATGTCATATTTAAGCTTGAAGAAAATGAAATACAACATTATAGATAGAGAGCTTCAATTTGAAAAAAATCTGGTGCCCATTCATAGAATATTATCATGATTTGCAGGTTTAAGTAATTTGGATGCTCTGACGATTTTCTGCCTAGTTTCTGAAGGTCACTATTCGATCCATATCTTTACTTTTTTTCTCTAAAAGGTAACCTTGATTAGAGGGAGGGGGTAGATTAGGTTTAGTTTTAGTTTTTTTCTTTTATTTCATTTTTTAAGATTAACCAATTATATACGGGTTTAATTATGGTTGCCCTAGATCATGTTATCACACTAGACAGATATGACCAAGGCTTGGAAAAATGTAACTCAATTAGTTTCTATCCAGAATTATTAAAAAAATAATGTTAAATCAACAAATATGGATAGATTTGAATTTTTTCTTCTTCTTTGGCTTGGCTTCGCGGACGAAGATTTATGGAGGGGGTAAAAAGTCCACGTCAGCTGCAGACTCGTTTGTGGCTGACAAGTCCGATGCGGGACAGGCAGACACGATTGCAGCGGTTGCAGGGGAAAATTGGTTGGTTGGGGATGGGTGTTGGGTTTTTCCTCCTTTGCCTTTTGTCAGTGAAGTAGGCTCTGAAGATCCAGCTGCGCTGGATGGGTCACGTCTCCAGAATGGAGGACCATCGCCTTCCCAAGATCGTGTTATATGGCGAGCTCTCCACTGGCCACCGTGACAGAGGTGCACCAAAGAAAAGGTACAAGGACTGCATAGATTTGAATTACATTTATATTAATACACATTATGTACATGATATGATATGCTTTTTGTTATATTAGTAGACTTTGTATTTAGGATTAATATGTTAAACTCAATAAAAATATTTTAAAAAAGGAAGAGGGGGGGGTGCTTGATTCCTCACTGGGATGCATCACTGCTTGATATCTCCCTTTAGTGAATGCTTCTCATCAGTGAAAAGATTTACCTTAAATTTAATTACTTCTGGGTTGTACTCGACAGCATCTCCCCATTCCTGGAACAGCTCTGCGGTTGGAAGCCCCTTGTGAGCAAGAGCGGTCACATGCTCACTTGCTCCTCCTCGCACAAGTACTATGAAGTCTTCAGTGTATTTTGATTTGGCAATCCCCTCTAATGTGCATGATACATCATAGAATTAATTTCAAAAGGAAAATGTAAATAAATAGTTACCCCATTATTCCACCACTTCTTTCACTATTTACGTTTGAAAATAATGGAGGGGAACACTCTGATACCTCAACCAAGTAGTTCATCTGCATGGAGTTAATAACATTTGCCAATTGTACTGGATATTCCCCCTTGGATTTCACAAAAGGAAATACAAAATATGTAGCAGAAATTTGATTTTCCCTGCCCCAAGCCAATGTCTGTGAAAGCAGGTGTATGGGTCAACTGCCTTCCTGGTTGTAATCACTTCATCAGCAAGTAAGGATCTTTTCGATCTCTATATCTCAGTACTCAATTTTCTACTGAATTTATATTCTGAGCTGTAAATTTATTTAGATTAATTATCGCCTCTTGAATGAACTTGCATTATAACAGAGGGTGTCTAATTTTATCTTTGGTTGAAAATCTGTAGTCGTAGAAGTACCTTTCTTTGCATCCATACGACCATCACAGCTTCCACCATCAAGTCCAATTCCAGCAGTAATTCCTTTAAATTTGGATGCTATGTTAAACCCTGCCTTGACACAGTTTTTTGCATCATCCAACGTGAAGCCTGAAGATTAAGGAAAAATGCTATCGTCAAGACTTCAATGGTTACAATTAATTCTATGGATTATGAATTTGAGAATGTTTAAAAAAGTCATAAAGTGAACAAAAGTATTTATGTCACAATTATCAATATGTTAATGCTGTTTAAATTTACATACATCAAACATTTTTTTCCCATTGGAAGCAACAGGTAATTATTTAGTCCCCATAAACGGAAATGCTACTTTCATTAAAATAACATTTTCTTCTGGGAACAATAGCTAAACTGTCAGCTCTTCTCCTGGATGAATAAAAAGACTACTTTTTCATTTCTATCAGTGCTCTTGCTCCTCAGAAATTAATATTAAAAATAATATTTGGCTTACCTTTGTATTTTGGTACATGCACACTTGTGGATAATTTTGAACTGGAGCTCATAATTTGGCAATGCTACATCAATGTGCACCTAATGAAATCAGCAGCAGGGGGTAATTACAGTGTGTGTGTGTGTGTGGGTGTGTGTGCGTGCGTGCATGTGTGCGTGTGTGTGTGCGTGTGTGCGTGAGAGTGCGTGCGTGTGCATGCGTGTGCGTGCGTGTGCGTGCGTGTGCATGCGTGTGTGCGTGTGTGTGTGCATGTGTGTGCATGTGTGTGCATGTGTGTGCATGCGTGTGTGTGTGTGTGTGTGTGTGCGTGTGTGTGCGCGCGCGCACGTGCGTGTGTTTTATATATTTATGGCATATGCATTGAGCCATGAAACCCAAAACATTCTCTCAAAAAATGTTGGTTGACTTCTAAATTCCGGTTAAAATCCAATCCATGAAAAACCAATTCGGCATATAAAGTCAACCCTTGAAAAACAAAAAAAAACCCCGACTGCAACAGATTTTCAGTGAGATTTTTAAAATTGAAAACAACAACACAATTTGAACCTTTCAAAATGACTCTTGCTATCATTGACTTAAACAAAGATGACAGCGAGCACATCCATTCCCTCACTGTTTAAACAGTCATCATATGGGTCCCAGTCTGTATCTGATGAGGCTTCAGTGTCCAATAACAAATCATCTTCCATGCCATCAATTGCTCAAGAGATATCACACTTTTTAAACAATTTTATCACAGTGTCTACCTTTGACCCATACCTTGACCACAAAGTTACACAGCATATCAAGTAATGCAGCATGCATTGCCTCGCCTTTTGTAAATGACTTTTCTGCATTCGACATCCATGTATTCTATTCTTCGTGCACATGGTCTTTGAATGGGTTGTTCAAGCAGACATTGAGAGGTTACAATATAGATGCAAAACCACCCAGGATAACCTCCATATATAAATATTATGTAGTACTAATCTAATTTTAGTGTTCTCAGTTAAGTGTCTACGAAACATATCCCAGACCAGCAAACTCCATTCTTTGCATAAGCCAACTGGCCACCTGTTCCACACATAGTTTTACACCATTTTCATCCATCCATCCTTTTTCATGAAAATGTACAAAAATGCCCACGGGGAATTTCATTTTCGATTTAATTTTGTGTTTGAAGAGTACCATGGGTCATAATTTCATCCCGTGAGCTATGCGCAATAACACCACAGTAAACCTAGTCCTTTTGTGGTCTGTACATCTGGTTTGCACAGTTTTAACACCTTTCATTCCACAGTTCTATTGCCTATCAAGTCGAAATTCATGGGGGTTTCATCCATGTTTCTGATATTTGCCGATGCAAACTAATGTTTCTGCCGGTTACGTATAATAAATTGATGAAAACTTACAACTTTATGATCAAGATCTTTTGGTAGTTTCTGTGCAATTTTTGTTTTTAGTCGTAATACCAGATTTTTTCTGTTCATGAAACGGTTGCACCAGCTGATTGTAGCCTCAAAATCTTTACTGAGGTCTGGGTGCAACTTGGCTCACTGCAGTGCAAATGTTCTTATTTATTTCGAGTGACTGGGTAGCAATCTTGCCTCTGCTCACATACCCATTCTGCAACGTGATTTTCCAACTCTGGTCAACAAGTGATCCAGTTTCTCAAAGAACATTGTCTTTTTAGTATTTTTTTTTAAGTCTCTTCTTTCTTCCTCCAATCTCTTACCAACTTCTCATGCACATCAAATTTTTTTGCAACAGCGCAGTTGGTTTTCTGGGTCATTTCTATTACTTTCGATTTGAAATTCACTTCATACGTTTGTCGCGAGTTGCGATGTGTTGATGACTCTCCGTGATGGCAATTTCCTCCAACCAATGCCCAGCAGTTCAATCTGCACAATCTTTGGGGGTCGACTTATACGCCAAATATATATATATATGTTGTTGTTTTTGTTGTTTGTCCTTCGTAGTCGAAGATGACTATGGCTTCAAAGTCAAATGGAAGATTGGTGGCTGTGGGTCTGGAGGTGACTGGTGAGGCCAATCCGGGCCCTGAAGGCTCACCCACATGTGGGACACAAGTGGGTGGGTGCTGTCATGGCAGTGGACACACACACACACACACACACACACACACACACACACACACACACACACACACACACTTATATGTTGCCTATCACAACAATAGTCATCTCACTGGATCTACACAAAGCCCTGGAACACATGGACAGCAAAGGTGCATCCATCAGGATGCTCTTTATCAACTACAGTTTGGCACTTAACACCATCATCCCCTCAAAACTGACCAGCAAACTCCAAGTCCTCACTGTGTAATTGGATCATGGATTTCCTCACATCCAGAACCCAATCAGTGAAGACTGGTAAGAACTTCTCCTCCACAATCTCCATTAGTACCGGAGCACCATAGGGCTGCATATTTAGCCCCCTGTTCTACTCACTTTACAACTACGACTGTGTTCTTCGGTATGACAATAACACCATCTACAAATTTGCCAACAATATCACGGTAGTGAGTTATATAAAGAAATAGATGAGTCAGCATACAGGATGGAGATTGAAAACTTGGCTGACCAGCACCTCTGTTTGCTCAGAAGTTTGCAGAGGTTGGTATAACAACAGAAACACTGGCAAATTTCTACAGATATGTGGTGGAAAATGTGCTGACCAGCTGATAATGGTCTGGTATGGAAACACTAATACCCCTGAGTGTAAAGCCCTCCAAGAGGTAGTGGACACAGCCCAGGACATTACAGGCCAAATCCTCCCCACTATTGAGTTCATCTACAGGGAATGCTACAATCATCAAAGACCTACATGTGCCTACTGCAGGAGGCAACCTGTGTACCTGCAGAAGAGCACTGGAGGACAAGGTAACATCTGGCCGGCAGTCAATCGGCCGACCTGAATGGACCAAGCCCCACCCGGTTGGCTGCCAATCACCCTCTGGGATATAAGCTAGATCTGGCCCCTCAAGGTCAGTCTCAGAGCCAGCACAGCCACTCTCACAGCCAGCTCTGTAGAAGTTTATGTGGAATAAAGCCTGTTGAACAGCTTTTCTGCTCGATAGTGCATCACAATTTATTCCACATAAAATTGAAGCTGTAATGGAGAAGTTCCTGAGTGCCAAGAGCCTCGAAGTTGACCCAAGTCATCCTGAAATCTTGAGGCACACGGTCGAAGTGATCATCAAGACACACGCCAACGACATCCTCGACTCCGACAGGAAAAGGTTAATCTTACTCTGCTCAAAGCTGGGTCCACGAGCTTTCCAGGCCCTCAAAGACTGCACTGAGTACTCTGGAGTAATGAACACCCTAGAAACCATGTACAAACCTTCCATAAACGTGGTCTGCGCAAGATACTTTCTGAGTATTCATGCCCAGCAGCCCGGAGAGATGGCTGAGTCCTACCTGGGAGCCCAAGGTGAATTAGCCCGACTGTGCCTAGCAGAACCCGGGGTGAACAAAAAGGAGAACGAAAGGTTGATCAGAGATGCCTGTGTCTGGGGTCTCCTCTCGAGAGCTGTCAGGCAGAAGCTGCTGGAAGACATTATCTACTCAAGATGTGGCAAGAAAGGCCATTTTGCTAAAGCATGCCTTTCAAAGCCTGCTGGCAGCTCAGTGGCCCTCTATGACCAGCTCCCCTCCCACCCGGTCCCAGCCATGTGTGATTGCCAGGTGATGTCATTGCCCCCGCAGCAACTTCCGGCCTCCCTAACCTTGGCAGCCCTACTTCCGGCCTCACTGGCAACAATCGCCATGTGCACACCATGCACCCGGACCAGCTCTTAACCATGCCAGTGCCGCCCCACTAAGACACCATGTCCGCGGACTACAACGATGTCACTTCCAGTCCACAGAGTGACGTCACTTTTTCCACCTGCGATGATATCACAAGCACCGACGGCCAATGGCATGACATCAATTCCCCCTGTGCTACCAGTGCAGCCAGTGATGAAGGCCAGCTAAGCTGCCACCATGCATCCCCACGTGTCACCACTATCTTGCGCCGGGCAGTTGCAGGCGCCACAGCCATCCAGGCCCTTCCAGGCCTACAGTGAACACAGCATTGATGATAATGATGATGATGTGGTCAACAGGGGCGCTGACCAAGCCGCCCTACAGATGCAGCTCACACCTCCGGACACCGCCGATCACCACCCACCACACACCACACCTATGAAGAGCACCACCGGCTAACACTTACCTCTCATGACGCACCCCACCCCTGCAGAGGATGCCGCAGGCTGCAACTCGGCTCTGCCATTGGAGAATGATGACTTGGACCCTGAGATGATCCTAGTGGCCACCACACTGACCATGGACATCCCTCATGGCCACGGGCGCTCCATGATTGGTGTCAAAATCAATGGGCAGGTAATGAAGTGCCTAATCAACAGTGGTAGCACCCTTTATTCATCTGAGTGTGGCTCACTCCCTAAAACTCAAAATCCACCCCACCAACTTCTCTATCACCTTCGCCACCCAGGACTGAACTATCAATACCCTCGGGCGCTGCTCTGCCTATCTGACTGTGGGGTGGGGGGGGAGGACATACACTGGGTTGAGGCTCCTGGTCATGCCCAAACTCTGCGCCCCAGTCCTCCTGGGCTTAGACTTCCAATGTCATCTGCAGAGCCTCACCCTCACCTTTGGGGGGCCCCTACCCCCATCACGCTTCACAGCACACTGTCCAACCAGCCCCAGCCAACCTGCGGCCTCTCCATGCTGTGCATCGCCCCTTCTGCCCTCTTCTCACACCTCATGCTATAGTCCAAGCTGATAGCCACCAGAGGTAGGTGCTATTGCGCTGCGGACAGAGACTTCATCAGGGCAGAGATGCAGTGGCTTCTGGCAGAAGATATCATAGAGCCCAAGTCCTGGTGGTCAAGGGGGGCAGCAAGCCAAGGATGGTCATGAATTACAGCCAGACCATCAACCAGTACACCCAGCTGGATGCCTACCCCGTACCAAGGATAGCCAACATAGTCAACGAGATAAGCCCGTTACCGGACCTTCTCCACGATTGACCTGAATTCGGCTTATCACCAACTCCCCATCCACTTGCGGGACAAGCCTTACACTGCCTTTGAGGCACATGGGCACCTCTACCAGTTCCACCAAGTTCAATTTGGGGTCACAAATGGGGTATCCATCTTCCAGCAGGAGATGGATTGCATAGTAGACCAGCACGTTAAAGGTGACTTTCCCGTACCTGGATAATGTCGCAATCTGTGGCCATGACCAGCAGGACCACGATGTATACCTGGAGAAATTTCTCCAGATGGCCGAGGAGCTGAACCTCACTTACAATAAAGAGCATCACCTCCCTCGCCATCCTGGGGTACATCATGGCACATGGTGTCATTGGCCCGGATCCAGAACGGATGTGCCCATTAATGGAGCTTCCCCTTCCCCTCAAGGCCCTCCGCAGGTGTCTTGGCCTTTTCCCCTATTACTCACAGTGGGTTCCTTGCTTCTCAGACAAGGTCCGCCCACTAGCCCAGGCTACAACTTTTCCTCCCCCACTTGAAGCACAGGTAGCCTTCACATGCATCAGGCAGGATATCGCAGATGCTACGATGCATGTCGTGGATGAGGACTCCCCCTTCCAGGTGGAGAGTGATGTCTTGGATGTGGCCCTCGCTGCTACCCTTAACCAGGAGGAGCGCCCTGCTGCCTTCTTCTCCAGGACCTTCCACGGTTCTGAGCTAGGGCACTTCGCCATTGAAAAGGAGGCCAGATGATTTTGAAAGTGGTTCGCCACTGGCGCCAGAGAGTTGAGCTGGCAACGAAAAACATCAGTACCATCTGGGGAAGTTTAACAACTCCCCCGATACCCTCTCCCAGACCTGCGCATCGCTCCACGATGACCAGCTGCAGGCACTGCACGAGTCCCTCTGCCACTCAGGCGATACCCACTTACACCACTTTATCAAGTCCCGAAACCTCCCATATACCATCAGGGATGTCAGGACCATGACTGAGGTGTGCAGGGTCTGCACAGAATGCAAGCCCCACTTCTTATGCTCACACTCAGTCATAAAGGCCACTTTGCCCTTCTAGCGCATCAGCATAGACTTCCAAGGCCCCCTGCCTTCCACGAATTGGAATGTCTATATCCTCACAGTCATAGATGAGTACTCCCGCTTCCTTTTCACCATCCCATGCCAAGACACCTCCAAGGCCACCGTCATCAGGGCACTGACACAGATCTTCACCATGTTGGGCTACCCCACATTCTTCCACAGTGACTGGGGGTCTAGCTTCATAAGTGAGGAACTGCGCCAGTACCTAACACCAAGGGGCATCGCAAATAGTTGCCAGACTAGTTACAACCCAAGAGGTAATGGACAGGTGGAGTGCGAAAACGGGGTAATCAGGAAGGCAGTCCTTCTGGCCCTTAAGTCTAAGCGGTAGTCCATAGAATACTGGCAGGACGCCCTCACTGAGGCGCTCCATACAATCAGGTCACTGCTGTGCATGGCTACCAACAAGACCCCTCACAAATGCCTGTTTTTGTTCCCCATGAAATCGGGGATGGGAACATCACTCCCAGCATGGCTCATGTCCCTGGGACTGGTGCTCCTGCATAGACACATGCGGGCCCACAAGGCCAACTCCCTGGTCGAGCAGATGTTCCTCCTATACACAAACCATAGCTATGCCTACTTTAGGTTCAGCAGCAGCAGGGAGGATACCCTCTCAACCAGGGACTTGGCACCAGTGGGAGCACCCAACACAGCACAACAGCATCATTCATCCCTGGACCATGTCGACCCGATGCACTTGTATACTTGCAGAAGAGCACTGGAGGACAAGGCAACACCTGGTCAGCTGCCAATCACCCTCTGGGATATAAGCTAGATCCAGCCCCTTGAGGTCATTCTCAGAGCCAGCACAGGCACTCTCACAGTCAGGTCTGTGGAAGTTTATATGGAAAACAGACTTTATGTTTTGTGTCTGCTTTTCTGCTTGATAGTGCATTGCACTACACCACCCAGCAGATGCTCTGCTCTCGCTGCTGCATCAGGAAAGAGGTGTCGATGCCACAAGTCTCACACCACCAGGTTCAGAAACAGCTGCTACTCCTCTACCATCAGACTCCTCAATGATAAACTCAATTAGAGATTCATTTAAGGACTTTTACTTATGCAATTTATTGATTTTCTTTGCTCTCTCTCTATATGGCACAGTCAGTTTGTTTACATTTGTTATCTGTTTATAGTTCTTTTGATTGTTTACATGTTTACACTATGTGCAGTTAATTTTTACACTACCAATTTAGTGGTCCTTCTGCCACATCTGCAGGAAAAAGGAATTTCAGAATTGTATGTGATGTCATGTATGTAGTCTGATGATAAATCTGAAATATACACACATATGTATGTATAAACATACACACAAACACAGGAGTCTGGTGTGCATGTGCAGTGGTAGGCCAAGGGGAGGGTATGGAGTTGAGAATGGGAGCTCTGGTGTGCCGAGGAGGGAGGGAGGGAGGGAACACCACAGAACCCGAGGTCTCACTCCTGCCCAGGAGGCCCCTCTCCTTGATGATGCTGAGACAAGGGATTATTCTGACTGCTTGCAGCTGAGAGACAGTGGCACACAGTTTGAGAGGGAGAGTTGAAGGTAAAAAGGAAATGGAACAAGAGAGGTGAGGGAGTTACCTGAAATGAGAACAATTGTCGTTCTATGTTGGGTGATTTTTTTTCCAACCTGTGAGGTGAGTTTGGCTTTGAAATATTTTTGGATAAATGGATTGTTTGATTTGTTTCAGATATCTTCATTTATCCACATTTTTTAAAAACAATATAACTTTGTACATATGTCCTCTGGTGTTTGAGGATCCTGCCATGGTAAACAGATACTGGCTGTCTCTCATAATATTATAGACCTCATCCTTCTATGCTCCAAAAAGTCCCAGCTCTGCTAACCTTGCCTCCAAATGCAGCCAACATCCTGGTAAATCTCCTATTTTTGTAATGAGGTGACCAGAACTGAATACAATGCTCTAAGTGTAGTCTTACCAGAGGTATGTAGAGTTGCAACACCTGAATTCAATCTCCCTATTAATGAAACCCAGCATCCCATAGGCCTTATTAACTATCCTATAACCTGGGCAGTGGGGGTGTGTCACATGAAAAAGTTTAAAGAGTTAATAAGGGTTGAAGAAGTTAAAAAAAAAGGAAAAGTTGTTGATCCAATAAACAACACAAGATGTCACCAAAGAAAGAAAAAGCAGCTGTAACTCCACAAGAAATTGAACAAGAAAAAGAGACAGATAAGGAAATGAGGCCAACCTTGAAGAAGGATCCTGGAGCTGTCCAGAAGGTAGGAATCTTTGGAGAAAAGCCTGGAGCTGGGGAGACCTTGGACTTTGCTGTACAAGGTCTCCTCCGATAATGGCCGCCCATTACGGGAATAGAAGTGACTGAAAAAAACTGAGGCAATTTTTAAAAAAACCCAAGAAGCTTCCAGCTCCAGTGATCAGGACGAAGACGAAGAAGAACGAGAATTATATCTAGAACAAGGAGCTATGACAAAAAAGAGAAAAAATGAGAGAAATGTATGTTTACAGCTGAAATGAAGAAATATATGGAAAATTTTCAACAATGTGTGCAAGATAGTTTTTTACAACAATATATAGAGGTGCTGACCAGAGAAGGAGCAGTGTTAGATCTACTGTTGGCAAATGGGATGGGTCAAGTGACGGAGGTTAGTGTTGGCGAGCACTTCGGGTCCAGTGATCATAATGCCATCAGCTTCAATGTCATTATGGAAAGAGAGAAATCAGGGCCAAGGATTGAGGTTTTTGATTGGGGAAAAGCTAGATTTGAGGAGATGCGAAAGGACTTGCAGGGTGTGCATTGGGACAATTTGTTTTATGGGCAGGATGTAGTAGAGAGATGGAAGTCTTTTAAAGATCAGATTTTGAGAGTGCAAAAGCTTTATGTTCCTGTTAGGTTAAAAGGAGGGGCAAAAGGTTTGAGAGAGCCGTGGTTTTCAAGGAATATTGGAAACTTGGTTCGAAGAAAAAGGGAGGCGTACATTAGATATAAGAAGCATGGAGTTAAGGAGATGTTTGAAAGATACATTGAATGTAAGAGGAATCTTAAGAGAGGAATTAGGAAAGCTAAAAGAAGGTACGAGAAAACTATGGCAAGCAGGGTGAAAACTAATCCAAAAGAGTTCTACAAATATGTTAATGGTAAGAGGAAAGCTAGAGACAAAATTGGTCCCTTAGAAAATCAGAGCGGAAAACTGTGTGTGGAACCTAGAGAAATGGGGGAGATATTGAACAGTTTCTTTTCTTCGGTATTCACTAAGGAGAAGGATATTGGGAGATGTGGGATAAAAAAAGCAAATTGGGTAAATATGGGGAATATAGAGATTACAAAAGGTGTAGTTTTAAGGCTTTTGAAGAATATAAAGGTGGATAAGTCTCCGGGACCAGACGGGATCTTCCCCAGGACATTGAGAGAAGTGAAGGAGGAAATAGCAGAGGCTCTGGCGGTAATTTTTCAAATGTCATTAGATATGGGGATAGTGCCAGAGGATTGGCGCATTGCGCATGTGGTTCCGTTATTTAAAAAGGGTTCAAGGAGGAAGCCTGGCAACTATCGGCCTGTAAGTTTGACGTCTGTGGTAGGTAAATTAATGGAGAAAATTCTTAGAGATAGTACTTATAAACATCTGGATAGACAGGGTCTGATCAGGAGCACTCAACATGGATTTGTGGGAGGAAGGTCATGTTTGACCAATCTGATTGAATTTTTTGAAGAGGTGACTAGGAATGTGGATGAGGGTAGCGCAGTGGATGTTGTCTATATGGACTTCAGTAAGGCCTTCGATAAGGTACCACATGGAAGGTTAGTTAGGAAGGTGCAGTCTTTAGGTATAAATTTTGAGATAGTCAAATGGATTGAACATTGGCTGAAAGGGAGAGGCCAGAGAGTGGTAGTGGATAATTGTCTGTCAGGTTGGAGGCCGGTGACCAGTGGTGTGCCTCAAGGATCTGTATTGGGCCCATTGTTGTTCGTTATATACATTAATGATCTAGATGATGGGGTGGTGAATTGGATTAGTAAATATGCAGACGATACTAAGATAGGTGGAATAGTGGATAATGAAGAAGGTTTTCAAGGATTGCAGAGGGATTTGGGCTGCTTAGAAAAGTGGGCTGAAAAATGGCAGATGGAATTTAATGCTGATAAGTGTGAGGTGCTTCATTTTGGTAAGAAGAATCAGAATAGGACATATGTGGTAAATGGGAGAGCATTGAGGAATACAGAAGAGCAGAAAGATTTAGGAGTAACGGTACATCGTTCCCTGAAGGTAGAAACTCACGTGAATAGGGTGGTGAAGAAGGCTTTTAGTATGCTGGCCCTTATCAATCATTGCATGGAATATAGGAGTTGAGATTGTATAAGACGTTGGTGCGGCCTAATTTGGAGTTCTGTGTGCAGTTCTGGTCGCCTAATTATAGGAAGGATATAAACAGAGTGGAGAGAGTGCAGAGAAGGTTTACCAGAATGTTGCCTGGGTTTAAGCATCTGGAGTATGGGGAGAGATCGGACAGATTGGGTCTTTATTCTTTGGAGCGTAGAAGGTTGAGAGGGGATTTGATAGAAGTATTTAAGATTATGAAAGGGATAGACAGAATGGATGTGGATAGACTATTTCCGTTAAGAGGAGGAAAGTTTAAAACAAGAGGACATGAGTTAAGAATTAAGGGGCAGAGGTTTAGAGGTAACATGAGGGGGAACTTCTTTACTCAGAGAGTGGTAGCTGTGTGGAATGATCTTCCGGGAGAAATAGTGGCGGCGGAGTCAATTGTATTATTTAAGAAAAGGTTGGACAAGTATATGGATGAGAAGAAGATGGAGGGTTATGGGCATTGTGCAGGGAGGTGGGACTAGAAAGGGGTGTTTGGTTCGGTGCGGACTAGAAGGGCCTAATGGCCTGTTTCTGTGCTGTAATTGTTATATTATGTTAATTTGGTGCAACTAACAGCAAAAGTTAAAAAGTGTAGTGAGAGTATAGTTGAAAATAAGAATTTTACAAAGAAGATGGAAAGAATGATACAGCAAGTTGATAAGAAATTTGAAGTTGTGGAAGAAAAAAAATTAAGGGAAATTAATTTGAAATTCAAAATGTTCAAGAACAGATGAAAAAGAAATCCATGCTGAAGTAGCTGCAATGCAAGATCAACTAACTAAAAGAATTGACATTTTAGAACATTTCAGTAGAAGAAATAATATAAAAATTTTTGGACTTAAAGAAGGCGGCGAAGGTCCGGAAATGAAGTTTTGCAAAGTTGGATTCTACAACCCTTGGGGGTAACTGAATTTCAAGGAGATTGAAAGAGCTCATAGAGCGTTCCGGCCGAAGCTACGACCAGATCAAAGTCCACATCCAATATTGGTTAAACTGCTTTGTTACCAAGCGAGAGAAAAGATCTTGAAACTGGTGGCAAAAGAAGCAAAAGAAAGACAATCACCATTAAGTTACAATGGAAAGTGTGATCACGCTGCTCTCCATTGCAGGCAAAATCTTCGCTAGGATTCTCCTAAATAGAATAATACCTAGTGTCGCCGAGAATATTCTCCCAGAATCACAGTGCGGCTTTCGCGCAAACAGAGGAACTACTGACATGGTCTTTGCCCTCAGACAGCTCCAAGAAAAGTGCAGAGAACAAAACACCTTTGTTGACCTCACCAAAGCCTTCGACACCGTGAGCAGGAAAGGGCTTTGGCAAATACTAGAGCGCATCGGATGCCCCCAAAGTTCCTCAACATGGTTATCCAACTGTACGAAAACCAACAAGGTCGGGTCAGATACAGCAATGAGCTCTCTGAACCCTTCTCCATTAACAATGGCATGAAGCAAGGCTGTGTTCTCGCACCAACCCTCTTTTCAATCTTCTTCAGCATGATGCTGAACCAAGCCATGAAAGACCTCAACAATGAAAATGCTGTTTACATCCGGTACCGCACGGATGGCAGTCTCTTCAATCTGAGGCGCCTGCAAGCTCTCACCAAGACACAAGAGCAACTTGTCCGTGAACTACTCTTTGCAGACGATGACGCTTTAGTTGCCCATTCAGAGCCAGCTCTTCAGCGCTTGACGTCCTGTTTTGTGGAAACTGCCAAAATGTTCGGCCTGGAAGTCAGCCTGAAGAAAACGGAGGTCCTCCATCAGACAGCTCCCCACCTTGACTACCAGCCCCCCCACAACTCCATCGGGCACACAAAACTCAAAACGGTCAACCAGTTTCCTATCTCGGCTGCACCATTTCATCAGATGCAAGGATCGGCAATGAGATAGACAACAGACTCGCCAAGGCAAATAGTGCCTTTGGAAGACTACACAAAAGAGTCTGGAAAAACAACCAACTGAAAAACCTCACAAAGATAAGCGTATACAGAGCCGTTGTCATACCCACACTCCTGTTCGGCTCCGAATCATGGGTCCTCTACCGGCATCACCTACGGCTCCTAGAACGCTTCCACCAGCGTTGTCTCCGCTCCATCCTCAACATCCATTGGAGCGCCTTCATCCCTAACGTCGAAGTACTCGAGATGGCAGAGGCCGACAGCATCGAGTCCACGCTGCTGAAGATCCAGCTACGCTGGGTGGGTCACGTCTCCAGAATGGAGGACCATCGCCTTCCCAAGATCGTATTATACGTCGAGCTCGCCACTGGCCACCGTGACAGAGGTGCACCAAAGAAAAGGTACAAGGACTGCCTAAAGAAATCTCTTGGTGCCTGCCACATTGACCACCGCCAGTGGGCTGATATCGCCTCAAACCGTACATCTTGGCGCCTCACAGTTCGGCGGGCAGCAACCTCCTTTGAAGAAGACCGCAGAGCCCACCTCACTGACAAAAGACAAAGGAGGAAAAGCCCAACCCCAACCAACCAATTTTCCCTTGCAACCGCTGCAACCATGTCTGCCTGTCCCGCATCGGACTTGTCAGCCACAAACGTGCCTGCAACTGACGTGGACATTTACCCCCTCCTTAAATCTTCATCCGCGAAGCCAAGCCAAAGAAGAAAAAGAATGGAAAGTGTAATAAAAGCAGCAGAAGCTGCCATTCATTATGGTGCAAATGGATCATCAGATGACAAGGAGGGTACCACAACAGGAAAACAAGATGACATCATCAGAACAGACATGACTATGGTGGCCAAACCACACACATGTGGTCAAGGTTAACTTTCCAATACCTGCCAATCAACTGCCATACTATTGTCAAATGAAGCTTCATCCACCATCACATTATCACTTCTTTTCACCTCCCATTATCTGTGAACTCTGGAATTGACTCCCTAAACCTTTTGCTCCTTCAAGTTTCTTATTTAAACTCAATCTCATGATCATGCTTTTGGTTATTTCTTCCACAGACTGCTTCTCTGGCTTGCCACTCGCTCCTTCTTTCTGTACTTTGGTGAAAGGCCACAGGAGGAATGGTGCCACACATGGGAACTCAGCATTTACATTTTAAAAATCAGTAGTCATATTTTCAGAATAATAAAGTGGGTTTTATGAAGGATATTTGTTTCCAAAGTGGTCAAGCTTAATATATCTTTAATATTGCTCTGGGGCTAGAAAAATTTGTCAGATCTGTTTACAATCTTCCAGCATCGCTTGGTGAGACAAGTTAGTCTCCAAGTTGCAAGAATAGCTATGGCAGAAAAAGAGCAAGTCCAAGGAAACTTTTAAGAATTTCCTGAAGTCAAAAATCCTTTGCATGAATCACCACAAAGCATCTTAATTCCCACATTCTATTAAAAGCTCACCAATCAGAAACAAACATTTTGGCTCTCTCTTCACAGATGCTAGCTGACCTGCCAAGTAGATCAAGCCTCTTCAGTAATACTGTATTTCAAAAACACAGGAACTGCAGTTTTATTTTTGCTTTTCAATTAATTCTCCAATGTTTCTTCTACCTCTTCAACATGAAAACTCTTAAAGCCATGGGTTAGCTCCTCCTGATAAATAATTTCCTATTTTAAAAAAAAATCACTAGCGGTCTCCTGCACTACTAATTTTAAAACCAATTGGGCATATGAAAGAATAAAGTAAACGAGTAAAAGATATTGAAAGTGATGCCATTCATCAAAATACAGAGAGCAACCTCTGAACAAGTAATGTTATGTCATTGCCTGCCTGTGCAGTTTTATCAACTAATTCTGATGTGTTGTAAGTTCTTCAAACAATAAATTCTGCATGTAATTCACAGCACAGATGATCTCCTTATCTATGATCTTTGCTACTCATCCACAGAAAAGTAGCATGGAGGTAAAAGCAATGTGATTTGCTTGAAAGCAGCTGTGTAACTAATTCTGGATCTTATGGCAGCACTTGCTTGGTTTGAACAATGGCCCCATTCATTTACCACAGGGCTCCACTGATAAATATGTCATGATTAGAACTTTTCTAAACATCTACCACATCTTTTGACACTCACTGAGTGAAAAGGGATATATTTTATCAGCTCCCAGCAGGAATCTCCCAGCAGTATTGAAGAAAGCTCCTCCTGCCATTGAGTGAAAACATGACTATCGATATTATTAATGCAACCAAAGACCATTTCATTATCTCAAAAGGGAACTTAAAATGGAAATGCCTAAAGACTTAGTAAAAAAAAAATTAAGATTGTTTGCAATCTGATTATTTTAAATTTGCACGCTTACTATTCTGGATAGTGTGTCACCAATGTTCACTAAAAGAAAATATAGGCATTTACAAATGCAACTTAAATCATGCTTTCAGATTTAGATACTATTTGCAAAGCTGGATTTCAGCCTTCTTTTAGAGACAGTCATGAAAGCACACAAAGATTTCTACTTTCTTAGATTAAGAAAATTCAGCACGTCCCCACATTCCTCAACAACTTCTACAGGTGCACTACAGAAAGCACACTTGCTAGATGCTGCACAGCATGGTACGGGCGATGCTCTGCTGAAGATCTGAAGCTACCGAAGGTGGTGAATGCACCTCAGAATGTCATGCAAAATGGCCTCCATGGATTCCATCTACACCTCCCCCTGCCTAGGAGAGGCACCATGCACACTGAAGGACCCATCACACCTCAAGCACATCCTCTCCCCTCCACTCCCACCACAGTGAGGGTTTAATAGTGTGAAAACATGCACCAACAGACTGAAAGGCAATTTCTTCTTTGCAGCTAACAGGTTCCTGTATGAACTGCACAACAGAATCAGAATCAGGATTTATTGTCATGAACAGGTCATGAAATTTGGTGTTTTGTGGCAGCATCAAAGTGCAAACATTCATACTATAACCATCTTAAGATATTACTATAAAAAAATAAAAATAATAATGCACGAAAAGTAAGGCAGTGTCTTTGGTTCATTGATTATTCAGGAATCTGATGCCAGTGGGGAAGAAGCTGTCCTTATGCCACTGAGGGCTTGTTTTTAGGCTCCTGTAACATTTTCCTGATGGTAGCAGAGTGAAGAGGGCATGGTCTGGGGGTCTTTGAGGATAAAGGCTGCTTTTTTAAGACATCACCTCGTGTAGATATCCTCAATGGAATGAAGTCTCGTGCCTGTGATGTTGCAGGCTGAGTTTATTCTTGTCCTGAATGTTGGTGCCTCTATACCAGCCAGAATTTTCTCCATGGTATACGTGTAGAAGTTTATGAGAGTCTTCAGCGACATACCAAATCTCCTCAGACACCTCACAAAGTATTTCTGCTGGTGGGGCGTGGCAAGATGGCGTAGAGCCTAGACGTGTAATCTCGACCTCTCTGGCCAGTCTTTTAAGATCCCGTTTTTAACTCTTTGTTTTCAGGTTTAAATTTTTAAAATCTTAGTTTAAAGTATCAAGGAATTGTTATGGCCATTAATGGTAAAAAGATTAAACCTCAAGTACAGAAGAAACAAAATTTTCGGAGTGTTGAAGATTTAGGGCCTAAACAGCCTGCTATAACTTCAGGTTTGCTTTCTTTCAAGCCTAAACTACAGAGATTGCCTGTGGAAGCTGAAAAAATGACTACTACTCATCAGGAGAAGGACATTGCTGGAATTACCTGTTCTCAGAAGGAAGGAGCGTGTGCCTCCGATGTGGATCCCGATCCTGGCAGCCTGTCGACTTTAACAGAGGGGGCATGCAAAAAGACGACTCCATTGCTTGAAATACCCCAGGATATACTCCAATCTGAATATTTTGGTCTTTTTTGTGAGTTTTTGAAGCAACAACGGGTTGCGGGGGGAGAACAGCGTTGGCCCCCTGAGGAAGTCGGGGTGCTGTCGCTGGGAGTCCAGACCCGCAGTGAAACTGTTAAACTGCCTGTTGTTGAGATGCAGCAGGAGCTGCAGTTATCTGGTTCTGCCACTACGCAAGAGAAAGCAGGGCTGAGCTTTTCTGAATTACAATGTAAACAGCTAAGCCTTATCATTCACCCTATGCTGAATGAAATGTCTCAGAGGCTCAGTTTGGAACTGGATACAGTTAAAATACACGTGGAAGCATCTTGTGAAGATTTTTTTAAAATCCAGGCTGATTTTTTGAAATGTCAACAACAAGTGGCTTCTAATACAGAAAAAGTGTTGGAGGTGGAAAAATCTGTTAAAGAATTGCGAGAACGTGAGAGGGAGTTAGAGAGGAAAGTATATTTTTTTGAGAATCAAAGTAGAAGGAATAATGTGAAGATTGTTGGTTTGCCAAAAGGTATGGAAGAACAAGATCCTCTTCGTTTCTTTACCGAATGGATTCCACAAATACTGGGGCAGGAATTTTTCTCTGGAGGTCTGGTATTGGAAAGAGCTCATAGAGCCTTAAGAAGACGACATCTGTCTGGTCAACCACCGAGACCCGTGATAATTCGATGTTTGAATTATTTGGACAGAGAAACGATACTTCGTCTAGCAGTGCAAAACGCGAGACAACGACAAGCTCCATTAATGATTCAGAATAGTAGAGTTTTTTTCTATCCTGATTTGAGTCAAGAGGTTATTCAGCGTCGGTGTTGATTTAATCCAGTTAAATAAGTTTTGTGCGTAAAGGTTGTAAGTCTATTTTCGCTATCCGGCAGTGTTAAAGGTGTTTTGTGGAGACTTTCAATTTCGGTTTTTTGAGAATGAGCGTGAAGTTTTGCTGATTCGTTGCCAGATGTAAGAGGACAAAGACCATTGTCTCCTAAAGAAAAATCTGGTTGTTCTGGAAATGGAAGAAACGGCAGAAATGGGACAAATGGAATGGAAAGAGTCCGTTCCCTTGAAATGGGGTCGCCGAGTCTGGAATCTCTTGGATGAATAGAAGAGCTTTTTTATTTTCACTTTCTTTTTATGTCATTATGATATCTTGTTGTTATTCTTTGTTTGGCTGGGGAGGGAGAAATTTGCTCTATGTTCTACTAGTCATCAGCCACTGGTGGGTGATCCATACCCAACTTTTGTTTAGTGATTACTATCTTTTGCTAGTTTCTTTTGGCTTTCTTTTTCCTTTTATCTTTTTTTTATTTTCATTTTATTAAGTCTTTAATTTGTGGATTCTTTTTCTCCTATTGGAAGGCCTATTTACGTTGATCTGAGTCTTTATATATTGATATTATTTGTTTTTAGTAATATTAGTGGATATGTCAAATTTGAAGTTTGCTACTTTTAATGTTCAGGGTTTAAACAGTACAATTAAGCGTAAGCGTATTTTTATCAAGTTCGATCTTTGGTTAAACATGTGTTCGGTAGAGATATGATTTTACTTGAAATGATTAAATTTGAAACTTTTCTTATGAGGGTACCAGAGAAGGGTTATATTTTAGTTATGTATCAAATATTACAGGATGGTATGGATAAAGAGGGTTGAGATAAATCTAAAGGTAAATGGGAAGTCGATATTGGTTTTATTTTTTCTGAGGATGATTGGTCAGATATTTGTTATGATAGTCTAACTAGACTGAAAAATGCATGTTATGCAATGATTAATTATAATTTTTTACATCAATTATATTTAACACCTGAAAAATTGAAAAAATATGGTCTTTAGGAATCAGATTTGTGTTTTAGATGTGGTAACGCTGTTGGAACTTTTTTTTCATGTGGTTTGGAACTAGATAAACTTAAATTTGCTTTTGTGTATTTAACGCTATCTGTAGTGAAAAAATGTATTGCTGGTACATGGAAAGATACGAATATGATTGATATTAATAGATGGCATAATGAGATGAAATATTGTTTAATAATGGAAAAAATTACATATGTTTCGTGGATAACTATAGTTTTTTTATTAATAGGTCGTTGTTATATTCAGAATATTTACATTTTGATTTATGTTGACTAGATTTCTTTATTTTTTTTCTCTTTTCTTTATGGCTCTCCTTAGGAGAGTTGGCTGAAAGGGGTGGGGTTTCTTTCATTTTTTTCTTTCTTTTTTTAATATATATAAAATATAACATTCATGCTTAGTTTATTGTTATATATGTTACTTATTATCTGTATTTTGAACGAATAAATAAAGTTAAAAAAAAAACAAAGTATTGCTGCTGCCGAGCCTTCTTTGTGATTGCATCAACATGGAGGCTCCAGGACAGATCCTCGGAGACGTTGACACCCAAGAATTTGAAGTTCTTGACCCTCTCCCCCCCCCCCCCCCCCCACTGAGCCTTCAAATGAGGACTGGGTCATGTTTCGCTGACTTCCTTCTAAAGTCCACAATCATCTCCTTAGTTTTGCTGATGTTGAGCACAAGGTTGTTGTTGTGACACCACTCAACAAGCTGATATATCTCCCTCCTGTATGTTGTGATTCTGCCGACAACTGTGGTGTCGTCGGAAAACTTATGGATGGCATTGGAATTGAGTCTGGCCACACATTAATGGGTATTTAATGAGTAACACATGCTTGGGATGCACTGTGTTGATGATCAGTGAGAGGGAGACGTTGTTTCCAATTCGTACTGACTCTGGTCTTCCAATGAGAAAGTCAAGGATCCACTTGCGGGGGTGGGGGAGGGGGGGTGTGTGATACAGAGGCTTAGAATTTGTACCTTCTTCACCAACATTGAGGGAATAATGGCAATGAAGGCTGAGCTGTAGTCAATGAAGAGCAGAGTATGTATGAATTGCTGTTTTCGAGGTGATCCAGAGCTGAGAGGAGAGTCAGCGATATTGCATCAGCTGTGGAGCAATTGTGACGATAGGTGAATTACATTGGGTCCAGATCTTTATTTAAGTACATGTTAATTCTGACCATGACCAGCCTCTCGAAGAAAGTACATAGGAACATAGGAAGTAGGAACAGGAGTAGGCCAAAAATGGCCCATCGAGCCTGCTCCGCCATTCAATACGATCATGGTTCATCTAATTTATGACCTAACTCCACCTACCTGCCTTCTCCCCATATCCCCTAATTCCTCTATCATGTAAAAATTTATCTAACTGAATTTTAAATATGTTTAATGTGGCAACCTCAACCACTTCCCTGGTTAGAGAATTCCAAACATTCACTACTCTCTGGGAAAAACTATTTTTCCTCATCTCTGTCCTAAATCTACTCCCCCGAATCTTGAGATTGTGTCCTCTCATTTTAGTTTCCCCGGCCAGCTCAAAAAACCTTCCTACATCTATCCTATCCATACCCTTCATAATCCTATATGTTTCTATTAGATCTCCTCTCATTCTTCTGAACTTGAGCGAATACAATCCTAGACGATTTAATCTTTCATCATAAGTCAACCCCTTCACCCCAGGGATCAACCTAGCAAACCTCCTCTGGACCGTCTCCAAAGCCAGTATATCCTTCCTCAAATATGGAGACCTGAACTGTACACAGTACTCCAGGTGCGGTCTCACCAGTACCTTATACAGTTGCAACATTATCTCCCTACTCCTGAATTCAATTCCTCTAGCGATGAAGGCCAACATTCCATTTTCCTTCTTAATAACCTGCTGCACCTGCAACCTAACTTTTTGTGATTCATGCACAAGCACTCCCAAGTCCCTCTGCACAACAGCATGCTGTAGTTTTTCACCCTTTAAATAATATTGAGCTCTTTTATTTTTCTTGCCAAAGTGGATAACCTCACACTTACTAACATTGTACTCCATCTGCCAGACCTTTGCCCACTCATCCAGCTTAATTATATCCCTCTGCAGACTCTCCATATCCTCATTACAATTTGCTCTTCCACTCAATTTGGTGTCATCTGCAGACTTGGCTACACCACATTTTGTCCCCTCCTCCAAGTCATCAATGTAAATGATGAACAGTTGTGGGCCTAACACTGACCCCTGCGGCACCCCACTTACCACTCTCTGCCAACCTGAAAAACTCCCATTTATCCCAACTCTCTGCCTCCTGTCAGACAACCAATTTTCAATCCAGGCCAATATACTTCCCCGGACTCCACTTTCCTGTAACTTACTGATAAGTCTCTTGTGCGGCACCTTATCAAACGCTTTCTGGAAATCCAAATATACAACATCAACCTGTTCCCCTCTATCCACCGCACCCATTATATCCTCAAAGAATCCTAACAAGTTTTTCAAACAAGATCTTCCCTTTCTAAAACCATGCTGCGTCATCAAGTAGAAGTTAGTGCTACTGGGCAGTAGCCGTTGAGGCAGCCCACGCTACTCTTCTTGGCTACTGGGATGATTGATGCACTTTTGAAGTTGCTGGGAACCTTTGACTGCAGAAATGTCCATGAACATTCCAGCTAGTTTGTTGGCGGAGATTTTCAGTTCCCTGCAGGTATGTTGTCAGGGCCTGATGCTTTGCGAAGGTTCACCCTCTTGAATGATGTTCTGATGTTGCCTTCAGAGATAGATATCATGGGATCCTCAGGCTTTTCAGGGATTCTAGTCAGCACTGTTTGGTTCTTCTTCTCAATGCAGGCATGGAAGGTGTTCAGCTCATCCGATAGTGTTCACCTTGGTTTTGTAGGCTGTAATAGCCTGCACTCCCTGCCATAGCTGGTATGTATCTGTCTCTGTCTCTAGCTTCCTCCAGTATTGCTACTTGGTTCAGAGATGGCCTTCCGCAGGTCATCTTGTAAAGATACCAATCCCCAGCCTTAAACGCCCTTGTTCAGGCACTCAGCAGGTTGTGGATTCTCCGATTCATTCAAGGCTCCTGGTAGGGGAATATCCTGTATGTGTGCATGAGCACACACTCATGCATACAGGTCTTGATGAAGTCGGTGACACCTTTTGCATATTCATTCAAGTCTATGGATGAATTCTTGAATAAGTTCCAGTCCACTGATTCAAAGCGGTCCTGTAGATGGTCCTCCACCTCCCTCAACCATACCTTTGCCATCTTCACCACCGGTGATGTAGACTTCAGTCTCTGCTTGTATGTCTGGAGTAGAAGTACAGCCAGGTGATCAGACTTGCTGAAGTCTTGGAATGGCTTGGTATGTATTTTTCATGGAGGTGTAGCAGTGGTCGAGTGTGTTGGTTCCCTTGGTCTTGCATGTGAGGCGTTGGTGGTAGTTTATCAGAGACTTCTTCAGGTTGGCCTGATTGAAGTCTCCCACAATGATCGGGAAGGCATCAGGATGTGCCGTCTCAAGGCTGTTTATCACAGTTCTCAATCCCTCCAGTGCCAGCTTGAGATTAGGCTGGGGCGCAATGTACACTGTGACCAGGATGATGGTGGTGAACTTCCTCGGCAGGTAGAATGGGTGACATTTGATCACCAGACGTTCCAGGTCAGGGGAGCAGGTTGGGGACATGACCATCATGTTTGTGCACCATGACGAATTGATGATGACACAAACAATGCCTCCCCTGATTTTCCCAGATGCCAGTGTTCAATCAGCGTGATGGAGGGAGTAGCCCTTGGGCTGCAGTGCCGTGTCTGGAATGTCCGCGTTTAGCCATGTTTTGTAAAGCACATTACGTAGCACTTCCTGATGTCTCTCTGATGATGCCTGACTTGGAGTTCAACAAGTTTGTTCTCCAAGGCCAGGCGGATGGTAGAGAGTGGAAGTCTCAGGTCTCGGCATCTCAGCTTGACCTGTAGCCGTCCTCTGCATCCACGTGGTCGAGTCTTCTTTACATGACTCATAGGTCCGCTGCTGGCATGTTCTTGTGCTGCTCTTGTTCTCTACTAATTGATATTTTTCATTGTAACTCCATGCCCTGTAATTGAGTTCTTGCCTTTTTACTTTCCACTCATATTAGAGTTGACTTTCTAGACTTTTCACAGATTAACCCTTTTCACTATAACAGGTGTAATATGACAAAAAAGCTGAACACAACTTAGAACATTGAACATAGAACAGCACAGTACAGGCCCTTCAGCTCTCAATGTTGTACCCACCTATATATTCCTACGAAAAATATTATTAAATCTTTCCTACCTCGTTACCCTCTATTTGTATTTCATCTCTGTGTCTGTCTAAGAGTCTCTTAAATGCCCTTAATGTTTCAGCCTCCACCACCATCTCTGGCAAGGCAGTCCAGGCACCCACAACTCTGTTTGGGAAAAAAAAAATCCCTGATATTTCCCTTAAAGTTTCCTCCATTCACTTTGTAGAGATGTCCTCTGTCACTATTACTGCCCTGGTAAAAGGCATTGGCTGTCCTTATCTATGTCTCTCAGAATCATTCAGCCTCCTCTCATCCTTCTTTGCTCCAAAGAAAAATCAACTGGCGAATTGAATCCACTTTGTATATGTTGGACCCTCCATAAAATCAATGATTGACCAGAAGATACTGGAAAGCAGCAGTAGGGGGTTTTTATCCATCAGACGTATGAATATAGAGAGAGAGAGAGAGAGAGCATGGAAGTCAAAGTGCAAAAATAAACTACAAATGCTGGAAATCTGAAATAAAATTAATAAATATTGGAATTTCTCCACAGATCAGGCAGAATCTGTGGAAAGAGAAATGGAAATGATGACCTTCATTGACAGTTTAAAAAAAAATGAAACAAGCCCTTTGTCCCAACTTGTCCATCCCCAAAAATGTTATCTACTTAAGTTAGTCCTATTTACATACATTTGGCCCATATCCTTTAAACCTTTCCTATCCATGTAAGTGTCAAAATGTCTTTTAAATGTTGTAGTTTTACCCACCTCAACCACTTCCTTTGCATTTTGTTCCATGTACCTTCTAAACCATGAAAAAGGTGTCCCTCCAGTCCCTTTCCCCCTTAACCAAGTCTATGACCTCCAGTTTTAGGCATTCCTAGTTTGAGAGGAGACAATAATGATTTCCCTTTTCTCTGCCTTCTTCAAGGTCACCCTTCAGCATCCAATGGTCCAGGAAGAAAAAATATCAGCCTATCCAGCCTCTCCTTACAAGCCCTCCAGTCCATACTACATCCTCATAAATCTTTTCTGCACCCTTTCTAGCTTAATTATATTATTCCTATCGCTAGGTGACCAGAACTACACAAAAAAATTCAAGTGTACAATGCCTTGTACAGTTGTAACAGGCTCCAATCTCTTGAATAATAAAGGCAAGTGTGCCAAATGCCGTCTTCACCAACCCGCTTACCTGTGTTGCCACTTTCATGGAACTATGTACTTGTGCCCTTTGGTCTCTCCAGGGGCTTGTTGAATAATTCTTGTCCTGGTTTGACTTATCAAAATGCAATACTTCACATGTATCCAATTAGCCAGCTGCCTTGGATCCCATATCTCACCTTCCAGACTAGCTTACATATGGGACCTTGTCAACATGGACAACATCCACAACCCTGGCCTCATCAGTCCTTTTCATCAGAGGTTAGGGTTAGAAGTTATTTTGATTGGGTATGTATGCCCCGTTTTACTTATTGTTGATGTGATCTCACTGAATTATTGTTGCTTCTGAAATCTACATGACATTATTAATCCAAGTTATTTATGATTTGTTGGGGTCTATTCATTAATTATTATCATAATCTGAGGATTGAAATGGTATAGATGCTTCAGGGATTCACTTCATATTTACAATATATACAGTTAACCTTGTTTAGAGAGAGGGGGTGCAATGGAAAATTCTAACCGTGTTTTTTACTTTTGCAGCCTTTGGGTTCTGCAAGGCTGAGAACCTGCTTGTGTTTTAGAATCAGCAGACATAAGCTAAATTCCACCCAGGGGCCAGAGATGCAGTTATCTGAAGAAAGGACATCTGTGTACCAAGAACATTTAATCTTCCTGCTTGTTTTGGTCACAGACTGTCAGAGGCCTAGCCTTGATGCAAAATAAACCATTGTATTCAAAGTGATAAGCTGAAAATTACTTATTCGAAAGAAGCCTAGCATGCTAGCTTGCTCACTTATCTTTCTTGCTGTGTGGGAATGGGTGGTTGGGTAAGCAGTTTTTGGGTAATATAAGCTATGGTCCCGCTGCTGAAGTTTGAGACTCTCTGAGAAGTGGCAACATCTCTCAGCAAGAAGAAGAACTTCTAGAGTCCAGCCAACGTCCTGGTTGGGGGAGGTGGAGAAGCTGCTACCGGCGCCCTGACAACCTACTGTAAGTGTGCAGTCGTTGCCTCGCTTCGGCAGTTGGGATCAGTCCAGGCGTTGATAAGAATAGTTGGGAAGGGCTTGCATATTGTAGTTTGAAATCAGCTTTTGAATTTGTAATAAACATTTATATAATCTGAACTGCTCTCGGTGTGTGTGTCTATTTTCTTTTTGGTAGCTCAAACACTGTGGCCAATCTAAAATGAACAAAATGAGAGGTATAAGTTTACCCAAGACAGGGGGTAGATTAGTAGGGAGATTTTTTTTCCTTTTTATTATTGACACAAATAAGTAAAGTGGGGGGGGGGGGGTTTAACTACAGATCGTAGATCATATCACAGAACAACATGATCACATCAGAGAAGTATAAAATATCTTATACAAGGTAATTGTATATGTACTATTTGTATAATTTTTGTATTCAATATTATTTTTGGACATAGTACATTATGATTTCATTGTTTAATTATTATATTTGATGTCCTGAATGAATAAGTTATCCAATAAATATGGTTTTGCTTCTAATTTACAATTGATATGTGATATGTATATATGATTTCATTTATGTTATCATTAGTTTACCTTGTGTAAAGGGTTTTTGTTAAATAATAAAAATAGCTTAAAAAGAAAAGAGTTGCACAAAAAGCATTAATCAATCTAACTTTGTAGCTCAATTTACAATAGGAAATAGGAGCAGGAGTAGGCCATCCAGCACATCAAGCCTGCTCTGTCATTCAATGAGATCATGGCTGATCTGATCATTGACTCAATTCCACATACCTGCCTTTTCCCATATCCCTCAATTCCTTTTTTATTTAAAAATCTATCTAACTGAACCTTAAAAGTGTTTAATGAAGTAGCCTCAACTGCTTCCCTGGGGAGATAATTCCACAGATTCACTACTCTCTGGGAAAAACTGTTTTTCCTCATCTCTGTTTTAAATCTACTCCCCTGAATCTTGAGGCTGTGTCCCCTAGTTCTGGTCTCACCCTCTAGTGAAAACAATGTTCCTGCCTCTATTTTATCTATCCCTTTCATAATTTTATATGTTTCTATAAGATCTCCGAGTGTCTTCGAGTGAGTATAATCCATGTTATTACTGAATCGATGGGGAATTTGCTTATTTTGGAAAGAATACATATGTAAAGTTCAGCTTGTATACAATTTGATGAGACATTATGGCAAAATCTTTTCTTAAAATGGGACAGAGCTTATGACAATTCATTATGGCATCATCTGTGAACATTATCTAAACAGAAGCAGGGAATATACATTTCTTGCATCAGTACATGTGTGTCCTTGGCAACAAGCATTTCATGGCCTATAGAATAGTATTTAAGAGATCAAAAACTGCTTTTATTTTGGCATTGGTAAAAGTGGAAATGAAGTTGTTTGCCAGGTAAAAGGAAATATCCCCATTACTTTGACCAATGGACACTCTCCTCCTCATTTCTGCTGACCCAAATACACATTTTAAATTTGCTGACCAAATTACCACATTTATAATTTTCATAACCTACAACATGATCCCACCAATGGACATATCTTCCCCTCCCCACCCCTCTCTGTATTCCATAGGGACTACTCCTTCTGTGACTACCTCATCCATTCAATCCTTCCCATTAATCGCCCCCTTGCCACCTCCCCCTGCGGCTGCAGGAAGTGCCTCACTGGTAGCCACAGGGCCCTAAACAATCCTTCCTAGTGAAGCAAGACTTCACTGTGTTTCTGCAGAAGTCATTTACTGCATCCGGAGCTCCCACTGTGGCCTTCTCTACATCGGAAAGACTGGACGAAACTGGAAGATCACTTCAGTGAGCATCTTTGCTCTTTCCACATTAGTGACAGGGATCTCCCAATGGCCAACCATTTTAATTCTGTGCCCTTTCTTGTGCTGACATGTCTGTCCATTACCTAGCCTAGTCCCTGTTCACCTTCTCTTCCCTATCACCTTCTTTTCTTCAGCTCTCCACCATTTTCCCTCTCCATTTACAAAGCTATCCCCCTTCCCTTGTTTGCTGGTGTGCCCTCTGTAATGATAGTGATCATGGTTGCATTTGCTACTAGCAAGGTCTTAAGGATATAGTTCCTGTTTGATTATACTTTGCTGCCAGCAGGAGCTGACACAGAGCAGGAGATTGCAGTATGCAAGATCTGTAATGGAGTCTTGTAGCCTCATGGGTTGTTTACATCAACTTTAAAGTAAAGAATATTTTCCTTCATCCATGTGTCATCTAAGAACTCACACATACGAATCCAAGATGAAACACCCTCCTTCGCTTATCCATCCATTACCTCCTGCCTGTGGGATTCTGCTCCTCCCCACACCCCCCCCCCCCCACACTTTGTTCATACCTTGATGAAAGGCTCAAGCCTGAAACATTGATTACAAATCTTTATCTTTCCTGTATAAAATAGGGATTGACCTGCTGAGTTTGAGTTTCTCCAGGATTGGGATTTTACTTCAATCACAGTTTCTGCAGACTTTTGTGCTTTACACCACATTTTAAATAGCCATTCTTGAGCAGATAACTGTTCAAAAAGAATACTGGAATTTCTGTGGCAGTCAGTGATGGTAAGTGGCACCAACTGGTTACACCTAATCATTAAAAGGGAGATATTAGTGGGCTAAAGCAGAGTCTGAAGAGATTTATCCTTAACTGCTATGGGATACAAGGGAAGAGATTGCTAGGGTTCTATAAGAGAATTATAAATATTTGCAGGCCACAGGTGAAGTGCCAGATGACCAAAGAACAGAAATGGTGTTTTTTTTCCACAAAGGAGGCCTAATTCTTAGAAAGGCATGGATTAATTGGAGATCGTGAAACACAAAAGTCCACAGACGCTGTGATTATAATAAAAACACACAGAAATACTGGAGGAACTCACCTGGACTTGAAGTGTCCATAGGAGGTAAAGATGTTCTGGGCCTAAACTCTTCTTCAAGGTATAAGC
Source organism: Narcine bancroftii (assembly GCF_036971445.1). Lineage (NCBI taxonomy): Eukaryota > Metazoa > Chordata > Chondrichthyes > Torpediniformes > Narcinidae > Narcine > Narcine bancroftii. The sequence continues at coordinate 98,544,172 of NC_091473.1, forward strand.
AATGAATGTGAAGGCATCAGAATAAAGACTGAAGACTGGCAGGGGGAGGAGTCCAGATGAGTGGATGAGACCATAGACAGACATGTCAGCAAGGGAATTGGACAGGGAATTGAAAGGGGTGGTCACTGAGGGATCCACATTATCATGGCGAACAGAGGTGAGGTGCTCAACAAAGTGATTTCCTACTACAATGGAAGCACTGGATGCAGTAGATGAGCCCTGAAGATTCACAAGTGAAATGTTGCTTCACTTGAAAGGACTGTTTCAGGCCCTGAATGGTGATGAGGGTGGATGTGTGTGTGCAAGTGGAGCATCTCTTGCGGTCATAGGGGTAGGTGGCAAAGGTGGGGAAGAAGGAGTAAACAAGGGAGTCACGGAAGGAGTGGTCCCTGCAGAAGGCGAAGTAGGAGGAGAGGGGAATGCATGTCTAGTGGTGAGATCACATAGTAGGTGATGAGAATGGTGGAGGAAGATATGTTGGACTTGGAGGATGGTGGGGTGGTAGGTGAGAACAAGTGGAATTGTGTCCTTATTGCGCGGGGAGGTGGAGGGGCCAGAGCAGATGTGTGGTTGATGGAGGATATGTTTGTGAGGGCTGAGTTGATGGTGGTAGAGGGATAGCCACGTTGTTTGAAGGAAGACATTTTTGATGATCTGGCATGGAAAACCTCATCCTGGGAGTAGATGCAATGGAGTTGGAGGAATTGAGAGAAAGGAATGGAATCCTTACAGGGTGTGGCGTAGTGTAGTTGAGGTAGCTGTAGGAATTGGTGGGTTTGTAGAAGATGTCTGTCGAGTTTATCTCCCGAGATGGAGACAGAGAGATCAAGAAAAGGGAGAGGGTTGCTAAAGACGGACCAAGTGAGTTTGAAGTTGGGGTGGAATTTGGCAGCAAAGTGGATCAAGTTGACGAGCTCATCATGGGTGCATGAGGCATCACCAAAATAGTCATCCATGTAACGGAGGAAGAGTTGAGTGGTTTTGGATGGTTCCACGTAGCCAACAAAAATGCAGACAGAGCTGGGGTCCCATGGCTACTCCTTTGACCTGGAGAAGGAGAGATGAGTCAAAGGAGAAATTATTGAGGGATGAATCAAAGGACTTCTTCTTTGGCATCCAGTTTCTCCAGGATAAAGGGGTAGCCATGGGTACCCACGTGGACCCCAGCAACACCTACTTTTTTGTTGGCTACATTGGCTTTGTCAGGGGAAGATGCTGTATGACAATTTGAATTTTTCAAAGAAATAACACAGTGTATTGATGAGGAGAGTGAGGTGACTATAGTCTACATGGATTTCAATAATGGTCCAGACAGGAGATTTGTCCAGAAGGTGATGGGTCCAGGGCAGATTGACAAATTGGATCTAAACTTAGTTTTGTAATAAGAGGCACATGAGGTCAAAGTTTGCTTTTGTGACTGAAATCCTGTGATTAGGGATCATTACTGGGACAGCTGTCAAGAACACTGATGAGGCCAGAGTTGCAGTATCATACACCATAGGAAACATACGTTTCACATGTGAGGAGGGATTGGCCAGGCCGAGTTTGTTTTTATTTTGGAGCTGGGAAGATAGAGGGGAGTCAACATTATATGGGGCATAAATAGAGTAGATGGTTGGAAATTTTTCCCCACAATAGAAGTGTCTGAAGTCGGTGGACATAGGCTAAGGGTGAGAAATGAGAGGGAAGGAGACTGATCTAGATGAGCATTTGAACCATAAAAATGCTACAGGCCTAGTGTTGAAAAATGGGAATAGTTTAAGTGAGTACTTGCTGATCATCGGGGAGTATGGCCCAATTCTGTGCTGTAGGTCTCTATCCCATTATGACTCTATCCCACTACATGTCAATGTGCCTCCATGGGAATTGCAGCATAAGGGACTTTTCACTTTGCAAATAGCTGCAAAGGTTAATATTTAATGGTCTCCGAATAAAGACAAAACTTCACTCAGCATTTTTAACATCACTCGTCTGATGTTAATTTTCACTGTGTAGTGGCTCTCCTCCAACTAGATTTCATAACATTTACTTCATCTATCTGTCAATGCTTACAATCAGTTTGACAAAATGACCAAGAGGTGACGAACAGTTTCTTTTTCATCCCTGTGACAATTTATTTTCCAGTAATAAGATATGGGCATTGATGGTAAGGGCAGAATTTATTTCCTTAACATTCTTCAATCGAATGGCTTGTTAGATAGGTTCAGAGGGTCACAGGTAATCAAAAGCGTTGTTGATAGTTTGAGGCCACAATTAAGCCAAGTGGGTGAGGACAGCAGATTTCTTCTCCTGAATGTGCAGACTGAAACCAGTTGGACAGAAGTCCACTGACTTCATTGCTACCACCGCTGAAACTAGCCTTTTCAATTCACTATTGAATTTAAGTTCCACAATGGTGGGGAAGGAATTCAAGCTCATGTTTGCAAAGCATGGCATTGGCCTGTGGATAACTGGTCAGAAAAGGGGAAGCATGCTTAATGTAGTGGTCAGTACAATGCTATTTCAGCGCCAGCAAGCCGGATTTTAATCCACTGTTGTCGGTAAGGTATTTGTACATTCTCCCTGTGTCCACGTGGGTTTCCTCTAGGTGCTCCAAATTCCATCCATATTTCAAAGATGTACGAGGATAATAGTTTAATTGGCCCCATGGGTGTATTTGGTATTTGGGTGGCATGGACTTGTGGGCCAGAAGCATCTATAGCATTATACTACTGCACTACTCTAACCTCACTTTTGACATTAATACCAAGCAACAAGTAATGAAAGAAGACTCATCAAACAGCAGGGAGGTCAAAAGCAAAGTAGCTTTACACATTCTTGTGTCCTTTCCCAGCAATTCCCTGGGAGTTCACAGAGATCATGACACATTTCCTTCAATAGCAAAAATGTTTAACTACCTCTGGTATCTTGACATTAAAGCAAAAGTGCAGTTCAATATTTTTAGTGAGCTAAACATAATACCTACCATCATTCTGCATTTGGTTCATATCCAATACCCAAATATATTCGTATGTTCCGCCAAGTATGCCTTCACTCATGTAATGAGTTCCATAGTCCTTGAAGATCTCCCTGTATTCTCCATAATTATAAGCTGTTGGCAGCTGTTTAACTCTTTGAAAAAAGTCATAATGGAGCATAAGGTCCCGGGGTTTTACCTTGAACTGAGCCACTTGGAGTGTGAATTGCGTATGAAAAAATTGTTTTCTCTGTAAGTGAACCAAAATAATCCAATGATTGAAGAGCCTGTTACATATACAATATTGCCACAGTTGATCATCATTGATGATACATAATCTCATGAAAGGGACCAATGATAAGGGAACGTTGACCATGCATCTCCCTCATTATAATCTATAAACTCATTTTTAGATTCCTTGTGACTGGGTATTTTATTACAATATTCTATTTGTCAGGCAATTTTAAGGTTGCATTTGACAAAAAGCCCCAGCAAAATTGACACCAATGGGGAGAGGGAGGATAAAAACATTCCACCAGTTGGGGACATAAGTGGGAAATAGGATTATAGTTGTTCATCAGGATAATATCTTCATTTATGACCTTCTCTTAATCATCAGGTCGAACAGTTGCATGGTGTTCAAAGAACGTGGCAGTCTCTGCCTGCCAGCAACAAAATTTGGCCAATCCCAGCTTGGGTTGCTATTTGACAAATATGGTTTGGACCATTCAAGTACGATGCCTTGACCAACTTCAACAAGAAAAACTCCATTCACCCCCCCCTTGATGTTAATATTTATTTACTTTAATTCAGACATACAGCACGGTACCCATGCCATCCAAATACATCAGTTAAGCTGCAACCCCAGTACGTTTTTGAAGGGTTGGAGGAGACTGGAGCACCCAGATGAAACCCATGCAGACACAAAGAAAACATACAAACTCCCTACAGACAGCACCAGATTCAAACTGTGCTACCCAGAAAGAATGAAAGAACCACCACTGAATCCTATCACCACTGAATCCTCCCACCACTAACATCTTAAACATGAACTTAAGTGGACCATGGTAAATACTATGGTCTAAGAGCATGCCAAGTGCTGCCTACTGCCTTACGTTATTTGTTCTATCTGAACAGGTTTAATGTGGAAAGAAAATTTTGAATAATTGATAATTATTCAAAAAAGGGAATAAAGTGAATTCATTGGTTAGGAGAGCAGATAGGAGTTTCTGTGAACAAGATTGAGAATCCTAGATGGTATGTTGCCTCCCTGGTGCCAGAGTCAGGGATGTCTCTGACCAAGTTCATAGTGTTCTGGAGGGGGATTGCAAACAGCCGGATGCCGTGATCCACATGGAGACCAATGACATAGATAGGAGTAGGGATGAGTTTCTGAAGAGGGAATAAGAAAGAAGTTAAAAAGCAGGACCGCAAGAGAGGTTAGGAACAGGAAGTTGTGGCAGATGATTGTGTGGCTGAAGAGTTGGTGCCAGGGGCAAGGGTTCAGATTTCTGGATCATTGGGATCTCTTCTGGGGAAGGTCTGACCTGTACAAAAAGGACTAGCTGCACCTGAACTGGAGGGGGACCAATATCCAGGAAGGCAGGTTTGCTAGATCTGTTGGGGAGGAGAGAGGAAATTAGAATGTGAGGCCAGAGATTAGGCTAGAAGGACAAAAGCATGATGCTGTGTGTTATGAGTTGGTGAGGAAGGACAGATAGGGGAAAAAACATAAAGGTAGCCAGTTAGAAGGGTTGCAATGTGTCTATTTCATTGCTAGGAGTATTAGGAATAAAGGGGATGAACTTAGAGCATTGATCAGTATGTGGAGCTACGACGTTGTGGCCATTACTGAAACTTGGCTGGAGAAAGGGCAAGACTGGCTGATGCATACACTGGCTATAGATGTTTAAAAAAAAATAGGATGGGAGGTAGGAAAGGTGGGGGGAGGGGGAGTAGCATTACTGGTCAAGGATAGTATCATAGCTATAGAAAAGGAGGATGCTGCAGAGGAAGTGTTCTCTGAGTCAGTGTGGGTGGAAGTCAGAAAATGCAAGGGAGCTATCACTGTGTTGGGAGTCTTGGGACACCAAGGAGCAGGATAAACAGGCAGATTTTGGAATGGTACGGAAAATACATGGTTGTTATTACGGGTGATTTTAACTTCCCTATTATTGACAGGCACTTCCTGACTGTAAGAGAGATAAATGGGTTTGAATTTTTCAGGTGTGTACAAGAAAAATTCCTGACACATTATGTGGATCGTCTGACTAGAGGAGAGGCCATACTGGATCTAATTCTGGGTAATAAACCTGGTCAGGTGGCGGACCTCTCGGTGGGGGGGAGGGGGGGTATTTTGGTGAGAATGACCACAACTCCCTTAGCTTCAGCATAGCAATGGAAAAGGATAAAAACAGACAAAATGGGAAAGTGCTTAACTGGGGAATTATGAAGGGATGAGGCAGGAACTAGCGAGAGTAAATTGGAAACAGGGTGAAAGCACAGAAATAATGTGGAGGAAGTTTAAGGACCACTTGAAAAGGATTCAAGATAGGTTTGTCCCATTGGGACAAGAAAAAAATGGTAGGAAAAGGGAACCATGGCTGATGAAACAGATCAGACAATGCATAAAGAGGAAGAAGGAAACATACGTTAGATATAGGAAGCAGGAAACAGGAAGGGCTCATGAGAAGTATATGGTAGCCAGGAAGGAGCTTAAGAAAGGACTTAGGAGAGTTCAAAGGAGCATGAGAAGGCCTTGGCCTGTAGGATTAAGGAGAACCCCAAGGTGTTCTATGCATATGTGAAGAATAGAAGGATGACTAGAGTGAAGATGGGGCCGCTAAAGGATAAAATCTGGAGGCGGAGGAGGTTGGGGAGGTCCTAACTGAATACTTTGCATCAGTATTCACAAGAGAAGAGGACCTTGATCAGGGTGAGGTTGAAATTGAACAGGCCTGTGTGCTGGACATTGTGGAGATTAAGGTATTACGAGTTCCCATTTTAGTAAAATGAGATTATCACTGTAATGGATAGTATAGACAGAGGGACTGGATGGTTACAATTAATACTTAACATTTCACACAAGCACCATCACAACATATGTCACAGCCCAGCAACAATTCAATACATTGGAAGAACTGAGGGAAGGCTTGTCACAGTCTGATCCAGAATTCGATACATTTGCAGACTTTGTAATTTTACAAAGGGAGAACCATGCTGACTGCTGAAGAGAAAGCAGTCTTTTGAAACAACTCTTGTGGCCATCCATTTTTGTAGAAATCAGAACAAAGCATGCTTTGTGAATGACTGGGCCTTTTCGGTGTATTGACCTGTGGCAGGAGGGTTTTTTTGGGAAGCAAAGTGCTTCATTTTGAGTGTGACCAGCAGTGAAGGTCACTTGGAGAGACAGGTGCCAGTGTCTTGGATTTTTGTGGAGGCCGCCCAGTTCGAGTCTTGCCTACAAAAGGACCAGGAGTGCTATGACCACAGCTCGTGTGGATGGACATTTCTTCAAAAATAATGCAAGGAGAATTCGTGAGTCCGTAGCAGCCACAACTCGTCTTCCCATCTGTTCAACATCAATTCTGGGCATCAAATTTCAAAGGCCTACACTTCAACACTGAATTTGAAAGACTGAACTTTGAAGTAACTTACTAGATTTTGGCCTGGACTGTAATGGTTTGGGGTATATCACACATACACACATACACTATTGCACCTGCGCATAGTTGGGGATGGATTTAGTGTTAAGGATAGTTTAAAAGTTAACTCTATAGTTTAAGAGTCAGGAATAAAATTAGTGTTTTAAAATTAAACGATGTCTGGTTCATTGTCTATTGCTGCTCACTGTGCACGGTTCATAACAAAGGAAGTAGAAGAATTGGATCTTCTTAAAAAGATCAAGATTGATACTGTATGTCCCCGGAGCCTGACACGATATGCCTCTGGTTGCTGTGGGAAGTGCGAGAAGAGATAGATAGGGCAGTAGCTATGACCTTTGAATCCTCTTTGGCTGTAGGGGAGGTATGGGAGGATTGGAGAATGTAGTCCCCTTGTTTCTAAAGATAATAGGGAGAATCCTGCTAATTATAGACCAGTGAGTCTTATGTTAGTGGTGTGTAAACTTATGGAGAAGGTTCTTAAGGATAGGATCTATGAGCATTTGGAGAAGTACATTCTACTCAAGGATAGACAGCATGGCTTTATGAATGGAAGGTCATATCTCACAAGTCTGAGATTTTTGAGGAGGTAACAAAAGAAATTGATGCGGGTAGTGTGGTAGATGAGGTCTACATGGATTTTATCAAGGCATTTGACAAAGACCCTCATGACAGATTCATCCAGAAAGTCATCAGGCACGGGATCAGTGGAACCTTGGCTACGTGGGTAAAAAAATTAGCTTGTAGGAAGAAAGTGGAGAGTAGCAGTGGAAGGAAAGTGTTCTGCTTGGAGGTTGGTGACTAGTGGAGTGTTGCAAGGATCCGTTTGGGACCACTGCTCTTTGTGATCTTTATAAATGACCTGGATAAGAAGGTGGAAGGATGGTCAGCAAGTGTCTGAGAACACAAAGGTTGGAGGAGTTGTGGATGGAGCTGAAGATCATCAAAGGTCACAAGAGGATGAAAAGTTGGGCAGAAAAGTGGCAGATGGAGTTCAATCTGGATAAGTGTGAGGTGATGCATTTTGGAAGGTCATACCAGAAGGCTGAGTACAGGATTAATGGTTGGATACTTAAGAGTGTGGATGAACAGAGACCTTGGGGTTCAAATCCATACATCCCTGAACATTGCCAAACAGAAGGCCTATGAGATGCTGGGATTCATGAATAGAGGGATTGAATTCAGGAGTAGAGAGGTCATGTTGCAACTCTGCAAATCTCTGGTAAGACCACACAAAGTATTGTGTTCAGTTCTGGTCACATAATTACAAGAAGGATGTGGAAGTTCTGTAGAGGGTGCAGAGGAGATTTACCAGGATGTTGGCTGGATTGTGAAACAACTCTTTTAAGGCAAGGTTAGCAGAGCTGGGACATTTCTCTTTCGAGTGTAGAAGAATGAAAAGAGACTTGATAAAGGTCTACAAAATTATGAGAGGCATAGATAAGGTGGAGAGCCAGCACCTGTTTCCCAGGGCTGGATCGGCAAACACCAGAGGACATGTGTACAAAGTTAAGGAAGGGAAGTTTAGGGGAGACATCAGAATAAGTCTTTTATACAGAGTTGTGGGCTGAAACATTGGGGGCATTTAAGAAACTCTTAGACACATGGATGAATGAAAAATAGAGGGTTACAGGGTAGGGAGAGTTTAGTACTTTTTTTAAAGAAGGAATATATAGGTTGACCCAACATCAAGGGCTGCAGGGCCTGTACTGTGCTGTATTGTTCTAAAGGGATCCAATTCTGGATGGTTACCTGTTCTGCAGGGTTTGGTGTTGAGGGCATTTCTTTTCATGTTGTATATAAATGATTTGGATTATGGAATAGATGGCTTTGTGGCTAAATTTGCAGATAATAACAAAATAGATTGTGGGGTGGCTGATGCTGAGGACACAGAAAGGCTGCAGAGAGGCTTGGATAAGTTTAGGAGAATGTTCAAAGAGGTGGTATATGAAATGCAATCTTGGAAAGTGTTCAGTTATGCACTTTGGTAGAAGAAATAAGATGGGCTGACTTATTTAGATAGAGAGAAAATTCAAAATTCGGAGATGCAAAGGGACTTGGGAATCCTTATGCAGGATACCCTAAAGGTTAACCTCCAGGTTGAGTTGCTGGAAAAGAAGGCAAATGCAATACTGGCATTCATTTCTCGAGTAATAGCATAGAAGGGGAGGTATGTAATAATAAGACTCTATAAGCACTGGTGAGACCTCACTTGGAATACTGTGTACAGTTTGGGCACTTTATTTTAGAAAGGATATGGTGTCATTGGAGAGGGTTCAGAGAAAATTTTATAGAATGATACCAGGAATGAAAAGATTAGCATATGTGGAACGTTTGTTGGACTGTACTCATTGGAGTACAAAAGGTTGAAAGGGGATCTCAGAGAGACATTTCAAATGCTGAAAGGCCTGGACATAGTAAATACTGCAAGGATGTTTCCCATGGCAGGGGAGTCTAATACAAGAGGACACAATTCCAGGAAAAATGTGTTAATTTAAAACAGATGCAGAGAAATTTCTTTCGCAAGTGGGTTGTGAGTCTGTGGAACTTGTTGCTGCAGGTGGAGGTGGAAAAGAGGTAATTAGATCTATTTAAGGCAGAGTTTTACAGGTATTTGATTCATCAGGGTATCAACGGATACAGGGAGATGCCCAGCGAGTAGGGCTGAGTGAGAGGATGGATCAGCTCATGATAGAAAGGCAGAGCAGACTCAATAGGCCAATTGGCCTATATCTTGTAATCTTGTGCTTGCAGGAAGTGAAACACTTGTGCCCACACCTCCTCCGTCACCACGGTCCGGGGCCGCAAACAGGCTTTTCATGTTAAGCAACATATCACCTGTACATCCAGAGGATTTATTTACACACCCTTTGTGGTATTCTCTACATCAAAGAGATTGGTTGCAGACTGAGAGATTGCTTCACCCAGCACCTCCACTCCATTCATAACCACAGCGACCTCCTAGTGGCCAACCATTTTTATTCCAAGTCACACTCCTGTGCTCACATGTCTGTCCATAGCCTTATGTACTGTCCCATCCTGACCACCCGCAGATTGGAGGAACAACATCTGATTTCCCGTCAGCCAGATGGCATGAACATTGATTTCACTGCTTTCCATTAAAACTGCTCGCCTTTTCTTCCCCCTCCTCCATTTCCTGCCATTCCAGTTTTTCACCTGCACAGCCCTGCCTCCCCCCTTCTCAGTGCTGTTGTCCCTTCCCTCCCTTCTCCACCTAACACTTCCTGCCCCGCCACCCCCCTTCCCCCTCCCACATTTTTTTATTCTGACACTCACTGGCATTTTCTCATACTTTGATGAAGGGCTCAAGCCAGAAAGTTCAGTTATGTATCTCTGCCTTTGCTATGTAAGCAACACTGTTTGACCTGCTGAGTCTCTCCAGCATTTGTGTTTTCACTTCAACCACGGTGCCCACAGAATTCTGTGTTTTACCCCTTGTAATCTTGTGATCTTGTAATTGATCATCAAAACATTCAACTCCAAGTATTAGTAACATTCCCTTGTTTGACACACCCCTCTCCTGCCTTCTCTTTTATCGAAAACAAATTTGTATTTCTGTCTTTTACATGATGGGTCTCAGATCTGAAATATGAACTGTTTCACTTTCTACAGATGCTACCTGACCTGCTGAGATTTTATTTTAAAAAAAGCCCTGAAACATTGGTTATACAGCTTTACCTCCTGTAGATGCTGTGAGACCTATTGTTCCTCCAGTATTTCTGTGTTTTTACTGCATTCATAGCATCTGCAGACTTTACGTGTTTCACCACATGCTGAGCTTTTATTTTTTTATTTTAAATGACTGATACTTTCATAAAGTTTGCCATTTTTAAAAAAAAATTATTTCTTCTTGCCCAATTCCTCTCTTGAACATAGGCCCTCAAATAGTGTAACAAAAATACATCATACTGTAGTTGCAATGACTGTGTGACAGAAATTCAACCGTAAAATGAAGGGGCAGTATTAGCAGTCCTCCCCAATATCTCTTCCAAGGAGAAGGAGTGAGAATATAGTTAAGGAAGAGAAACTTGGACAATTCTTCTTTTTTGCTCAACTGCCTCTGTGTGAGTTTTGCTACTAGAGGGACTCCAGCAATGATTTGCCATTTTGCAATGAACAATCTATCAACATCACATACTTACAGTTCCAGAGTATTTTAGAGTTTTTTGGATCATTTTCTTGAAATTGTTACTATTATAATTAATTCCGAGTTCAAAAATGCTTGGAATGTTGATTGATAAACCAAAGTTAGTCATCTTATTCTTTGCTTCAAATCTGTTGTACGTAAAATTTGAGAATGATGTGTGCTCATCCATCGATAGTTCAAATTTTCCTTCTGTCTAGAAAAAGAAAGTACCCAATTGTGAGATTGTCATGGAAGTGTAGAATCTGAGTCATTTAGCATGGATACAGCCTGCTGTCCCACTGAGTCTGCACTGATCATTAAACACCTTTTTACATTATTCCTACACTCATCTCCTAGTATTCTCACCACATTTCCATCAGCTCCCACTAGAGGCAATATCTCATGGCCAATTAATCTCCCTCAGAACATCCATGGGAAGCTCTATTGGAAGCATATGAGAAACTATCGGACCAGGATTGAACCCGTGTCCTTGGAGCTGTGAGGCACTGAACTGCCCTATGAACTATTTTGAAATGATTCATGTGCAAAACAAAGAATTTATGTCACACTAAGATCATATATTCTAAATAAGGAATGAATAATATAACCATATAACCATTTACGGAGCGGAAACAGACCATGTTGGCCTTTCGAGTCCACACTGGTTCACTGATTTTGTGCGCCCTCTTCAGGCATTGGTGATTTTAAGTGCAGTGTATCTGAGAATTTTAACATCTATCCATAGGTACTCTGTACTTTGGATGTGAAATCTTCAACTCTTATATATCAGAATTTTTGGTGACAGTGTTTTATGTCATGAAATATTACCCTTGATTCCTAATAACTGTGCAAGAATACTTTGAGAACATATTTGAATTGGAACATGTGCAAGCTACCCATGTTGGGTAAAGTTGTAGAGTTTTGCACAGAAAACTGTTTATACTCCACCAAAGAACAAACTGGTAGCATTCACTTCCAAGTTCTCATCACAATCCTTGCATGTTCTTAATCCCCATTTACCTTTTGCAGTCAAATATTACTTTATCGGCCACTCTATCAGGTTTCAGAGTCCACATCTAAACCTTTCACTTTGCAAAGAAGCTTTTCGTTATGTTACATCAGGTTCTTATTCTCTGCTCCCTCTGGTTATCTCCTCCTTGGTCCTTGAAATTAGAATCTGTTAATACTTCATGCTTTCAAACACTTCATCATCTCTGTCAATTTTCTTTTTTGCACAAGTGAAATCGAGTGTAGCCACTCCATTCTATCCACTTTACAGCACTCCCTCCCTTCTCCATGGACCTTTACAGATAAATATGGGGAGGGAATAAGTTTGGGGTGGCTATGAAAAATGTTTAAAATCTAAAACGAGTATGGGTAATTTGGATCAGCAAAACAATGCTGATAAAGTGTGGGAAACATTAAACAGCATCGGGCTAGAACCATAGAATATTACAGCACAGAAACAGGCCCCTTCGGCACTTCTAGTCTGTGCTAAACTAAATAGATAGTTGAAGTTTAAAACAATCAAGAGGATGTAGGAAAACACGTGCAAATATAACTAAATAAGTTCCCAAAAGTGAAAATCTATGCACAAAGACACTCAAAAAAAGAGAAATTTTGGAATCATTAGAAATGAGCCAAAAAATTAGGAAAATGGAATACAAAAACTCTTATTAAAAGTTGCAAATAATCAAACCTAAAAGTCAGGTGAGCCTGAGATGGCTAAAAGTACTACAGGTGCTCCCTGACTTATGACTGTAATTGGGACCGAAGGATCGATTGTACCTCAAAAGAGATGCAAGTTGGAATTTTGCCTGCACGTGTGGAATAAATAAATCTTAAAACAAACATTTTATTAAAGATGTTCATCATTTGTATTTTCCTTGTTAGTCAGCATCATTTTCATCATCTGAACTTGTTAGTTGACAACCCAGGATCCACAGGCTGGGCACAGCCAACTTGATTCTTGTGTGCATGTGTGGGTGGATTTGCATATTATAGTTCAGTTGCCCATGCAGAGATGGTTCATGTATTGGAGTTTGATTGGCGCATGCGCGAGAGTTAACGATATTGAATTTGAGTCCTTAACTCTCATGTATGTGCCAACCAAACTCCAATATGCAAACCCACCATGCATGTGCCAACCGAAGACTAGCGCATGTGCACAGAAATCAAGATGGCCGCACTCAGCATATGGGCCCTGGGACACCGAATAACAAGGTAAGTATGCACATTTTGGTTTTTGCATGTTCTGTATTTTTTTGTCAAATACAACATAAACCACGTAAATTTTATATATCTTTTCTTATATATTTTTTAAAAATTGGTTGTATATGTAGGCGAACGTAAGTCACATAGGTCACAAGTCGGGGAATACCTGAATACTGGAGACATAAAAAGGAACCGATTAAAGTTACAGAGCATGTATAGTCAGTAGATCAAGTCAACGACTCTCAGGGTTTGGGGAGGGGGAGTTAAAATTCTAATCACTTTATTGATGCTGCAGCTTCTGACCCCCTAGTTCCCAGGTTTTGGAATTCTCTCATGAATCATCTTTGGAATTCCTTTGTCAATCATTTTTGTCTTGCTACCTCTCTCCATTCCTTCAAGTCTCTTCAAACCTATCTCTTCCTTGTTTAGATTTCTTCTTAGGTGGCTGGCTCTGTTTTTCGGCCAAGCATCTTGAGAAATGTAATTATGTATGAAAAAAAAATATGTTCAGGTAATTGTTACTTTCATTGGTCAAACACAATGCTCGTTACAAAAAATAAATGTTTTCTGAACTTTAAAAAAGCTTTATATTTTTTTTAAACAAATGCATGTTTACCTCAGAACTGTAGAATTCTAAATTGTACGGTTTTCTGAATCTTATATTATTGATATAATATGGTGCACAGCTGCCTCCATAGTATGTGTGGTCTAGAACGGTTCCCTCCACAGTCTCAGTTAAAATATTAAATCTGTAAATGTATAAAATGGGTTAATCAGACCACAGATTACATTTGCTCATTCACTTCCTCTATTAAATTGATATTCTGCTCCCAACATTTCTTTCATTTCACCAAGGCTTCAAACTCATTGTCCTGGACAATCTATTTCTTTTCTGCATCAGCTGCTACTGTGCTAAATCATTACACAGCCTCTGGCTCTAACCATTAACAGCGTCACAAAACTATTCAACCTTGTATCATCCTACTCACGTTCATCATTTCTTCCTCACCCGCATGATACTGAAGCTTGACATTACTCAACTATCAGGTCTTAATTTATTCTCTTCTCAGTCCAGCATTAGAGGGATGAATGAACCCTTTGAACTGCCCTCTTTAGGGTGCAACATTCAACAGAGGTCCCATCTAACATCTAAAGAGGATTGTATAATATATAGAAACATGCTCTTGGAGCAGCAACTGGCCATTTACATAACATCTTAGGTCATCCTTTTTTCTTATCCTCCTCTCATTCTCCTCAATTCCCCTCAGATCCTCCTATGGTAGAAGTCCAAAAATTCAGACTGCTTGGGGATTGGGTCAGTCCGGACTTTTCAGATTTTCCGGATCCTCGGACAGTCTTTTAAATTTCAAATTTAGGGGGGAATAAAGAAGAGATGACCAGGTAAGTATTGATAGTTAATTCAGTAGCAAATACAGCATATTTCATTTATCAAAATGAGGAGCTTTAAAGAAAAGTATATCAACACGTCAAAAACCATGGTTGTTTGTTGCCATTGTGCATCTCTGGTTGCTTACACATGCACACACCCACACAAAATCCCATGGAATTTAAAAAGTCTGAGTTTTTGAAATCTAAATTCTCAGGGTCTGGATTTCTGGCATCCGGATTTCTTGAATTTTGTTGTACTCACCTATTAATCACGTGCAGTTTACGGCGAATAGCCAATTAGCCCACCAATCCACATGTGTTTGGAATTTAGGGGAACAGGAGCACCCGAAGGAAACTTACCCAGTCACAGGGAGAATGTGCAAACTCCCCACAGCCAGCATCTGAGTTCAGGACTGAACTCAGGTGTCTGGCAATATGAGGCAGGGGTTCTACAAGCTACACCAATTAGCTGCCCACTGCACCAACCGTAGAGGCAGCTGTTAATTTAGAATGAGTTGTGTTGGCATTCGTACTCCATCACTGATGCACCCGTGGGCTTTGGAGATCATATTGAAACATACCCACTTCCAATATGTTGCACAGCCCAGTATGGCTCAGTCTCTCGGTGACAGATATTTTTAGATCTCCGGCATCCTCTCTCATCAGATTGATCTCCACAGTCATCTTCTCCATTACACTCGAGTTGACGAGGAATGCATCGACCTAAAACACTCAACAGAATATAAACTTCAGTCCATGGCATTAAAAGAAAGGCTGTATCATCCTCCAGCATGATTGGCAGCTCAACTGGATGAAGTTAGGTGGCAGCACAACTACATCAACCGCCAGGTCCCTCTTGTCCTGATCTGCGGAGCTGATTGCATTTCCCGTATCCTCAGGATCCTGCCAGCTATGGCTGGTGTACAAGCAACAACCCCATTCACTCAAGTGGGGCTTATTAAATGCTCAATCCGGCAAAGATTTTTGGTTTATTTTTCTTAATTTTGTTTTATGCTTCTCTTTTTAATTACTTTACAGTGTGGTGTATGTTTAGTACGTTTTATTTTTAATTATTTTATACAAATTGTAAAAAATATTTAAAATTATTTAAATTGATCTTAAATATCAACAATATTTAAAATGTCCAAGAACACCAGTAAAAAAAGGCTCATCTTACAGGAGACACACAAGATAAGACTAACACAGGGACTAGTGCTTGAGTGAGAAAGAACTGGCTCTAATTCAGCTGTAAATTTTTATGTATTATTAATTGATGGGAATACGTGGTTCAGCTTACAAGGAAGCAATACCAATACAGGCATCAAAAATATAATGTCATAAACTTCAGAATAGAGGTCCCCCTTTATTCAAAACCAAATTTTTTAGATAAAATTGCTTTGATATCAGAGGAAAGTTGATGTCCATGTGCATCAGGGCACTAGTTTGATTAAGTTCATAGAAGACAAAGGGTTAGTTGTGGTGGGGTGTAATGTTGACTGAAGACAAATGACAAGAGGTGTTCCACAGGATCAGAACTGGAGCCTGTTATTTGCAAACACTGAACACTTTCGGATCTATTTTATGGATTTTGGGCTGCTGATCATGAAAACCACTTTAAAATCTTCCTATCGCGTAGCATTTTGTTTTAGATATAACCTATTTTTGTGATTTTCTGTTATATTTAAGTCTACTTCAAGCATACAAAACCATGAAGTACAACTTGTCATTGAGAATGCATTTTCTATATTCACTCTTGAACTTCTTCCCTGCTGATCTTAGTGTAGTCAGTGTTGAGCATGGTGAAATGTTTCACCAGGACATTACGACCACAGAAAAGCAGTATCAGGGCAACTGCAATCCATCAATGCTGGCCAACTATTGTTGGACACTGACATGAGAGGGATCAGATGCTGAGTACACATGAAAATCAATGGCAAAACATTTTTAGGTCAATTGAACTAATGCAATGTTCCAGCATCATTGTGTGATTAAACATGCTAAACTGAATAAAAGTTAATAAAATATTTCTTCAACTTCTTATGTGATACAGCAAATCTGAAGTGATCTTTGTGTTCAGCTTGAAGATGTCTATCATAATCCCTATTTTTTTATTCAGGAAGCAAACCTTTTAAAAAATGTGTTGTCCAGCATAGTTTGGACATAACTGTATGTGGTCTGATATGTAAGATTGCAGATGACACAAAGATTGGCAAAATTGTGGAGAGTATGGAAGGAATTCAACAGGATATAGGACCAATTGGAAATATGGGCAGGAGGAAAAAACAAATGAAGTCTGAGTTGCTGCACTTTGGGAAGTCAATGTAAGAAATGTAATTGGAAAATTAAGTTTATTTGCAACACAGTAGAAGCTGATTCTGGCCAGTAAAACCCATTATGCTCAGAAAAAATTAGATAAAAATTTCTGAAGCTTCCTTGTTCATTAATTGCCCTGTTTGGTTTTTCTTGTGATCCAGATGAACCCATGTCTGCATCTCAGGGAAAAGTTTTAGCTTTGACCACATTGATAGCCAGATGAGCAATCTTATTGAAATGGAAAGATGATTCATCCCCAACTCATACACAGTGGTTATGTGATGTAATGTCCTATTTAAGTTTGGAGAAAATTAAATATAATATTAAAGATAGAAAGTTTCAATTTATAAAGTTGTAGGTCCCATTCTTAGAATTTTATTATAATTGGAAGAATTAAGAATTATTGTGCACTTCGGAGATTCACTGTCCAATGTCTGGGGGTCACCACTGCATCCACATTTTTGATTTTATTTATTATAAAAGGTAATCTTGATAGAGGGAGGGGGTAGATTCGTTGTAGTTTTTAGTTTTTTTTTCATTTTTTATTATTTGGCTTAACTCAGCAAATGGGTTTAACATGATTTTACAGATCAATTCAAATAATTGTTTCTTATGTTTATGAAGAAATTCCCAACTTAGTTACACCTATTTTTGTTCTTTTTTTGTGTGCTTACTGCTATACAAATAATTTGTTAATGCGCTTTCTTTTCTAAAACTCAGTATGTAAGCTGATATGTTAAACTTAAAAATATTTTTAAAAGAAAAAAACTATATAGTAACTACTGAATTCAAGTGCAGAGACATCATACTGCAACTCGACAAGTCTCTGGTGAGACCACACTTAGAGTATTGTGTTCAGTTCTGGATGTGGAAGCTATGGAGAGGGTGCGGAGGAGATTTACCAGGAAGTTGCCTGGACTGGAAAATAAGCTTTTTTGGAGAGTAGAAGAATGAGAAGAGACTAAATAGAGGTCTACAAGGTTAGGAGAGGTATCGATATAGTGAACAGCCAGTGCCTTTATCCCAGGGCAGGAATAGCAAACCCCAGAGGACATACGTACAAAGTGAACAGAGGGAAGTTTAGGGGAGACATAGGGGTATGTGCATTTGTTTTAAACATAGAATGGTGGGTGCCTGGAATGTCTTGCCAGGGAATGTGGAAACATTAGGGGCATTCAAGAGACTTTTAGATAGGCACATGGATGGAAGACAAATAAAGGTAGGGAGGGTTTAGTACTTTTAGTAAAGTAAGATATGGGTTGGCACCACATCAAGGCCTGTACTGTGCTGTAGCGTTCTATAAATGGAAGGATATTTATGAGGAATGGCTTACAGATAGATCTTGGAGTCCAAAGTCTATGGCTCCCTGAGAGTGGTAACACAAGTAGAAAGGGTGGTAACAAGGCATATAGTATGGTTGTCTGAAATCAACTGGGATGTTGAGTACAAAATTTGAGAAGTCACGATGCATCTATGTAATACTTTGGTTCGGACACATCTGGAGTGACAGTGTGCAGTTCTGCTCACCACAACACAGGAAGGATATGGAAGCTTTGGAGAGGGTGCAGTATCATCAGGATCTCATCTGAATTATGAAATATTAGCTATATGGAGAGGTTGGACAAACTTGAATTGACTTCTCAGGGGTGTTGGAGGCTAAGGGGTGACCGGAGAGAAATATATAAAATAATGAGTCATAGGGAGGGTAAATAATCAGTCTTTTCTCCAAAGAGAAAATATCAAATACAAGAGGGCATAGCATGTGAGGGGAAAGTTTGAAAAAGTACAAGGCAAATTTTTACAAGGAGAGTGATCGGTATCTGGATCATATTGCCAGGGGAGATGGTGTAAGGAGATACAAGAGGATTTAGACAGGCACATGGACATGAGGAACTAGGATTATATAAACCATGTGCAGGAAGATAGGGTTTGTTTAAGTTAGCATCATGTTCGACACAGACATTGTCAGTCGAAAGGCCGTTTCTGTGCTGTATGGCTCTATGTTAATTAAGTTTGTAGGAAATTGAGGACTGGTCCTTTATTTATAAAGGATACCTGGCAAGTTTTGTGACCAGGATTTTCTAATACAGAACAAACATTAACATAACAAGTTAACACAATATGGAAGCAATGGCAGAACATTGTAACAAAATCCCATACATTCAAAAAACATGCAAAGTAATTTTGGCAGGATCATTGAATGCATCTACTGAATGCGACACGTTTTCAACAAGGCTGGTCAAGTAATGGAAATAAAAGTTTCATGAATGTCCGAAGAAACTCCTTTAACTTGGAAAGACCATTCATGACTTCACAGCTGGAACCTTGACTGCCGTTGTTGTAAAAACCGAGTTAATTCTTTCGAGCCATCGTAGAAAGGGAGTTGCAACCTCTAACTACTGTGCTCCAAATGCATTGGCGATATGGTTTCTTAATGTTTAGAAGGAAAATTAAGGATTGGAAATACATATGCCTTGGAAATTTTATTTCTTCCCCCATATCAACATTAAAACAAAGTTGAATATTATTTATAATGGGCTTTAGAGAATAAACTTTCTACAAATTCATGAAGACTCTTTGAGGCCTCTGCATGATCAAATTTCTTACTCATTAATGTAAGAATCTATCATTCTTCATGGGGTAATTGGCTAATATCTCCTCATGACTACTAATTAATTACAGATCACATCAGCAGGCTAGCTATTGTCCTTTTCTCATTGGCCAGCCGATCTGGAGGAGAGGACAATCACATTTGAACCACTGTCCAATTTTCCAATAAAAATTATTGGAAAACCAAAATCTACCTGCAATAACAGCATGACCATCTTAGGGTCTTATTTGTATTGTTAATGAATATCATAGTGTTAAATAAATTTCCAAGTCTAACTAAGAAAGGCTGGGTGAAATTTTACTAAAGACTTGTGCTACCTGTTTCAGTGCACACTTTGCCTTCGCACAGATTTCTGGATCTGCAGGTACCTCTGCAGGTCTTCTCTTCCCTGTCAGTAACATCACATCCTTCACCTCCAAATTGAGAAGGTTTCTCAAGTCTTGCAAACCTGTACTTTATAAAAAGAGGAGAAACACTGAAATTAATAGGCTGGTATCTAGAGCCACAGCTAGTTGGAGATTGAGGATGCAATATGTCAGTGATCAATTAAGTCTTCAATGTGTGAAAACAGGCTTTGAAGGGGCACTGGATGTGGAGCCACTTTGCTTTATCTCAGAGCTACAGAGAAAATGTAATGATCGGCATTCCCAGGCCTTACATCAGCAAATGGACACAAGTCACACTGGCAGTACCAACTCAAGACTTCTCTCCCTGATCTCCTGCCACAGCATGATCTCTCCACGGGAAGGCTGTATATTTGAACTAGTGGGTTCTCCATTGGAGCTACTTTACCTATGAGTGTTTGGAAGCTCTGGGCTGGGTGGGGATAAGGAGGAGCCAATTTAGACATGCCTCTGATGGCCTAGGTTTATTGTTACAGAATGAAAGGGAACAGGGAGAATATTAACCTCAGACCCACTGGTTAAATACAAGGCAGGAGCCCAAAAAGGGACCAGCACTTGGAGTAAGACCAGGTGCTACAATGATCTGGGCATCGATCAGTCTTGCAATGGAAAATTGTGAGACCAGCATCCACAAGGATGAGAACATCACTGACATGAACCTTGTGTGTATAAATGTATCACAGACTCAGAATATTGATGTGATTTTCAGATTTGCACACAGGGACTTGTCCATGTTCAGCCACTAGAATTTAGATTATATTTCATCACACGTGCCATTTCGTGAAATTGTCCAGCTTCTCTCCTTTCAGAGTCAGAGGAAATAGAAACAGGCCCTTCAGCTCACTGGATTCACACTATCAACCAACCATTTACACTGATTTTCCCATGACCCATTTTGCCCTGCCCACACTTCTATCAATGCTTGCCAGGATTGTGGCACACAGGAGGGAACCCATGTGGTCCCAGGGAGAACACTCAAACTATACACAAAGAGGAGCAGAAGTGACCAAAACTGCCAAAAACTGCACATAATACTCCAGATTCGATAGGCTTCTGGGGATTGCTGGTAGCTGACGTGCAGGATATATTTTTATTTAATCTTATTCCTCTCTCCCCCGAAGTATCACATGCTCTCAGGTGGGGATCCTTGGTCTAAGGGCAACACACCAGTCCCAGGAAGTAACAAGATCATTGCTTGGAATGAAGCTGTGGCTGTGAGCGGAAACAATGGAAAGTGTGTGACTAGTCAAGGGAGGCAATGGTAATTTGAGTGTGGAGGTGCAATATCTGGCAGAGAGAAAACAAATCTGGTGGCAATCTGAAGCAATCCCTTCAAAGGCATTTATTTGGATTCCAATAACTTGAGGA
This sequence comes from Narcine bancroftii, assembly GCF_036971445.1. Taxonomy (NCBI): domain Eukaryota; kingdom Metazoa; phylum Chordata; class Chondrichthyes; order Torpediniformes; family Narcinidae; genus Narcine; species Narcine bancroftii. The sequence goes on from NC_091473.1 coordinate 98,565,236, forward strand.
AATAGCCTGCATCTGAATTTTCACAGGGGCAGAACTTGAGGTGCCTGTGCCTGTGGGAGACATTGTCAAGCTATATGTTGACACAAGAATCAAAGCTCACGAGTAAGATTGTGAGAACTTTGGATTTCTACCAACCTCCATTGCCATACTTACCTGCTTTTTCTGGCAAGGATCGCAAGTACTCCATGAGGACCAAGTTGAAAGAGTGCAATCGATTGGCTGCAATGGATTCTGCAATGACCTTTTCCACTGTCTTCCCAATTTGTTAAAGTTTACATCCTTAGATCCATTTGTTAATTCCACCGGTGTCTCTTTGCTGAAATTAGATGGTGATTATAAAGACATTAAAGGCTATATAACACTTTCTATCCATGGCCTCATGCACTGCCAAATGGAGACCACCCATAAATTGTAGGAGCATCACCTGATATTCCATCTTGGTCATCTCCATCCAGATGGCATCAACAGTGACCTCTCCAATTTCTGATAACCTAGTAATTCTAACCATTTTTTTCCCCACTCATGTACCACCTCAAGCACTTGTGGAGTAGGATGGCACAGGTGCTCTGTGGTTAGTAATGGAGTGCTTGAGGAGGTATGTGAGTGGAAAAAAGTTGAACCACTGACCTATGACATCTTGTGTGTTAGTGTGTGCTCTCCTTCCCTACTTCCCCCACCTTTATTCAGGATGTCCACCTGTTTTTTTCCTTAAACCTGACCAAGGGCTCAGGCCCAAGATCTTGGTTACCCTTTACTTCCCATAAATACTTGAGCTGTTGAGTTTCTCCTGCTCATTTGCGTATTGCATTTGACCCCAGCATCTGCCAACTTCTTTGCATAAAAAAATTGGATACACTGTATTGAGTCCAGAAGGCTGTATTATGCCCAGACAGATGCGGTGCTGTTCCTCAAGCTTGAATTGGGCTTCATTGTAGCAGAGCAGAGTGGAGCATGGAGAATTTAAAGTGGCCGGCAACGGGAAGTTCACTGTCACTGCTGTGCATGGAAAATACTTGGTTTCTCCAGTGTACAAGAGATCTCACTTTGATCACTGAATACACATTGCCAGACTGCCATCTTCCTTTCAGAATCTTGTCAATGTATATCCGCTGAATCATACCTGATGCATTGGATCTGACAGTACCCGCTCACTACCAAACACCCAAATCTCCCTGCTTCGCCTGGTGGCTACTAACCATTCACCATCCCTGCTACTGGTTCATCCTCCACCATCCACTGTGTCTTCACCCTTATTCTTCAGCATTCTTTCCAAGCTGTCCTCACCCTTTCCCTCACGTGTTTCTGTCAGGCTCAACCTTTACATGGCCCACAGACCAAACAGCCTTTCTGGAGCGCTGGAGCACCGTGCTGCTCACATCATCCAGGTCCGCTGGAGCTCCATGCTCTGGATGGACCCTGCTTCACCCAGAGGTTCTTCACAGTGGCTCATTTCTCACTTTGTTTTCTCGAAGCTCTGGCTCTTTCATGTCCGGTTGGGCTCCTGGTTCACATATTCCTTCCAGGTCCGCTTCCCTTCCAAGTTGCTCTCACTCTTTAATGTCCACTGGAGCTCAGCACTCCAGACACACCCCTGATTCAGTGGAGGCCCTTTACAGTTGAGTGGAGGTTGGTGAAAGGCTTCAAACCCAAAACATTGGTTATGTATCTTAATCTTTGCTATATAAAGGACACTGTTTGACCTGATGAGTCTCTCCAGCATTAAATTTTTACTTGGCCCTTTACAGTTGTTCATTTCTCTGTAAGTTTCCTCGACCCTCTGACACATTGCGTAACTTCACTGTTAACCCCACCCAGAGCCATCACCCTTCCTGTTTGCTCGTGCTCCACACTGCCCTCTCACTTTCATGTCTGCTCAGCTCCATGGTGCCATGCTCCTTTCAGGTCCATTCATGCGAGGCGCTGGCCCATTGCTTTCAGGGATGTTTGTACAACCCTGCTGCTCTTATCCTCTCAGATCCCCTCAGCTGCCTCCTGATTCAACACACTAAGGGGTGCTGGCTTCTCACCCTGCACGTCCTCACATTGCACCGTCCGCCAACAAGCTCCCTGCAGTGATCCCTTACCTTGGTCCCATCCCCAGTCTCTGCAATGCCCTGGCTTTTGTTTCCCCAACTTGGTTCACGAGAACCACGGAGTCCATCCCTTTCCAGGTCCCCTGGAGCACCATGCTGTTGATTTCCTTGCAGGCTCTTCTCAAACATTATGTTTCACCATTCCTGTTGTGCCGGTTCATCACTCTGCATGACCTCACATTACAGCTACACTCGGTGATGGAGCTTCTGATAAGAAATGCCGCTGATCGCGATGTGAAGATGTTTATGGGGAGATGTTAAGGTTAATGGACATCCGCGTGATAAAGATGGCCTTTTAGACCTCACCTGCTCAAAGAAGAAACATGAAACTGCTGGCAAAGCAGTTCACTCATTGGGTTTGTCTGCCCCATCCAGAAACAGCCACCCATGACAAAAGCCAGAAATAATAGTTCCTTATAACTATGGGGTTAGAGGATTGCACTCTATTTTACAACTTAGTAAAAAATATAGTTAAAAATGCAACCACAATTTTTAAAAACTCTGAAATTCTAACAGAACCTCTCTCAATTCCTAATTAAGTCAGTAGGAAAATGTCGACACATGCTCTGAGTGAACACTGTCCACTCACCATCCAGAACCTTCTCCAAGTCTCTGTTCTTTACACACAAACCATTGCCAGCGTTTATTCTGAAACACATTTGCATTAACAAGAGCTCATTCCCAATGTTGAACCAAGCAAACATTTCCTTTTCCTCATTTCTTTCCCTTGATTTTAACCCTAACTATGTGAAATCCAATTGCACATTGTCTTCACCAAGCATCCAACAATTAACCAGCAAGACCTGTGGGCAGAGGAACTTACCAGTCGCCGCTGAGCTGCATGAAGTTTAATGCAGCATAAAGCAGTATATAATTCACTGCTTGAAGCACGGTCTTGTGGGTTTTCACCATATTCGAAACAGTGAACAGTAACCAGCAATCAGCTTGAAATGATAAATTAACAGTGTTGCAATCTTTACACATTGCTCTTTGATCAATTGATTTTTTTTTATTTGTGCAGAGATTAAACTTTCTTGAGGGTCATTTAAAATCACTGACATATTTTCACATCATTAGTTTCATAATTATAAATTTTATATTTGTTCTAAGTACCATTTCAACCCATTGACTTTTCTGAACATGTCACATTGCTTTTTTGTTAATCAGGAAGCTTAAATGTTGCAACAAAATGATTGCATGGTGAATTCACCAGGTCATTAGGGCCCATGTTTCACTTGTAAGCAACTTCACTCTCAGCATGTGCAAGTCGGAGATTCAGCTTTGCATCGACATTTCAGGAGAGCATGATAAATAGCAACTTTAATGAGGTTGTCACACCTAAGGTGAAGGCCTCAGGTAGTTATGTGACCATAAGGAAAGGTAGAAAAAAGTAGGAAGAGAGAACAGGAATTCCCTGTGGTAATTTCTTGCAGTAACAAGTATATAACTTTGGATACTTTTGAGGGAACGGGCTTTCAGAGGTCTGCGGCTCTGATTCAGACAAGGAGAGCGGTAGCAATAAGGGATTCAATAGCTTGTTGTCAGACAGGAGATTCTGTAATCACAAATCAGACTCCACTTTTGGTGCCAGGGTCAAGGGTGTCTCTGAGTAGCTTAGAACATTCTCAAGAGGGAGGGTGAGCAATCAAGAACCAGCAAATCTCCTCCCACCACTGGATTTTGGCCCCTCCCCCTCCCCAGCAGGGCAGATCGAAAAAGAAAAGCCCTGCAGAATGAATATAGGGAGTTTAAAAAGCTAGACCTCACGGACTATATTCTCTGGGTTATTCTTGGTGCCACGTGATAGTGAGCGCAGGAATAGGAGGATAGGCAGATGACCATGTGGTGCCTGAGGGAGTGATTCTTGGACTATTAGGGGGAGAGGTGACCTTGACAAGCAGGGCAGAATGCATATACACAGGAGGGGGACCAATAATCTGCAGCTGGGGGAAATGTGCTCATTTGTAGCAGGGAGGTGGAAAAAAAGCAGTCGTGGAGCACATGAGAAAGTTGAGGTAAATGTAGAAGTTAAAGTGAGGATGGTCAGTGGTCAGGGTGGAGAGTGAGTGGTCAGCATGGGGAGGGTCTGTGGCCAGGGCAAGGAGTGAAGATGGACAGTGATGGGAATGAAGATGGTCAGTGGTCAGGACAGGGTGAGAGGAAAGTTAGTGGTCATGATGGAGTGTGAAGGTCAGTGATCAGGTCAGGGAGTAAGGGTCAGTAGCCAGGACAGGGAGTGAGGGTCAGTGGTCAGGACAGGGAGTGAACTGGATTTATTTTAAAGCAGAAAGGATGACAGGTAAGGCAGAAGGACTGAGGGCATGGACTGGTGCATGGAACTGGGACATTACAGCCATTTTGTTTGAGGGCTGAACTGGACTGGCAATTCACTGTTCCAGGAAATAAATGCTATTTGGCATGATTAGTGCAGAGATTAGAGGAGAGGGGATTAGTGAGAACATCATGGCAGTATTTTGAGGATGTTCCTGGGGGAGGGGGGTTTGGCAAGAGAGGCTGTATGGGTAGAAATCAGAAATAGAAAGGAGTGATCACTTCAATTGGATTGTACTATCAGCCCCCCCCCCCTCCTCCCCAATAGTCAGAGGAACAAATATGTAGGGAGATTGCTGATGGCTGTCATAATAATGGGGCTGTAATAGTAGATGATTCTAATTTCCCAAATAGTGATTGAGACTGTAGAACACTAAAGGTTGGATCGGGCAGAATTAGCTTAGTGTGTCCAGGATAGGATGGATAGTCAGTCAGCACTTTTAAATCATGGCAGGAATAGCAAACACTAGAGGACATGTGTTATAAGTGAAGTGTGGGAAGTTTAGGGGAGACACCAGGGATATGCTTTTTATACAGAGAGTTGTGGGTGCCTAAAGTGCCTTGCCAAGGATGGTGGTGGAAGCTGAAACATTAGGTGCATTTAAGAGACTCTTAGATAGGCACATGGATGGAAGAAAAATAGAGGTCAATGGGGTAAAAAGTTTAATACTTTTTTAAGGAATATATGGGTTGGCACAACATTGAGGGCCAAAGGGCCTGTACTGTTCTGCTCGAAGAAACTTTTCTCAGTTAATATGTAAATGGCCCTATTAGACCTCCTACAGAGAAGGAGGTAGGGCAAGTGACTGAAGAGCCAGTGGGGGAGCACTTAGACCACAAGTCTATTAGTTTTAAAATAGGATTCATCAATAAGTTAAAATCCTGAATTGGGGCAAGGCTCATTTTGATGGTATTAGACAGGAATATGGGCTGAAGAGCTCTGTTCTATGTCCGCTGCTTTGCCATGGTTCAATGTGGTAGGGCGTTTGTGGGTGCATGCACATTTGGCAAAGTGGGAACCCTTTAAACTTCAGACAAGGAGATTTCAGGGCCAGTGTGTTTCTGTCCGAGCGAAGAACCATGAACCATGGCCGATGAGGGATACTGGAGCTCAGATCATGAAAAAAAAAAGATGTGTGCAATACACAAATGTACTGGAGAAATACAGCAGGTTACACAGCATTTCTGGTAGAGGTGGCCAAACAATGGCTCCCGGGGCCCAACTGCAGTCCATGGCAGAAGGTAAATTAAAAAAAAAAGTGGAATATGGTCCATTAGATCATAGTCTCTAACAATAAATTGCACTTCTTAGTTTCCACACTAGATGTCACTGCAATTTTGAACAACTACTAGACCAGCTGTTGCAATGTTACTCATTAATTAAAAACATTTACCTTAATTTTAAAAAAAAATTACTTTAGTTGATTAAACATGAGAAAAGTGGAAAATAGCAAGGGAATGCTGAAAATTTCAAACACAGTGGAAAAATGAATATTTTTTCACAGAAGTCGAGGGGAAGTGAGTTTGTTTGATTTCCAATGAATCTGTTAACTTTTATAGCCTGCCTACAGATTGTATCACAATCATTAAAGTGGACACTTGGGCCATGAACTGTATTCACTAAGCATTGTGGAGGAATGTTGGAGAATACCTTGTCCCTTCTTGAACTTTTCTCCTGTTTTTATTTTGCATCCAGCTTTTTATTTTGTACTGCCTTTTGAGTGAGAGTTTTTATTATATTCATTAAAATTATTAAGAGCAGCAGATACAGAAGTGCCTACTGTAATATGTGAGCATATCAATAAACTTCTGTAATGTCAATAGTTAACATGTTCAGTAGTATCATATAGTTATTTTGATAGAAAATGGATTTTCGATGGTATGGGGTATTCTGGTCTAAAAACACCATTTTTCTTGCAGTGTAACTGATAGAAAACTGCTGGGCTTAATATTGTTTGGCCCATGATCTCTTATATTTTTCTGTATCTGGCCCATAATCAAAAAAGTTTGCCCACTCCTGCTCTGTAGGAAGTAAAGGGTAACCAACCTTTTGGGCCTGGGCCCTTGGTCACTTGGGGCTCAGCAACAGGAACTCTGTGAATGGCATGGGCAAGTTTTTGTCAATCACATGAGAATCTTTCTGGGAAGCTACACTACAGAACTTTGCCTTCAGAAAACAACATCAACAATTCCTGGGATTGTTGATCTGAAGGATTGGAATAATAATGGCCGAGCTCCATTGGATGGAACATCTGAGAAAATTCTAAAGGAGTTAATCCTGCAATGGATTTTTGAGTTGAGAATGTGGGGATCAGGATAGGAAGAAGATACAGGGAATAAGCTATGATCTTATTGAATTGAAGAACAGGTTCAAGGGATAACATGTCCTCTCATTAGCCTATCCCTTGAGTACAGTGGGGCAGATATTCTGCCCTAAATTCAGTGTTAATAACAGGATTTACCTGAATATTCCTATAGAAATCTCAATTCCAGGAATGCTGTTGCTTGAGCTGGCGGATGATTCTTCCAGCCTGTTGCCACTTGCTCTGGATCCTCCTTGACCTGCTCCTGAAGAGGTTTAATCCTGGATAGTTTTCCCAGTTCTCAGACTGGTAAATCTTTCTGCTGAGCTTGTCGGGGTTAAATCTAACACAAGCATGGCAGACCCTGTTCAGACAAGTGAAGGGCATCAACTTCCGGGAAGAAATGTCAATTTTAAATGCTCTGGGTTCAATGTTTTTGATCGATTTTTAGTTTGTAAATATATTTTTCAAGGCAGTTAAAGAGAAAAGAGAAGAGCATGCAAGAGCTGTTAAATGCAAGTCAATGTCATAAATGACCAGAAGTTCAGGCACAGAGAAAAAACTGGAATCAGAATGACATGGGAATTATATATAGCAAAACTGGCCAGTTGTGATAGGAGCAGAGAAAACAACTTGAACTTGATGAATTGGGTATTGAGCCCTGAAGGATGCCCAGACAGTCTATGAGATCCTGTTCCCCAAGTTGTATTGGGCCTCATTAGAGCAGGAATCCACAGACAGGACAGAGTGGCTGTGGGGTGGTGATGAGAAGAGGAAGATCGGGGGTCATGCTCGGGACTGAAAACAGATGCCCACCCAATCTGCTTCAGCTTCTCCAGTGTTGAGGAGGCCTCTCTGTGAAGATGAATCTCACGGCACTCATTTATGGAAGTTCAAGTGAATCAAAGGGCTGGATGGTGAGAAAGGGTGAGGTGAAAGCTCAGGTGGTGCTTAGCTTGCTATGGCATAGGAAAGGAATGCAAGAGGGGGAGCAGGTGATGAAAGAGCAAACCAGGAAGTCCCTTCAGAAGTGGGGGTGGGGGGGGGGGTGGGTGATGATGTGTCTAGTGGTGGAATCACATTGAAGGTGGCAGAAACTGTAAAGGATGACCCATTGAATTTGGAGGATGGTGAATTGGAAGGTGAAGACTGGGGTCTCTCACCTTGGTAAAGGGGAAGATATAGTTCAAAAAAGAGGTCAAAACACAGAAATGCTGGAGGAGCATAGCTGATACCTGTGTAGAATGATTGATCGTTGGAGCAACTAAGAAAGAGATAGCCGGACTGAGGGTGGGAGAAGATAGATTCACGATGGCTGAGGAAGTCTGTGGGCTTGCAATGGATGCATATTTACTAATTTCTGAAACTGAGAGATCCAGAAGAGAAAAGGCAGAGTGATGAAATGAGTTGAGAGCAGTTTAACAAAAGTAAAAAATTTCTAAGTTCTGAATGATTGCAGAAAGCTGCACAATCATGGTCTTCAAGTTCCCGAAAAAGAGTTGAGGGAGCGGACCTTGAGGGAGGTGAAACAAGAACTATTTCTCCTCTCCCAGACTAGACATAGCCTGGGTTCACACGAGTTCCCATAATGACTGAAATGGAGAAAGTGGATGGGTTAAAGGGGAAGTTACTCAATGAAGAGTGAGTTCAGTCAGACAGAGGAGTGTGTTGGCAGAATGGACTCTGTTCGAGAATGAAGAGAAAGGCTCTCAGACCATTCTGGTGAGGGCTTGAGGTATTTACAAGGCCACACACAAGCAAACAACAGGGTCCAGAAGTAGGAAGCTTGTGATTTAGGGCAATTCCCGATATTTCAGATGATTGATAAATAACTGTTCAAATCGACTTTGGAATTTGAAATGTTGCACAGTAAAACAACATCAATCTGATAATGTTGTTTGAGCAACATTTGGGAAGAAATGTTCTTGTGTTATTTCAAAAGTCAACACCATGTAGCCTTCACAGTATTTACAGGAAGTAAACAAGAACCCAAAAGATATGCATCAACTCATCCACACATTAAATTTGAGAGGTTGTTGACCTGAAGTATTAACAACCTTTTTAACTTTTTCTTATTTTCTGCTTTATTATAATTTGAGAGTAGTAGGATTATTGATTTAATAATAACTCCTGGCTTAGAATTATCAATGCATTTCATTAAGGTTTTCACTTTATGTTCCCAGCAAACTCTTGCAGCAGCAGGTGCATTCGTAATGAGAATTTCAACATTGCTCTTTTTGTCTCTTTGGGGGCGATAATGCACTTGGGAGTTTACTTATTCACTAGGATTCCTTAAGAGAGAGTTTCAATTTGCAAATTTCCTGGCACAGGGAACATTTAAACTCTAACCCATGTTAGCCCAAATGATTAGTGAGTACAGCCTTCCCTCTAGCTGTTGAAATATCATTAGAATGAGTATGCACTATTTTGTCCACACATTTTACAGCCTGGTCCCACGCCAATTAGAAGAGTAAAGAAACAGAAGGAAGCCATTCATCCTATCATGTCTGTCGAAAATGGGCATCCATCAGAATCCTACCTATAAACTTTTGGATCACAGCCCAAGTACACATCCAATAACGTTTTAGATGTGATGAGGGTTTCTTTTTCTACCCACCTCTCAGGCATTAACCTCCATCGTCCAGCTGAAAAAGAGCTTATTCTTCTCCTTTCTAATCCTCCTACAAGAAATAATATATTTATACCCCTTGGTTTTTGAAACTTCTGCCAAGACAAATAAAAAGATACGAACATAAAAATTAGGAGCATCAAAGTTTGCTTCACTTTTCAATAAATTCCTGGTTGATTTGACAATAAACTTTTGTCCCATTGTTTACTGAGATTTCTATGTTTATCCTGAAAAAAAAATTCAATAATTCTACTTCCATTGCTCTTTGAGGATGTAAGCTCAAAAATCATGGCCATTTTATAGTAAAGGTTTGCTCCACTTTTGTTTTAATGGGGTGGTTGTTTATTTTAAAACAATGATCCATTGTTCAAGATTTGTGCACAAGAAGAAACATTGTCCCCTGCATCTATTTTCTCAAGACCCTGCTGGAACCTATATTTTTCACTCACTTGTCTAAAGTCCAGACTAGCCTGTCTAGCCTTCTCTCAAAACCACTCCTTCCAGCTTTTAGTCTAGTAAAGCTCATTTGAACTGGTTCTAATGCATTAATAATCTGAAAGAAGGCAACCAATGCTCTAACAATACTCACCATGAACCGAAGCACATTCTTTAATATATTCAATTCCCTTATAAAAACATAAAATTCTGTTAGCTTTCTTAATTACTTGCTGTACCTGCATACTAGTCTTTGGTGAATGATATCCATGAACACCCTAATCCCGCTGCATATCAGAGCTCTTCAACTTCTCACCATTTAGATGAGAAGTAGAACATTTGACAACTTTCCACACTATACTCCATTTCCCACATGTCTAATCCTTATCCACTTTTAGCCTTGTCCCCATCTTTGGCCATCAAAAGATTTAACAACCATACCTTTTGTGCTTACATCCAAGTTATTTATGTAAATGGTGAAAAAGGGTGAGGATCCAGCGCCAATGTCTTTGACACACCTTGCCAGTGACAAAATATGCCTTTGCTATTACCTCCATCAATTTTACCATATTATAATCCAAGTATCGTTCACATTATCATTAAGTTATTGGGCTAATGAACCAGATTTGATGAATCCAAAGATCGTGAGAGCTGAATTTGAATTCTACTGTATAGAGTCAGTAATTGTGATCATAAATCTAAAAATATTGATGGTTCATCAATCTCCTTAGGCAAGGAAATTTGCCATTCTTATATGGATCTTTATGCATTCTTTGGTGTTGTGTTACATTAATGCAGCTTTACAAATGTTGTTGATATTGCTTCATATAATACATACTTTAGCACTTTAATTGGGGTGTCTCTGATAACGGGCACTGTTACATTGCTCTTTATAACTGTTCCAAATTTTGCAACCACCAAGTAATTCCCAGGTTCCTGTCTGTAGCTTAATTATGCTAACAACGTTATGATGAAGGTGACCTTCAAATTAAAGGCACATAGTAATTGCCCTGCAATGTTGTTTCCAATTAAAATTCTGAATATTGTTTGGATAGCTAAAACAATTATGTTGAGGTTTTTTCATTAAATCACCGCAAGCCCAATTATTTTCAATTGTTAAAATCCTTTGTTCCATCTTGATTTTTGATTTTATTATTAAAATCAGCTGTTGTCCCCTCCAAACAAGGTCTAATTAATTGATATTCCATTACTCTGTGGGGTGTGACAATGTCATTCTCAATTTCACTTTATCCTTCATTCATCTTAATCAACACCTCAATTATATGACTCCAGCAAATTACTAATTCTGATGAAAGGTCCAAGTACCTGTCATATATATAATTCTGGCAGGACTGGACAGAATGGATGCGGAAGGGATGTTTCCAATGGTGGGGGAGTCCAGAACCCGGGGCCATGGTTCGAGGATAATAGGCAAACCATTTAGAACCGAGGTGAGGAGGAATTTCTTTATCCAGAGGGTGGTGAATCTGTGGAATTCATTGCCACAGAGAGCAGTAGAGGCAGGTTCATTGAATATATTTAAGAGGGAATTAGATATATTTCTTCAGTATAAGGAAATTAGGGGTTACAGAGAGAAGGTGGGGATGGGGTACTGAACTTTAAGATCAGCCATGATCTCATTGAATGGCGGAGGAGGCTCGAAGGGCCGAATGACCTACTCCTGCTCCTATGTCTCTATGTTTACCAATGTCAGAGGCTGGTAATTAGGATGTTGAATAAAGTAAATGAACACAAATGGAACTAAATTGTAGATTAAATTATCAGAGAAGACCTTGTGTGCAAAATGCAAGTGTGGCCAAGAGTCAAACTGATGCATTTCAGGAAGAAGAAAGTATTTAGGAAGTGATCATCCAATCTGTGATCCACCTCAAAGGGATGGGTATTCATGCTCTGAAAGATTTTAAGTCAAGAACAGAAAATAAGCAAATATTTCCAAAATTACCTACTAAGCTTGATTGGTAAAACATGGTGACATGGCAGAAACACCAAATGTTCCAATTATCAAAACATTTCCTGTGAAGACATTGGATCTTTGTGAAGATTTATTGTTGTACATGTTGCACGGAAGACAGGAACCAATTTTCTAATGATCTAATTAAATTCCTGGCAAGAACAGACAGAGAAATGAACTAGGATTCAGTTGCTGATTCTTCACCAGCTCCTTCTTGGGGATGATTTCATCCCTGCTGCACCTTCTGCCATCAAAGAGCCCACTGGCCTTGGCAGAATAAAATAGGTTTTCAGGAAAATCAGAAAAAAATTAGCAACTGTCAAATTTCCCATGTGAAAATCCTTCTTCCTCTTTAGACTTGCAAGTTAAATTCAGCTATTTAGGCAAGGCATTAGGAATAGGGCTCCACTGGTGGAAGTGATTCACAAAAAAGAGTTGGTACTTCAGAAGGTGATGGGAAGAGATTGCATACGACTCTGAAGACGTAAGGTTCCAACAGAAGCAAATGGCATTGTTAAACATAATAAATTCTACGAGTGTTGTTTATACAGATGTACATTTGCAACAAGTCAAGTTACAGAAATCAATGTGAATTGGCTTAAAAATCCATTGGATAATGTCTTGTTTGATTGTTAAAAATAAGGTGTAAATTTATATAAAGTGTTAGCTGAGGTAAGTTAAAATATGCAGAAACATACTCAGTCATATTTCCCTTTAATTTCAATCTCAGATTCAAAAATTTAAATTCTGCAAATGCAGAAAAATCAAACTAAGTGAAAAAAATGATTTGAATACCAATATTTACAAAAAGAAAACAATGGTAGAACAATGATCAAACTCCTTAAAGCCACTTTACCTAAAACACATTCAAAGTGTTCAGTTGAACAGTGAGAACTTCTGTTTTTTTATAAAATAAAATTTGTGTTTTGATTTTTTTTCTTTTCATATTGTACAAAAGTGATAAGAGTTTTGTTTATTTTGAAAATGTCAGAATTTGTTCTTGCTAACAAATTCATGCTATTAATGTCCTGTTATAAATTATGTTGATTTTCTTGTTTCCTGAAAAAGAACATTTATTTTCTAGATTTGTAGGTGAATGGTTCATGTACTTTTCATTAAAGAACATAGAAGAGAGGTTGATATCTGCATAGTGATTCAGCATGAGCACTTGGACCTTGGATGACAAATCCGAATTGCTATAAGACTCAAATACTCTCTCTGTTTCTTCCCCAAGACATTATTTCCAGCAGAATACGTTTCTTATTAAAAAAGTTCCACATCTGCAACAAACTGTAAATCGACCATTCGGATAGAGAGAGCATCTCTTTTGACCTTGGCGCAATCAGCAGTTAATTCTTTAAAACAGCATCTGTCACAATTGTTTGCACAAACGGTAAGGCAAACCCCCTAATCCTTCATCATTTTCTTTTCCTGCTTGAACAGAATGGTTTTGAGGAAGGTGCAGGTCAGGCTGATGGATTTTATTTTGCACTCTGGTCCAATGGAGAACAGTTCAATGTTTCCCTGCAGCACACTCATGGCCCCAGCTGATTATTTCTTGTTCTTCTTTATTTGGGCATAGAGAGGCTCTACTGCCTGTGGACAGACAGACACGCATTAAAGACCAAAGCATTTTGATCATTGTACTGTACGTGCACATAAGTCTCTTTCTCCCTTATAAACTATAAAAAGGTCACAAATAGCTGGAGGGAGTTGGATAGTGGTTTTCAACCTTTTCTTTCCACTTGCATACCACCTTAAGTAATCCCTTACTATGGCATAGGATACCACTGGTGCTCTGTGGTTAGTAAGGGATTACTTAAGGTGGTATGTGAATGAAAAAAATAGTTGGGAACCACTGGACTAGCCTGGAAGCTTGAACACTTTTTTAAAAATAACAATCTGCCCAATTTTCATTCTATTGAAATCAATTTAATGAAAATTAGACAAGAACGATAAAATTCGTGTGAACTGATTAATGATAGGGCAATAAAGTCAATCTAGCTCATTGAAATCTTTGGTTAAAAGTACCTTAAATTTATGGTATTAATGCATTTTTATTATCCAACTCTGCAGTAATGAGCTACATCATCGTCCTGGAATTTAATGACCTCCTCTCCCACTGCTCCTATTCATGTGGATTTTCTTTCCTACGCTAATCAAACTGTCTCTTATTCTCTCCTGATGTTCTATCTCAATTACCTATTTAACCCAGGTTCAGTTTCTCTGCCCAATTTAGCTCAATGATTTGCCCTGAGAGTCATTCTAACCTACTACCCCAAGTGAGGACTCACTGCCACCTGATGCGTTGCGTTTCTGCTCAGTTTCTTCATTTTTCTGAATCACTGCCAATCTTTGTAGAATTGGACTAATTTGATTTTGGTTGGCTTCACTGGCTGTAAATCTTCGCAAACCACTGGTTTCAACTTTTGAATTTCCACTTGGGAATGTTAATTCCTTTTTTTTCCCCCAAAGACTTCATAACTAGTGCAGTCTACAGCTTAACAAGCAACAGAATGTGTGATCATAGTACATCCTCAGCAGGCTTACAGAACATGACATCTGAAATGAACACAGTATGAATCCTGATACAGTACACACATTCCATTGGCGCAGGCTCATGCAGTTATGAAGACTGATGAATCAAGCCATGTTCAAACAAAAAGTACACACAAAGGATGATAATACAACCAAAACAAACCACAATCCATGGGTCGCAGTGATCAGCAGCAGTGAGATGCGTGCACACCTAGAAAAGAGAAAAGAGATACCTACCCCAACCTCTGCTATCTAGCTACCGACCTGTGGGGTGAAAGAATCACCAAGGGAGTCAGCGAAAGCATCAGTGCTTGAAGGTGCTTCAGTACTATCATGCTGTGAAATAAGAAAGGAAATCTCAATAGTAATGTCTCAATAGTACTGAAAAAATTACATCAATGCCAACACTTGGCAAGATTACTGGAATTCAAATGATAAAATGTTCATTTCCTCATCTTTTTTTTTATCGTTTGCCTGATAATTTCAACAATATATCCTGTCTACTGGTACTATTGTATAAAACCCATCAATTAATTATTTGCCTTCCTACAGCATCAGACTCCACTAAGTATCTAAAGCGGTTGATCTGTTGGCTTATTTCAGTGCTCTTTGTAGTGTTTTGTGAATATTTGTTACCCATAATACAATAATGATTACAGTTCTAAAGTACTCCACTGGATGAAAATAGATTTTATAACCTCTTTCCTCTAACTGTATCTATCGCCACTCATTTCTTTTGTAAAAGTGGCAGTCCCCATAAGCCTCAATTTCTCAATCTTTCAGTCTGTTGCCATCTCAAATCTATCTAAAGATCTGTCTTGCACTGCACTTGGGGGCAGAGGATTTGAGAGATTCACTATCGTCTGGGAGAAGAAATTTCTTTGTGCCTCAGCGATCCCTTATTTTGTAGCAATGTCTTCTTTGTGACTCCCACTTGTGAAAACATTTCAACATCTACCCTGTCAAGTCCCCTTAGGATCTTAAATGTATAAATGAAGTTACCCCTCATTCTTCTAAACTCTGAAGAACCAACCTAAACCAAACTGTTTAGTGTCTCTTGATAGGACAACTCCCTTATCCCAGGCATTAGCCAAGTGAATCTCCTCTGAATCACCTCCAATATATATATTTTTTTAGAGAAAGGGACCAAAACTGTATAGAGAACAGCACTTCAGATGTGTCCTCCCCAACACCCTGGAAACAAAGCCTCTCTATTTTGATGTTCTGCCATGCTGATTGGTTTCTTAATTACTTGATGGACCTCTTTGCTAACTTCTTGTCATTCATGCATTAGAACACCCAGATCCCTCAGAACTTCAGATATGTTCATTCTCTGTCCATTCAGATAATAATCTAAATTTTGAGGGGAGTGCCAAATTGGGAAAGGAGAAGAAAAGCCCAATTGTTCGGCACCAGCAAAAATAAATCTTCATGTTGCCGTTAGTGTGTTTCATGTCTTCCTCCTCAGGTGCTTCACGACTTTGGCTAGTTTTGCTCTTACTCATCCACAATTTTTCCCTTTATAGTCATTCTATGTACCATTACTTTCTGTCCATAAACTATGGTGATAAGATATGCTTTAAAGTGGCAACTAAGCACTATTGTCAGTGATCAAATGATACCTTCATTTGTAAGATACACAATCAAATCCACTGATGAATGGCAGGATGCTATAGTTGGTCCAATATCAGCTAGGTAACAGGAACTCTTTGAAGAGAGTCAAAGAAATGCTCACAGTAGTACAAATTAAGAATCACCCACAGGGAGAAAACAAGGATGCTGTGTTGGTAAAGAAAATACTACCTTGTAGTAGGTTAGAGAGGGGTTGACATTGCAATTGACTGATATCTGACCTGGGCATTGCTTACATGGGGCATTTAAATGTTATATTGACCTTTTCCCTAGGACTAATGGATATAAATTCAACACAACCAAATAGCTTAATACTCACAGCCACTTGCACCCTGCTGCTGGTCAGGTTATCTGACTCAGCCTCCACTTGATCATCAGGTGCAGTTCCGTCGGCGTACAAGGTAGGTGACTTTGATGATATATTCTGGTGGCAGCATGAAGTGGGAGGGGTCTGAAGGGGGGATGTCGCAGGTGTGCTCTGCCGAGGAGATGCACCAGGTGTGTGGTGGTGTGGCGATTCAGCAGGTGTGTGCTGATGTGGAGATGAGGTTGGAGCTGGGAGGCAAAGATAATTTAAAATAAGAAAAATATTGAATGATAATAAATGATTATTACAAATGAAGAAAATTGATTTTGTTCAAACTTAAAATTTCAAAATGTCTCAAAACTCTGTTTCTTGTCAAAGATGCCCAATGATTAATAAACTAACATGCCACAGATATACTTCTATGTTGTAAGCAAAACATGAAAGTCTGCAGACACTGTGGTTGAGTAAAAACACAATGCTTGAGAAACTCAACTGGTCAAACAGTATACTTTATATGGCAAAGATAAAGATACATAACCATCATTTCAGGCTTGAGCCTTTCATCAAGGAATGGAAAATTGTTTGCAGGCATCTGAACAAAATGGTAGGGGGAGGGGCAGGGGAGGAGCACAGTCCCAAAGGCAGATGCTAATAGGTGGATAAGGGAGGGAGGCACTGCAGAATGCAGAGGGTGAAGGAATGGCTCTGGAAATAGAGAGGGAAGAGGGTGGAGAGCTAAGGGAAAAGGGAAGGGAGGGAGAATGGAGAGCAGGTTAGCAGAAATCAGAGAAATGGATGTTAATGCCATATGGTTGGAGAGTGCCCAGGTGGAAAATCAAGTATTGTTCCTCCAATTTATGGATAGTCTTGGTGGGATAGTACATGAGGCAATGGACAGACATGTGAGTATGGGCAAGGGATGCAGAATTGGCCACTGGGAGGTTCCTGTCACTGATGCGGACAGATCCAAGGTGCTCAGTGAAGTGATCTCCTAGTCTGCACCCAGTCTCTCCGACGTAGAGAGGACTAAAAAGAGAGCACTAGGTGCAGTAGATCCACTCCCCTGGATACACATGAAAGGCTGCTTCACTTGGAAGGCCTGTTTGGGGACCCAAATAGTGGTGAGGGAGGAGGTGTGGGTGCAAGTGCGTCACTTTCTGCAGCCACAGGGGAAGGTGCCGGGGTGGGGTGGGGGGGGGGGGTGGGTGGAGAAATTGGTGGGAAAGGATGAGTGGATAAGGGAGTCATGGACAGAGTGGTTCCTGTGGAAGGAGAAGAGAGGGAAGAGAGGAGAAGATGTGTCTCATAGTGGGATCATGCTGTAGGTTGTGGAAATTATGGAGAATAATGGAAGATGTGGAGACTAGTGTGAATTCTATGTTCTCTTCCTCTTGTATACAAACGATGATGGTGAGGTAAATAATTACTCTTCTATCCAATCTTTCTCTACAATTGTATTTTTTTATAGTAACATTCCATCCAAAACCGTGTTGGTGTCTGTGGAAGCCAAAATCCATTCAGATATGGAAAGTAAAATCTGGAAATTCATCTGTTTCAGCTTGCAATCAAAACCAAACCATTAGATCATTTTGGCCCCAACTTCAACCAGATCCCAAAGAAGTATAAAACACCGTAGCACAGAAATAGGCTCCTTTGGCCCTTCTAGTCTGTGCTGAACCATTTTTTTTGCTAAGTCCCAATGACTGAACTCAGTCCATAGCCCTCCATACATCTCTCATCCATGTACCTGTCCAAATTCTTCTTAAATGTTAAAATTGAGCCTGCATTCACCACCTCAGGTGGCAGCTCATTCCACATTCCCACCACTCACTGTGTGAAGAAGTTCCCTCTAAACTTTTCCCTTTTCACTCTTAACCCTTGTCCTATGATATGTATCTCACCTACATTCAGTCAAAAAAGCCTACTTGCATTTACTCCTTCTATACACCTCATGATTTTAAATACCTCTATCAAATCTCCCCTCATTCTTCTTGGCTCCAGGGAATAAAGTCCTAACCTGTTTAACCTCCCTCTGTAATTCATTTTCTGGGCAACATCCTAGTAAATCTTCTCTGCATTATTTCTATCTTATTGATAACTTTCCTGTAGTTAGGTGACCAAAACTCCACACAATACTCCAAATATGACCTCCCCAATGTCTTACTTATACAACTTTATCGTAACATCCCAGCTCCTATACTCAATACTTTGATTTATGAAGTCCAATATGCTAAAAGTTTTCTTTACAACCCTATCCACCTATGGCACCACTTTTGTTCTACTGCTCTCCTCAGTGCCCTACCATTTACCATGTATGTCCTTTCTTAGTTTGTCCTTCCAAAATGTCACACCTCACACCTGTCTGCAATAAATTCCATCTGGCATTTTTCAGCTCATTTTTCCAATTGGTCCAAATCCCTCTCCAACCTTTGAAATTCTTCCTCACTGTCTACCCCACCTCCAATCTTCATGTCATCTGCAAGTTTGCTGATCCATTTTACCACATTATCATCCAGATCATTGATATAGATGACAAGTAACAATGGTCCCAGCAACAATCCCTGAGGCACACCACTATCTTTCTACTGTTCCTGCTCTCAATTTGTCTTGTTAATTGGCTGAAAGATAGATGGGAACATAGATTTGAGGTTACAGTCAGAACAGCATACTTTATTAAATGGAGGAACAGGCCTGCGTAGCCTATTTCTGTTCCTAATTTGCATGTTTGCATTTAAAGCATTAATTTGGTCAGCATTAAGAGACAAAACTGAAGACTTTCTGTAAGTCTACAAAATCCTCAAAGACTATTTATGTAGACTTTCATTCTTCATGCTCCATTCTATCACTTAGAATTTCTTACCTGCTCATCTTCTCTTCCTCTGACACCTGTTCACTTTTAAAAATAACGAATCTTGTCTCTCGACCACATCCACATCAATAATAATTCTATTTATTTGAACTTGTTGAAGTTCTATATTTTATGCCCTGGTCCTTCCTGTGCATTTTTTTGATTTATAAAACACATGATTTTCTATTGTAACAGAATTTAGAAAGAATACTCTTTCAGAAATCAGAACGTATCACTATTTTTTATATTATAACTTAACAAAATAAGGGGAACATAGTTGAAGATTAGGGGTAAAAGCATAGAAATGCTGGAGGAACACAGCAGGGGTTGCAGAGTCCATAGGAGGTAAAGATATATAACTGTCATTTCGGGCTTGAGCCCTTTTCACTCTGGTCCTGGTGGCCTACAGGACTGAACATAACTTCAGCATTTCTGTGTTTTACAGTGTCTTCGGACTTCCGTGCTTTACACTTCTTGTTGAATGGTTGGGAGTGCTGTTCAAGTTCCTGATTTTGGTTCCATTTGTCTGATAAGCAAGAGGCTCGGAGAACTCTGATCATCCGAAGTGGAGTTGAAGAGCATGCAGTGTCATCTCTGCATTCGTCAAATGGAGCCGGGCCACTTGCAGAGAAGTGGGTTTTCATTGTTTCTGTGTGATTGAAAGGGTATTTACAAAGGCAGATCTGAGACCAGTGCCTGATTATTTATTTGGCCCCAAAAGATAGTTCTCTGCAAGTCTGTCCTTCTGACTACTCAAGCACTCTAATTTGCCCTGAACAATCTCCATCCTCTACTAGCTACCAAATAATGCCCTGCCAATGCCTCCCATCAATCTGCTGATCAACCCATTTGCTGACATATATCTGCTGACCACTTGTGCCCACCCTGATCCCCATTAGCTTGCCTTACAGAGAAATTTCCTTGGTTTCACCAATTGCCTTCCACCTTCTCTGCTACTTAGACCAACTCGTTTCTCTGCTTCTCCATTCTGATAAGGGGTCCTATCCTTGAAAGGTTTACGATTCCTCGTTCTGCAGGTGCTTTCTGACCTGTTGAGCTTTTCCAGCATTTTCTATATTTGGATTGGTGGGATCAGATTATATTCTCAGATGAAAACTAATTCATTTTTTTTTGATTCAGCTATATTAGGAGGTATTGACAGAATATACTGGAAAGTAACAGTCACCTGAAGAACCATGCCCATGTAAGAGGAACTCAAGAGTGACAGAGATCTGTGAAACCATTCTCCTGGACAATGATGAAAAGTCTGGGCATGGTGGCTCAAAGGACTTGTTTCTGATCTGTTTAATTCTGCAAGTACTGCAGAGTGCAGGTGGAACCATGTTCCCAATAACAGGTATTTGAGAGTGACAGGAATTTATGGAGCCATCCCCCACTGCAAAGCACTGGAGAGTGACAAAGGTCTGTGGATCTATGCTCGGAAACAAATTACGTGAGAGTGACGAAGACTTATATAGCACTGCCACAGTGTAAGACACTGATCAGTGTCAGGGGGCTGTAGAAGCAGGCTAAGACCCAGAAGGTGTCAATGGAATATTGAGTTCATATTCAGAACTGGAGATGCTCTCTCGTACAATGTTACAGTGATGAAGATCTGTTTAGTTAGTGGAGAGTGACAAATTGTTGACGAGCTCTTCCCCAAAACAAAATGTGGGACAGTTGTAGAACCATGCAAATAAAACCTGAGTGTGACTACTGTGTCCCAGTAGAAATAAGGAAACAAATGAGAAGAAAAAGAGTTTTTACAAGTTCACTTGCAGTTAAAAGAGAAAGTAGTAATAATTAATAAACTTACGTGAATTGTTAGATGACGGTGTGGAGTTGGAAGTTGCTGGGGTAAGATTTAACTGAGAAATATCAAAGTCATCTGTATCATCTATCTCCTGGGCCAATCCCACTTTGTTAAAGTAGCTTGTGAAGGCATCTGAGGTGCAGGAGAGAGGTGATTGCTCATTTTTTCTCAATGGAACTGCTGGGGGTTTGGCCATCTGGAACTCCTTAAACATCTCCTTGCCCATTTTCTGTTTTAATTTCTCTTCTTGATGGCTGGCACTGGCGGGTTGACCTGCTGATAAGGCTGCTTTGAACATGGCAGTTTGTAGTGGCATTGGAGTTTGTGCTGACATGAAGACAGTGGGTTGAAATGGACTTCCAACAGGGGCCCACTGCTGCTGAACAGCAAACAAGGTTGGTTGGCCCCATGCCGCAGGCTGGACACCAGCTATCAAAGGGTTGAGGATATTCTGGGCACCTGATTGCTGTGCCCAGACTGCAGGTGGCACTGCTCCCATTGTAACATATCCTGGCAAAAGAGTAGAGAAACATTAGCGGTGTTCGACTGACTATTTACCCTTACTTGTTACGTCGTGTTAAATAAAGCAATCAGTCATTCACCTGCAGTTTAATATCTTGGACTTTCACCTGCACCTTAAGATAAGACAGGGACTTTGAAAGTTTTTCAGTGAAGAGGGAAGAAGTCACTATTTCATTCTTAATTGTACAAGGTCACCAAAAGAAATGGACTTAAGGCATTGAACAGACCTTCCTCTAATCCAGCAGAATCGAGATGACCGCTGCTTAGCTGAGGTTTGGTTTACCTGTGGGGACAGCAGCAGTATTGAATGGAACAGATCCAAACAAATCAGGTCTCCCAGGTGGCTGAGCAGTTAGAACTCCAGAGGCAAATGTATCAGATCCAAGGGCATTAGCTGGCGAGGCTGGGGTCTGGATAAGATACAAAAGATGCAGACTTAGTAAATCTGGTAATTAGATGCAATAGAAATGATTCAGAGCCTGTGGAGCACAAGTTTTTAAACCAAAGAAATAATCCAACCTTTTGATGTCGTCTACTTTTCAATAGCTTTAAGAGCTTCATGAATGATGGTTGCAGAAAGATTACAAAAGTCATCTTATCATTGTTACAGATATTTTTTCCATACGCCTAGAATTAAGTCTATTATAAGTGGAAAGTGCATTGTGGGATTTCAAGCCTTAAATATTTCCATTCAGTTCGTCTTAAAGTTGATTTGCAGGTTCATAGCAATGACCTACTTACTGTCAGCTTTGCTGCTGTATCCCATCAAATAAATGGAAATGCTTGATATTTTCTCTCCACATGTTAAAGTTGCATGAAAATGACAACAGCATTTCAAAGCTAGAACATTGCATCAAGAGCCTTGAGCATTACAATGAACCATCAACAGTAAGGATTCTCAAAAGCAAAATTAATGCAGCCATTAATAATGGAATTTATTAGCAGTTTCTGTAAATATGATTCTGGGATACAGGGAGATTTGACAGGTTTACAGTCATCTTAGTAACTAAGAATTTGCTGGAAATATTTGAAGCAGTATTAGCCACCATTTACATAACAGTGACCTTGGATATTGGATTATTCAGTGTCCTTTCTTTAATTTGTTTCCTCTACAGACAATTGTTGCCATGAAAATCTGAATAATATTAACAAATATTAAAATTGATGGCACCTACCCCAGGAGATGTGATATCAGGGGGTGTAGACATATCACCAAAGAGGTCCAATTGACTAATTGTCTGCAAAAGTCACACCAGCAGAGTTAATGAGACATCTGAGACAGAATTAACATTGTTGTAAGTATTGAACTGTATTTTATTGGTATAACTTTTGGGAGAAGAATCAGGTCAGTACCCCAAAAAGATCAAAGACAATGTGATCATTTAAAAGGCAAAAGAATGATCTGATCGCATCAGAAATTGTAAAAATATTTTCATTTAGTCACTGTTCCTCCAGGCCACCTAATCGGGTACATTAAACGAGAAAAAAAGGAACTTTTCCTTCATGGTGGATGAATAGTTTGGGGTGCCTTGCAGAAATTGCTACAAATATGTTGCTGACTGTAAAATTGAGCTGAAATGTTAGAGGGATATTTATGAGGAACCAACTCCTTCAAGTTAAAGAGCCAATCATAAGAATGAAGAATTCCAAAAGTTATCTTCCTGACAAACTTTTTCAGTACCAAGAATGCATTCTATGAATACTTGTTACTTCACACAAGCAGGCCAGCCCTGAGTTAAACAAGGAGTCTGCAGATGCTGGAGAACTGGAACAAAACACAGACATGCTGGAGGAACTCAGCATTTCATTCTTCTTTGCATTCCCACACTGACCTGTATGTTCATGGCCTCATCCATTGCTAGGGAGAGTTCAAAGCAAACTTAAATATCACATCACATTCCACCTGCATAGCTTACAATCACAATATCACAAGATATAGGAGCAGAAGTAGGCCATTGGCTCAGCCAGGCTAATCAGCAGCTGATCCATCCTCCCATTCAGTCCCACTCCCCGGTTTTCTACCCATAACTCTTGATGCCCTGACATTAAATACCTGTCAATCTCTGCCTTAAATACACCAATTATCAACTTCCACAGACTCATCATCCTCTGTCTAAAGAAATATTTCTGTGCCTTTGATGCTCTTTTATCCTGAAGTTATACCCTCTTGTTCTAGAATCCCCTACCATCCTTGCCACATCTACTCTGTCCAGGCCTTTCAGCATTTGAAATACTTCTATGAGATCCCCCCCACCGCCACCCCCTCACCTTTCTGTACTCCAATGAGTGCAGACCAAGAGCCGACAATTGTTCCTCATCTACTAACCCTTTCATTCCCGGTATCATTCTCATAAATCTTCTCTGAACTCTCTCCAACGCCAGAATATCTTTACTCAAATAAGGTGCCCTAAACTGTACACAGTACTCCAAATGAGGCCTCACCAGTGCTTTATAGGGTCTCAACGTTACATCCCTGCTCTTGTATGCTCTCTCTCTGAAAATGAATGCCAACATTGCATTGGCCTTCTTCACCACTGACTCAATCTGCAGGTTAACTTTTAGGGTATCCTGCACGAGGACTCCCAAGTCCCTTTGCATCTTAGAACTTTGAATGTTATCCCCATCTGAATAATAGTCTGCCTGTCTGTTTCTTCTACCAAAGTGCATGACTACACTTTCCAACATTTTATTTCATCTGCCACCTCTTTTCCATTCTCCTAATCTATCCAAGTCTCTCTGCAGCTTTTCAGTATTCTCAGCACTTATCACCAATTTTACTTTCATGTGCCATAAAGCCATCTATTTCATCATCCAAATAATTTACAAGTATTGTAAAAAGAAACGGCCCAAACACCAACCTCTGCAGAACTTCACTGGTAACCAGTAGCTAACCAGAATCTTTGGCTTGGCTTCGCGGACGAAGATTTATGGAGGGGGTAAAAGTCCACATCAGCTGCAGGCTCGTTTGTGGCTGACAAGTCCGATGCGGGACAGGCAGACACGGTTGCAGCGGCTGCAGGGGAAAATTGGTTGGTTGGGGTTGGGTGTTGGGTTTTTCCTCCTTTGCCTTTTGTCAGTGAGGTGGGCTCTGCGGTCTTCTTCAAAGGAGGTTACTGCCCGCCAAACTGTGAGGTGCCAAGATGCACGGTTTGAGGCGATATCAGCCCACTGGCGGTGGTCAATGTGGCAGGCACCAAGAGATTTCTTTAGGCAGTCCTTGTACCTTTTCTTTGGTGCACCTCTGTCACGGTGGCCAGTGGAGAGCTCGCCATATAACACGATCTTGGGAAGGCGATGGTCCTCCATTCTGGAGACGTGACCCATCCAGCGCAGCTGGATCTTCAGCAGCGTGGACTCGATGCTGTCGACCTCTGCCATCTCGAGTACTTCGACGTTAGGGATGAAAGCGCTCCAATGGATGTTGAGGATGGAGCGGAGACAACGCTGGTGGAAGCGTTCTAGGAGCCGTAGGTGATGCCGGTAGACGACCCATGATTTGGAGCCGAACAGGAGTGTGGGTATGACAACGGCTCTGTATACGCTTATCTTTGTGAGGTTTTTCAGTTGGTTGTTTTTCCAGACTCTTTTGTGTAGTCTTCCAAAGGCGCTATTTGCCTTGGCGAGTCTGTTGTCTATCTCATTGTCGATCCTTGCATCTGATGAAATGGTGCAGCCGAGATAGGTAAACTGGTTGACCGATTTGAGTTTTGTGTGCCCGATGGAGATGTGGGGGGGCTGGTAGTCATGGTGGGGAGCTGGCTGATGGAGGACCTCAGATTTCTTCAGGCTGACTTCCAGGCCAAACATTTTGGCAGTTTCCGCAAAGCAGGACGTCAAGCGCTGAAGAGCTGGCTCTGAATGGGCAACTAAAGCGGCATCGTCTGCAAAGAGTAGTTCACGGACAAGTTTCTCTTGTGTCTTGGTGTGAGCCTGCAGGCGCCTCAGATTGAAGAGACTGCCATCCGTGCGGTACCGGATGTAAACAGCGTCTTCATTGTTGGGGTCTTTCATGGCTTGGTTCAGCATCATGCTGAAGAAGATTGAAAATAGGGTTGGTGCGAGAACACAGCCTTGCTTCACGCCAGAATAGGATCACTTTATTCTGACTCTTTGTTTCCTGGCGAACAGCCAATACTCGGGTATCCTTCCAGTAATTCCATGGGCTCTCATCTTGTTTAGAAACCTTAAGTGTGGCACTTTGTCGAACGTCTTTTGAAAGTCCAACAACACAACATCCACAGTGTTCTACTGTTCCCATTTGTCCTCTATCTGTTTCCATTTATCTAATCCATTCCAGTACTCACTTTTCATTTATTCCCTCCCCCTAACTCCATTGGTCTGCACCCCTACTCTCCTGACTGTCTACCCACTCCACCTCTTCCACTTTCATCTGTCCTCTATCCTAATTACCTCTTAGCTTGACCCTCATCCTTCCCTTTTTTTCATGCTTCTCTTCTTCCTACATTAATTACAAAAAAGGTCTTACGCCAAAATGTTGACTGTCTATTACTTCCTGTGGATGATATCTGACCCATGAGTCCCTCCATCTTCTCATTGTTTGTCCTTGCCGTATGTCCAATGTGGGGCAATCATGGATGGTTAATAAATGCAAATTTGCTAATAATGTATCCTTTCAATTGATATAATGTTGCGACCCGCGCGCAGAGATATGAACCGGCCTGCAAAATGGCTGACAAATACGGCGACTGTGCAGACCTGGGGGTGACACTGGCCGTTGTCCTAGGTGACCTCCACATGGTGTGAAGGCGGTGAACTCTGGCATGAATGCCAGCCAATCCAAGGTCGGCACTCCAATGACACGGGGGCCTGACATCAGCACCAGGGGCACATACAAGCAGAGCTGCTGGTGTAATAAATCAATATTTGACTTCAACTCCTCATATGTGTGTCTTCCTTCCACACTCATCATAGTCCATACGCTACATTAGTGACCCTGACAGGTCCAACTGTCAGTTGGACCCGAATATGACGGATTAAGTGGAGCCAGCGAACATCCACACGGTCTCTCTCAGGCACCCAATGTTCTGGGTGTTGCAGCCACATGTGTGGTTCGAGCAGGCCGAGGCTCAGTTCCAGCTTCGCCACATCGCCGTCAACGAAACCCGCTACTTCTACCTCATGAGCACCCTCAATCAGGACACAGTAGCAAGGATCGTAGATTTCCTATGGCAGCCTCCAGAGCAAGGCAAATACATGGCCCTCAAAGAGCTACTAACCCGCACTTTCAGGCTTTCCCAGCATGAGCGTGCCACCCGATTGCTGCATATGGACAGATTGGGGGACAGGGCCCTGTCCGCCCTAATGAGCAAGATGCTCATGTTAACCAAGGGCCACAAGCCTTGCCTGCTCTTCGAGCAGATCTTTCTGAAGCAGTTGCCTGAGGATATATGGCTCTTACTCTCAGACGAGGACATCAGTGACCCTTGGAGGGTTGAGGTCCAGGCGGACATGGTCTGAGAGCAAAGATGGGCACATATGCTGTCGTAGGCCACATCAGCAAGCCCCATAAATAACCCCTGGTGAGATTAAGGCCAGCAGAAAGGCAAGTGAATGCCCTGGGACAGCTATGCTGCTACCATCAGCAATGAGGAGCGGAGGCCCATCGATGCTGCCCATCCTGGAGATTTTCGGGAAATGCCCTGGCCAACCGTTTTTGATGGCTGCGGCGGTTGGCCTATGTGATAGCCTCCTCCACATCTGGGACTCACTGTTGGGCAGGCATTTCCTGGTCGACACTGGCGCTGAGATAAGCATAAGCGTCCTACCCCTTGCAGCCTTCGACATCCGCATCAGCAAGTAGGGCCCAACATTGAGGGCAGCTTGCATTTGAATGTTCAGGACCTGCACCATCCCCCTTCGTTTCGGCAACAGCCACTTTATTTGGATCTTTACCCTGACGGCAGTGGTGCAACCGCTCCTGGGGGCCGACATCCTTCATGCCCACTTTTTACTGGTCGGCCTCAAGGGACGGCACTTGGTGCATGCTAAAACCTTTCAGATTCTGCCTCTGGGGGAAGCCAAGCTACCTGGATTTTATAACACTCTCAGACAATAATTTCGCCCACATCCTGGAGTAGTTCCCCTTGATAGTGGTGTCACAGTTCTCTGCAGCTGAGCCAAAGCATGGGGTAAGGCACCACATACTGACTAAGGGCCCCCTACTCCATGTCAGGGCACATTGATTCCCTCCCGAGAAGTTCAGCCTGGCAAAGGAACTGTTAAAAAAGATGGAGGAGCTGGAGATTGTGTGATACTCTGACAGTCCCTGGGCCTCTCACCTCCACATGGTGCCCAAATCAGCAGGTGACTACCGCCACCTCATTGAGGCCACCACACCCAACAGACATCCCGTGCCCCACATCCAAGACTTTGCCGTCAACCTGCACTGGGCACGGATGTTCTCCAAGGTGGACCTCATCTGGGGTTACCACCAAATCCCATTCACACCCAGGACATCCCCAAGACTGCAATCATAAACCCCTTTGGTTTGTTTGAATTTTGGTCCAAAGAATGCAGCACAAACTTTCGAACGGTTGATGGACGCAGTGGGCCGGGACCTTCCATTCGTGTTCATCTATTTAGACAATATCTTCATCACCAGCTGCATTGCAAAGACCTCACCACCTGAAACAACTGTGTACCCAGCTAAGTGAGTTTGGGCTGACCTTTAACTCTGCTACGATCCAGTTCGGTCCAGATATCATCAACTTCCTGGGGCACAGGATTAATAGACACGGGGCCACCATCCCTTCCCGAGAAGGTTGAGGCAGTCTAGCACTTTGCTAAGCCACGCATGATGAAAGGACTGTAGGAGTTCACTGGTATGATAAACTTTTACCACAGGTTCATACCGGCAGTGGCACGCATCATGTGCCCCCTCTTTGCACTGATGACCAGCAAAGCAAAGACATTACTTGGGATGAGGAATCCTCCAGGGTGTTCCAGAGTGCCAAAGACATATTGGCCAATGCTACCCTCCTGGCAGCTCCACCCCATCATCCCGGCTGCATGGAGGCACCACGTGTTTGAGGCCATTCACAACCTGGAGCACCCTGTCATCTGTGCCATGGTCAAAAAGGTGGCCAACAGGTTTGTCTGGCATGGCCTCCATAAACAGGTCAGCCAGTGGGCCAAGACCTGCACAAACTGTCAGTCCTCCAAAGTGCAGGTTCACCCAGAGCACCCACACAGACCTTTGAGCTTGCATGGCACAGGTTCTGACGTGCACATTGACTTAGTAGGGCCATATTGATTTCCTGTGGGGTAAGGTACCACTTGTCATGGTGGACTGCTCCACGAGGTAGCTGGAGGTGGTCCCATTGTGTGATACCACTACAGAAACATGTGCCAGGGCACTCGTTGACACATGGGTGTCCCGATTCGGGGTCCCGGAGCATCTCACTTTGGACAGGGAGCCACAATTCACCTCTGGACTCTCTGTGGTGTTCAGTAAATTTCTAGGGACCCATCTCCACCAGTCTATGCTGTATCACCTGCAGGCCAATGGGTTGGTGGAGCACTTCCACAGGCACCTCAAGGTAGCCTTGATGGCCCGGATCAATGGTCCCAATTGGGTGGATGAACTTTCTTATGTCCTACTGGGAATCCGCATCGCGCCGAAGGAGGACTTCAATGTCTCAGCAGTGGAGATGGTCTACTGCATCCCTTTAATCATCCACAGGAAGTTCCTGGCCCTGATAAATGTTCAGAAGACCTTGAAAGCTTGTGGTGGAAGTTGGGGTCCTGGGTCCCACAGCAACCACCAACTGCATGGCCAGCATAACATCCCGAAGGACCTAACGACTTGCTGGTAGGTGTTTGTGAGAAGGGACACACACAGATCACGATTACAACGACCCTATGAGGGGCCCTACAAGGTCATTAGAGACAGTGGTTCCACCTTTATCCTCGACATCGGTGGTAAGGAGGAGACTTTTACCATGGACGGCCTGAAACCAGCATATCTGGATTGTAACAAGCCAGTCTCAACCCTGCCCCCGCAATGCAGGGGCAGGCCACCTAAGGACATGGACAGTGGCCTGGAGGTGGTGGGGGGGGGAGGAGGTGTGTTGTGTAGCGGTCCTTGCATGGAGATGCAAAATAGTCGATGAACGCAGCAACCATGCAGACCTTGGGGTGACACCGGCCATCGTCCCAGATAACCTCTGAAAGACGGGAAGACGGTGATCTCTGGCGGGAATGCCAGCCAACTCAAGGTCGGCACTCAGATGACGTGGGGCCCTGATGTCAGCACCAGGGGCACATATAAGGAGAGCTGTCAGTGCAATAAATAAATGTGTGTGTCTTCCTTCCACTCTCATCGTCTTGTGCATGCTACAATAACATAATTTTTAGTTAAGATGCTTCTCCACAAAATATCCTTCATCAATATCACTTATACAATGGAACCAAACCCATTGCAATCAATTAAAATTTTAAAAAGCCAGCATTTTTGTCAGTATATAATGCAGATGTGTCATCTTAATTTAATGGAAAAGAAGAAATACAAAGGGTCTGGATTCAGTACAAATCTCTGTGTATGGAGCAGGAATTCTTCCAAGATTTTCTCCTTCTTTGGGGGAAATAGGTCAAGTGGATCACCTCTGACCATGCTTCAGCCTCACTGTAGATCAGCCAGTTATAGCAAAAACTCTCTGTGGAAGAGGGGGATCATTCACAGGTCAGTCAAAAATGTGCTACAGTCAGTGACTGTCTCACCAGGGGAAGCTGTCAGGATGATTATTTTGGAAGTATTAAAACAGACATAGAAAAAAATGACAGAAATTCAACAGCACTGCTCCTCCTCTTCAGATTGGAACCATAGAACATTGAAGCACAGAAAGCAGGCCCTTCAGCCCTTCTAGTCTGTATCGAATTATTATTCTGCCTAGACCCAGTCCATAGCCCTCCATACCCCTCCCATCCATTTACCTGTCTAAAATTTTCTTAAATGTGAAAATTGTGCCCGCATTCACCACATTCACCACATCAGCTGGCAGCTCATTCCACACTCCCACTAATCTCTGTGTGAAGAAGTTCCCTTAAAATTCACACTAAAATTTTCCCCTTTCACCCTGAACCCACATCCTCTGGTTTGTATCTCACCTACACTCAGTGCAAAAAGCCTGCTTGAATTTTATCTATAACCTTCATAATTTTGTACCCTTCTATCAAATCTCCCCTCATTCTTCTCACTCTAGAGCACACATGTCAAACTCTGGCCCGCGGGCCAAATTTGGCCCATGATATAATTATATTTGGCCCGCAAGATCATTTCAAAAATGTATTAGAGGTGGCCCGCTGGCCGCCGCGCCAGTATAGCGCATGCACAGTAATACAACAAATCCCAGAATGCATTGGCGTCAGCCCGCTAATCGCCCCCACCTCCTCTGTTTACGTTGCAGGGTCTCACCGTGGACTCTTGTTTTGGGGCC
This sequence comes from Narcine bancroftii, assembly GCF_036971445.1. Classification (NCBI taxonomy): domain Eukaryota; kingdom Metazoa; phylum Chordata; class Chondrichthyes; order Torpediniformes; family Narcinidae; genus Narcine; species Narcine bancroftii. The sequence goes on from NC_091473.1 coordinate 98,596,114, forward strand.
TGACTCTTGTCAGGGGAAGCCAAGGCTGCTTCCCAGCGCACGGAACCGGAGGCCTCGGGCCTGACCTCGCCAGGACCGTTGCCCACTCCCCCTCCCTGCCGCAGGCCGACTCGCGACTCACGGTGACGGGGCCGCTGATCCGCCGAGATGCCGCCCTGCAGCGAGAGCCGATGCCCCCGCACTGTCATTGTCCAACCCGATCGCCCGCAAACCCCCGCCCTCCCGCACACAGCCCTAAGTAAGTATTATGAACTTTAATCTCAGGATAAAACGATCTTCCAATAGTTTCATGTCACAGTGATAAATATATTCCTGGTTAAAAATGGTCCTGCTCCTGGATACAAGCTCATTAGGCATAAAACTTGAAAAGTGTGTAAATCAAAGGATATCAGTACCAATGGAAAAAGGGCATGGCAAATAACCCTGCTAGAGTTCATGCCCATTTGATTGTTTCAGGAATCATGTTATTCTCCCACATTCTCAATAGCCCTCAGATTTTACTATTCGACAGCACACTAGCAACATTTGACAAATCCTCTATAGAGAAATATTATTTATTGAATATTTTATTTCTCATTTGTTAATGCTTCTGGAAAGAGTTTATCCAAAACTATTATTAAACATTTATTTTAATAAGAAAAAGTTTAACATTACATATGTTGAAAGAAGAGAAAACATGCAGATGTTGTTGAAAATTTTCAATAAATATTTAGTTCAGCCCTCGACTTAGTCCAAGTTTTTAATTTTGGCCCTCCGTGAATTTGAGTTTGACACCCTTGCTCTAGAGAATAAAGTCTTAACCCAGTGTTTCTCAAACTTTTTTTTTCCCCACTCACATACCACCTTAAGTAATCACTTACTATCCACAGAACCCCTATGGGATACTATGTCATAGTTTAACAAAAGTCCAACTTTGGCTTCACCAATGTTTTATACAATTTTACCATAACATCCCAACTCCTGTACTCAATACTTTGATTTAAGAAGGCAAATATGCCAAAGGCACTCTTTTATTTCCCTTTCTATCTGTGGTGCTGTAATGGAGGATTAAAACCATGTACCCAGATGCTTTTTGCTTATGTGGAACTGACGACACTGGGTCCACACGCAGGTCACCTTACTTTCAGAACTAGCAGATGTAATTAAACTCAGCCATGGGGACTTATCTGAAGATACACTTTGAAATGGAATTCCACTGTGAGGCCCAGGGAAAGCAGTTGTCAAATGCAACACTCTGAAATTGACGAATTGGTCACAACCTGTCTTGCTCGAGAAGTTTTAATAAGTCTTTGTATCTACGAGATAAACCAGGAAGTTATAACATCCTGGTTCCATAATAATTAATCTTCTAAATTGTAGAATGTAATGTTCAGTTTTGATTTTGACTGACAAATATTAGAAGGAGTAGACACATGATTAATTGTTTTTGGGGTATATAAGTCTGTGGTCCTGCTGCTGAAGTTTAGACTCTCCGAGGGGTGGGAACACCCCTTGTCAAGAAGGAAGAACAGCCAGAGTCCGAGCAACGTCCCGGTCGGGGGAGGTGGAGAAGCTGCTACCAGCGCCCTGACAACCTACTACAAGTGTGCAGTCGTTGCCTCGCTTCGGCAGTTGGGACCAGTCCAAGCGTTGATAAGTATAGTTGGGAAGGGCTTGCATATTGTAATGTGAAATCAGCTTTTGAATTAGTAATAAACATTTGTATAAACTGAACTGCTCTCGGTGTGTGTGTCTATTTTCTTTCGGTAGCTCAAACACTGTGACCAATCTAAATGAACAAAATGAGAGGTATAAGTTTACCCAAGACAGGTGCCACTTCCAAGAAATTATGTATCTGTATTCCGAGCTCTAACGCACTCATCAGTGCTCTACCATTTACTGTGTATATCTAAACTTGGCTTGTCCTTTCACCTCACACCTCACACTTGTCTGCATAAAATTCTATCTGCCATTTTTCAGCCCATTTTTCCAGCTGGTCCAGATCCGTCTGCAAGTTTTGAAAACCTTCCTTGCTGTTCACAACACTTCCAATCTTAATGTCATCTGCAAACAACCTGATCCAATTTCCCACATTATCATCCAGATCATGGATTGAAATGACAAGCAACAATGCTACAACAGCCGCTTGATTTGTTCCAAGTGGTAAGGATGGGTTCATTTAAGTTCTCATGGTAGATCACTGAGAACTCTGTGGATTTATGATTGGGTATGAAGCTCCCCATAGTTGTGAGGGTCTGGAATGAACCCTGGAGGTAATGCAGAAGAAATGCTACCATACACTCCTGATGAAACACTCCCAAGAGCCCTCCCTGTATTCCCACTGAAAAACATGTATCAGTGCCCTCTAATGTACGGTGTTCATGCATCAGCTGGACCCTGGTTGCAGGGCCAGTGGTGCCCTCCTGCAAATTGCACTGGAAGATTGATGCTGGAATGAGTTAAAAGGAAGCTGTGAAGGGGCTCAGAATCAAGAGTGAAACTGTTAGATGTTCAAGCATTCTCATTTTGGGTATATGTGACTGGAAATTAGATGACCTCATAGTGATTTTTTCAGCCCTGTGATTGATAGCTACTTTTACTGGGAGAAGATGATGATTGCATCCATCTCCAGGCGCATTTGCTGATCTGGAATTCAGTGGTGTATCTCCAGTGATCCTAATGTAAATTCCATATTAAGATTCACACGGTGACCTTATTCCTTGTACCTTGTGATCCCCATCATCCACCCCTCCCCAAACCTCCGCTTTTTTAGAACATTGCAAGAACCAGGACTTCAAATGAAAGGTGATGCGGGCAAGGCTATCGGCCACCATCCTGTCGACAGGAAATCCATCGAGAGCAAGCTGGCCAGCTGCATCACGGTGTGGTATGGTTGCTGTAGAGCATTGTATCGGAGGTCAATCCACAGGAGCACAAGAGTGACAGAGAGAATCACTTAGGTCTCTCTCCCTCCCCCCCCACCATCGACATGATCTACTGGGATCCTTGTCTGAAGGGGGCTCGCAACATTATTAAGGACGCCTACCTCTCTGCACACATTCCCGTTAGGAAAGAGGTACAGAAGTATCAGAGTGAGAAACACTAGGTTGAGAAACAGCTTCTTCCCATGGTCAGTGAGACTGATGAATAACTGATGAACTGCTCATACAATCCTCCGAGACTCTATAATTTATTTAACAATATTTATTTATTTTTATATATGCACTGCATTCCAGTCGCTTGTGTGTGTGCTTTGCCTATATGTGTTTGCATGTTTTTACACTGAGGACCAAAATCACTGTTTCATCTGGTCGTATTGATACAATTGTTTAATTATTATAATAATATTATTATTATAATAATAAAGTTGTACTTGAACTTAATAACATCATAATATTATTCCAGTAACATTTTAAGACACCAGATGACCAACGTATTTTAAAGAAAATGCGATAACAAGTTGCTAATTAATTAGTGTACCAATCGTAATGACCTAATTTCCCGAGAATAACATTGACTAATTAAATTAAACAGCCGCACCATTTAAGATGCTCAACTCTTTCAACTATTAGAAAGTCTTAATCCCAGGATCACTACATTTGTCTCCCTCGTTTGTTGAAGTCTGCTTTGTCCATTTGGGAGATTAATCAGGTTATTGACAAGACACTGGCGGAGTAATCCAGGATAAGGACAGAATGATGGCCTTTTTGGAAAAGTAGTTCCTAAATGACAGATTAGTGTCTGTGAATTCACACTGCTCTACGTATTATCATTATCGTTTACTTCTATTTTCTTTCTAATGCACAAATGGCAAAGTGATTGGACAAAAAGGATACGAGTTTGGTGATCTTGAACTTCCCCTCCCACCCAGCCGCACTCCAGCACAATTTACTTCCAGTGATTAAAATATAAGGCAAGATTTCAACCAGAATTTTACTCTGCTTTTATAGTAGTTAACAAAAACTTTCTGCAGTTGTAATTGCAGTAAACCCACCAGATGATGTAGGAGGTGAAGGGGATTGTGTAGTGGGGTGATCATTGATGGGATAGGGGTATCACACAGAGGGCTGCCATTTTATTGCCCGGGACCAATCAAGCAGCAGACCAATCAGGTCGCAGAGTGAGGAAGCTACACCCAGGTCAGGGAGAAGTGTTTAAATCAAAGAGCATTTCATGGGTCTTGGTACATTAACAGCAGAACCATCAAATCGCAGAGTGAAAAATCTATGCCCATGTCGGGGAGAAGTGTTTAAAAGAAGAAGCGTTTTGTTGGCCTCAGTGCATTAGCAGCGGACCAATTATGTTGCAGAGCAAGGAAGCTGCAGAGGAGCAGGAGCAAATAAAAGGAAAGCAAGCACAGAGTGGAGTGGCCATTTTGGGAGTGTCCATTGTGTGAGTGGCTCAGTGTTACTGTGGGAATTTGGTTCATGGAGCTTTGGTGAGCAGAGGATGAGAAGAAGGTGCAGGAGCTGAGGCAAGGTAAGGACAGGTTTTTCTAACTTTTTTCTATTTCATAGATTGTGGGAATGACAGTCAAGAATGTGATTGTTAGGGAAATCAACACTATCCCTGATTATTTCATCTGCAAGAAGTGCATCCAACTGAAGCTCCTGACAAAATGAGTTAGGGAATTGGAGCTGGAGTTGGATGAACTCCGGATCATTCATGAGGCTGAGGGAGTAATAGACAGGAGTTACAGGGACACTATCACACCTAGGAAGCAGGAGGAGGGTGATAATTAGGAGAGGGAAAGGGAACAGGCTGTCTGTGCAGGGTAGTCCTGTAGCCACTTCCCTCAATAACAAGTATACATTTTGGATAATGCTGAGGGGGGAATGACCTACCAGGAACAAACCACGGTGGTCAGGTCTCTAGAATGGACTCTGGTCTTTTGGCTAAGAATGGAAGGGAAATGAAGGCGAGCTGTAGTGATAGAGGATTCCATAGTAAGGGGAACAGAAACGAGGTTCTGTGGAAGAAATCTGAATAATATGTTGCCTCCCTGATGCCAGGGTCCAAAATATCTCAGATCGAGTTCACGGGATTCTCGGAAGGAGGGTTAACAACCAGATGTTGTGGTCCATAAAGGGACCAATGACATGAGTAGGAAGGATGATGAGGTCTTGCAAAGCACGTTTAGGGAGTTAGGCACAGATTGAAGGACAGGACCTCCAGGGTTGTGATTTCAGCATTGTTACCTGTGCTTGTGCTAGTGAGATTAGAAATAAGAGGATAAAGTAGCTAAAAATGCAGTGAAAGAGATAGTGCAGGAGGGAGGGCTTCAGGTTTCTGGATTATTGGGCTCTCTTCCAGGGAAGGTGGGACCTGTTCCGACAGGATGGTTGGCATCTGAACTGGAAGGGGACTAATATCCTTGTGGAAAGGTTTGCTAGTGCTGCTCCACTGGGTTTAAACAAGAATTCCAGGGGGAGGAGAACCAAGGTGCCAGAGCAGATAGAGGAGATAGAGCAAATATGATGCACCATTAGAAGTCGATGGGTTGAATGTGGTGGAAATGTTCTCAGGCACTGCTAATTCAATGCATGGAGTATTAAAGTTGATGCACCATCAATAATCACAAAAGTCTAAAGTTGCGAAACTATCAGGATTTTATTAACTAAAGACTGGAACAACCATCAACTTCATTGAATGATCGAAGCAAAGAGAAAGGGGGAGCATGCAAGGGGCTATGGGTAGGATCCAGCCGGCAGCAGCCAATCATGGCATAACAGAGATTTACCACAGTAGGAAAGGCAGATGAGCTTAGAGCATGGATTGGCACATAGAATTATGACTGTGGCCATTCATGAAACTTGGGTGCAGGAGGGGAAGGACTGGCAACTTAATATCTGTGTTTCCATTGTTTCAGATGTGATAGAGCAGGAGACATTAAAGGGGGAGGAGTGGCATTGCTCATCAGGGATTAAAATATCACAGCTGTGCTCAGACAGGACAGATCAGGCTATATGGGTGTAGCTGAGTAACGGGAAAGGTATGATCACACTCATGGGGATGTATTATAGAGCTCCCAATAGTCAGAGAAATTTCAAGGAGCTAATCTGTAGAGAGATAATGGACAGCTGCAAGAAACATAAGGTTGTGATAGTAGGAGATTTTAACTTTCCACATATTGACTGGACCTCCCATACTGTAAAAGTGCTGGATGGCTTGGAGTTCATCATATGTGTTCAGGAAAGAATTCTAAATTAATATATAGAGGTACCAACTCTATAGAATGCATTAAGGGATCTTCTATTAGGGAATGAGACAGGTCAGGTGACAGGAGTAAGTATAGGGGAATATTTTGGATCCAGTAATCATCAAACCATTAGTTTCAAGTTTATGGAGAAGGATAAGTCTGGTCTTTGGTTTGACATTCTAAATTGGAGAAAGTCTAATTTTGAAGAAATAAGAAAGGATTTAGAAAGCGTGGATTGGGACAAGCTATTTTCTGGAAAAGATGTGTTCGGTAAGTGGAAGGCATTTAAAGGCGAAATTTTAAGAGTACAATGTTTGTATGTTCCTGTCATGATTTAAGACAAAGTTAGCTGCACAGGGAACCTTGGTTTTTGAGGGATATTGAGGATCTGCTTAAGGAGGTGTATAGCAGATATAGGCAACATGGAGCAAATGAGGTACTTGTAGAGTAAAAAAAATTCAAGAAAAACCTCAAGAAAGAAATCAAGAAGGCTAAAAGAAGACATGAGGTTGCTTTGGCAGACAATGTGAAGGAAAATCCTAGGGTTTATACAGGTATATTAAGAGTAAAAGGATAGTAAGGGACAAAATTGATCCCCTTGAAGATCAGAGTGGTCGGCTTTGTATGGAGCCAGAAGAAATGGGGGAGATCTTAAATGGTCTCTCAGTATTTACTCAGGTAACTGGCACAGAGTCAAATGAAGTAAGGAAAACAAGTTGTGAGGTCATAGAACCTGTACATATTAAAGAGGAGGAGGTGTTTGGTGTCTTAAAGCAAATAAGGATGGATAAATCCCCAGAGCTTGACACAATATTCTCTCAGACCTTGAGAGAGGCTAGTGTAGAAATTACAGGGGCCCTGGAAGAAATATTTAAAATGTCCTTAGCATGGGTGAGGTGCCTGAGGATTGGAGGGTAGCTCATGTTGTTCCGTTGTTTAAAAAAAGGATAGGCAAGTATCGCTGATGTCAAGTAGGTAAATTATTGGAAGGTCTCCTAAGAGATTGAATATACAAGCATTTGGATAGCCAGGGACTGATTATGGATGGCTTTGTGTGTGGTAGGTTTTATTTAACCAATCTTATAGAGATTTTTGCAGAGGTTACCAGGAAACTTGATGACAGAAAGGCTATGGAAGTTGTTTACATGGATTTTACTAAGGCCTTTGATAAGGTTCCACATGGGAGGTTTGTCAGGAAGGTTCAGATGCCTGGAATTCATGTCGAGGTTGTAAACTGGATTCAACATTGGCTATATGGGAGAAGCCAGAAAGTGGTAGTGGATTTGCTTCTCAGACTGGAGGCCTGTGGCTAATGGTGTGCCACAGGAATCAGTGCTGGGAAAATTGTTGTTTGTCATCTATATCAATGAACTGGATGATAATATGGTAAATTGGATCAGAAATTTTGCAGATGACACAAAGATTGGAGGTGTTGTGGACAGCAAGGAAGGCTTTCAAAGCTTGTAGAGGGATCTAGAACTGCTGAAAAAAATGGGCCGAAAAATGGCAGATGAAATTTAATTTAGACAAGTGTGAGGTGTTGCATTTTGGAAGGACAAATCAAGGTAGGACATACACAGTAAATAGGAGGACTCTGAAGAGTGCGGTAGAACAGAGGGATATGGGAATGTAGATACATACTTTCCTGAAAGTAACATCACAGGTAGATAGGGTTGTAATGAGAGCTTTTGGCATATTGGCCTTCATAAATCAAAGTATTAAGTGTGGTAAAGTTGTACAAGAAATTGATGGAGTATTGTGTGCAGTTTTGGTCACATAACTACAGGAAAGATATCAATAAGATTGAAAGAATGCAGAAAAGATTTATTAGGATGTTGCCATGAGTGCAAAAATTGAGTTACAGTGAAAGATTAAACAGGTTTAGACTTTATTTCCTAGAGTGTGGAAGAATGAGGGGAAAGTTGATAGAGGTATACAAACTTATGATGGGTGTAAATAGAATAAATGCAAATAGGCTTTTTCCACTGAAGTTAGGTACAAACCAGAAGATATGGGTTAAGAGTGAAAGGGGAGAATTTGGGGAGGAACATTGGGGGAAACTTCTTCACATAGAGTGGTGGGAGTGTGCAATGAGCTGCCAACTGAAGTGGTGAATGCGCGCTCAATTTTCACATTTAAGATAAATTTGAGCAGGTACATGAATGGGAGGGGCATGGAGGGCAGTGGGTCAAGGCAGAATAATAGTTTGTCACAGACAAGGGCCGAAGGGCCTTTTATCTGTCCTGTAATGTTCTGTTTCTAGGTCTACTGCAGAAAATAATAAGAGAAAACTATCAAACATTCAAAACGATTAAATTCTAGATTAAATGTATAAAGCATTGCCTGATTGCCAGGAACCAGGAATGAAGGGATCATATTCTGGTTGGCTGCCATTTGCTAGTGGTGTTCCACAGGGGCTGCTTCTTTCTATGTTGTAGCATAATGGTTTGGATTATGGAATTAATGGCTTTGCGGCCAAGTTTGCAGATGATATGAAGGTACATGGAGGACCAGGTCGTGTTGAGGAAATAGAGTTGCTGCAGATGGACTTAGATAGATTTGGGGACAACTTCAGAATTGGAGGGCTTCCTCTTTTAACAGAGATGTGTAGGAATTTCTTTATCCAAATGGTGGTAAATCTGTGGAACAGGCGGTTGTGGAGGCTAGGTCATTGGGTGCTTTTAAGGTTCTTGATTAGCCAGGGTATCAAAGGTTATAGAGAGAAGGTTTGGCAGTGGGGCTGAGTGGAAAATTGGATCAGCTCATGATTAAATGAATGGTCACTCTCAAAGGGCTGCATAGCCCATTTCTGGTCTTTTGTTTTATGGCTCCATTTACAATCTTTCTCTGTGAGTAAAATAATAAATGTTTTTTTAAAACTCAAATGATGAGCTTGTATCTTGATGTTGACTTACTCTATTTTCTTTTCTTGCAGGAACAATTACTATTCGCCAAACAGGAACATGAAATTGGATTGGCTATTAAATGCTTTTTATTTTGTACTGTTACTGGTTGGTTTGTTTCCTAGAAATTGGGTCAGGTTACTACAAGGAAATAACTCTCAGTTGTACCTGCCACAAATATTAATACTAATATTACCAACACAATACCACATTAATTTTATCATGAATATTATTTAAAGGGTGAAAAACTACAGCATGCTGTTGTGCAGAGGGACTTGGGAGTGCTTGCGCATGAATCGCAAAAAGTTAGGTTGCAGGTGCAGCAGGTTATTAAGAAGGAAAATGGAATGTTGGTCTTCATCACTAGAGGAATTGAATTCAGGAGTAGGGAGGTAATGTTGCAACTGTATAAGGTACTGGTGAGACCGCACCTGGAGTACTGTGTCCAGTTCTAGTCTCCATATTTGAGGAAGGATATACTGGCTTTGGAGACGGTCCAGAGGAGGGTTGATCCCTGGGATGAAGGGGTTGAGTTATGAAGAAAGATTAAATCGTCTAGGATTGTATTCCCTCGAGTTCAGAAGAATGAGAGGAGATCTTATAGAAACATATAGAATTATGAAGGGTATGGATAGGATAGATGTAGGAAGGTTTTTTGAGCTGGCCGGGGAAACTAAAATGAGAGGACACAGTCTCAAGATTCGGGGGAGTAGATTTAGGACAGAGATGAGGAAAAATAGTTTTTCCCAGAGAGTAGTGAATGTTTCGAATTCTCTAACCAGGGAAGTGGTTGAGGCTGCCTCATTAAACACATTTAAAATTCGGTTAGATAAATTTTTACATGATAGAGGAATTAGGGGATATGGGGAGAAGGCAGGTAGGTGGAGTTAGGTCATAAATTAGATCAGCCATGATCATATTGAATGGTGGAGCAGGCTCGATGGGCCATTTTTGGCCTACTCCTGTTCCTCCTTCCTATGTTCCTATGTCAGTTGCTGTGCAAATGCAGATTGAGAACATGGTTTTGATTCTGTTATTGATTGGTCAGGCATGGGCCCCAATGGGGCTGAAATGCATCCCTATCTTTGTGCTAATTTTTGGTCTGGAAATTGCCCATGGGTGGTTAAATGCACTCACAGAGCTCTACTCACCAGCACACAGAAGCTCATTAAATGTTAATAATAACAAAGAGCTGAGTGTATCATCTTGACACCTCAAGGAAATTACACAGTCAGAACCATTTTGCAGTGCTGCAGACTGTGTAACTGACTTATTAATATACCATTCTATACTGTCTGCAACTCAAATGAAACAACGGAGTAAACAGTTTGATTAATAAACTACAGCCATTTAATTTCAGGAACTATTCTGACCATAAATTAGGCAATCTTGATGGTTAAAAATGCATCTATAATAAAATAACCACTTCAACAATCATATTCTTCCAGGATTAATAATAGGGGCATGGGAGAAAAATGCAGAAATGAAAAAGAGGGCCTATGGTGAAAGTCTTCTCCAAGCTGTAGTCAAGTAAAATTAACTTTAGTGTGCAGACACACCAGATTCAGCTACACCAAGCTTACGGGAATATGTACGTTGTTTTACCTTGTATGGCATTGGCCAATAGAAGTTTACAGTAAGTATACCTTTACTTAAAGCTGCTGTGAAGTGAACCCTGGACATGCAAATGACTTGTAGAATGTTTGAAATACATGAACAACTAATGTAAAAAAAAGGAAATGTAATACGTCCAAGTATGGACTTCAAGGGCCCTTTCCCTCCATGAAACAGAACGTGTATTTTCTCAGCAGTGTTGACGAATACTCATGATTTCTGCTTGCCATCCCCTGCCCAGCTATGACCATAGCCACAGTTATTAAGTCCCTTCATAACCTCTTCATGCTCATCAGATACCCCAGTTACATCCACAGTGTCTGGGGGGGGGTTGGGGGGTTCTTCATTCATGAGTGAGGAATTGCGCCAATATCTGCTGGTCAAATGCATAGCCCTGAGCAGGACCACCAGCTATAACCCCTGAGGGAATGGCCAGGTAGAAAGGGAGAACAGCATCATTTGGAGGGCAGTCCTCCTGGCCCTCAAGTAAAAAAGGCTGCCTGTCTCTCACTGGCAAGAGATCCTACCAGAGGCGCTCCATAGCACCAGACCCTCTTCTGTTCATCAACAAATGTGACCCCTTATGAAAAACTTTTCTTCTTCCCACTCTACTGGTCTGACTGATGACCCCAGGGCCTGTTCTACTCCGGAGAAACACCAGAACCCATAAAGCCGACACCCCCTGGTTGAGAACATCCACCTCCTCTGTGCAAACCCCCAATATGCCTATGTGCAGTACTAGGGTGGGTGGAGAGACACTGTCTCAGTCTGGGACATGCCATTTGCAGGAACTCCCAAAACTGAGGCTCTTGCTGGACTGTCTACAGTCAACTGACTAGCACCCCCCATTCTCCCATGATTACCAACCCCACCAATAGCACCAGTTGCACTGCCCCAACCCCAACCCACTTACCCCCATCTCCCCCAACCCAGCCCCAACTGATTCTGTTCAGCCACCTGAATCGCAGCCCATCAACTCAGAGCATTGCCACAGCTGGCACTGTGACGGTCATTTCAACAGACGAAACTACTGAACCTGTAAATAGACTCTGAATGCACGCTGACACTTCACCCCACTGAACTTTGTTTCAAAAGAAAGGGTGAATGTGGTGAAACACTGTAACACATGCATTGTACTGGTTAGTCCACCCCTGATACTATAACTCCTCCCCCTTCAGGATTCCTAATAAAGGCGGTACTGCCCAATCCCCTCCCTCAGTACTGCTTTGGAATCGAGCCAACAGCACATAAGATATGCCTGTAAGTTTATAGTGATTAAAGCCTATTAATCTCGACTTCTGGTCTGTCGGGTCTAACTGATTGCATCACAAACTAGAAAGACTGGAAAGGGGGAGTGGAAAGAAAAGGCAAGCAAGTTTAACAGAAAGCAGAGAAATCTGGCTGGAGAGTGCCCAAATGGAAAATAAGGTGTTGTTCCTCCAATCTGGAGGTGGTCAGGGTGGGACAGACATATGAGTTTGGGAATGTGACTCAGAATTGAAATGGTTGGCTACTGGGAGGTCACTGTTGTTGCAGCTGGAGAGGATCTCCCAATCTATAACCAATTTGTCCAATGTAGAGAAGGCCACAACCTATGTCGCTTCTTCACCACCCTATGTTACTACCTTTATGCAACTTTGTACCCGTTTCTCTAAGTATTTCTGTTCCACAGCACTCCCCTGGATTAACTTACCAAAGTGCAGCATCTCATACTTGTCTGAGTTAAATTTCATCTGGCATCTTTGTCTCAATTTCACGGTTCATCTAGATCCTATTATAATCTTAGATAGCCTTATTCTCTGTCTACTATATCATCAATTTTGGTGTTGTCTACAAGTCTACTGGCAATGCAACTCTTTGATCATCCAAGTCATTCATATAGGTGACACAAAACTGTGGACCCAGCAACACAATATAGGTCATAGGCCTCCATCATGAATAACAAACCTTAACTACCAGCCTCTTTCTCCTACCATCAAGCCAATTCTGTATCCAATTCCCTAGCTCACTCTGGATCCCATGTGATCTGACCTTCCAAATAAACAACAAGATCCCAGGTTAAATGTACAGAATGGTATAGTGGTGAGATAGAGTGAACAAGATTCCCAATAAACTGTACAACATGGTTTGGAATTCACCAGAGAACAGCGACACTAAGATACAATGTGCATTGTGATGTGTGTGTTGGAGCCACATAGAGAGCAAGATCCAGTTTAATACAGTGTGGCATGAGTCATACTGTAGCACAGGGACTGCAAGAATCCAGATAAAACATACAGTGTGGTGCACGTCAAAGCCACAGAGTCAAGATCCCAGATCAAGCAAACAGTGTGGTGTGTGTCTGAGCCACAGAAAGAACAACATCTCAAGTTAAGTGGATTAGGCTTTGGCCATGGTGAATGACAGATGCTGGTCTAAATACAACTGATTAAATTGAGTCATAGAACAGGATAAAGTAAACTGATAAATCTGTGAGATCAAACTATAGTCATCTTATTGTAATTTTCCTTCTATGTTGTAGATAAGGATGTTGAAGTTTCTGTCATATGCCATTGGTATTTGCTGAAGGCCATTTGAAAAAAGTTTGGCTAAGCCCTGAGCAACAGCATCTTGCAATGTCTTCTTGGGCAGCAGGCTGCTTAAGTCAATTAAGGTAACAGGGGAGAAAAGACTGTAAATTTTTAAGGCATTTAATTATACTTCACTTCTAAACATTAGTAGATTTAAATATTGGGTAAAAGACTGTCAATTGTTGCTTATTTGCAGGCAAAGAAACAACTTGCTCTGGTACTTACAACTGAGGAAAGTATTTGAAACGTAACCATTAGATTGAACATTGTGTAACAATGGAATATTTGCACACTACAACAAAGACACCTAACTGGAAAAATATCAGAATGCATACTTGAAGCGAACTTCAGATTCACCAGGTCACTCTTCAGTTCAAAATTAGTAAAAGCAGGAAAGACGTTTTCATGGCAACTAATGATAGCAGAAAGTACAGGAAACTAAGAAAGCAGGCAGAAATTTGAAATAAAAGCAGAACAGTACTCAAAACATCAAGGTAGCTTTTGTGGCGAGAAAGACAGATGAACGATCCCTGACCTAAAACAAATGGATAGAGCAGCTGCCAGATGACTAACAGTGCCTCCAGAGGAGCTCTCTCCCTGTTCAGAGTTCTTAGCATTGCATTTACCTTAACCATTGTATTGGGAAGGGTTGTGGCTGTCATGTGACAGCACTGCCCCCTACCTAGTCGGAGAACATACCAGCTATCAATCAAGGTTTGTTCTCACCCCATCTTGCTGTTGGTATCATGTAAATTACCTGGACTGGACTCTCTAACCTGCCTGAACTTGTTGTAATTGGATTAATCCTCCTGGCACCTAGCCATTAAACACTGCTAATGACCCTCCAGCACTATAAAGGTGTTATGTATTATTTGTTCTCCCTCTTTGCCAGATTGGGACCACCCTGCTTCACTCCAGGCCTTGAAACATAGAAGGGTGCTGGAGAAACTGTTGGTAAGATGTGCACTGTTTAAAAGGGTTGGGAGCATTTAATTAGTGTTCCCTGAGTCAAGGGGTTGTGGTGATTTTTCCTTGACCATTGTATCTATCCAGCTCATTGTAGGTGTGTGTGAACTTTGTTCCCACACTATTTTCCCACGTTCATTATTAAATGTATGTGTGTTTCAGTGCTGCTTTACTTTTTTCCTCACACGAGCTAATAAATTGTGCGCATTGTTTCATTGCTACTGCTATCTTCCCACAGCTGCTGTAAGCTGCACGCACATATGTGTGCTGCATCTGCTACCATTTCCAATGCTTGCCCTCTGTAAATAAAATCTTTTACTACCAAAACTGTGTGACTAGAGTCCTTGACTTTGAAACCTACCAAATCTGCTTCCTCACTTACAACAACCAGTGTGTCAATGTTCCCACGTTTCCAAAGACTTCATGTATTTTGATTATTTTTTTAATATATTTAGACCTGTCCTGGTCTCTAATCATCATTCTAAAAGGAGCTGTCAGTAGGCTATCAGGACTCTCTATGAGTGGTACCTTACCATCTGCTGCCTGTGGCCACTTACGCCTTGCAAAAAGGTTACGGTGGTCATCCTGGAAGGAGACAATGTAATTGCAAAGTATCTGTTAGTTCTTTGGAGTGCTGTGGATAGTGAGCACCAGATGTAGCCTCAGATAATATGATCCAGCCTAATTAACTTCATTTCTCTCTATATAAATTCTGCTTGCCTTGGTGTGCATGTCTAGCTTCCTGTTTTGTTTCCGGTTTCCAATGGCTGCAACATTTTATTTTTAAAAGAAATCATATTTTTCTACCAAGAATTAATAAAGATCTGTGCAGTGGCAGATTAACCATTGGGCTGACTAGGCTGAAGCCTAGGGGCCTGGAGGGTAAGAAGGCTCAAGCCCCTAGGCTTCAGCAGCGTAGCCTGGTCTCTATTTATTGTTTCACACTTACTGCGGTGAACCCGGTGACTGTAGGGGGGCCAGAGTCAGCAACGTGCCATTGCCAGGGTGAAGCTTGCAGTGGTTTCTGGGAGCTGGCGGTAGCGGCATGAAGATTTGACACTGTGGCATGTGCGATCCTCCACCTTCCCACCAAACTATTAGATTTTTAACGTTCATTCAGTTGGAAAGAAGTTAAAAATCTAATAGTTTGGAGGGAAGATGGAGGATGATTGGGTGTTGGTGGGGTTGAATTAAAACAGCTCGCCCAGAGCGTCCGGAGGCAGTTAAGTAATTGGTGGCACTCTGGTGGAGGCTGCAGATACCGTGGTATCACAGTTCAAAAACAGGAGCCACTGATCTGCCCTGCTGTCTCTTTGTGTACGCTTCCTGCTGCTTGGGCTATTAGCTGGTGTGGATTGCATGCGTACGCATACGTTAATCGTCCAAACGCAAGGCACGAAAATAATTAGATGTTCGAACAGTAAATTGGAGAGGGAGAGCCCGAGAGGCGAGAACTGTCAGTAAAATGTTTGTTTTATTTAAAAACTGAATTGATTTGTAAATTGTGCCCCACAGTTCAGGTAGGCTGAGGGGAGAGTTTTGAGTCTCCCGATGCCCGACTCCGAACCTTCCCCTTGGTCTACACCAGAGCTCCTGAGTACCAACTCTGAACCCTCCCCTGTTCCCTCAGCCTACCGCTTGCACACACACACACACATACACACACACACACACACACACACACACACACACACACACATGATAGGGGATGTAGGTGAAATAATGAACAGAGTGCATTTTCATTATAAAATGATTAAAATGTAAAAGATGTGTGATTTTATTAAATAATAGCTAATTTTAAATGCAGTAATTGCTTCAATAGTTGAAATTATTGACGACTCATTCCATTCAAATAGGATGTGATCAATTAAATCCAGAGCCTGCCTGTATGTAGAGAGTGGTTATATGCTTTGCTCTCTTCCCTTCCCTCTCTGTTCCGATGCTCTGTCATCGCACTTGGGACGGTGGTGTTGGTAAATATAGGGAGGGAGCTGGGAGGTGGAAATGCTAATAAGGCGATGGTCTCCAAGCTTGCTGGAGGGGGAGGGAGGAGGAGAAAGGGAGGAGGAGAGAAGGAGAAAGAGAGAGGGAGGAGAGCAGAAAGACAGAGGGAGGAGGAGGAGGAGGAGAGAGGGAGGAGGAGGAGGAGAAAAGGAAGAGAGAGGGAGAAGAGAGAGTCAGAGACAGAGTTGAAAGGAGTGGTGGAAGAGGCGGTACAATTTGCGTTACGAACCTCATCTTGTTGGCACAAGCGAAACACGGGAGAGATCAGAAAGTCTCTCCCAACACCACAACCGATCTGAAGGACAAACAAACACCCAATCACAGTGCAGAGCTTCCTTTACTGCTTTGTAATCATCAGAAGTAAAGGTTGCCTAGCTATGGCTGCCAATTTAAGAGTGCATGCAGAGTGCGTGGACGAGCTGGTTGCAAAATGAGTGTGCGCGCGCGCATGTGCACACAGCTATGGTCGTGATGCCTTTTTATGTGCTCTTGCTCCTCCTAATGTTAAAACCTGGCTACAGCCATGCAGGGGTGGCAGACGGGACTAAAGTGAAGCTCATCCTATTTAATCCACCATTGGATATGAGAAAGCATATTTTGTGGAAGGAGTTGAGAATGTAGACTGCCTTACAAAACAGGAAGCTGAAAAACTCATAATGCAGCCCTTACTCTGATTGAACTCAAACTTACTATAGCTGCTTTCAGGTGCATCCACTGCCTTGAGGGTGGCTGCAAGAGCAGATCTAAGCCTGAAGACTCACCTTTCAGGTGGAAGCCCTAAAAGGCTGCTACAGCCCACCTGAAAGGACCTGTTTTTCCAGAGGCATCTCGTAGCATCTCTGCATCTGAAGGAGGTGGGGCGACTGGTGCCACCCATCATAAATATGTGGCATAGCAATGGCTGTCTTCCCTACCCACAATCCCCCATGCAGGTGGAATCGCTCTGTGTTTCCCACACAGTTCCAGCTGCATGGGGGTTTATGGGTAGGGAGGACCACCATTACTATGCCGCATTTTGAGCAGCAGAGAGTGGCCCTGGTGACAGCCCGCACCTGCCCCGATGTCCCCCACCGGCTGGTCCTGCCCCACTACCTGACAGCCGCCCCCCTCCCTGCTGCCCAACAGACTCCACCCTGCTGCCTGACAGACCCTGCCTTACTGGGGAAGGGAGGTTGGCGGTACGACAGGGCAAGAGCGGCTGGCAGGGGACGTCGGGGCAGTGGGGAGGGGGGCTGTCGGGCAGTGGGGAGGGGGGCTGTTGGGCAGTGGGGAGGGGGGCTGTCGGGAAGTGGGGAGGGGGTCTGTTGGGCAGTGGGGAGGGGGCTGTCGGGCAGTGGGGAGGGGGACTGTCGGGCAGTGGGGAGGGGGGCTGTCGGGCAGTGGGGAGGGGGGCTGTCGGGCAGTGGGGAGGGGGGCTGTTGGGGAGTGGGGAGGGAAGCTGTTAGTTTGTTTGGTGGGGAGCTGTCAGGCAGCAGGGAGTTGGGTCACCAGCTGATAGTGTCACCAGCCCGGCCCTTAGCAGCTGCTTTCAGGCTTCACCAATCCTCAGATTATCCCTCCCGGAGGAGGGTTGGCGAGTGCGCCTCGGAGGCATGTCAGGCTCTTTCCAGTGGGTACCCCGACAGCCGAATAGGAGTAGAATTTGCAGCTTTACATTGGGGTATTCTGGCCACCTGAAAGAGCCTGTTCCTTTTTGATTCTGCTGTACATGGATAGACTTGCTGGCTAGCAAGCAGATCAAACTTTTTCACTGCACTTTGGCATGTGACAATAAATGTAAACTTGAAATTTGAGTTCATGATCAGCAAAAGAAAAATACAGTTCTTTTTCTAATCAAGAGATCTATTTTTATCATTTTTAAATTTCATAAATTTGGACATACTGCATGGTAACTGATCCTTCTGGCCCACGGGTCCGTACCACACAAATACCCCAATTAACCTACAACCTCCATATGTTTTGAAGGATGAAAGGAAACTGGAACACCTAGAGGAATCCCATACAGACTTGGGGAGAACATACAACCTCCTTACAGGCAGTGCTGCATTTGAACCTTGATCGTTGGCACTGTAACAGCATAGCGCTAACCACACATCCCTTTAATTTTGAGTACAAACATCATTGCAATAATAACAATTTAAATGAAACATGATACATAAATGCTTTCTTTTTTAGAAAATTATTGTTTATGTGGCACAGTTGGCATAGCGATTAGCTCAAAGCTGTTAAAGCAGCAGTGATTGGGACCAGGGTTTGAATCCCGCATTGTCTATAAGGAGTTTGTACATTCTCCTCATGTCTGCATGGGTTTTCTCCAGGTGCTCTTCCCATCGTTCAAAACGTACCAGAGGTTAATTGGGTGCCATGGGCTCATGGGCCGAAATAGCCTGTTACCATGTTGTATGTCTAAATTATAAAAAAGTAAATTTTGACTTGATTTATTAACTTTTACATTTATTTGAATTATGGATGAATTTTCCCCCACTGTGTTGAGCCACAGAGGGACTTAAAAGGTATTAGAGAATGCTGAAAAATGAGGGATTTGTTGGAAGGGTAAAGATATATTAATGGAAGTTCTGAAAAGAATGGAATGAAAGACATTGGAACAAACAATGGGATAAAATTCACTTTTGAAATAGGATTTCCAAAATCAAAACTTTATTCTTTGCTTTCTCTATAATCCCCAGGGTCATTCTCTTCTCACTAACTTATTCAGTTGCCTTTCCCATTAAGTTTTATACCAATTTCAATGCAGAAAATAAGAAGCACAGCGATTATTTTATATCAGAAACGAACCAAGTTGGTTAACCTTTTTATAATCCAGCATTGAATAATTTATAAAAAGATGATTGCATCATTTGCTGGTAATCCACTAATCTTAAAATTTTTGTTTGTCATAACAAACATCTACTATGTGGAGCTATATTGGAGTAATAAATTACATTTTCACAATTGACACGTGCCTTTTAAATACATTTAATGACTTGTTGAATGGAAACTTTCAAAATAATAATTTCATTCTATGGTTATTGGTCTCGGTTTTGCAGTATGTTGCTTCCACAGCAAATCAAGCTTCTAGTAGGTTCTGTCCCACTTCTATCTCACTGCCTTCTCCCTTCCCACTATTGTTGAACTGTCAGTGTGTTTACCTGCATATGTAAAATTTCCTCCAACCACATTTGGGAAGATGGAAGCCATAGATGGGTCTCTGTCCCCTGAACTCCAACTCCATTCCTCTCCCTGACAATTATATGAAACTGAACCATTGGTTGCAAATCTTTGATTTTCTCCAAGTCTATACAGACACAAGGCGTCTTTGTCATTCTCTAATTCTGGTCTCGATTATTCTGAATGTAAATGCTCTACCAGTAGTGGTTAGGACTTTGCTGCCAAGCTTTACAGCTCTGCAATTCCCTCCTTGAACACCTTGGAATCCCACTTTCTTTCTCTTCCTCTCTCTCTCTCCCTTTCTTTATGTGGCATGGGTAGAAAAGTGGGAAAAAGAAACAACTATATCAGAGACAATAGGTTCAAAAAAAAGTATAAAAGTCAGTGCAGAAAGTACAAAAGTATGGCTGCAAGTAGAGAACTGTGACAAAGATCATGGAGAATATAACAGAATATAGGGCTAGAACCTACACAATCTTCAGGGCAATAAGATGATAAGGTGACGCTGAATGCAAAATCAAAATACGAGTACCAAGCTCCTAAATGATGAGCACATTGTTGAAGATGCTTCAAAGCAGGAAAGGCAACATAATTTTTCTACTTCTTTTTATTATGTATCATCTGACAAATATTGATATCTTTGACTAGGGAAAACTTGAAGATACTAGGAAACACTTCTAAATGTTTGAGTGATTTTTCCTCTTTTGAGATCACAAATTTCCTAACTATTCAATTAAATTTCCACCATTACTCAGTTGCTTGTAAACGATATATTAAAAAAAACCTGAATCAATTAAGATTCTGATGCTGATAAATATTCAAGGAAATAAAACATATTTAGGGTAGCCTCAGTTATCGAAACATGTAGAATGTTATGAATGAAATGATTAATTCAGAAACATCATAAAACAATTATTTTTCTATTTTAATTTACTTTTATTTTTCTATTTTTCCTCCATTTGCTTGTAATCCATTTATTATCTATTTAAACCTATCAACAATCCAATAGTTCATGACAGAACCAAATACAAATATACCACTGACCTGAAATAGGAACTCCATTTCTTTTTGCACAGGTGCTGAGCATTTCAGCAGTAGTTCCTGTTTTAATTTGCAAAGTTTTACTTGCATTCAAACTGTTGTAAAGTTGCAAACAGTTGTTTCAATTCTTTCTTTCTTTGGCTTGGCTTCGCGGACGAAGATTTATGGAGGGGGTAAAAGTCCACGTCAGCTGCAGGCTCGATTGTGGCTGACCAGTCCGATGCGGGACAGGCAGACACGGTTGCAGCGGTTGCAGGGGAAAATTGGTGGGTTGGGGTTGGGTGTTGGGTTTTTCCTCCACTATTACAGTATGGAAGGAGGTCAGACACTTGGTGGAGCCCCAACAGGCTCCATGAAAGGCAATCCACTGCACTATCTTCTCCCTTTTGCTATGCAGATTACTTTATTTCAGATACACATGCTGCCAATTTTAGAACACTACAATTAAATTAATCTCTGCTATTTGCTCTTTCACTCCATTCCAAATGCAAACCATTGTCACTTTTAATTCTTCTGCCAGTCACGTAGAATTAAAATGTGGTTCTTGAGCCCTCTGACAATGACAATAGTTTCCCAATACATACTCTGTCTACACTCTTCATTATTTTAATATCTCAAAGAGATATCCCTGTTCAAAGACCATCCACTGCTTCTTGAGTTTAACAAAATTTTGGCATCCCTAGAATCATTTTGATAAATCTCTTTCCAACTCTCTCCAAAACTTTTACTATTTTCCTAAATTGTAATGGCTAGATTGGAAAGAATATCCTAGTTGTATCATACATACATTCGCAGAACACAGAATATTATAATACAGCACAATAGAGGCCCTTCTGCTCATGATGTTGTGCTGAACTGGATTTTGGAAGGTCAAACTTGAAGGTAGAATAATGACAGGATTGTTAACAGTGTGGAAGAACAGAGGGACTTGGAATCCAAATCCATAGATCTCACAACGTTGCCATGCAGGTTGATATGGTAGTTTGGAAGGCTTATGGTATACTGGCCTTCATTAGTTGGAGAATTGAGTTCAAGAGTCGTGAGGCAACTCTATAACTCTGGTTAGACCACACTTGGAATATTGTGTTCAGTTCTGGTCGCCTTATTAAACAAAAGATGTAGAAGCTGTGGATAGGGTGCAGAGGAGATTTAACAGAATATTGCCTGAATATAAACGTATTCAACAGGCTAAATCATACCCTACCTCACACCCATAACCCTCTATTGTTCTTATATCCATGTGCCTGTCTAAGAACCTCCACCGACACCCCTGGAAATGCATTCCAGGCACCCACAACTTTCTGTGTGCAAAAGTAAATGACTCCTGATGTCTCCCCTCACCTTGTATTGATGTCCTCTGGTATTTGCTACTCTCACCCCGGGAAAATTGCGCTGGCTGTTCTCTCATAATCTTGTAGACCTCTATTAAGTCTCCTCTCATCCTTCTATGTTTTAAAGAGGAAAAGCTTAGCTCTGTAAACCTTGCCTCATCAGAAATTTTCTCAAATTCAGGCAATATTCTGTTAAATCTCCTCTGCACCCTATCCACAGCTTCTACATCTTTTGTTTAATAAGGCGACCAGAACTGAACACAATATTCCAAGTGTGGTCTAACCAGAGTTATAGAGTTGCCTCACGACTCTTGAACTCAATTCTCCAACTAATGAAGGCCAGTATACCATAAGCCTTCCAAACTACCATATCAACCTGCATGGCAACGTTGTGAGATCTATGGATTTGGATTCCAAGTCCCTCTGTTCTTCCACACTGTTAACAATCCTGTCATTAACCATGTATTCTACCTTCAAGTTTGACCTTCCAAAATGCATCGTTTCATACTTATTTGGATTGAACTCCATTTGCCACTTTTCTGTCCAAATCTGTAACCTGGTCATATCCTGTTGTAACCTACAACAAACAACTCTATCCACAACACCTCCAACCTTTGCCATCTGTAAGCTTACTGACCCATCCCTTAACCTCTTTGCCTATGTTATTTATAAAAATCTCAAAGAGCAGGGGGCCCAGAACAGATCCCTGTGGAACTCCATTAATCACCAACCTCCAAGCAGAATACATTCCATTTAATACTACCCTCTGCTTTCTGCAGGCAAACCAATTCTGAATCCATACATACCTCATGACTTTCTAAATGAGTCCATCAGGGAGGACATTGTCAAATGCCTTATTAAAATTGACCTGTACCATATCTACCTCTCTCCCTTCATCAATTTATTTCGTAACTTCCTCAAAAAAGCAAAATTAGATTCATGAGGCATGACTTACCCATCTCAAAGCCAGACTGAATATCTCTGAACAGACCATACTTCTTTAAAAGTTTGTAAATCCTGTCTTTAGGAATCCTCTCCAATAGATTTCCCACCACTGACATAAGACTAACTGGTCTGTAATCCCCAGGATTCTCCCTATTACTTTTTTAAACAAGTGGACCATATTTGCTATTCTCCAATTGTCCGGTACCTCCTTCTATGGCCAGGGAAGATGCAAAGATCATGCCAATACCCCAGCAATCTCTTCTCTTGATTCCTGTAGTAACCTGAGGTATATCTCATCTGTTCCTGGAAACACATCAATCATAATGTTTTTAAGAAGATGCCGCACTTCTTCATTCTTAACCTCAACGTGCTCGAGCACATAAGCTTGTTTACATTGACCATGGTACCTCCCTCTGGTGAAAACTGAAAACAAGAATTTATTTAGACCTCCCCCTCCTCCTCTGCCTCCACTTGTTTCTTCCTTTATCCTTAAATGGCCTTTCTTTCACTCCAATCATCCTCTTCTTCACGCAAAGGAGAGCCTTAGGGTTTTCCTTAATCCTACTTGCCAAGACCTTCTTATGCCCCTTCTAGGTTTCCCAAATCCTTTCTTATGTTCCTTCTTGGCTACCATATATTTCTCATGAGACCTTCCTAAACTTTCTGTATGTTTTCTTCTGTTTCTTAACAAGATGTCTTGCCTTTTTTGTCAACTATGGTTCCCTTATCCTATTATCTTTCCCTTGTGTCAGTGGGACAAGCTTATCCAGAACCTCGCGCAAGAGGTCACCAAACATCCTGCACATTACCTCTGTGCTTTTCCCTGAGAACATCTGTTCCCAATTTACTCTCCCCAGTTCCTGTCTAATTTCACCATAATTATCCCTTCCCCAATTAAACACTTTACCATTTTGTCTACTCCTATCTTTCTCCATAGCTATGCTAAAGGTCAAGGAGTTGTGGTCACTTTCACCGAAATGCTCCCTCACTGAGAGGTCTGTCACCTGACCAGATTTATTACCCAGAACTAGATCTAGTATGGTCTCTCCTCTAGTCAGCTTGTCCACCTACTGTTTAAAACATGAAAATGTGCAAACACTGTGATTGCAGTATACCACCCTGTAATGCTGGATGAATTCAACCGGTCTTTAGTGTCCATAGGAGACAAAGATATACCTGTATTGCTGACGTTTTGAGACTGAGCCCTTCAAGGAATAAGCAGTATGAGCCAAAAGCAGGAAATCTCAGAATTCAGACAATGCTGTCTGAGGGAGGAATGCAGACCAACAAAAGGTGTTAATTGGATATGATAAGGTGAGAATTTATGTCTATGCAAACAGAGATTGGGAAAAGGGAGAGACAGAGCTCGAGGAAGGTGATGAGGGAAGAAGTGAGGGGAGTTTTAATGAAAGCTAGAAAAGTCAATATTAATGCCATCTGGTTGAAGGGTGCCCAGTTGGAAGATGAGGTGTTGTTCCTCCAATTTGGGGGTGGTCTCAGTCAGGCAGTGCATGAGTCCATAGACAGACATGTCAGCAAGGGAATAGATTGAGGAATTGAAATGAATGGCTACTGGGAGATCCATGCTACTGTGGTGGACAGAGCTGAGGTGCTTAACAAAGCGATCTCCCAGTCTGCGTCAAATCTCTCTGATGTAGACCACAACAGGAGCAGTAGATGACCCTACAGATCCACAAGTGAAAAGTTGCTTCATTTGGAAGGAATGTTTGGGGCTCCAAATGGTAGTGAGAGAGGAGGTGTGGGCGCAAGAGGATATCTCCTGCAGTTGCAGGTGTAGGTCCCAAGTGGACAATTGGTGGAGAGGATGGTGTGGCCAAGGGAGTCACGGAGACAGGGGAATATGTGTCTAGTGGTGGGATCACATAGTAGGAGGCAGAAATGATGGAAGAGGATGTGTTGGATATGAAGGCTGGTTGGGTGCTAGGTGAAGGCAAGAGGAATCCTATCCTTATGTGTAGAGGTGGAGGGGGCCAGGGCAGATGTGCAGGTAATGGAGGATATATGGTTCAATGCTGATTTGATGATGCTAGAGGGAAAGCCACATTGTTTGAAGAAGGCCATCTCTGATAATCTGGCATGGAAATCTTCATCCTGGGTGCTGATGCGATAGAGATGGAGGAATTGGAAGAATGGGATGGAATCCTTAAAGGGGACAGGGTGGGAAGAGGTGTAGTCGAGGTAGGAATGGCAGCTGACGGGTTTGTAGAAGATATCTGTTGAAAGTGTCTTCTGAGATGGAGATAGAGATTGAGAAAAGGAAGAGTGTTACTGGAGATGAACCAAGTGAATTTGTGGTTGGCGTGTAAGTGGGCAGCAAAGTGGATGAAGTCAACAAGCTCATCATTGGTGAATGAGCCATGTGTCAGGAATTCATCTTGGACACACCTGACAAATTTTGCCCCATCTATCCCTCTTGCAGAAGGGCCAGTCGATATTTGTGAAAAAGTCTCCTACAACAACAACCCTGTTATTTATGCATAATTACATAATGTGCTTAATTATCTGATCCTCAGTGTCAGGAGGGCATTTGAGGGCCTACTCCCAATAGAGAGTTCGCTGCATTCCTGTTTCTGAATTCTACTCACACTGACTCAAGACAACATCTCTACAGCATCCTCACTTTCTGCAGCTGTGATACAATGATTAATTAATACTGCTACTACTCCCTTTCTTTTACTTCCCATCTTATTCCTTTGAAGACATCTCAACCCTGGTACCTACATCAGCCAATCCTGTCCTTGCATTAACCAAGTCTCTGTAGTGGCCCCAGCATCATAATTCCACATTCTGATCCATGACCTGAGTTCACCTCCCTTATTCCTAAAAGTTCTTGCATTGAAATAAGCACATTTTAAACCTTCTAACTGACTATATTTATGCTCCTTCCACCTGCCTTGGTTTCCTCACAAACTCACTAAACACTACATCAGCATTTTCCCAAACTGCTCTCATCTCTGCCCTCTCATTCTGGTTCCCATCCTCCTGCCAAACCAGTTTAAACCCTCCCCAGCAGCTCTATCAAACTTGCCCTCCAAGATATTGTTCCCCCTTGCTTTTAAGTGCAACCCGTCCTTTTTGTACAGGTCATACCTTCCCTCCAGAAGAGATCTCATTGATCCACAAATATGAATCCCTGCCTCCTGCACCAACTCTTCAGCCACGCAATCATCTGCCATAGCTTCCTATTCCTGCTGTTAACTTGGCTGTATTGAGAAGGGTTGTGGGTGTAACATGACAGCACTGCCCCCTACCTAGTCGGGGGACACACCAGCTGCCAATCAACCTTTGATTCCACCCTATCCATTAGTGCACTCCTTGCTGTTAGGGCCAAGCAAATTACCTCTCTAGCCTGCCTGTACTTGGCCTTGGGCTGTTGCAATTGGATTAATCCTCCTGGCACTGAGCCACTGGCTCCCTGTAAATAATCTGGCTGGACCCTTCTGCACTATAAAGGTGCCAAGTGCTCTTTGTTCTCTCTTTTTGTCAGCTTGGGACCACCCTGTTTCACTCCAGGCCTAGAAATGTGAAAGGGTGCTGGAGAAACTGTTGGGGTAAGATGAGCACTGTTAAAAAGGTTGGGAGCATTTAATTAGTGTCCCTTGTAGCATTAGATCCATGCCTGCACTGAGTTAAGGGGTGGTGGGGCATTGTAGTGATTGTTCCCTGATCACTGTATGTACCAGTTCATTGTATGTGTGTGTGGTTATTTTGTTCCCATTCTATTTTCCCCATGTTCATTATTAATTGTCTGCTTTTTCTTTCCCACAGCTGCTGTAAACTCTGTGTGTGTGTGTGTGTGTGTGTGTGTGTGTGTGTGTGTGTGTGTGTGTGTGTACTGCATCACTTACCATTTCCCCCACTTGCCTTCTGTAAATAAAATACTTACCCATCAAAACTGTGTTCAGGGTCCTTGCCTTTGAGACCTACCAAATCTGTTTCCTTACTCTCAACAGTGGCACAGGCAGATATCTCGAGATTACCACCCATGAGGTCTTGTTTTTATCTTCCTCCCTAACACCCTATATTCCCTCTTCAAGACCTCATCTCCTTTCCTATCTATGTCATTGGTACTGACATGGACCATGACAACTGGCTGCTCACCCTCTTGCTTGACAATGATGTAGACTTGATAGGAGATGTCCCTGATTCTGCCACCAACGAGGCAACATACCATCCAGGAGTCTTGATCTTGATCACAGAACCTCCTATCTATTCCCCAACACTGCAGCTCTCCTATTCTCACCACAATCCCTTCTGAGCTCTGTGCTAAAGACCTGACCACTATGATTTGTCCCTGGTATATTGTGCATTTCTTTCCCCTCTCCCCCTCTCCCCCCCCCCCCCCCCTTCAACTCCATAACCATATCCAAAACAATATTCTTATTGTGGAGGGGAATGGACACAGGGGTGCTCTACTCTGACTGCATATTCCCTTTCTCTCTCCTAACAGTCACCCAGCTACCTGCCTGTTGCCTCTCGGGTATGACTGTCTCCTTGTAGCTTCTGTCTATCACCCCCATTTCCAACTCAAATGATCTGGATTTCAATGTGACTTCCTTGATTTTCTGCTCTGTACCCGGGATCCTGGATGAAGTTTGTAATCATTTTTTCAATATGCCTTCCACTTCTAAAGAACTATGCATGCATCTGTCAGTAATGGAGTCATTAAATGAAGAACAGATATTCTTCATTTAATGACTCCATTACTGAAGTATGACATGTTAGTCTGATATAAGAAATCTATTGTTTTTCAGAAGTGTTGACATGTTAAGTTATAATTTTTATTTACAGAATACTACAGTACATATATTCCTTTTAAAAAAAGTACTAAACCCTCACTACCCTATAACCTATTTTTCTTCGATCCATGTGTCTGTCTAAGAGTCTCTTAAATGGCCCAATGTTTCTGCCTCCACCACCATCCCTGGCAAGGCATTCCAGGCGCCCACAACTCTCTGTGTATTAAAAAAAAAATTACCCCTACATTTCCCTCCATTCACTTTGTACATATGTCCTCTAGTGTTTGCTGATCCTGCCATGGGAAACAGGTGCTGGCTGTCCACCCCATCTATGCCTCTCAAAATCTTGTAGACCTCTATCAAGTCTTCTTTCATCCTTCTACACTCTAAAGAGAAAAGTCCCAGTTTTGCTAACCTTGCCTTATGACCTGTTTTCCAATCCAGGCAACGTCCTGGTAAATCTCCTCTCCACCCTCTCCATTGCTGCCATATCCTTCCTATAATGCGGTGACCAGAAGTGAACAAAATACTCTAAGTGTGGTCTAACCAGAGATTTGTAGAGTTGCAACATGACCTCTCTACTCCTGAACTTAATGAAGCCCAGCAAAAGAACACAAGAAATAGGCCATCTAGCTCATCGAGCCTGCTCCAACATTCAATAAGATCATGGTTGATCTGATCATTGTCTCAACTCCACCTATCTGCCTTTTCCCCATATCCCTTAATTACTTTTATATATAAAAATCTATTTCTGAACCTTAAATATGTTTAATGAAGTAGCCTCAACCACTTCCCTGGGTAGAGAATTCCAGATTCACTACTCTCTGGGAAAAACAGCTTTTCCTCATCTCCCCTAAATCTTGAGACTGTGTCTCAAGATTGGTAGGTCTCACCTACCAGTGAAAACAATTTTTCTGCCTCTATCTAAGTGGAATGAGGAGAAAAGCACACAACTGGATGTGAACCCTCTTCCCCGTATATCCGATATGGTGAATCAAATTGCACAACATCAGGTCTTCTCTACCATCGACTTGAAATTGGCATACCATCAGCTCCCCATCTTCCCGGAGAATCGCCAATATACTGAGTTTTTTCCTGAGAGTCCCCTTTGGCGTCACCAACAGATTGTTGGTCTTCCAACGGGAGATGGACCACATGGTAGATCAGTTCCAGCTGCAGGCCACATTTCCATATCTCGACAGCGTCACTATCTCCAGTCATGAACTGCAGGACCTGGCGCCAATGTTCAAAAATTCCTCTACACTGCCAAGTTCCTTAACCTCACATACAATAAGGCTAAATGTGTATCTCACACAACCCACCATGCCATCCTTGGCTGTGTCATTGAGAACGGAGTCATTGGTCCAGACCCTGACTGCATGCGTCCGCTCCTGGAACTCCCCCTTCCCCACAGCCTCAAGGCCCTGAAAAAGTGCCTGGGCAGCTTTATTTTTCTTACTATGCCCAGTGAGTCCCCAATAACTTAGACACGGCCCGTCCCCTTGTTAAATCCACTTAACACCAGAGGCTCGTGCAACCTTCAGCCGCATCAAGGCAGGCATTGCCAAACCCATGATGCACGGTATGGATTAATCCATCCTGTTCCAGGTGGAGAGTGCTGCATCAGACGTCGCTCTAGCTGCCACCCTTTGCTTTCTTTTCGTACACCCTCCAAGGCTCTGAAATTCGACACTCCTCTGTCGAGAAGGAGGCCCAAGTCATTGTCAAGGTAGTATGGCACTGGAGACACTAGCTGGCTGGGAAATGATTTACCTTGCTAACTGACCAACGTGCAGTTGCGTTATTGTTCAATAACTAGCAGCGAGGTAAAATCAAGAATTGAACTTTCCACCTACAATTATGATATCTTGTACCGGCCCGGGAAACTCAATGTGGAATCTGTGCGAGTGTACAAATCGGCTTCTTACAAGCCCTTCACAATGATCTCTGCCACCAGGGAGTCACCAGGTTCTTCCACTTTGTCAAGGCCAGCAACCTGCTTTACTCCATTGAAGAGATCAGGTCGATGACCAAAAACTTCCATGTCTACGCGAAGTACATTTGATAAAGGCCACCAGCCCCTTTGAATGCCTGAGTGTGGATTTCGAAGGGCCCCTCCCCTCCTTGGACCACAACATGTACTTCCTCAATGTCATTAATGAGTACTCACGCTTTCCATTCTCCATCCCCTGCTCCGACATGACAACTGCCACAGTCTTTTCACTCTGTTTGGCTTTCCCAGCTATATATACAGAGTGACTGGGGGCCTTCATTTATGAGTGATGAGCTGTGTCAGCACTTGCTGGCCAGAGGCATCGCCAGGAGCAGGTCTACCAGCTACAGGAAGAGGCAGGTGGAAAGGGAGAACACTATGGTCTAGAAGGCTGTCCTCCAGCACTGTGATCGAGGGGCTTCCAGTCTCCTGCTGGCATGAGGCCCTTCCTGCGGTGCTCCACTCCTTCAGGTCCTTTCTATGTATGGCCACCAATGCCATACCACATGAACATATGTTTTCCTTTCCCAGGAACCATGCTGCTGACATGGCTGACACCCCCAGGGCCACTCCTACTCAGAAACATTTGAGGAGTCACAAGCCTGACCCACTCATTGAAAGGGTCCAACCCCAATACACCGATGCGGCATACCCTGATGATCATGAGGACACTGTCAGGGCCAACCAGGGCCATGGCACATTACCTTAGCCCCATCAAATGACACACCAGTCTCATTGCCACGCACCCACCAGCTCCATGCTGATGACTGCGTACAGGCACCGCAGACTGTCAAGGACCCCATCGCTGTGCTACAGTCACAACTGGTGCTATGATGGTCACAGTGGAAGACCAAACCGGGAGACTGAATTCGTAATTGTATCAACACCACCCTACCAGACTCTTTGAATCTGTCTGGGGCACCCATTGGTTGACTGCCACAGGCTCCTGAATAAGAGTAACTGTCCCTCAGCTCCCTCCTCAGTTCGGGACAATCGACCAGCAGGGATGTGGCTTCATTCTATTGTGAATAAAAGCCTATCAGTTTTGCTCATCTTCAGTCTTTTGAGTCATTGATGGTGCATCACTGGGTATGTTTTCCTTGGAGCAGAGGAGGCTGATATCAACAAAATTATGAGGGCTATATTAGATGGTGGAAAACTTTTTGCCTGAGCAGAGATGTTGCTAACCAGGGGACACAGGTTTAAATTGGTGAAAAAACAGAAATGCTGGAGGAACTCAGCTGGTCTCACAGCGTCCATATGAGGAAAACAATGTTCTGTATAATCTTATAAAGAAGGACTTAGGCCCGAAACGTCAATTATATAGTATATCTTTACCACCTCTGGACTGTGCGAGACCTATTGAGTTCCTCCAGAATTTCTCCAGTTTTCACTACAAACACAGCACCTGTCTCATGGCATAGGTTTAAGGGTAGGAAATTCAAAAGGGATTTTTGGATGCTTTTTTTTTCCACCCAGAGGAAAGTTGAAATATGGGAAGCATCTCCTGAGAAGGTGATGGTGGCAGATATTCTCACAATATTTTAAGTATTTTTCCATTGAAGAAATTGAATGTTCAACCCAATAAACCACACACCCAAAGATAATATGAAAGCATATCTTAACATAGTCCCATAAATTGACTGACTAAACTTCACAAACAGAATTATACAAGCAATATATCCTTCCAAAAAACTCAATGAAGAATTGAGAATACAAAAATATTATTTCATATAAGAAACAGACTTGACTTACTGGTTGGCTTTTTGGCACATCATAGACACCTTCCTTCTGATGGCTTGTGGGCACCTGGATGTACAATGATAGAACAAATAATTAATAATCTCATATATCACAAACTGTCGTGGAACCACATAATTTTAAAGGAAAGTTTGTTGGCTGACAGAGTAGATGTGGCAAAGTTATTTCCCATGGTAAGGGAGTTGAGGACACAACTTCAGGATTGAAGAGCGCCCATTTAAAACATAGACAGAGTGTGGAATTTGCTAGCATGGGTGGCTATTGTAAGGTAAAACATCATGAGATGGGAATGTGTAAGGAGTTACCCTGTACAGGGCTGTAACAAGATGTGAATGCATCCTTGTACTTACAAGATAAGAGAGACATTGATGGATTGAGAGGCAGGAAGCTAGCAGGGAAAGGATAGCAACAGTTTTAGTCATTGGACAAGTAATGATATGATGATGTTCTAAGCACGTATCCAAGGGTATAAAAAATCACCATTTTGCTGATAACGGCAGAATGCATTCTCCGACTAACATGGTTAGTTGCAAGTGTTACAATCCGGTAATAAAGAACAAAGAACCCTGATTTCGACTCAGTCTGGTGTTTGTCTCACTCATTCATGAACAAAGCAGACCTAACAATTTGGTGACCCCGACGTGATGGGTGAGTGAACACTGGACGACGGTTTCTGTTTTTTCTGACAATCATCTCAGCCGGCTGATAAAAAGGTCCAGAGAAGCCTGTTTTAACAAAATTCTCTTTTTTTTTAAAATCTTTATGATTGTCAGTAAGAACTGGAGATCGGACAAATTAGACGACCACAATTGAAGGTCGCATGCCAGGATTGTAACACGTAAGTGATTACAGACAAGATAAAAGTCCTTAAGGTGTTTGAATGACATTTATTAAGTGCTTCGCAAGAAACTACTAGAGTTTAAAAGTCTTTATTGTGTCGTTGCAAAGTCCAATAGAGTGAGAAGGTGGTCTATAAACAATTGAGGACCTGAGTTTCCTGCCCTAAACTGGTTATTAAGAGGAGAAATCTCCCACGTGAAGGTTGGGCTTTGAAAGAAAACAAAGGTTCAGGCTTATTGGCCTCAATTGTATCTGAGAGACTGACTTATAAATGTCCGGTAGGTATGATAATGTCTGTACACTTGAGAAGTTAAGAATTTATTTCCCCAATTCGCCGTGGTGGAATACCACAGCAGACACTAGAGACCTTGAGACAACAAAAAAAGTACTCAGGGACGCCTGCCTGGTGAACAAGAACGACGACAGAAGGCTGCGACAGCTGTGTCCGGATCAGGTAGGAGATATTAATGAAAAAGTTGACAAACTCCTAAGAGACACCCAGTTTATTCGAAATACTTTTGATAAGTTAAATGAGGGTATTCCCAACATCACCAAGGAGATAAAGTTACGTAAATTCATAGATTGGTACAGGGAAACAGGACAAAAGTATAGCCCAAATATTTGGTTTTCTAGTTGTAATTTAACTTTCAGACCCCTTTGGGAAAACAGAGAGTGGAAAACGAGCAATCAGAGTATACAGGACAGTCTGAAGTCAATTGGAGGGCAAGACTTCGAGACTGTTCCTTTAAAAGATATTAGTCATCCAGCTTGCAAGGAGACATTTTTAAAAGCAATTTTCGTTGACATAGATCCCCTAAACGGACAAAAACCTAAATTAAAACAGGCATTAGAAAGCGGTCCCGCAGCTATGGCTGTACAGTTGCCTGCTAAGACTTTTGACCAAGTTATTAAGGAAATTAATCAGGAATTAGAGGAGCGAAATACCAGTAATGCGGCATTGGAAAAACAAAAAATGCTCCGAAAATGTGTAGACCGCTGGAGGAAGAGGGGTTGGTTACCCGGGGGCACTGAGATGTTCCTAACAGGTGAGGGAAAAAAAAAAAATTTTAAAACGTAGAGGCTTAGATAAGCTGGAAGAAACAAAACACAGAAGGGAAAGGAAAAGTGCCTGTTTCCAGTTTCCAGCCACGAAGTGTCCGGGTTTGCTCTCTCCCTCCCTCCTTTCACCCTCCCCTCTCTCTCTTCTCTCCCCCTCTCTCTCTTCTCCCCCCCCTCCTCTCTCACCCACTCCCCCTCCCAATCCCAATCTGTGGCGGTGCTGCCCTGAAATCCCCAGGTTGGGCAGGGCAGAGAAATACAATTTGGTTTTAATTTTGTGCCCACAATTCCAGCTCCGCATCAAATGGGATCCTGTTTTATCCTCTCTCCCTCCCTCTTTCCCGCACCCCCACCATTGCGGGATCAGGGCAGACATTGTGGGCTGACATGTAGCTCACTCGAGGTGGGAGGGAAGGAAGGAGTGATAGTTCCCAGTGGTGGGAGACCCAATCTGATCCAGACCAGTGATCACAGGATGAGAACCTTTTAAAACCTTTGAAACGAAAGTGTTAATCTGAAGACTTTTCTCCCAGTGGGGCCAGTGCAAGGCATTTTCTCTCTCTATCTCTTGTGCTCTGTGTATCTGCCTCTCTATCTCTTTCTCTCGCTATGCTCTCTCTCTCTCTCTCTCTCTCTCTCTCTCTCTCTCTCTCTCTCTCTCTCTCTCTCTCTCTCTCTCTCTCTCATAGTCTCTGGATGTATGTGATGTCATGTATGTACTCTGACAATAAATCATTTATAAGTGAGTCTTATACAATTAAACAAAACGGGACACAGAAAACAAAATCTTTAATCGCGAGTCAGCAAAAAAGAGGGTGAGAGACAAGGAGATGCAGTACCGCGATGTCCTAGCTATATTCGAAGAATTTGGTCTCCCTGATAACCCACCTATTATGGCCCCTGTAGAAATAGCTTGTAGACCCCCGCCCTATGCATATGTGGAGTCACAAGGTGCCCCTGGCACCCCAGATGGGATACTGGAGTCACGTCCCTTATATCCAGATATTGAGACACTGGGGTGTGACAAGAACCTCGGGAATAGGGACACATCAGACGAGGTACAGGCCCCTTTAATAAAAATAGAAGGGGGAGTAATAGATGTGGAGACCCCTCTGGAGTCCAAGAAAATAGAAAAGGAGTTAGAGATACAGAAATGGAACATGAAAAAGGTTCAGGATAACATTAAAAACTTAAACAGAGATATTAATGTGCTGGGGCAGATCAGTGAGGATCAAAAAGAATTAATGGTAGGTGTATTGAAGGAAGTGGAAAAGATAACTACAACACTGTCAGGAGAAATTAAAGCTGAAGGAATGGTAATAGGAGTAAAGGACGAAAAGTGTAGTACAGATGAGGAAACGAGATACGATCCACCATGGGAGGAAAGTAAAAGGAAAAGACTCGGGAGGGAGAAAAATAGACATGCCTACCTGGACATAGTTAGGACAAAAGAGAAAGATGTGAAACAACTAAACTATGGCCGAAAAGATTATCTTAGAGATGAACGTGACCAATATACCTTTGACCCTGAGACATTGGAAGCTGATAGGGACAGTGACAGTGACGAAGAAGAGTCAGAACAAGGTGGGATAAATAAATGCATGCCAAGAGTAAAGAAGGAGCAGAAATCCCCAAAATTGAGATATCAATGCCCATTACTGATCACGGGACGGGGAACTCAAAAATATGTACCCTGGTCACGAATGGACTTAGAGAGTTTAATGAAAAAACTACCTCCGTTGAGTAATGGGGCTAGTCCATGGATTTCTTGTTTTGAGCGAGAAACCTGCCAAGAACAATTAGCACTCGCAGATGTCAGAACTATCATGATAAGATTAAAGGCAGAAGGGGCCCTGAAGCAAATAGAGAGAATTGTAAGAAGCAGTAAATTGGGGGATGAAATAGAATTTAACCCACTTCGGAATAAATTTTGGGAAGCACTTAGAGAAACATTTCCTACACCCTATAGTTTGGATGCCTTGGTAACCCTTCAACTAAAGGAAGGAGAGACTGCACACGAGTATTTCACTCGAGCATGGGACTTATGGGAAACAGGGACTGGAGAAAGACCCGACCACAGCCCCTTAGGAAGGGCTCACTTTCGTAATGGGATAATAAACGGACTACCTGCTACGGTTCAAGCAAAATTAAGGGACATTGTGGGAGTAGAGACAATGTCAGAGGATTTGTGGAAAAGACACCTGACACATGCAATCAAACGACATCGTCAATCAGAGCATGCTAAGTCAGAAAGTGCGTCCCAGAAGGAGGTGGACAAAACAACCGATAAATTGGTGAGAGCCATAGAACATATAGGGGTTAAATTAGCGGCCCAACAGATAGTCCCACAGGTCATGGGGCCAGTGATAAATCTGGGACCCCAAGTAAGAAATGGTTGGGAAAGACAGCTAGGTACAATGTATAGAGGGGAACATGCAGTATGCTGGTACTGCCAAAATCCTGGACACTACCAGCGGAACTGTCCGGAGGCTGGGAGAGCAAGGGGAAAAAGATTACCCTCTATTAGAGGCTATCGGGGAAGAGGAGGAAACTTAAGAGGACAAGCAAGGGGTAGGGGTGGACACATTGATGGGCCCCAGAGAATCGGGGGGTGGCAGAGTGATCAACAAGTCCAGGCACCTCAGTGTAATGACTATATTGAGGAAGGTGCTGAATTTGATTATTGAAGGTGCCCTGGAGAATCAAAAATCACGCCTCCCTGGGAGCCACCAAAAATTTGGGGGATGGTAAATGGAGAAAAAATTGAATTTATGGTTGACACAGGGGCAGCAGTTACGACAGTGATTAAAAAACCCCAGGGAGCACATTTTCGGGCAAAACATTATCTACAATAGGATTCTCCGGGATAAGGGAAACACAGCCCTATACAGATAACATCGACATGACATTTGGACGACAAAGGGTTAAAACGCCTGTCCTGGTTGTGCCAAGTTGCCCCATTAATTTATTAGCAAGGGACATTCTTACCAAACTAGGAATAACCATACAATGTTCTGAGAAGGGCCTTCGGTTAACATACCCAGGGGATACAATAAGAAGGGGAGGACAGTTTATAGTAATGACCCCATCTAACGCTTCAGAAGACTCTGTGGAGGTTAGTATTTTCTGGAGTCGGCTACTGTATGATGAACCAGGCCCAGGGCTGGTTAAACAGTTTTTTGAGTGGAGGGCCAGTATTCCTCGGTATGGGGATTACCATTCTCCACTAGATCCTATGCATGTTACATTAAACTATACCATCCACCCGGACCAGGAATATGAGGAGAGGTGGGACTCTCTAAAAGAAGGGAAGACAGAAACGATACATTGTCCATTTATCTTTGTAGGTAAGGAGGGAATAGCTGCTATGGTTGTCATGACAGAAGAACAAATGGAGTGGTTCTGCTTAGGAGTAGAAAGTGTGCCTCATGTGACCTTGGGTATTGCCAAAGATCATCACGCTCGACAGCTGGGTCCGATGGTAAAGGAAGCGATAGGGTGTGAATACAGGCAGACAGAAATCCCGGGATATTCCACCTCGGAGGGAGGAAAATTTGTCAGACTGAATATTGAAGCATGGGACCAAGTAGTGAATGAGAAAGTAGAAAGAGACCGAGCCATAGAAGGAGAAAATATTGATCACAGAGACTCAGACAAATATCTTTCTAATCTGAGTCCACATATATGGACAACGGGGCCCTATGATGTGGGAGTAATAAAAGGAGAGGTATTTCTAGAATTGGCCAACCCCGGGCAGAAACCAATATGGAGAAAACAATACCGCTTGTCGCCCAGTCAGGAGGAGGGTATTAAAGGAACGATAGAAGGGTTAATGGAGTCAGGGGTTTTAAGGGCGGCACCTGACAGTATGTGGAACACGCCCATCATGCCTGTTCCCAAACCGGGTAGAAAAGACTGGAGGATGGTACACGACCTCCGGGAGATTAACTTGGCTACCAAGACTATCGGGAGACCAGTCCCAGACCCATATGTAGCACTTAGGGCTCTGAGTCCGGAGCACGAATACTATACTGTCATTGATCTGGCAAACGCATTCTTCTGCTTGAAATTAGCTGAGGAATGCCAAGACTGGTTCACTTTCACTTACCAAGCACATCGGTACACATACACTAGATTACCTCAGGGTTATAAGGACAGTCCAGGACTGTTCAATCAGGCCCTTAGCGAAATCCTAATGAAATTAAAGCTCCCGGAAGATGTTACACTGATTCAGTATGTAGACGACCTACTATTAGCAGGGAAAACACCACATGAGTGCCTGACAGGGACAGCAGTTTTACTCAAGGGGTTAGGCGAGGCTGGATTTAAAGTAAAAAGGTCGAAATGTCAGATCGGAAGGAGGGTGGTAACTTTCCTAGGAAGACTCGTGGGTAAAAACGGTACGGCCATGTCTGAGGCACATAGAGAAAAGATACTAGGGTATCGAAAACCTACTACAGTACAGGTCATGCTTCCCCGGGCTCTGAGCCTAATTAAGGTGGCGGGCCATTCCCCAGATAACACAAAGGAAGGGAAGGGAAACACGGCGGCTGACAGGGCAGCCAAACAGGTTACTGGTTATCATGAACATATACAGGGGATGATTTTGAGGTCCCATAACAAAAAAAATGTATCTGAAACTAAGGAGACTTGTAGCAGATTGAATGACTACACAGATGAGAAGGGAGAGGGACCCCCACCGAATATTGAGCACCTAATAGAAATACAGGAAAAAGCTAGCCCAAGTGAGAAAGAGGAATGGATGAAACGCGGTGCCACTCGACAGGAGATCAGCTATGAAAATCAGACAGTACATGTTTGGCGCTCCCCTATAGGTACGATAGTTGCCCCTCGTCAATTACTCCCACTATTATTTGAAGAAGCTCATGGGCCGACTCACATTAGCGCCACCAAAACTTATAATACGCTTAAACAACATTGGTGGAATCCCCACTTACGCGAGCACATTGACAACTTTAGAGCTGAATGTACTATCTGCAACGGGCATAACCAAAGGATCACCTTACCCCACCCGCTTTTACGATTTCCAGTACCGACAGCCCCGTGGAAAGAGATCTATATTGACTATACAGATATGGGTACTGACCTTAGGACAAAGGAGGGTTACCGATATCTTTTAGTGGCAGTAGATAGGTTCTCACGATGGGTGGAGGCTATTCCAACAAAGAAAGAAGATGCGGATAGTGTAATAGGCTGGCTAACGCGAGAGTTAATACCCCGCTATGGAGTCCCCAGCAGGATATGCTCTGATAATGGGTCTCATTTTAAGAATGAGCTGATCCGACAGGTTGAAGAATACCTAGGGATCAAACACCGTTTTGGTAGTGTCTATAGGCCTGAGAGCCAGGGGTTAGTAGAAAGGGCAAACAGAACGATAAAATCTAAATTAGGGAAAGTTTTAGGGGGGACCAGGTTGAATTGGGTTGAGGCATTGCCATTAGTACTGATGTCTATGCGACAAGAGAAGGCCAAAGATACCTTCCTGTCACCGCATGAGATTCTAACGGGTCGACCCATGCCCGGTCCAAAGACTGATCCAGCATGGGTTAAGTTGTGGGAAGAAAGGGAAGTGGAACTAGATCATTATATGCAGATGCTGGGTAATATGGTTGCTTTAGTTTCACAACAGGTGGCGAATGCTAGTAAGGAGAACCCGGACGCCGAAAGAGTTCCAGTAAAGGAGGGAGACCTGGTGTATATCCGTAAACCAGGTAAAGTACATTGGACTGAATTTAGGTGGTCTGGACCATACACTGTTACCGCCGTAACAGATAGGTCGGTAAGAATTGACAAACCAGGGGATCATAATTGGCATCATTTTGCCTACTGTTCCAAGGCAAAACAGCACGTAGCCAGCCTTGATAGAATTGATGAGACTCATGCAGACGATACCGGGGGCCCTATGGGCAGTACTACTAATGGGATGCCAGATAAGTCAGCAGAATAGCTCGGATTCCTGCGGGGCCAAAGTTATTCTAAAGGTAGACATAGACAGGGATAACACCTTCCAGTTCGATCTATGCAGTATAATAGCGTGTGGTTAGAATGAGGCGTCCTGGAGAGGATATGATGTTTACATGTGTGCCTTTCAAATAGGATATCCTAAATGGGGTCTACATGTCTGTCCGTCTTGGGGTGAGGTTTGGTGGTGGACAGGACCCGACACTAGATGGATAAGAAAACCCCTTAACAAAGGGTCCAGCAAACCTTATTATAATTTTTTCACTAAAATCTCCCTAATACGTGGTGCTGTGACCTATTCACGCAACCCGTGGAATATGAAGGGATGGAGCTCTAAGACATGCGAGGGGGGCACAGGGAGAGAACATGGTGTCGGAGACCTCTTCTATCTAATGATTGGAGTGTCTATTAATGGAAAAGATCCTTGGGGAGTGGTGAGGTTCGACTTACTAACATACACAAAGGACATAATTAAACCCACTTCGAAAGAGGGGGAAGTGAGAAAATTCGACAGTACGAAGATGTCCAGGGGAGAGAAGATAGCAATTGAGACAGGTATTGATGAGTCAAACTCCTGGATAGATCAGATGGGTAAATATGCGGACCAAGCAGGCTATGGGAACTGCTGGGTCTGTGCCCGAGGAAGGCCATTATTACGGATGAGCAGATCAATTTTTGAGGAGACAGATGCTATGGACTGCGCCTTGAACCTAATGTCAGAATCCAACCCACTGAATAGGTGTCTGATATGGGAACAGACGTTTCCCATAGCTCCGGCTAATGTAGCTCCCCCTGTCTTTAGATCCACAGGCATAACTAATGTTACTTGTTTTGCCAACAACAACACAGCAGCGCACGTTTTCCATGTGGGTTGGCTGCCCAGCGACTCGTGCAGGACTCATGTTGATCTCTCACATAGCAGTAGTGCAACCCGCTTGACCCAGGCTAGGGCGGATATTTGGTGGTTTTGTGGAGGAAGAGTGCTGTACAACTGGCTCCCCGCTAACTGGGATGGTCGGTGTGCTCTAGTAACCCTTAATGCGCCAGTGCTGATTGTCAAAAGGCAGGAGGGAGACGAGGATTCCCTAGAATTGCGCCACACAGAGAGTTGGCTGTGGAGAAAAAGGAGGAGTGTTGGACTCTTGGGGCCGGGAGGAAGGAACCCTGATGGGGTATGGATTGATGCCATTGGCCAAGCCCGGAATATTCCGGACGAATTTAAATTAGCCGATGAGATTGCAGCTGGGTTTGAAAGCTTTCCTGTTTTTAGTGCAATTTTTCCCATCACTGTAAATAAGAATGTTAATAGGATCAACCTTATTCACTATAATGTCCAGCGCCTTGCAAATTTGACCAGGGACGTTGTTGAGGCAATACATCAACAACTGTCAGAAACTTCCCTTATGACACTTCAGAATAGGATAGCGATTGATATGGTCCTGGCAGAGAAAGGTGGAGTGTGTGCTATGTTTGGAGATCTATGCTGCACTTCTATCTCTAATAACACAGGGCCAGATGGATCACTCACTAAGGGGTTAACGAAACTTAGGGCATTGGCGAAAGAATTAAAAGCCCAGTCTGGAGTCTCCAATCCTGTTTTATCCTGGTTACAGGGAGTGTTTGGGAGATGGAGCACATTGTTAGGACAACTTTTGCTGGGTTTGTTCATTTCTGTATCAATTTTTATCACTTGTGGCTGTTGTTGTATTCCATGCATTCGAACGCTGGTCACGAGGACCATAGAGAGAGCCTTTGCTGACCGTGATGAACTGCCTCCGAAATATCAAGCTGTGCAGGCTGTGGAGCAAGACTATCTCACATTACAGGAGGCGGAGAAAGTTGCTGAGATCGATCTGGAGTCTGAAGGGGAATGTGATGGGAAGGAGGGATTGTGAATTAGATTGTTACACATATAATTTTAACCTTGCTTGTAACCTAAATATTATAACCTTGATTGTAGAACAAATATTATAACATTGATTGTAACACAAGCATTATTAATCAGATTGTAGAACAAGTATTATGAATTAGATTGTAGACCATATGTTAACTTGGGAATTTACTAATGTACGGGGGGTTAGCTAGTTTTTTGCTTGGGGGCAAATGGGATGAAACTTGTAAACGGGCAATGGGATCGGGGTGACGGATGGGGGGTGTACGCAAAGGAGGGTTGGGGGAGCCCTCGCCCACCAGCCGAACTACCCTGTGAACAGAACCCGTATAGAGCTTGGCAATAATAGGCGAACTAATGTAACGCGGTGGTAGCATAGTCAGGGCGAGATTGTCCTCTAAAGAGGACAAAGGAGGGATTGTAAGGTAAAACATCATGAGATGGGAATGTGTAAGGAGTTACCCTGTACAGGGCTGTAACAAGATGTGAATGCATCCTTGTACTTACAAGATAAGAGAGACATTGATGGATTGAGAGGCAGGAAGCTAGCAGGGAAAGGATAGCAACAGTTTTAGTCATTGGACAAGTAATGATATGATGATGTTCTAAGCACGTATCCAAGGGTATAAAAAATCACCATTTTGCTGATAACGGCAGAATGCATTCTCCGACTAACATGGTTAGTTGCAAGTGTTACAATCCGGTAATAAAGAACAAAGAACCCTGATTTCGACTCAGTCTGGTGTTTGTCTCACTCATTCATGAACAAAGCAGACCTAACACTATGGAGGCCAACACTGATGTGTATCTGAACAGTCAGGGTATCAAAGGTTATGGCAAGAAGGCAGGCGAGTAGGGTTGAGTGGGAGCATGGATCAGCTCAGAATGGAATGGCAGACCAGACTGTTTCAAGTGAAAACACAATGCTGGAGAAGCTCAGCAGGTCGAACAGTGTCCTTCATCAAAGTACATTACTCAAGCCCAAACCGTTGGTTCTGTATCTTTGCCTTTGCTACCTAAAGGCCACTGTTTGACCTGGTGAATTCCTCCAGCATTTTGTGTTTTTACTTCAACCACGGTGTCTACAGAATTTTGTGATTTACCACTTCTGCTTCAATATCTTACGGACTGCGCAGATGCACAATAATGCCAGTAGTGGATGAGGCAGTCACATTCTGATTATGTGATATCCTGTTGCATCACCATAGCAGCTGCGAACAGAAGAATTATTGTTTGCTCATCACACTGTAAGAAGGATGGGAAGGCATTGGAGATGGTGCAGAAAAAGCTCCACAGGATGTTGCCTGGTTTGGAGTGTATTAGCTCGATGGAGAAGTTGAACAAACCTGGATTGTTTTCTCTGGAGCATCAGAGTCTGAAGGGGTGAATAGATAGGAATATAAAAAAATTATATACATAGGGTAAATACACAGTCTTCAACCAGGGAGGAAAGGTCAACTGCTAGAGGAAGAAGTTTAAGGTGAGAGAGAAAATGTTGAAAGAAGATTTGTGAAATAATTCTTTTTACACAACCTAGAGAATGGAAGGAGCCTGGAATGCACTTCCAGGGAATGTGGCCGAAGCAGATACAATAGCAATATTTAAGAGACATTTAGAAAAGGCACATGAGCAGACAGGGAATAGGATACAGACTGCGTGCAGGCAGATGGGATTAGTTCAGATTGACATTGTTGTTGATGCAGGCATGGTGAGGTGAAGGCCCTACCCTTGTCCCGTTGTATGTTCTATACAATCCAAGGCATTACAAGACTGGATACATCTGGAAACAGCATTAATATTAAGCTGTCAATCAGCAGGCAGGGTATTTTGCCTCATTCTCTATTTATAAATATAAGTAAACTGGGGCACATAGAGACTTTAAGGGGATAAATACTGGAGCAATACTTGTGAAAATGGATGCAATTTACATTTAAAGATTTCAATTTAGCATAAAGTACTAAATTAACAGCTGTTCATAAATTGTCTGACTTTTCACTCTTAAGCCTCTTCATTACTTCCAATTTCCAACAATGCTTATCTGAAGAAGTGCATGAAATGAGCCTGGGATAATTCTTTGTCTCATTTTTCTTCACTAAGAAAATCAATTCTTCACTAAGTGTTTCATTACAGGGAACTGGCTGAGATTAGGAACTTTGTGCATTGGGGGAGCATCGGTGAAAGTTCTTATTAGATACTATATTTGGTAAAAATCAATTCCAAATCTACATGCAAAATGTTGTTCCCAAAAGTTTTATTTAATAAAAGCAAATTGCAATATTTAATACTTTTTTAAAATCAAATTTTTAATACAAGAAATAGAATATGTGGCTATTGTCAATAGTGAATATTAAATTATTCAAAGGTACCTTTCAAGAAATGTATTGAAGTTTTGTAATCCTAACGAAAACCAACCTCAGATAACCTGGTTCTAATAGTTCTTCCCAACTCAATATTCATTCTGACATGAAATTCAGAACAAATGAACAACACATGCTATCTAGCAACAAAGGACACATTTTTGATGAGTGTAAGGAGCCTGAGGACTTCCTTGTTGCCAAAAACAAGACTATTCAACCTGCTG
The DNA here is from genome assembly GCF_036971445.1 of Narcine bancroftii. NCBI lineage: Eukaryota > Metazoa > Chordata > Chondrichthyes > Torpediniformes > Narcinidae > Narcine > Narcine bancroftii. The sequence goes on from NC_091473.1 coordinate 98,639,701, forward strand.
TTTCCTCCACCTTTTGCTACCTACCAGGACAATGTTCTCCAGGTCTACCCCCATACCTCAATCCTTCTTGTTTCTTTCCTAGCTAATCTCGAATAGCCTTCAATCCATGCAACTCACTAACTCCTCTCTCAACCCTATTCCTTTTAAACTGCTTAATATTCAACAAATCTTTATATGGTGTATCAAAGTTCTAACAATTATTTGTCCTCCCTCTTCTTCAAATCTACCGTCAACACTCCTCTCCTCATAAAACAGCCTGCCTCTCTGATTTTAAAAATCTACCATCTACAACTTTGCTTTCTTCTTCAAAATCTCTTGACCTGAAACCTTCCAGATCTACACATATCTTACTGGAACTTCTTGTTTGAATACCTCCAATACAGTTCCATTTCATGCCGCAATACTGCAGCTGCTCAAGTCAAAGTCACCTATGATAACCTGTATGATTAGGAAAAAGTCTCAGCTCATCTTCAGTGACTAACACAGTTGACCATGGCATTCCTCTTCCAATGCTTCTACACAATCTTCTAGCTGCTGGGGCTGCTTAGCTTTCTTCCTATCCATCCAGTATTTTGAATCACTAAAAATGGTTTGGTTTTCTGGGCTTGTATATCCATCAAAGATCTATCCTGGTTCTTTCTGGATTTCATTTACATGTTGTTCCTCATCCAAATTCACATATTAGTTTCTTCATGGACTCTGAAAACACACAATTACAAATAATTACCTTGCGTGACCACCCTTATCTCAAAATCTTTAGACAGTTTACATAATATACAATACTGGATAAGGAGAAATTTCTTCCACCTGGATTCTGGCAAGATCAAATCTTGTCTTCTGCTCTTTTCACAACTTCCATTTCTTGGTATGATACAATTCCTGGCCAGAGTTACCTGAACCTAACTTAACCTTGCCAATGTGCTCACTGCCAGACTGAGATCACCCACAAATTGGAGGAATAACTCCTCATATTCTGTCAGGGCACCCTCCAACCAGATGGCATGACCATCTACTTCTCTGGTTTCCATTACCCTTCTCCAATCTATCCCAATCTCTCTCTCTCTCTCTCTCTCTCTCTCTCTCTCTCTCTCTCTCTCTCTCTCTCTCTCTCTCTCTCTCTCTCTCTCTCTCTCTCCTTCCCCAGCTTTGCATTCAGAGCCAACATCCCACCCCCACCCATCCTCACCTTTTTTCTCTCCTGACCTCCGATCCATATCCAATTAACATCTTTTTGTCTTTTGGTCTGTCCTCCTCCTCCTGCCATTTCTTTCTTTCTCCCCAGCCTTTTCATTCACCCACCTGCCTGCTTTTTATTCATAGGTTGAAGAAGGCCACACGCCTGAAAGGTTATATACAGTACATTTACCTCCTATGGATGCTGCAAGACCTGCTGAGTTCTTCCAATAGTTCTATTTTTTTATTATAATCACACTTGTGTGCAGACTTTCGTGTTTCACTTGACTGCTTGATGCCACATTCAACCTAGAGCTCCTTTTTGACACTCACATCTCTCCCATTACTGTGGCTGCCTTGCTATAACACTATTACTACTTCCTTACTTGCTATCCCTGGACACCAGCCTGAGATGACTCCCTTATACACACTGCAAAATTCATATCTTTCTAACTCTGATCCAAATTTTCAGGCATGTATCCTTTTCGTTTATCCATTACCCCTGTATTTTTCTGACCTACAGGCTTCCCATTGAAGTGATCACCCCATTTCAAAAACTCACATCTAGTTTTTAAAATCCCTCCTAGTCCCTGTGCTCTTCTCTGATTCATCTCACTCCTCTAATTCAGATCTCTTATCTTTGAACATAATTTCAGGGGGGCCTATGTCTTCAGATGTCAAGACCTGACGTTTTGAAATGTCATCACAAAGCTTCTATCTCTCCTTCCTCCTTTAAGTCACTGCTTAACCAAGGATTTGTCACCTGTCCTATAATCTCCTCATTTCCGAGCAACCCATCACCTTCAAACATGTCACCAGTTTCAACAGTGACACTGACAAAACTACTTTACAAAGCCACCCCCAGCATCATATTTTTGTTTATTACATGCCAGTGAAGCTTAGAAACTGTTTGTCCTTTTAAAGATACCATAAATAGAAGATATGATGGAATTAGAATGTGTCCATGGAAAATATTTATCAATGTAACTGTCACTGAATTATTACTGAAAACCAACTCCGTTTCTTTGAGGAAGCCACACATTTGTTGATTTTGATGATGTAACTTCCTAATAATGATGCATCACATGATTCTGTTCAATTTATTGGGTCTGCACTGGTTTTGTTTGTACTGTCCAATAGGACCTTCATTCTTTCCCCCCAATCCTCATGGTAAGATTAATATTTTTCACATTCATATCATTTGAAAGTTTTGGATATTTGCAGCAGACCCAACTGTAAGATTTAAAACTCATTGAATAGGGGAATGTAAGCAAATTAAGCATATGCATTAAATATTTTTGCAACACATGGTCAAGTTTTTGTCATCTCGATAATGAAGAGTATTAGGAATATTTACCAGGTAGCACAGGCTTATTAGGTTTTACCAATAGAGAACACAATACCTGCACTGAAATCGAGAAAGGAAAAGCTGTGCAGTAAGAGTCCAAATTGGCATATACAACAAACAACTCCAATATTTTAATTGGCATGACATTTGGAACACATTCATCCATTATAAATAATGCTCACAATTATTCAAACCATCAGCATGGAAACCGGGAAATTAAATTGATGGCACATGAACAGACTACCTTGCATATCAACTGTTGGTAATGCATTTACAGAGACATTGTATCAAATCAGATTGAATTATTTTCTTGTTTCCTAGACAACGAGAACAAGAATTAATGCCAGTCATCATTTTAAAGTTAAAGCATACAACTTCTTCAATATCGTTTGTAGTTGTTTCACCCTGTAGCTGTCTTACATCGTTAAATGAGAAAATCAGCAGATGCTGGGATCTAATGTCACCTATTTAACTCTCAGTGACATCTCACTGTGATCTACTTAGTTTTCAATACATTTGCCCTTGATCATTAACTCATCAAGTGCCATTCATTTTAATGAAAATCAATTAAAACATTTTGTGTAAAGTTTGACAATATAATAATGTTTAAAAATAAAGATGTTCATCTTTTCAAAAGTATATTTAAAAAAAAAACTACAAATATATATAGTTAATGTATATAAATCAGGAAAGTGACTCATAGATCAAAAATTTGTACCTGGTATATGCTCTCCTCAGTTTCGCGAATTGGTTCATGTCCAGCTTCAAATACTATGTACTGTAATATTGGCAGCACAAAGCAGAAAGCAAAAAGGCAAAAGAGTAGAAAAGCACATGGTGATTTAAGAAATTGGAGTTAAAAAAAACCAAAACCAAGAGTAAGACAAACAATTTCATAAGATTTTATAGTATAGCTAGATAAACAGATCTAAGTAAAAAGCATAGAATCAAACTGGCTCTCCATCAATCATAGATTGTTGGTTTTTACTACTGTTTTTCTGTAGGATACCATGGCCAAGAAATTGAACCATTAGCACCATTTTTTTTTAGGCAAATCATGCATGTAAACCATTTAATCTGGGCTAGTTCATGCAAGTGATAATCTCTGGACAAATTTGTACCTGTCAGGAAATTGGACTGGGCACTCCAGTGTGCAATTCACCTTACTACATCTTGTATCACAGGTCAGGCATGACACATTTCTACTTCTGTTAGGTAATAACCATTACTGAACAGTCACAATACAATTAGGAGCACCTTGCACTGCCATTTATTCCCCTTTATTTCTGTTTAAAGAGACACTTTGCTGAGATCAGGAGACAGGGGCATCAATAAATTGGAAGGGGTGAAGAGGAAATTCACCAGGATCTTTCCAGGACTAGAGCGATTGAGTTAATAGGGAGAGGCTAGTTCTTTATTCCCGAGAGCACAGGAAGCTGAGGGAAGACCTTGTAGAGATTTATAAAATCATGAGGGGCATGTTTTTACAAGGATGGATACTTCTAGAACATGAGCACATAGATTTAAGATGAGAGAGGAGAGATTAAGGACCTGAGGGTAAACATTTTCATTATGAGAGAGGTCTGAATCTGGAACGAGCTGCCAGAGGAAACTATAGAAGATGGTGCAATTTTGACATTTAAAAGACATTTGGGCAGATTTATGGGTGAGAAGGGCTTAGAAGCAGATCGACCAAATGCAAGCAAATGAAACCAGCATAGAATGACAACTTAGTTGGCACGGACAAGTTGAACCAAAGGGATGTATGACTGTATAAACATTTGGCAGGACTTTAATTTCTTGTATCCTTAATATTTTAATAAATATTGTCCTAAAATTTAATTCAGCAAAAATTAATTTTATCTTGAACTAGGGATCCTTCAATCATTAAAAAAAAACATTGATATGTTTGTTAGTTATGCTTTAATTACTCCAAACCTAGTAAAGATTCTAGCACCCAAAGGTATTTTAAGACAAGTGTCAAGAAGGTTATCTGCTAATCTAACCTTTTTATGGAATAATAATTTTCATATGTCCACTGCATGACCACTTTCTGTATCACACCATTTGAAGTTTAGCTCAGATGGGCAGAGGTGGGTTCTATTGGATTGCCTTTCCCTTTAAAATGGAATACTTCACGATCTGAAAGCTAAAATAAAACTGACAAGAAAAAATGGGTTTGACTGAGAGTCAGCCCTAATCCTCTGGATGGGATTTAACATTTTGATTGAATTGCTGGGTTTGATCAGTGTGTTTTAGAAAAGAAAATCACTAATACCGTATATCAAGGTCTGACACATACTTGTCTTTCAGAAGGATTATATTCTTTAGGGTGTTACTCTATTTGAGCTCTTGAAGGATTGTGAAATAGAGAGAGTGTTAGATCAATTGATGAAAGGTGGGTCTTCTGATACATTTGGAATCCATCAGGTTTACGATGTGAACAATTTCAAAGGAGAGACAGTGTTACTGAAAACATAACAGACTGCAGATGCTGAAATTTGAAGTTAAACACAATCTGTAGGAGGAACAGCATCACTGGGGGCGGGGGATGACTTAAGTTTTGAGCAGAAAGCCTTTGTCAAGACTGGGGATATGTAGAAGAGAAAGAGCAGAGCCAAGAGTATCAGCTGGAAGAATTTTGACTTTTTTTATATATCTTGATTTGGATAGAGATAGCCAAATCTCTTTGTAACTGAAAGATGTGGCAGGTCTCTCAGTAATTGGGGATACTTAGAAGATAATAGTAGGTTTCAATCAGTTAAATCAGCCATTCTCAATGGGTGCCATGCGTCCCTGTTCCCACCCACCCCACACCTCCCCCCTCCCCCCCCCCCCCCCCATCCAGCAGGGGCCATGGACTGCAATCATAAAATATTTTTAATGCAATTGGTAGGAGAGAAGTATGGAAGAAACCAACTAAACTTGACTGCTTCACAGGGTAGGGGCCCATAAACTGAGCAGAGTCCTAAGGGGAGAATGGTTGAGAATGGCTCAGTCTGATGACTTCAACATTAGAGTAGAGAGTATTCCCTTGAAATCCTCTGATTCAATCCAAATTGGCTAAGTGGAATTGGGTCATTACTCTTAAACAGATGAGCAGAACTTGATGTGTCTTGACTAAAGTAATGTGTTTTCACATATTCCTGATCACCATAGAGTTATAGCCATTTAAAAGCATGTTTGTATGGATAAGATAGTTCAGCTGTGTTGAGTGTATTGTGTTTGGACATACTGTATAACTTTGATTTCCTTTTAACTAATGGCTCCATTCTTAAGGAAATTGGATTGTGGTCAAAAACTGTTGAACTATAAACACATGGTAAAATAATGGTAATTTTTCTCCATGTCACACTTGAAAATATATCATCATATTCCTTCATTATTTCTGGTTACAAAATCTTGCAGCTCTTCACTAATAGTACTTTTGGAGAACGTCGCCACATTTCAGTGATTCAAGAAGTTACTTAACCAACCCTTTTTTGGGGGTAATTCATTTTGAATAATCTCCAAGAATGAATAAGAAAGAAAAGAATGGGGTGAAACATAAACATCTGCAGACACTGTGATCGTCATAAAAACACTCAAATTCTGGAGGAACTCAGCAGGTCTCGCAAAGTCCATAGGAGGTAAAGATATATAACCAATGTTTCATGCCTGAGCCAAATAAAATCATTTGGTTTTCATAAGAGAAGTGAACACACAATTGGAGGGAAAAAATACTAAAGAAGAAAAGCAAAACAGACTTAAAATATTTTTGAACCTGGTAAATTCCTTATTGTTTTTTTTCCTTATTGTTTTTTTTCCCTCAGTTCGTAAAAGGCTTTACTTTTCCCGTTCAGATACATGATATTTTAACGTGAAAATGATCTCCATGAGCAAAACTCAGTTTTGTGTAAGACATTCAATGGGTTCCAACACATGCATCATTGAAAAAAATTGTGAAAAATAGGGACAATTGCTTTATCACATTATCAAAAACCATATTGCAATTGCATTTGGTTTCCAGACCATTCATTATATTAATTGTGAATATTAAAATCTCAACTTTTCCAAGAAAGCAAATCCAGTTCGACGTTTTCTTATTTTTAATAATAAGTTAATTGTCTACGTTATTCAATTTAAGATCGTCAAGATTACCTGATAGACAGGATCCTCAACATCTTCCTCTAAAATTGTCTGAATTAGAACCAATCAGGAATGTAATAAGAGAGAAAGAAAATCAGCGCATGCATTGTCAAATGTAGTTCAGCAAAGTTCAGGCTACAGAATTTGTAAAGCAGAAGACAGGCAATTATTTAAATATTGCAGTCAATTAAAATATTTTTTATTTCTGGATTAGCAGCGAGAGAAGTTTAAACAAACATCAATTTTTCGATAATTTCACTTGAATCTTGTTTCATTTTGTATGCTTGTTATAAATGAATAGGTGTACAGCAGAACATTAAATACCTCCTGGTCAAGTTAACGTGCTTCGAGAAGGTCAGAATGAAATACAACTTACAGAACTAAACAAAAGCATTTGCTGAAGTAACAGAAGAAAAATCCCAACTATATCGGCCCATTAATTAGCATCTGCAAACAAGACCTCCCATTCGAAGCAAATTTAGTAATGATCTCTAAAGGCTATAAAATATTTGTCCTTTCAAAGATGGATCAGAAAAATTGGAATTCTTGCTAAGTCTTGGCAATGAGAGGACTTAATGTCATCTTTTCAAACTAGGTTCAAGCACAGGCTCAGTGAAAAGTAGAGGCTCATCTTCCCATTGAATTTCAACATGAAACTCCCTACTCTCATAACAAAATCTGTTACTATGAGATAGCTAGTTTTTTTCCTGCTCAAGCATTCCGACTGATGTAAAATTGAAGGGAAACAATGTGGCAAAGAAGCACCTGTGACTCTTGGTTACTGAAGTAAAGTCTGTGGTGGCAGTGAACACAAACACATAAAGTGTGAAGAAAACTGATTTTTCAGACTTTGAAGAACTGAGGTCTCTCCTGGAATTAGACGTGCCCCAAGGAAACTGTTCCAATTTAGGCATTTTCCAGAAACTGCTTGGACTGAGGTTATGGACCAAGTCAACGAGGCCATTTAGATGAAAATAAGGATAATAGTTTATTGGCACAAGCAAAGGAACGTGTTATTTGCTCTTTACTGACAAAATCATGAGGGATCATCAAACATGGCATTATTTATGGCACAGTTAGCAAATGCTGCATTTTTTGCACATACTTATTCAGTGCATGAAAGCCATAATATAAATAGAATGAGCTATACCCATGTCAATAACTCAATGATAGATGCCAAAACAGAACTATCAATAAATGTAACTATTACAAAAATAGAGGACAATGGTTTCTAAAAAGGATTGGAAAACTGCTGTCGTCAGGTGAGTCCCCCATAACAGCATCAAAATCATTGCAGGGAAGTGCTCACTCAGGGCAATAGGAAGGTCATGAGGGGACCTGAAATATTTTTGATGAGCATCTCCAGTCAATTTACATTTGTATTAATAAAAAAGGATAACCAGGGCTTCTCATGGACAAGGGAGATCATTTATGTTTGGAGCGAGCTCTGTGGCCATGTACTCACCCAGACTCGCATCCACAGCCACGTTTCCCTCCTTACTATTTGCATCCACCACCATCTTGTGACTTGTTAACCTACCACTCCACCAGCTTCTACATCCAACTTATTGTCCTCTACAATTTTTGTCACCTAAAACGTGATCCCACCACCAGGCATATCTTCCCCTCTCTGGCTTCTGTAGGGACCGTTCCCTCTGTGGCTCCCTCGTCCACTCATCCCTTCCCACTAATCACCCCCTTGGCACCTTCCACTGTGACCAAAGGAAGTGCCACCCTTGTGCCCACTTCTATTCTCTCACCACCAGTCGGGACCCTAAACAGCCCTTCCATGTGAAGCAACTCTTCACTTGTGAATCTGCGGGTGTCATCTACAGCATCCAGCACTCCTGTTCTGGCCTTCTCTACATTGGAGTGACTGGGAGCAGACTGGTAGATCCCTTCTCTGACCACCTTTGCTCTGTCTACATCAAAAACAGGGATCCCCACCACCATTTTATATTCAGGCATCTGCCTACATTTTGCTCACGGCCTTGATGAAGGGCTCAAGCCTAAAACATTGGTCATGTGTCTTTGCCTTTGCTATATCAAGTATGTGGTGTGACCTGCTGAGTTTCTCCAGAATTGTATTTTTAATTTAAGTTTGGAGTCAGAGAGTGTTCTAGCTACCAAATGAGTACTTTACATTGGTATTTACAAGGAGAGGGACATAGAGGATAGTGATAGGGAGCATCGTGTAGAGATTGCTACTGCGTTGGGCATTTTGAGATCAAGGAAGAGACGATGCTGGACTTTTGAGGAGCATTAAGGTGCATAAAACCCTATGGTCTGATGGGATATATCTCAAGTTATCTAAAAAACCAAGAGAGAAAATTGCTGAGGCTTTGTACATAAAAGAAAATAGGGACAATTCAGGAAATTATAGGCTGGTAAGCTTCACATCAGTGGTTGGGAAACTAATGGAGAAGATACAAAGGGATAGGATTTATGAATATTTGGAAAGTCATGGTCAAATTAGGGACAGCCAATATGGTTTGTGATGTTCTGCAAGGATCTGTGTTGGTCAATGCAAAGAGTATTAAAGAAGGTGTAAGGGATGCTTGGCTTCATTGGGTGAGGCATTGAGTACAAAATTAAGAAGATCATGTTGCAGCTGTATAAACCTTTGGTGAGGCTGCACTCGGAATTCTGTATGCAATCCTGGTCACCCCTTTTCAAAAAGGATGTGGAGGCTTTGGCAAAGATATAAAATAGGTTTACCAGGATATTGCATGGTTTAGAGGGTATGAGTTATGAGAAGAAGCTGGAAAACCTTGAGTCATTTTTCTAGAATGTAGGGCACTGAAGCTGACTTGATAGAAGTTTATAAAATCATGGGAAGCATTGATAAGGTGGAATAAGTCAGAATCTATTTCCTAGATGAAAAGCATCACACACTAAAGGCCACGTGTTTAAGGTGAAAGGGAGATATGTAGGGTAAATATTTTCATAGAAAGTAATAGGTACCTGGAATAGGCTACCTGGATGAGTAGTGGAAACAGATACAATACTAGTATTTAAGAGGCTTCCAAACAAACACATGAATATGAAGGGGACGAATATGCATCAGGTGCAAGCAGCAGAATTTTAGTTTGATTTTAGTTTGATTTGGACATCAGGCTCAACACAGACATATGGACTGAAGGGTTTGTTCCTGTGCTGTTCTTTTCTATGTCAGATGCTGTGTCAAGAAGGCTGCTAACATTGTAGTGAATCCTCATCAATCACTTCTCATCTCTACCTTCAGGCACAAAGTACAAAAGCCTGAAGTCCAGCACATCTAGGTTCAGGATCATTATTTTCCTAAAAGCTATCAGACTCTTGTACCTCCCCTTACTAGCCTAACCCTAACCATTAACTACTCTGGGACCATCAAAAGATTTATTTGCACTATTTTTTTCATTGCACTAACTCCAACTGTGAATATTTACTTATCTATTCTTTTTATATGTATTTTGCCTTTCTATCTTTGCATTATTTAATTTATGCTATTGTAGTTGATGAGGTGGTGTCGTGAAAAAGCAGCCTCTATCCTCTACCCCCAACATCCAGGTCATGCCTTCTTCATTCTGCTACCATCGGGGAAAAAGGAACAGGAGGTTAAAGACGAGTATTCAGTGGCACAAGGGCAGCTTCTTCCCCGCTGCCATCAGATTCCTGAATAATCAATGAACCAAAGACCTTTTCTTACTTTTTGTGCCCTCTTATTGTTATTATTATTTTATTTTTATATATATATAGTAATGCCATAAGATGGTTATAATATGAATGTTTACACTATGATGCTGCAGCAAAACATCAAATTTCATGACTTATTCATGACAGTATATCTTGACCCTGATTCTGGTTGTATCATACATGCCTGTGTGGCTGCACCATGTAAGAATTTTCGTGCACCTGTACATTGTACTTATGCACATGATAATAAATTCTCATCTCATCATCTCTACTGAAGGTATGGTCATTTTTTTACCTGATAGACTGCCTGTTCACATTGTTTGTCCTTTTGAGCCAATTTTTCCTTCTCTTCTCGAAGTTTCAGTTCATAGATAAGTTGGAAGAGGTCTCGTAGATCAAGAATTACAGGTTCAGCCTGACAGTCAAGATAAAAGATTCTTTTTTTAAACAAGACCACTAAGTTGGCATCTCTGATATATATATATATATATATATATATGAACAGAGTATACAACCAACAGTTATTAAATGTTGAACATAATGCTCTCATTTTATTTAGATAACTTTTAATAAATAGCTAACATGCAAAATCTTTAAGACTTGTACTCACTGCTTGGGATGTCTTTATTGCTACAAACCGATGATTTCCTTCTTTACCACATATATAGCCAAAGGCTCGGTGGTCAGTGATATCCTTGGCAATGTATGATACTTCGTGAACTGCATGGTGATGCTGCATAGCCTACAAGAATGAACATAGTAATATGAATAAAAGAAGTGCATTATGCCAATTAACTGCATGATGGAAAATTTGCCAATACTCAACCACTTAACATCACCCTGAGCTGTGTTCACATGGACTGTTGAGTGTAGGATCCATATTCTTTGTTGAAGTGACTGATGTTTATTTTGCCAGTAGGCATTTGGCATAATGCCATTTTGCCAAAATACTATTTTGGATGAGCACTTTTGTACTAGAAGAGGAAAACAATCCTTATTCCTGATTGTCATCGACTGAACCCCACAAATACATCAGCAGGATTAAGCTCAGTTATGATAGTTCTGTGGTTATAGTAAAACGGAAACTGTCTGTTTAACCCATATTTCACGTATACCCTGCACTCGAGTGGCAGACCGTTCTCTGTCTTCACCAGTAACATGTGATCATTATCACATTTTGTATTGATGATATTGCTGGGTGGTGGCCAGTGTCTAGAAAGCAATGCCCAGAAACCAGTTACTGATGTGAATAAAAACTTGAGGGTAAAGCAATGACTGTGGAACTTATTGTATGCATTTAATAAATCCAGACAAGCCATGTTAACTGTTCATTGGCAAATACCAGCTTCTTAAACTGAAATTTTATTTAATTATTCAAACTTTCCTGAACATTTGTGACATTATGTTTCTTATACCATGGTTTTAATCAGGAAATTGGGTCACATGATCTCTGGTGTGTTCAGCATTTCATGAGGGAGTGTCTCCACCATAATACCCCATTTTATTTTGAGCAAATGAGCACATTCTTTGTGGCAGAAAGGAACTTATATGAGGATTGCAATGTGGATCTCTATTTTGAATTGTGCTAATTTCACTAGCTCTCTTCTGATTTTATCCGAGAAGTTCTATAGGTTTATCATCATTGTAATTCATCTCACGATTTTCATTGAACATTTAAAGCTTTTGGGATAAATGAAACCAACCATGTTAGAAGGTTTCATTTCTTCTGAATCCTTTAACTGCAGCGTGGATTTAAGCAGGCTTTACGAATGCATTTGGAACAGTGAGTTATAATGACCACTGGGTTCAAAAATGAGTAATGTCTGTTTGGTCAAAGCACTGCAGTATGGCTGGATATGGTGGAGGCTGTGGAGGGGATGGGGAGGCTGTGGTGCATTGCAGGGGGAGGGTGGATTATTTTATTGATAGCACAACCCTTGTGCTATCTTTCTCCTTTAACTATTGCTCCACTCTGGAAAAAGCCCAAGCCTAATGAACCAGCAGTTTTCTGCAAGAGGAATAAATCAGCAAATGTTTCCTTTAAATCAATGTTCCAATTAACGGCACTACCATTAAATGGCATGGACTATGCTATCACCTTTTTATTTCTGGTGCTAACGACCTCAATGTTTCAGACTTCTTATTTTTGGCTATTTTATTTTTCTATATTTTCAGTTACTCAAAATACCTTTCTTTCAGCACTTAACCATTCTTTACACATGATAATTTCGTCACAATGTTCTTCATTGAATTGACATTGTAATCAAATTCTCTGCCAAATGACAGACAAAATAAATGATTGACACTACAGTTCTATCATGTTCCTGCAAAACTTGCAATGCTTTCTTCTAAACTGGTAAATAGTGACAGTGAGGCATTGATTTGGCAGTCCAAGAGCTCATTTTTATTCCTTTGTCTATACTCTCCCATATACTTTTAATTTATTTAGCTAAAAATTCACCCCCAGATCTTAAAAAGACAAAGAATTTTCAGTGATGATTCCTAAAGTTGCAGAATTCCCAAAGCCTACTCCACTGGTACAGATCTGAAAACTATCATATAAAATGACCATGTTGTGTCTGAATGGTGTTTCACAGATCTATTCTTGGAATTTTTTTGAATCTTAAATCAATTCTTTTTTTTTCTGGCCTGACAATGCTGCATGCTGACCTTAAACAAACCAAAGTGAGAGGAGACGAGTGAAGTCAGTAATTGATAATCTCTCAGGTTAAAATTTGCAACCATGTTAGGTATTTCTCCCATGATGTCAGAAAGCTATTCAAATGTGGAAACATCAAAATTCTGTTATAATTGAAATGGAAAACATGGCAGATGCTGCAAATCTGAAATAAAAAAAATGCTGCAAGCCCTCAGCAGGCCAGGTAGCATTCATGGAAAGAGAAACAGAGCAAACTTTTCAGGTTGAAAATTCCTCATCAGAATCGGTTTTGATGAAATGCTTTGGACCTGAACTAACAACTCTGTTTCTCTTTTTAAAGAGCATTTCCAGCATTTGCTATTTCTACATCAAAATTCTGTCTTATTAACATGAACACGTATACTCTCAGGGGAGCTTCAACATCATGATCGAGAATGAGAGGCTGAAATTATATTTTTCTATTTCACAGTTCAAGAGCACAAGTACAGCGCCTTACATCTGATGAGTGCTTACAGGGATTAATTCTGGTCTAGACAACTTAGCACCATAATGTATAGCACACTAAGACACCACTATGGAGAAACCAATGGAGACAACTGTTCTCATAAAGTTAAACAAGAAAGTCTGCAAGTGTTATGATTGTAGTTTAATTCACAAAAGTGCTGGAGAAACTCAACAAGTATCACAGCATTGTTTTTTTGGAAAAGATACAAAAGAAGGGACTGCAAATGTTTATATTCAGGTGCCTGCTTGCTTTTTGCTTGTATCGTGATGAAGGGCTCAGGCCCTAAATGTTGGTTATGCATCTTTGCCATAAAGAACACTGCATGGCCTGCTGAGTTTCTTCAGCACTTTTGTAAAGGTAAAGGTTCCATTACTGTCATGTAATACTGCATTTAGAATGTAACATACATGAAATCCTTTAACTTTGTCTACTGTAAGGTAGACAGAGAATTGCCACTTTGCCCAGCACCCCTCACAGGAATGAGGCCACAGCGAAGAACGAACTTGCAACCCCTGATTTACAAGACCAGTGCTCTAACCACTGAGTTATCAGAGTCCATAAAAGCTGTTCTGTTTATTTGTTTGTAGTGTCCTTCAAGAGACTTTGGAGAGAATTGTAAAGGTGATGACATGTTTAAGCACATATGAAATACAGTATACTCAGTTTCCTCTCTCTATAGGTAATAGTTTCAGTGCGAGTTACTTATGGTTGCTAATACTGTACCAATCCTTTATAATCATGAACTGTTTTCTTTAACTTCCCTTTGAGCTGTCCTTTTATATATTTAGGGGTAGAATTCTTCCTTCCAAAGCTCTATCATAAAATTAACATGCCTTCATATTAATAATACTAAATTTAGTGCACTAACAGTCTAAAATACCACTTGTCTGTCTTTGGGAAAATAAGGACATCAGATAGCATAGAGGATCAATGAAAAGTCTTCATATCTTCCTAACCTCATCAGAAAAAATAAATGGATGGATATAAATCACTAAAATAAATGGATGGATATACGTAGCCACATAAAGGAGGATTAAAACTAGAGCTCTGGATAGAAAATATATTAAACTTTGTTTTTTTAATACACTTCTTAATTTCCCATTTGGAAAAAAAAGGAAAGTAAGTCTTTGCTTTTGTTTTCTTCTTTCATCCAGGTTGTGGCATCCTTCTTCCACCCATCCAGCACTCTTCCTTTTTCTGGTTGCACCATTTACCCACCAGCCTCTAGCCTTCTGTTTCCCTTCCCCACCTGGCTCCATTTGCTGAAATCTTTTTATTTACTTCTATTTCCACCTGTCATCCATCATCTCTGTTTCAACAATCCTCCTCCCTATTCCCATCTGCCCCGCCCCCCCCCCCTTATCCAGTTTCACCGGTCACGACCATCTATCTCCCTTTTCTTCTACTTCTATATACTAACTATCTTCTTTCTACACTCTCAGTCCTATTGCAGAGTTCCAACACAAAATGTTGACCATCCCTTTGCCTCCACAGTTGCGGCTTGACCTACTGAGTTTTTCCAGCTGTTTAATTTTTTTTTGCCCTGTTGTTTCTAGAATAAGTTTCTTGTATCTCATGTAACACTCCTGCCTCTAATGTAGCTTGTAGCTCATTCAATCTGGGTACAGAGGATTCAAGAGTCAACTTATTGTCCTAGTAATTTCTTCTTTCTTTTTTTCTTTGGCTTGGCTTCGTGGATGAAGAATTATGGAAGCGTAAAGTCCATGTCAGCTGCAGGCTCGTTTGTGGCTGACAAGTCCAATGCGGGACAGGCAAACACGGTTGCAGCGGCTGCAAGGGAAAATTGGTTGGTTGGGATTGGGTGTTGGGTTTTTCCTCCTTTGTCTTTTGACAGTGAGGTGGGCTCTGCGGTCTTCTTCAAAGGAGGTTGCTGCCCGCCGAGCTGTGAGGCGCCAAGATGCACAGTTTGAGGCGATATCAGCCCACTGGCGATGGTCAATGTGGCAGGCACCAAGAGCTTTCTTTAGGCAGTCCTTGTACCTCTTCTTTGGTGCACCTCTATCTCGGTGGCCAGTGGAGAGCTCGCCATATAACACGATCTTGGGAAGGCGATGGTCCTCCATTCTGGAGACGTGACCTACCCAGTGCAGTTTGATCTTCAGCAGCGTGGATTCGATGCTGTCGGCCTCTGCCATCTTGAGTACTTCAATGTTGGAGATGAAGTTTCTCCAATGAATGTTGAGGATGGAGCGGAGACAACGCTGGTGGAAGTGTTCTAGGAGTCGTAGGTGATGCCGGTAAAGGATCCATGATTCGGAGCCGAACAGGAGTGTGGGTATGACAACGGCTCTGTACAAGTTAATCTTTGTGAGGTTTTTCAGTTGGTTATTTTTCCAGACTCTTTTGTGTAGTCTTCCAAAGGCGCTATTTGCCTTGGCGAGTCTGTTGTCTATCTCGTTGTCGATCCTTGCATCCGATGAAATGGTGCAGCCGAGATAGGTAAACTGGTTGACCGTTTTGAGTTTTGTGTGCCCGGTCCTAGTAATAGAACGGTGTCATATTACATGAAATTCCTTTTTTGCCTGCCGCATGGCAGATTCACCACTGGCAGGAATTGCCAAGTGTCTCTTACAGTCACTCTTACAAAGAGAGAGAAGTAAAAGAGAAGTAAAAGAGTGCAGAGCCGAGTCCCCGCTCCCCCCCCCCCCCCCAAGAGTCACCGATTGTCCGTAGGTTCACCTCCAGCATTTCTGCAGCCCTTGTAGCCGCACAGAGTCCAGTCCAAGTCATAGCAAACTCCCTCAGCTCCGGATGGTGATGGAGGTAGGGAATTATTTATTTGGGGGAAAGGGTAGAAAAAGGGATTAAGTAGCTGCAGAGTTAATAACCCAATTTCAAAGTGTGGTTTAGCCAGCAGACGTTAGCTAATTGCTGATTAGCATAACTTAGATGTCCTGGGGCTGCCAAGACAGGAGCCTACAATTTAATGCTCAAGCAGTGATTAGTAACAGTTTTCCTGGAATGTTATTTATAGCTTAGCTTCCAATGAAGGAGAGAATGAATTGGCTGAAGAGTCAGATCATTAGTACTTGTTAGGGGTGACTCAGGGTCTTAGGAGGAGGGCTCGTAGCTTTATGCAGGAGGCAGTGGATGCCCTGATGGTGAAGTCACAGCTAAGGAGAGAGGTTGGTAGCTGCAGGGAAGAAGAGCCCCTCCAGTTCTTACACCATGTGGAATCTCATAGCAATCAATATACCTGCCAGGTCAATCTATCAAAGTCACTGCTTTTCTGTTCCTGGACAAATGAACAAAAAGCACCTGAGAAAATTGTAATATTAGCCAGAGTTAACATGAAGGAAATCACTTTTAATCAGTTTTCTAAGGTTAGTAAATATGGATGCAGTACATTTTTGGATTTTACAAGGCATTTGGCAAAGTGCCAAGTTAACTGCTTGCTCCATCAAGGGTAGTAATATGTTAGTACCGTGAGAATTAGTTAAAGTGGAGGAGACAGTGTAGGAACAAATGGGGTAATTTTAATTTTAGCAGAGTATTGGTGTGCTAGACCCTCAGCACCTTACAATTTGTATTCAGCATGGGATAAATGTATCCACGTATACTGACTGTACAAAGTGAGGAAAAGTGAAGAATAGCAAGACCATTCACTTTGATAGGAGAATGGCATAGAGCAGGGAACAGACTGCTAGGAGGATTCAGTGGGTCAGGAAGAGAGATAGTTGATGTTTTGGATAGAGCCTTGTATCAGTACTGATTCATCCTGGTACAGGGTCACGACCTGAAACATTGACCATTCCTTTCCATCCACTGATGCTGCCAGACTTGCTGAGTTTCTCCAACAACTTATTTTCTGCTCCAGATTTCAGAATCTGCAGTCTTTGACAATATCAATTTGGCATAAAATAGGCTGGTTGAGCAGCTTCTCACAAAGTCCAATGCAGCATATATATTATATAACTGAGGTTTGGGGAGCTGTTGGAATATAGGGGTTAATTAATCATAGAAAATATGTAGAATATATGCTTATGTACTATTAATTTTGTATACATGAATCCAGTACTATGTAACAATTTAATATTTACCTCATGGTGAAGGGAAAGAGTAATGTAAGTAAGGGGCAGCCACAGTATGTAGCAAAGTTGGCTGATTACAGTAGGTTTAGAATTGCCTGCTCCCAAAATACAGAGAGAGAATATGTATGAAACAATTTAGTAGGAAGGTTAAGGCAAAAGGAGGTGTTGATTAGCACAGGAGATGATGGCCAGACAAGAACAAAGAGAATCCTGACAGAGATTGTCAGAAACAAAGAGAATGGAAACCAACTCAGTAAGAAGGCTAAGACAGAAGGAGGTGTTGAGTAGAACAGAAGAATATGGCCAGATGAGAACAAAGAAATAATTAGAAATATCTGGGGTATGAATTGATTTCTGATCTAAACAACAGGATATTCTGGTCTTGAGGATTACGATGGGAGCTCTACACCCCAGATATCTGCAGAGCAGGAAATTACTTGTGATAAATCTTATGCAAGAAATCTAGCAAAGAAAGTCAACTTGTGTTCTGTATGATAATGAAATCTAGCAAAGGAAGAAAGCCAACTTTTGTTCTGTATGATAAGATTGAGCTATATAAACTGTAGAGACTGGACAATAGGGGTCAGTCTTGGGGAATAGCTAACTGTGCAGGTGACCTATGAACTAACGACTGAACCAGAGCTTTGTTAAGCTTTATTCTTGTGCTGTGTAATAAACTGATTGTTGAACCGAATACCTTCTCCTATCACTTCATTTACCGAACACGCTGGACTCAGATGACACATAGACTAAATTAAGGGTAGGGTAAAGCCAGAGTCCGACAATTTGGTGACCCCGACGTGATGAAGATGGAGAAGTGACGGAAGAGAAAGAGACGAAACAACGGTCGATTGTGGTGTGGTGATAACAACAAGTGGCCACTCAACAAAAGGAGGTAAGCAGATGCCTGTTTAAACGAAGGTCTGCTATTGGCAATGATAAAATTGTGTGTGGTCACTACTCTGCGAAAGTCCTAGTAGAAGCCAAGGAATAAAGCTTAAAAAAAACAGGGGTTAGAGTCCCCTTGAGACCCAGGGGTTAGAGTCCCCTGGAGAAACAGGGGTTAGAGTCCCCTGAAAAACCCAAGGGTTAGAGTCCCCTGGAGAAAACGGGGGTTAGAGATCCCCTAGAGAAACAGGGGGTTAGAGATCCCCTAGAGAAACAGGGGCTAGAGGCCCCTGAAAAACCCAGGGGTTAGAGTCCCCTGGAGAAAACGGGGGTTAGAGGCCCCCTAGAGAAACAGGGGTTAGAGGCCCCTGAAAAAACATGGGTTTGAGTCCCCTGGAATAAAAACGGGGGTTAGAGTCCCCCTAAAGAAATAGGGGTTAGAGTCCCCTAGTAGAGACATAGATATAAAAGTTTGAGTTCTTGGCCAAATAGATTTAGTGAACATATTGTATAATAGTTATGTTTTTTAGTAGTGTGCTAAGTTTTCCTTGTTCAATATTGTATAATAGTTACGTTTTTTTGTTAGATTTGCGCTAAGCTTTCCTTGTTCAGTATTGTATAATAGTTACTTGTTTTAGTATTGTGATAAGTTTTCCTTTTGTGTTTGTAGGAAAGTGTGAAGGTTCAAGGTAAATTGACAGGGGGGCGAAATTCTATCAGGTGAGAGACTGATTGAATTACGAGGTCTGAGGGGAAAAAGATAGGAATGTAAGATGGAAGGAGAGGAATGTCAGGAGTATGGGGGATATGGATGGATTCCTCCATCTGTAAACCAGCAGTGGGAAAAAAACAAGGAGTCAATTAATGGGAGGACTTCCAAAGGGAGAGGAAGTAGGCTATGAAATGGTATGATCAGATATGGAAAGAGCTGCAGAGTCAGGGAAAGGTGCTGCTAGGATTAGAAAAAAATCAGGCTTGTATGGTATCTAAGAGAAGCCGAAAGGGAGGCAACAAAGGAGGTATAGGAACATGAGAAAGAGGGACAAGGGTCTATCTTGAATAGAAGAAAATTTAAACATCAGAAGGAAGCGAAGGAGCAGAGGAGAGCATATTTACATAAGATGACATTGGCTTGCATGGCTGTGGAAACAAACCTTCAGCATGCTACTAAAAAGGCATCCCCTATCACAAAGGAGAGAACGGAGGAGGAGATGACAGGGGAGGTTAAGCCATCAGCCCCGCTATATCCAAAGTTACCAGAGACGTTGCCTCCACCTTATCCAATTCCCCAGATGCCAGCGATGCAGATAAGTGAGGGAATAGTGATTGTCACTGAATTAGCAGGTCACGAACTCCAGGCAGCAAAGGAGAGACTAAAGAGAGTTATGCAAGAAAGGGTGGAGGAAATGAAGGAGTTAACGAAGGAAATACAGAACAATGTATGTAAAGTAAGGGAAACTAGTATGCGAATGGAAAAGACAAATGAGAGAGAGCAAGGACACTTGAGAATGCCTTCTCGGTAGGAATGTCAGAGGAGCACTCCACCCCCTTTACAGCTTGGGCTGTGGGAGATACAGCAGGTCGAAATGGTCGCAGGAACCACTAAGTGCCCTGATGCCAAACCATTTGCCAAACATGCTATGGCAGTAGGAAGTGCAATGCGGGATAAGTTTCCCATTCGCCCGGTGTCATGCAGTCCCTGACCTTTTCCATTAGGAGGATGAGGAGATCTCAACCTTTTTGAGTCAGTGTAAGGAGAGTTGGACCCAGCCACAGATCCCTTGCAGACTACATTATTTAGGTCTGCAGTAACGAGCGTGCTGCCAGCTGTAGTCAGGGAGGCGTTAGAGAATAGCCCTGATATTCCTAGTTGCTCAATTGAGCAATGGGAAAAACATTTGGCCCATCACATGAAGCATTATAGGGCTAAGCAAAAGGAGGACAAACAAATTACGGAGTCTGCACAAGTGCAACTCCTTAAGCTTCAATTGGAAGAGGCTAGGAAAAAGGCAAATGAGGCAAAAAAGAATCCCTCAAAGGGTGCAAACCAGATGATTCAGCAGCCACCGCAGCCACCACAAGGGAATAATACGAATTGGCACCGGCCCCAAATTGGGCACTGGGTCCCACCTATGGGGGCAGGACAGGAGGTCCAATGGGGGGAATTCCGAGTAAGAGGGAGAGGTCGGGGTGTTCCACGAGTGCAGCCAGCCGTATGTTTTGGATGTGGTCAACCAGGACTCTGGAAGAGAGAGTGCCCCCTAGCATGGGGTCTTCAGGACACTGGGGGAAGGGGATATGGACCACCACAATATGAGCCTTGGGTCCAGCCCCAGAGATCGTCAGTGCCACCCCTGGTACATCAGGCACCCCATGCGGCTCTCGCTCCGACGAGACAATTCCCATTGCTGATGGAGGAGGAGCAATGTTACTCACAGTGACGGGGCCCGAGCATCCAAGAGCAGGCTAGGTTGGCAGACCCCTTCCTGCAAATTAAAGTGATGGACATGGAAGTATCAATTTTATGAGATACGGGTGCCAGATTTTCAACACTTACTGGTGCTGAGTTTCAATCTAAAAAGTCATCCTCTAGCGTCCTGTTGATAGGGTTCTCGGGTACACCAGAAAATCTGCCGTTTTCTACACCATTAGTCACTTCTGTGGCAGGACAGACTTTTGCACATTAATATATTCTGTCGGCAATGTGCCCTACTAATCTTTTGGGCAGAGATCAGCTGGTCAGGTGTGGAGCATCAATCCTTTGCGGACCCAGCGGAATAGAGGTCACCTTTCCAAATGGGTATTCAATGAACTGTTCATTAACTACACTTCGTTCCAGTTCCCAGATGTTACTGTCAGCCGCTGGAGGATCCACGTCTGAAGGACTATGGGCCGACATTTACTGGCGGCTGCTGGAACCAGAGGACCCACAGAAGGGAGAGCTGCTAAAGCTTTATAATCAATGGAAGCCGTGGATCCAGATGTTACACCCATATACCCCTCCTTCGGACCCCCTCCATGTTACCCTCTTTTACGATAGAGATGGGGATGAAATTTATCAGCATGCCTTTTATGAAGAGGTAGAGGGCATGCAATGGGAGATGAATTCGGACTACATAGTGGTAGGAAAGGAGGGGGTGGCCGCTACGGTGGCACTGACATCTGAGCAGCTGGTATGTGATGGCCGGTGAAGCCATTCCTCATGTCACTCTTGCAATTGGCACTAATCACCAGGCAAAAATTTGGGACCGAAGTGTCAGAACTTGATGTCCTTGAGGGACTGGTCCGACACTCAATTACCGACAGTGCAGTTCTCTCTATCTGGTCAGGCGTACAGGATTTTGTACCCTTCAAATGATCGGGTCCTCCTTGAGTATAGACAGATTGAACACTTTCATGGTAGAGAAAGGATGGATTATCCCAGCTCTGCCCCTATGTTGGATTCTATCCCTGAGGACCTTTGGTCAGTGGGACCAGCAGATGTGGGTTTTTGCCAGCAGGTTGATTCCATAACATTTGAACTTTAGATTATACTTCCATTTGGCAGACACAGTATCCCCATAAACCCGAGGCTGAGGTGGGTCTGGCAGATACCATTGATGGCCTTATGTATTCAGGGGTGTTGGAACATTCGTGTTCAAGTTGGAATACACCCATCTTACCTGTTCCGAAACAGGACACGGGCAAATATCGGATGGCCCATGACTTAAGGCGCATTAATGGTATTGTGCGAACACCCACAGTTCCAGTACCAAACCCATATACCACCATGACTGCTTTAACTCCAGACCACAAGTGGTTCTCTTGTATAGATTTAGTGAATGCTTTCTTTTGTTTGCCACTGGCAGAACAGTTTAGAGATGCGTTTTCCTTTACGTATAGAGGTATAAAGTTACGTTATACTCGACTCCCGCAGGGCTTTATCTTATCCCCAGGGATTTTCAATCAGGTGTTGAAAGAACAGCTGGGGGGGCTAGTACTGCCAGGTGGGGTAGTTCTGATCCAATACGTAGATGATATCTTATTGGCAGCACCTGAGCCTGTCTCCTGTTTGGAGGCCACAAAACTCCTGCTAGTGCAGCTGTTCAAGGCAGGTTTTAAAGTCTCTCGTTTAAAGTTGCAATGTTGTAGACAAGTGGTCTCCTTTTTAGGAAGAATAGTCTCAGCGAAAACAACAGGGATTTCCCCTGTGCATCGTACAGCGATACTACATCATCCAAAACCTAAGATAGT
Organism: Narcine bancroftii; assembly: GCF_036971445.1. Classification (NCBI taxonomy): domain Eukaryota; kingdom Metazoa; phylum Chordata; class Chondrichthyes; order Torpediniformes; family Narcinidae; genus Narcine; species Narcine bancroftii. The sequence continues at coordinate 98,662,362 of NC_091473.1, forward strand.
TAAGGAAATGCTTTCGTTTTTGGGTTTGACAGGTTATAGAAGGCAGTTTATCCCATCGTATGGTGAGTTGACACATCCACTGCGAACTTTGGTGAATGAGCAGGGGATGAGGAATCTGGGAGCTACACTTGATTGGACTGCACAGGCTGAGATGAGCTTTATTTTACTTAAGCAAGCTCTTACAACCACTATAGATTTGGTAATTCCAAATTATAGACACGATTGTTGGTGTCCTTTTTCAGAAAAAAGGGGGTGGAAGATGTGTGCTCATGTATGTGAGTATAACACTAGATCTGACTGAAGACAGACACCCACCATGCACGAGACATGCAGCGGGGGTAACAAAGATTTTACAAAAGGTGGCACACATAGTGATGGGACATGCCCTGACGGTATTAACAACACACAGTATTGTAGCATTTGTGAGCTCGACAGCATTTACAATGACGTCACTGAGGCAGACGAGACTGGAAAAGATCCTGAATGCTCCAAATATTACATTTACCCATGAAGGCATTAATATGCCAGACAATATGGGAGAGGGAGAACCACACTGTTGTGAAAAGAGTTTCCAAGGGATATTAAAATAAGACCTGATTTACAGGCTTCACCTTTGAGAGAACCAGATGAAACCTTAATTACAGATGGTTGTTGTTACAGACATCCCACGGACGGATTAAAAGCCGCCTATGCAGTAGTACGGAGAACCACAGAAGGATTTGAAGAAATTATTACAGGGTCAGGGAGAGGAAAGGAGTCAGCACAACTGGCCGAACTACAGGGAATGATAGCAGCATAAGAATGGGCAGAAGGAAAGGAGGTAAATATATATACAGATTCGGCATATGTGGTAGGGACAATACAGGTTGAGCTGAGTCAATGGATTAGAAGTGGGTTTTTAACAGCAGCAGGACCCCAATTAAACACGAGAAGGATGTTAAGAAACCCTCTTGATTAAGTTCCTAATCAACCAGTACATTCCTATACACGGGTTTCCTAGGAAGATCAGGTCAGATAATGGAAGTCATTTTAAGAACAAAGATTTACAGGAGGTAGAAGCGATGATGGGGTTAAAACATGCCTTTGGAACGGTGTATCATCCACAATCCCAAGGAAAAGTGGAGAGAATGAACCAAACAATAAAAGGTAAGATCGGGAAAGTACAGGCAGGGACCAAATTAAATTGGGTGGATGCGCTGCCCCTGGCATTGATGTCAGTAAGGAGTTCGGTAAGTTATGTGACAGGATTTACTCTGTATGAACTACAAATGGGGCACCAGTTTCCGGGACCTGGAGCCGGGATTCATACCACAAAGGAAGAGGTAAGTCCAATGAAATGTAAGCTTTATTATGATAAACTAACAGCTCTGGTATCAGCTTTTTCACAACAGGTTACAAGTACCGAACGGAAAGGTGAAACCCCGATATCATCAGCCGTGGAGTGGGTTCTGCTAAAGGTGATCAAGGGAAAGTGGTCGGAGGCCAGGTGGACAGGACCCTACAGAGTGGTGGAGAGGACGTCCCACATGGTTCGACTACTGGGAAAAGGCGAGACGTGGTATCATTGGAGTCAGTGAACAGCAACGGACCCACCGACACGGACACTGGAACAGATTCGAACGGAGATGACTGAGAACCTGTGAAGCAACTACGGACTAAGAACTTTTTGAACGGGTCCCTTTAAAGAGACTATTGGATTACGGTGACTGTATTTCAGTATTTGAAGTGATATTTCTATATTGAAGTCAACAGAATTTAGGGGGCAGTGATGGACACTATGTTGGGACTATGGCTGATGTTATTCCTAGCCCTTGAAGGGTCTGGAGAAGGAAACAACTCTACAAAGTGTTGCGGTCAGCCTGGGGGGCCCATAATGAACCGGAACAGTACTTTGCGGATTGGACTGACTTTCCAGAACACTGTGTTGGGGCCCCCCACTGGACTGAAGTGCGTTCATAATGGCCAAGTCTAGGAGGTTAAATTTAATAAGGGGTCGTGGATGCCAGTCTTTGCAAAAACTCCTGAGGTCTCGGTCCCATAAGTTAACTGGTGGTTGGTCTCATTTTCATGAGACCAAAAGGGGGACTGTTGGAATATAGGGGTTAATTAATCATAGAAAATATGTAGAATATATGCTTATGTACTATTAATTTTGTATACATGAATCCAGTACTATGTAACAATTTAATATTTACCTCATGGTGAAGGGAAAGAGTAATGTAAGTAAGGGGCAGCCACAGTATGTAGCAAAGTTGGCTGATTACAGTAGGTTTAGAATTGCATCGGATGTCCCCCAAAGTTCCTCAACATGATTATCCAACTGCACGAAAACCAACAAGGTCGGGTCAGATACAGCAATGAGCTCTCTGAACCCTTCTCCATTAACAATGGCGTGAAGCAAGGCTGTGTTCTCGCACCAACCCTATTTTCAATCTTCTTCAGCATGATGCTGAACCAAGCCATGAAAGACCTCAACAATGAAGACGATGTTTACATCCGGTACCGCACGGATGGCAGTCTCTTCAATCTGAGGCGCCTGCAAGCTCACACCAAGACACAAGAGAAACTTGTCCGTGAACTACTCTTTGCAGACGATGCCGCTTTAGTTGCCCATTCAGAGCCAGCTCTTCAGCGCTTGACGTCCTGTTTTGCGGAAACTGCCAAAATGTTTGGCCTGGAAGTTAGCCTGAAGAAAACTGAGGTCCTCCATCAGCCAGCTCCCCACCATGACTACCAGCCCCCCCACATCTCCATCGGGCACACAAAACTCAAAACGGTCAACCAGTTTACCTATCTCGGCTGCACCATTTCATCAGATGCAAGGATCGACAATGAGATAGACAACAGACTCGCCAAGGCAAATAGTGCCTTTGGAAGACTACACAAAAGAGTCTGGAAAAACAACCAACTGAAAAACCTCACAAAGATAAGCGTATACAGAGCCGTTGTCATACCCACACACCTGTTCGGCTCCGAATCATGGGTCCTCTACCAGCATCACCTACGGCTCCTAGAACGCTTCCACCAGCGTTGTCTCCACTCCATCCTCAACATTCATTGGAGCGCTTTCATCCCTAACGTCGAAGTACTCGAGATGGCAGAGGTCGACAGCATCGAGTCCACGCTGCTGAAGATCCAGTTGCGCTGGGTGGGTCACGTCTCCAGAATGGAGGACCATCGCCTTCCCAAGATCATGTTATATGGCGAGCTCTCCACTGGCCACCATGACAGAGGTGCACCAAAGAAAAGGTACAAGGACTGCCTAAAGAAATCTCTTGGTGCCTGCCACATTGACCACTGCCAGTGGGCTGATATCGCCTCAAACCGTGCATCTTGGCGCCTCACAGTTTGGCAGGCAGCAACCTCCTTTGAAGAAGACCGCAGAGCACACCTCACTGTCAAAAGGCAAAGGAGGAAAAACCCAACACCCAACCCCAACCAACCAATTTTCCCCTGCAACTGCTGCAACCGTGTCTGCCTGTCCCGCATCGGACTTGTCAGCCACAAACGAGCCTGCAGCTGACGTAGACATTTACCCCCTCCATAAATTTTCGTCCGCGAAGCCAAGCCAAAGAAGAGAATTGCCTGCTCCCAAAATACAAGAGAGAGGATATGTATGAAACAATTTAGTAGGAATGTTAAGGCAAAAGGAGGTGTTGATTAGCACAGGAGATGATGGCCAGACAAGAACAAAGAGAATCCTGACAGAGACTGTCAGAAACAGAGAATGGAAACTAACTCAGTAAGAAGGCTAAGACAGAAGGAGGTGTTGAGTAGAACAGAAGAATATGGCCAGATGAGAATAAATAAAATAATTAGAAATATCTGGAGTATGAATTGATTTCTGATCAAAACAACAGGATATTCTGGCCTTGAGGATTAAGATAGGAGCTCTACACCCCAGATATCTGCAGAGCAGGAAATTACTTGTGATAAATCTTATGCAAGGAATCTAGCAAAGAAAGTCAACTTGTGTTCTGTATGATAATGAAATCTAGCAAAGGAAGAAAGCCAACTTTTGTTCTGTATCATAAGGTTGAGCTATATAAACTGTAGAGACTGGACAGTAGGGGTCAGTCTTGGGGAATAGCTCACTGTGCAGGTGATCTATGAACTAACGACTGAACCAGAGCTTTGTTAAGCTTTATTCTTGTGCTGTGTAATAAAATGATTGTTGAACCGAATACCTTCTCCTATCACTTCATTTAACGAACACGCTGGACTCAGATGACACATAGACTAAATTAAGGGTAGGGTAAAGCCAGAGTCCGACAGAGCTCAAAATGGATGCCTATGGTTTATTCAAGGCACCTCTGGAACTTTGTACAGAATATTGTTGCAACCCAAAGAGCAGTTTGTCACATAACACAATCCACAAAGAATCCACAATCAGCAACATTAAAGTCAGAATCCTTATTACATCCACTATGGGAAGCAAAACAGAAGTAACAGGATATTTATTTTGTGCCTTGAATCACAATGCAAAGGTGACCATGAACAGCATATACAATTGTATCAATCAGGTGACAGCTTAATACCCTGTGTAATAAATCCTGCCGCAGTATAAAGAAACACACATGTATGTCTTAACACCGGACCACGTCCTGTGTTTGAGACAAGGGATGAGGTTTTGAGGTCAAGTTTTAAAGCAAGGCCGAAGATTTTGAGAAACCAAACTACAGTGTAATTGTGGATCTGACAGTTTGCCTTAAATATTACAAGGAGCAACCAGGATAACAGGAATGGCCTTCATAGGAGACCCAGAGCTATATCTATTAGGTAATTTCCTGGAAATTGATCAAATATCAAATCACATTTATAAAAGTAGCACTGGCAGTACCGAAAAAAATGTATCACAATCACTTGGAAGTCTGATTCCCCTCTACTTAGAGTACGATGGACTGCGGAAACAAACAGTTGTATACCTATGGAAAAAGTCACATATAAGTTGAAGAATAAATATGACATTTTTTTAAAGGTCTGGCAGCCATACCTGGACCACATACCTGGACCAGATACCATAATAAAAAGGAACAAGGAAGGATATAAAAGTAACTATTATATATATTTAAAAATGTAGTTTTCCCAACTCTACTCTAGATACTTAAAATATATGTAAGCTCTGATGGTGAACGGATCTGTATGTGTGGTGGGGGGAGGGAAGGGAGGAACTGTTTTTTTTTTTGCTTTTCGTGTTTGTGAGAAAAAGTTTAATATATTGTATTTTTAAAATGTTACTATGTATAATTTTTGAAAAAAATCAAAAATAAGATATTAAAAAAAATTACAAGGAGCAGAATAAAGGAGTCCATTTTGGCCCAGCACCAATATAGAGCTTATATATATTGAAGCTCTGTTTCTTTCATACCATTACCTCAAATGCGTGTTCCTGTTAAAGGAAATAGATATTTCCTATCAACTATGTCAAGGCATCTGATAAGCAATGCACTTTAATTAAATTTCACCTCAACCAACGTAACACAAATATTTTTAATGTTTTTTAAGTAGTCAGTAGGGGAGAAGTATGGAAGAAATCAAAACTTGACTGCTTCACAGGAAGGGGAGCCCATAAGCATTGAGCAGAGTCCTAGTAAAAAAAAGATTGAGAATGGAGATGTTCTTACTCAAGTATAATTCTCCATCTGCAGCAATACAAACTCTCAGTACATTCACTAATCCCATCATCTTCCTGTAATATAAATTACCTGGACTGTACAGTTATACAGTTATACAGTTGCAGCATGGTCAAACTGTACATTTATGTACTCAGAAGAGCAACTTACAATTTCTTGTAACATAATTTCATTGCATTCAGTATAATTCCGGTAATTCAGAGATGGTGGACATAACCTTTTTTATGGATAAGGGATACTAGATGAAAAGTATGGAAAATCACAACAGTGCTCTGAAGTTGTTGAAAATAGGCAGCAAGTGTGGTGGTCCATCTGTTGTGGATAAACTCACTGTGATCTGCACAACTTCTTGCCTTGTCAACTTCATCTTGAGAATCCAAATGTTGTGAACTGACACTCATTCAGTTCAGATTTTATGCTCCAATATTCTGACTTGGGGTTCGTCATCAGTGGTGTTCTGCAGGGATCAGTGCTAGGATCTTTGTTGTTTGTTGATCTGGATGAAAATGTAGGTGTGCTGATTACTAAGTTTGCAGATGGTGGTGGACTTATCAAAGGTTATAAAAGAATATAGATCAGTTGGAAATATGGGCAAAGAAATGTCAGATGAAGTTTAATCTGGACAAGTGTGAGGTGCTGCATTTTTGGAACTGAAATGTAGAATGGAAACAAAATAAATGGCACAACTCTTAGGAACATTGATATACTGAAGGATCTTGAGATGTAAGTCCACAGCTCTGTGAAAATGGCAATACAAATAGGTAGGGTGGGAAAGAAAGAAAATGGTCTACTTGTCTTTACTGATTAATGCATTGATTATAGAAGTCATGTTGCAGTCATATAAAACTTTTTGAGGCCACATATGAAATATTAGTCACAGCATTACAGGAAGGGTGAATAGGTTTTGGAGAGTATGCAAGAGAGGTTTTCCAGGGATGTTGTCTGGATTAAAAAGGGTTTAGCTTTGGGAGATGTTGGACAAATTTGGATTGGTTTCCTCTTTAACATCAGATAGAAATATATGAAATTACAAGAGGCAGAGATAGGATAGTCAGTGAGAGTATTTTTCAGAGTGGAGTGTCAAATACAAGAGGGCATAGCTTTTAGATGAGAGGGAAGTTTGAAGGATAGTTACAAAGTTTTTTTTTCCACAGTACGTACCAGGGAGAGGGTGGAAGCAGATTCATTAGTAATATTTAAGAGCCATGTAGACAGACACATGAACCGGCAGGTGATAGAGGTAGATGTGCAGGTTTATGGGATTAATTTAAATTGGCATCATGGACCTATGGACTGTTCCTATAAATTCATTATCAGACAATCAAGTCCCTTTATGTACAGATGTTATTTCTGAGATGGAAATACATAAAAGCAGTTTATAATGAAAAATGAAGAGGACAATCTGACCAGAATTCCCAGATGCAGTTGGATGGTCTGAAAGTGAGGGGAAAAACAGTGTAAGGTCCTGACTGACTACAGACCCTGAACATTGCATTCCCTGCTAACTGGCAAGCTTCAAGTATCCAGCATTTATTATATCAGTTCACACTCACTTTGGAAATTAGGCAAAGTGCAAGAACAATGAAAGTCCTTGTCCACTTTGAATCTAGTATACATGAAGCATACTACATTTTTCACTGCATCCATTTAGAAGAGTAAAAACACTGGCTCTATGGATTGTAGTGGACCATGAAGTGTATGACGGCTGCACAATTCACGCCATGAAGTTATAGGGCCAGCGACCTGGGTTTGAATCTGGCGCTATGTGTACGTTCTCCCCATGTCAGTGTGGGCTTCCTCCGTGTTCTTTGATTTCCACCATCATTCAAAAATGTATTGGGGGTGTAGGTCATTAGGATGTAATTGGGTGGCTTGGGATCATGCGCTGAAAGGGCTGTATGCCTAAAAATAATTCTCGTAGAAAGTGGTCCATTTCTGGAATTCTTTATTCTGGACAGCTGTGAGGCTAAATCAATGAAGGTATTTAAAGAGGAGATGGAAAACATTGTGAAAGATCAGAGAATTCAAGGCAATGGAGAAATGGCTCAGAATAGGAGATTATTATCATAATCAAATTGAATGGCAGTGGAGGTTGGAGGGACCAAATGGTCTACTTCTCATGATCTTGTAAGAACTAACTGGAGAGATTAAAGCATGCTGAAAACCACTTGAAGGTGATTTAGAGAGTGGGGCATTCGACAATGAGCACAGGGTACAAGAGAACCTAGAGCAAGAAAGCTTAAATCAGCAACAATTGTCACGGTACTTGAAATGGGCAAAGGGGAACCAGGACTGAAGGGATATTAAGAAAAAGGTACAAAGAAGACTAAATTTTCAGATTGACTATGTCAATTAGAAAATCTCAAATCCCAAGGGTTGCAAATGGAATTCCCACTACATAAAATAGTAGTTATGTGAAAAGGTACAATGAACAAGCTTTAATATGTTATTTTCCTATGCAGCAATCTTTATTCACCTAGTAAGAATACAATTGATGTGCGTTCATCATCAGGAAACATGATGACAATGCCTCCACCCTCCCACCATTATCTTTTATCCTGTGGCTAGAAGTCCTAACCTTCCATTTCCTCCTTTAAGGCATTCCATAAAATATATCAGCTTTTAAACATCTGTCCTGACAACTCATGCGGGTGTCAAATCTTATTTGATAAAACTCCTCTGATATTATTGTTGCTGTATGGTGTATCAAGTAAGAGAGCAGGATGTACAGAATTGGAATTCTTTTCGTTTCCACATATGTTGGACACTACGAGACCTATTGAGTTCCTCCAGCATTTCTATGTTTTCACCACACATTCCATCTTCTTCCTGCAACCTGCTCTTCAATTCATTCCCATTTATCTTTTATACTTTTAGGATTTTAATGATTTTCAGTATCAAACTAGTTAACTTTGTGCTGCCTGGAGTACTCTAATTGCCTTAAAATTAATCATTCTGTGGATCATCATTAAGTATTGGATGAAAATCCAATTATTTTATATAATATCCGAGTGCCAAATGATGCTAAACTGCAGGCAATGAACTAGTGAGCATTAGTAATTGGGCTAAGATTATTCCAACGTGTTTCAAATGTGAATAATGGAAAATTTCACATTCTAAGTGTGAAAATTTCTAAGTGTGAATAAATCCATATTCTGCAAGAAAGAGTAATGTTCCAAAATGATGTGCAGCAATATAATCTGCCTAATCTGATATTAGCATGTAGATTGAAGGCCACAGCTTTGAGACGTGATAAAGCAAATATTATTTAATAGTACATGAAATTGTCATTGATTGTAGTATAATAATAGTGATGTTATTAAATTAAATTATCAGCCAAGATGAAATAAAATAACATTATGGCCAATTTGATGAATATGATAATTCAATTTTTTTTTGCTTCTGTGGGATTTGTGTTTAAAAGCAAGATCACACATGGATGATTTTTAGACATCTGAAAATCAACTTAACCACAAGTACATAGCGTTTGCAATGTTTAAAGGCCAAATCACTCCAAATGGATACATCTGTTGTGAGTCATTCCTCTGACCTCAAATCAAATTCTATGTTGTGTACATATTGGATAACTTTGTCCCCTGTGGAATGATTCTTTCAGTGTTTCTCTGGGAAAGATAATCAATGTTGGGAATACCTTACTGTGTCTGCAGACTTTTTTTTTACTCTTGGGAATACCTATTGTAGGACAACAAGGTGTAAATTTTGCAGATCTAGTTTTCTCTCACTGATCCAAATCCTTCACCTTCCTCCTCCAATCTGCCACTCTCATCGTACCCAAAGTATAACTAGTCATCTGATGATTCCCCTTCCCCCTTATTGAATGCTCTGATTTATCCTTCTCCTGTCTTTTCCTCAGGGAATATGCAATTATCCCCACACCAGAGTTCAAATGCCATGGCACTGGACTCAACATAACCTCCATTGGCACTCAAACACCTTATAACCCAATGTGGTCCTGTGGCTAACCTCCAAAGTCCATCCTTGGAAGAGGAAGATTGGGAAGAACACATTTAATCTTGAGTCTTCATCTGAATCAATGCATTGTGATAGCATCCAAAAAAGGTCACTGTCCTACCTTCCCACTTCTTTCTTGGCACATTGTTTGGGTTACACTGTAGTTTCCAAATAATGGTGACAGCTAATCATTATATCCTTCAAAACAAGTTTGTCTGGTACACTGTGACAAAGTTAAAACTGATTAATTTGAGAGAATTGTCTCTTTTCCATTAACAGATAATTGATATAAATGACTGAAAAGTCACATCCTAGAGTATACTAGCCAACAAGTAAAGATATCACAAAATCTTTAAAGTGAGTTTAAAGTGTTTTCCACTTTGAAAAGAATAGCTGAGAAAGGATGTCGGATAATTTATCAATATTGATCCCTATTCATCAGTGTAAAGGGCAATGATTACAAGAATAATTTGATAGCATTTGGTTACAGGCTCTTGATATTTTCAACACTTAGGTTAGCAATTCTGTAGCCTTAAACTTCAATAAAATAGATATGTTTGCATACACACATTTAACAATTAGATGATGTTATTTGTGTTGGCATATGACATGACTATATGATCGTAACGTGAAGAAATAAAACAGTAATGCATTATGCTTCCTCAAATCACTTGGGTTTATGTTATAGCCGTAGTAATAATTTATTGTAGGCTAAAGAATGGACCTTTTAATTGTTAGGTGCTTTCTCTAGCTTGTTCTTCTTTGTAAAGTAGTTGCTACAGCAACTTAACCCAAAGCAAGCAATCAGAGGTAACAGCATGAGAGCTGTCCTAGTTTTGAACAGTTAGCTGTGTCCCACTGGCGAGCTCATTTTTTCTCTGTGACACAGATAAACTTAGAATCGAGACAAGAGTCTAAAATTATCCCTAGAACTGTGAAGCATTTGTCTGGTCAATGATGCTTGTTAAAATGAGGTGTAACTCCTTAAATAGGTTGCCCTTCTACTACATACCTAATTGGAAATGAAAGCTATAAATTCAAATGAATTCTATTGTTATGTGCAAAGAAATATTTAACAAAGAATAACTGAGATAACATGAACATCATCCAATTAAGGTTTCTGTGCATTTAAAAAATATAATTTTCATTCATTTAACATGTTTTTAATTTTATTAAATCTCAAAACTGGGAAGCAGTGGGCAAATAGGTCAAACCAAAATGCCATAAATAAACAAAATGAATTTTTAGCAGGGAAACATAAAATAAATAATATTAAGTGAAATACAGCAAAACGCTTGTTATGGGGATTGGTAGATTTTCTGGTTGCTGGTTGCTGGAGATTGTGTGTTACATGATTGGCAAACTATTGATGAGGTGCGCTAATTTTAAACTCCGTACGTTTTGCCTCTATTTTCCGCAAATTTATTTGCCAGTTGATTGAATTCCAGATTCCATAGCAATATTCAAAAGCCATGTAGACAGACACATGAATTGGCAGGTGATAGAGGTAGATTAATTTAAATTGGCATCATGGACCTATGGGCTGTTCCTATAAATTCATTATCAGACAATCAAGTCCATTTATGTCAGACGTTATTTCACAGATAGAAATACATAAAAGCAGTTTATGATGAAAAATGAAGAGGACAATCTGAGCAGAATTCCCAGATGCAGTTAGATGGTCTGAAAGTGAAGGGAAAACAGTGTAAGGTCCTGACTGACCACGACCCCCAACCATAGTCTCCTCCTGTACCTGTGTCTTCACCTCTCCCACCTTATTTTGTTCAGAACTTTTTAAATCTCTTGGCCCCTTCCCAGCTGCTCTCCTTACCCCTGCCCTTTAAATACCTTCTCTCTTTATTCTTGATAACATCTCCCATCCTGAAACATTTCCATTATTGATGCTCCCTGCTGCATCCCTTCGGCTTCTCTTTGTTCACAAAAGTCTTGTAGTGGCCCAGATTCATTACCCAGCACACACATCAACGCCACAGAATCAAGGTTCAGTTGAAGAACAATTAGAGTAAAGTAGTAAAACAATTTCAGGAACTGAAAAGTTATGTTCAATTCGATATTTATTTTATTGGAAACTTCTAGATTCACAGCCTAGTATTCTTAAACTTTAATATACACATTCCGTGTTATTTCAGATCTCACAATTTGACAAGGGTTCAGAATCTCAGTCCATTTATATAACTAGTTTATTGTTCAGTGACTGCACTTAAAATGACATTAATTGTTGACAACACTGAAAGAATATTTTTGAAGATGTATATCCATTACAGTGTGTGTGTGTGTGTGTGTGTATGTGTGTGTGTGTGTGTGTGTGTGTGTGTGTCTGTGTGTGTGTGTGTGTGTGTGTGTGTGTGTGTGTCTGTGTGTGTGTGTGTGTGTGTGTGTGTGTGTGTGTGTTTGTGTATGTACGTGTGTGCACACACACACATTCATCTTACAACTCACAATCTGAACAGTGTCAAGATAAAACAGAACTTACTGATCCAGCAAACTGCAATTTACAATGTACTAACCTAAATATTATAGGAAAACACAAACATATTCCATGCATATTTTTTCCTTTATAAAGGAAGATTAATTTTGAATTTGAACAAATTATTTTAGGAAAATTGATTTTAGGAAGGTGACCTCTTCAGACAAAATTCATTTCTTTGTACATATTAAAGCAAAAATAATGCAGAAAAATTTGTCAGTATTGCATCATCATTAGTAGACATTTAACAAAGTATCTCCAAGCATAAGTTCAATCATTCAGTAATCTGCACATCATACAGCAATCAGTCTCAGTGAGATCAATTATCTCACCATTCTTCATTGCAATACTGGGGTTATATTGACGTATTAAACCATTAGGGATTTCTTACAATCTCTTATATACCATACCATGTTATTGGTAAATTGGAGCATGCCACAAGAAGCAAGATTATAATATTTGTGGTCTGAAATAAAATGTAAATAGAGTATGAAACACACAATTCTGAAATAAACTATGGAAATGTAAAATCTTAAACAAAGGGTGACAGTTATCTTTAGGTTCTGCCATTGTTTCTACACAGTTCAATTATTTAATGGATTCCTTTAGTCAGAAACCACAACATCTATGACGGAATAGCACACTTTCTATTTCATAAAAATGCAGGTAGCATATTGCATTTTGTGATGGTGTAGAAGAGCAGTCTCCAGGACATGGTCTTGCACCACTTCAGCTTTGTATGGGCATAAGCATCAAGAAATAAATGCCAAAAGATCACTTTTAACTTTGTAGTAGTAACGAATGTTTGACAACCTATTCATCAAATCTTGGTTCACAGTAGAAATTTATGAGCTCTGAATATGCTTACATCTTTCATGCATAAGGCTTTTTTTTTGATTGGCAAACAAGCTGTATAATCCAGCACTGCTGATTTCATACTGTTGACAGTTTCAGGACAAATGCTTTATTGCCTTCAACTTTCCATCTTGTTAATATCCTGTACTCTGGATCTACATCTCTCAATAATAAATATTGAGTTATATCAAAAACAGAATGAAACCAACAGTATAATTTTGTGGAATTCGGCCCTAAGCAGCGACCTATCCCATAATTTCCATGCCCCACTTTCCTTTTTGATCTCTCTGTGTGTAGCCTCCTACTCTCCTTCATAATCTCAGCGTAAGTTTGAGGAAACACACATCATCACAGGTTCCCAAATATATTTAGCATTTTCAGATAATCAGGCAATGGCACCATGTTTTCCTCTTGTAATTTTAGTTAATAATACCGCTTTCCCTTTTTATCGGAGTATCACAGGGTGTTCTTAGCTCCCTGCTCTACTTGCTTTACACCTCAGTGGCTCAGTAAGAAAACAGCACTGTGATTGATGATACCGAGGTGGGCTGTATAAAAAGGGGTGATAAGTCAGAATATAGGAGGGAGACTGAAAATTTGACCAAATGGTGCATCAACAACAACCTTGCACTCAATGTCACCAAAACCAAGGAGCTGATTGTTGACTTCAAGAAGGGAAAACTATATGTGTATGATCCAGTGATCATTGGGGGATCAAAGGTGGAGAGATTTACAGATTTACAATAACCTATTGTGTTTTTTTTAAGGAATAACAGCATCACTGAAGAAAAAAATAGAAAATATTGGAAACAATTGGGAGCCAGGCATGGCAAAGAAAAACCATTAAAATGACCTTTAATCAGAACTGGTAGAGGGACAAGGGAGAAGGAGGGATAGAAATAGGGAAATGTAATTGATATTATGAGACCAGATAGGTTCTTGTGTCAGTTAAGTCGTCATTCCTGGAAGAGAAGTGACAATGGATTCACAGTGATTTTCATGAATTCCAGACAGGATTCACACTTCACCCACCTCATCTCCCAATGTATTGAGAACTCCAAGCTAAACATATTTAAAAATCAAACTTTTCCAGAAACTTACTCCAGTCTTTTCATCAAAGATTTTTATGCCTCCGAATGAAATGGTCAGAAATATTCTCTGTTTGTGTTCTCCTTTCGAGCGTGCTGTAGCTGCAATACCCTGGTGGGGGGTAAAACAACATAAAATAAGTCTCAATGTGAAGAAGAAAGGTTCAATCAAGTAGCTCTTGGGTTTACATCTTACCAAGAACAAAACGTATTAGAAACATTATCGCAATCTGCCATTATTTCCCATATAGTTCAACGGATTCATTTTTTCAATGGTCTAATCATACCACGGTTTTGGCATTGTAATGGTCTTTTTTTTTCATTTTGTGTCAAAGCAAACCCTGGGAAATGAAATAACCGAACATCTCATATGGGAGGCAGTCAGTGTCGGTCTCAAAATAGTCACCTCATGTCAGTTTAGTTCCAGGAAGCGAATAGTAAGATCCATTGCAATATATAATTGGGTTACTTTTGATCTCATGTAATAAGTGGTAATTTTGCCACGTTGAAACAAGAATAAAATACAATTCTTTAGCACTTTAGTACATCTTTCAGAACAACTTAAAGTATTGCACAGGAACTTACTTTGAAGTCCATTTAATGTCAAACTGATAATCCAGAACCCACGCTCCTGTTCGGCTCCGAATCATGGGTCCTCTACCGGCATCACCTATGGCTCCTAGAACGCCTCCATCAGCGCTGTCTCTGCACCATCCTCAACATTCATTGGAATGACTTCATCACCAACATCGAAGTACTCAAGCTGGCAGAGTCTGCAAGCATCGAATCCACGCTGCTGAAGACCCAACTGCGCTGGGTGGGTCACGTCCCCAGAAAGGAGGACCATCGCTTTCCCAAGATCGTGTTCTATGGCGAGCTCTCCACTGGCCACCGAGACAGAGGTGCACCAAAGAAGAGGTACAAGGACTGCTTAAAGAAATCTCTTGGTGCCTGCCACATTGACCACTGCCAGTGGGCTGATCTCGCCTCCAACCGCGCATCTTGGCGCCTCACAGTTCAGCGGGCAGCAACCACCTTTGAAGAAGACCGCAGAGCCCACCTCACTGACAAAAGACAAAGGACGAAAAACCCAATACCCAACCCCAACCAACCAATTTTCCCTTGCAACCGCTGCAACCGTGCCTGCCTGTCCCGCATCAGACTTGTCAGTCACCAACGAGCCTGCATCAGACGTGGACATACCCCTCCATAAATATTCATCTGCGAAGCCAAGCCAAAGAAAGAAAGATAATCCAGAACCATGAGGTACACAACATGCCATATGATGAATAACCAGTTCATCTGTTTCATTGGAAGGGAAAATGTGGTCAGAAATAAAACCAATTCATTGAATTGAATGATGACACGCGACAATAAGAAATAGTTAACCAGTGACTTACATGCTTAAAAAAATAAAAGCATCCAATTGATCCCCATGTCTGCTTTTCCTTTCAATAAGATCACAGCTGATTTTTTTTTCTCAACACCATTTTCCTGTAATAACTCCTGAGTATTGACTCCCTTAAAACCTATTGATCCCTATCTCAGCTACTGAATCTCCACAGGAGTAAAACACGAAAGTCTGCAGACACCATGATTGAAGTAAAAACACAATGCTGGAGAAACTCATCAGGTCAAACAGTGTACTTTAAATAAACAATGTTTTAGGATTGAGCCCTTCATTAAGGTATGGAAAAATGTAGGTATGTGCCCAAACAAAATGTTGAGGGGGAGGAGCACAGTCCCACGGACAGTAGGCAATAGGTGGATAAGGGAGGGAGAGCACATCAGTAAGCAGGAGGAAGGGGAAGGCTCTGAGAATGGAAAGGAAAGCTGGAGGAAAGAAGATAGAGGAAATGGGAAGGGACAGAAAATGGGAGAAGGCTAGCAGAAACTGGAGGTCGATGTTAATGCCATCCAGATAGAGAGTCCCAAGACAGAAAATTAATTGTTGCTCCTCCAATTTACAGGTAGACTTGGTATGACAGTACATGAGGAAATGGACAGACATGTTAGTGCAGGAATGGGGCACAGAATTGAAATGGTTGGCCACTGGGAGATCCCTATCCCTGATGTGGACAGAGAGAAGGTGCTCAGCAAAGAGATCTCCCAGTCTGCGTCCAGTCTCCAGTTCTCATGGGAAGAGAATTCCAAAGATTCCCCACTCTCTGGATAAAGTGATTTCTGTCCTGAGCAGCTGACTCTATATTTTGAAACTGTAACTACTGCTTATAAAGGAAAACATCATCCCCATGCCTACATACCTGCACAATTGTACTCTGGAAGAATTTGGTGCATTTTAGTGAGATCTATCCTCACTCTTCTAAACACCCAAGAGTTCAAGTATAGCCTATTTAATCTCACTTTACTCAACAAATTTGTTCTCCAAGATTTGCTGAATTTTCATTGGATTTCCTCAATCCCAAGTCTATCCATCCTTGGTTGGAGAGTTCAGATCTGTGCACATTATTTCAGACAGACTTTTGTAGGGTCCTATGTAATGGGAGAATGATATTGCTACATAAAAAAAAGGCTGACAACTACTCTCCACTACACACCAATAACACACTCTGTAGTGGAGAGAGTAGAGAGTACCAAGTTCCTTGGAGTGCACTTTACTGGTAACCTATCATAGACACACAATATCTCCTCACTTGTTGGGAGCGACTGAACGTCCTGAGAACATTGAAGCAGGCAAGGCTACTACCAGCCACCATCATGTCAGACTTCTACAGGAGCTCTATCTAAAGGTCCTGGCGGGCTGTATCACAGTGTGGTCCAGTTGCTGCAGAAAAAATGGATTGGAGATCAATCCACAGGAGCATAAGAGAGACAGAGAGGATCACTGGAGTCTCCCTCAGACCCCCCCCCCCATTGACTGATGAGGGTGGGCAAATAGTTTAGGACATCTTGCACCCTACACATAGCATCTTTCTACTCCTCCCATTCAGAAATAAATTCAATGCCACCAGAGTCAGCACTTATTAGACTGAGGAACAGCTTCTTCCCATTGGCTGTGAGAAGGGCGAACGACCAAAGGAACTGCTCACACTAACATCCAAGACTCTCATACTCACAAAGCAATATTTATTTATTTGTATATACGATTACTTGTCTTGCATATATCTAATTGACTGCATATGTGTTATGTCTGGTTGTGTGTTTGCATGTTTTGTACCGAGGACCGGAGAATGCAGTTTGGTCAGGTTGTACTTGTTCAATCAGTTGACAATAAATTTAACTTGACTTTGGATAACATTTGCTTTCATAACTACTTGTTATCTGTGTGGTACCTTTCAGTGATTCATGTACAATTAAATCAACATCCTTAAAGACACCAACAACTTTAAACATCCAGGTCAGTTTCTTTGGCACCCCTTCTAACTTATTGATATCCTTCCAATAGCTGGGCAATCATAACTGCACAGTATAATAGATTTGGAAGAGCAGAAACTCCAGCACCAATCCCTCCAGCATCCACTATTCAGTGCCTCCTAATCTGAAAAGAATACTTTTTTTTTCCAATAGTCTATTTCTGTAACTAGTCCTTAGTCCATTCCAGTATATTACTCCCAATATAGTGTGTCCTAATTTTACTCAATAATCTTTGTGGGGCAAGTTATCAAAGATCCACTGTAAGTTCAAATTTACCACATCAAATGATTGGCCTCAAACTATTCTGCTTATTACAAGCTCAACATTTTCTTAAAGATTTGTCAAAAGTAAATTACTTTCTTATAAATCCATGTTGTCTTTGCCCAAACCCAATTATTATTTCAGAAACATTACAGATCTTTTTGCTTCAATTATTCCCAAAAGCACCAGCCTTTTAACTTTTGCTCAGGTCATTGGGGACAGTTTTCTGTCATTTGTTTAGATCTTATTTCAAATGTCTGCAGCAGTGGCAAGGAACCTCGGTAATTAGCAAGTTGAAATGCCAAAAAAAATAATGATACATATACAAGAGATAAATAAAGATGATGGTGAATAAGTTCTCTATCAGCCCTGAGAACCATTCATTTTCTCGGTAATAGTGTTAACATTGGGATTTCTTAATTTCTCTGCTTCCTATACATGCAGCATTATTTCCTTTGATTTTATTGGAAAGTTTCAGGAAATGGCCACTGACTGAAGTCAAATTGTACTAGTCGTGAGAGGAATTATTTGCTGAACACCAACAGCCAATTCCCTTTTTGACATGGGTCATGTCCCTGATAAAGAAGCTGGTGATATGATCTGTTTTTGTAAACTCTGTCATGTCTACTCAGGCTGAGAATGGTTTTCTGTGTGTAATTGTTCAGAAAGAATCATCTGGACACAACACAACACACAAAAAAAAACAAATTTATTGTTTCTGTACCTGTCAGCTCTTAATTTTCTATATACAGGGACACAATCCTTTATCCAGACATCTAAAATCTGGAAAGCTCCAAAAACCAGTATTTTTTTCCTGATGCTGGTACAGTGGAAGGAGAGAGAGAGAGACACACATAGCAACGTGACTAGGTTAGGCGGGGGGAGAGACGGCAGTGCGACTAGGTCGGGCGGGGAAGAGACGGCAGTGTTCCTTGGGTGAACGGGGGGGGGGGGAGACAGCAGCGCAACTTGGATGGGTGAGTGGGGAGAGAGATGGGAGCGCGACTTGGGTGGGCAGGGGGAGGAGAGAGAGATGGCGGTGTGACTCGGGTGGGTGGGGGAAGAGAGACAGCAGCGTGACTCGGGCAGGCGGGGGAGGGAGAGAGACAGCAGCGCAACTGGAAGGGGGTGGATACGGCAGCACAATTCAGGTGGGCTTAAATCTGGGGCAGGTGGCTTTTGTTCTGAAATCTGGAAAAATCTGAAATTCAGAACACACTGTCCCCCAAAGGTTCCGGATAAAGGATTGTGTACCTGTATTAAAATGTGTCAGGATAATCAATGGGCTGACAAGCAAATACACAGTTAGTAAAACTGATTAAAATTATGCCTCTATTAAAAGCACAGAATCACTTTAGTATAAAAGTGAGGAAGTTCAGTAACATTATAATTATCTTAAAAGTATAAACACTTTAAAACTTGGATTGTACAGTGTAGGTGCCATGCCAGCATACTCTATAGGATTCTGGTGCAGTAAACATGTTTAATGAAAGCAGAAAAAGGTCTTCCAATTAACACGTCTGTCAACCATACTTCTATTTATTGGCAAGTGATTAGGCATCAGCTGTATATGATCCAATCAAATTTTTCTGGCATCTTTTAATGTTAAGAAGATGCCAGAGAGGTACAACAGAAAATTGGTAAAATAAGTTACTCACTTATCATTTGTGCATATTATATTTTCTTGAGAAAAATACCCTAAAGATCATAAAAATTCAGGGAACTCAATAGAACCCCACCACCCAGGCCATGGCCTTTTCATTCTGCTACCATCGGGAAAAAGGTACAGGAGCCTAAAGACAAGCACTCAATGGCACAAGGTCAGCTTATTCCTGAATAATCGATGAACCAGACACTGCCTTATATTTCATGCACTCTTATTTTTAATTTTTTTATAATGTCATAAAATGGTTATAATATGAATGTTTGCACTTTGATGTTGCCACAAGACACCCACTTTCATGACCTGTTCATGACAATAAATTCTGATTCTAAAGTACCGGTATATCAGGCTGAATTCTGAACTAGAACTGTCAAGGTAAATATTAATATTCTACTATCAACAATGCCTGTGCAGAACTGGACACAATCAGTGATCTGGGCATGAATTGCAAACCGACATTTTATAGTTTTGAATTGAATGTTTAGATTCAAGTTCTGCTCAAACTCATTTGCAGATCACAGTGAGCCAGTACGATTTGGCAGTACTTTTGAAACTAATAATTTATTTCTACAGTATATTCTTCTGCTATTTAATAGTATTTGCAGATCAACTGAAGAATATACCTTATTAAGACAAACAGAAATTTGAGAGAAATTAAAGGGTAGGTACTGTTTCTTTGCGTTGAAGGCTGCAGAACAATAGGGCATAGTCTCTGGATAAGGTGTGGGACATTTACCATAGAATCACAGAACATTACAGCACAGAAACAGGCCCCTTCAGCCCTTCTAGTCTGTACTGAACCATTTTTTTGCCTATTCCCACAGACTTCCATCCAGTCCATTGCCCTCCATACTTTTCCCATACATATATCTGTACAAATTCTTCTTAAATGCTAAAATTGAGCCCGCATTCGTCACTTTAGCTGGCAGCTTGTTCCACACTCCCACCATTCACTGTGTGAAGAGGTTCCTCCTAAACTTTTCCTCTTTCATTCTTAACCCATATCCTCTGGTTTGTACCTCACCTAGACTAAGTGGAAAAAGCCTATCTACATTTATGCTGTCTATCGCAAATCATGCTTTTAAATACCTCTATCAAACTCCTCACATTCTTCTATGCTCAAGGGAATAAATTCATAACCTGTTTAACCTTTCTCTGTAACTCATTTACTGAAGTCCGGGCATCATCATCCTAGTAAATCTTCTCTGTACTCTTTCTATCTTATTAATATCTTTCCTGTAGTTAGGTGACCAAAACTTCACACAATACTCCAAATTAGGTCTCACCAATGTCTGGTACAATTTTACCATAACATCCCAAATCCTATACTCAATACTTTGATTTATGAAGGCCAATATCCCAAAAGCTCTCTTTGCAATCATATCCACTTGTGACTCCACTTTCAGGGAATTATATATCTGTATTTTCAGATCCCTCTGTTCTACTGCACTCCTCAGTGGCCTACTGTGCATGTCCTTTTTTGGGTTGTCCTACAATGCAACACCTCACACTCATCTGTATTAAATTCCATATGCCATTTTTCATCCCATTTTTCCAGCTGGCCCAGATCTCTCTGCAAGCTTTAAAAAGTTTCTTTGTTGTCCACAACACCTCAAATCTTACGTCATCTGCAAACTTGCTGATCCAATTTACTACATTATCATCCAGATCATTGATATAGATGACAAATAACAATGTTCCCAGCATCGATCCCTAAGGCATGTCAGAGCTCCAGTCTGAGAAGCCATCATCCGCCACTACCCTCTGGCTTCTTCTGCCAGCCATTGTCAAATTAAGTTCACTACTTCACCATGAATAGCTACCATCTGAATTTTCCTGACTAACCTCTCATGTGGGACCTTGCCAAGGGTCTTACTAAAGTCCATGTAGACAACATCCACTGCCTTTTCTTTGTCAACATTCCTGGTAACCTCTTTGAAAAACTCTATAAAATTGTTTAAACATGACCTACCTCACACCAAGCCATGTTAACTGTCCCTAATCAGTTTCTGTCCATCCAAATAATTGTACATCCAATAATTCAGAATATCTTCCAATAATTTACCTACTACTGATGCCAGGCTCACCAGCCTGTAATTTCCAAGGTAACTTTTAGAGGCTTTTTAAAACCACGGAACAACATGAGCAACCCTTCAATCCTCTGGCACCTCATCTGTGGCCAAGGATATTTTAAATATTTCTGCCAGGGCCCCTGCAATTTCTACACTAGTCTTTATCAAGGTCTGAGGGAATATTTTGTCAGGCTTTGAAGATTTATTCACCTTTATTTGCTTTAAGGCAGCAAGCACTTCCTCTTCTTTAATCTGCATAGGTTCCATGACCTCACTGCTTGTTTTCCTTTCTTCCCAAAACTCTGTGCTTGTTTCCACACAAAGCTGACCACTCTGATCTTAATGGGGACTAATTTTGCCCCTTAATATCTTTTTTCTCTGAGTATACCTGTAGAAACCCTTAGGATTTTCCTTCAAATTGTTTTCCAAAGCCAACCTCATGTCTTTTAGCATTCCTGATTTTTTTCTTGAGGTTCTTCTTGCATTTTTAGAACTCCTCAAGTACCTCATTTGTTCCATGTTGCCTATTTCTGCTATATACTTCTCTCTTCTTCTGAACCCCAGATCCCCAATATCCTTTCCCTATGCCTGCTAACCTTGCTTTTAATGCTCTCTCTCTCAGAGAAAAACCACATGACCTTCTTAGAACAGCAAACTACACACAGACTGTGGCACCAGACCCAATCTTCCAAGTTTGTTCCTCTGTTGTTTTCCTAAACAATAATCCATTAAACGACAGCATGTCCAATTAACACCTACTTATGAAGTCCTTATAGGCATTCTTCAAAGTTTTTGCAAAGGCACTCTGAGCCTGGACTGTCTGGTTTGAGCAGAGCTCTGGCATTTTAAATGAGATCTATTTTGAAGTGTTTGTATGTGACCTACACTAAAAAACCTGCCACAAGTTATCTTCTTTAAAACATATCTATATACAATATAAATTATAACATAATCCTTCACACAATGAGCTGCTAGTTCTGTTCCCCTGCAACTAAATGTCACCAATGGCTACATTGTCATAATTCTGCATGCTAAGCTCATCTGCCTTTCCTACAATACACCTTGCATTGAAAAAGATGCACCTGAGAACATTTTCACCATGTGCAACCCATTGACTTCTAATGGTACATGTAATTTTTACATAATATTTTCCCTCCTCCTCTATCTGCTCTGGTTCTCCTCCCCCTGAAAATCTAGTTTAAACCCATCGAAGCAGAACTAGCAAACCTTCCCTCAAGGATATTAGTCCCCTTCCAGTTCAGATGCAAACCATCCTGTCGGAACATGTCCCACCTTCCCTGTGAGAGAGCCCGATAATCCAGACACCTAAAGCCCTCCATCCTACACCATGTCTTTAGTCACGTTAAGCTGTATTATCCTTCTATTTCTAACCTCACTAGTATGTGGCATGGGTAGCAATCCTGATATCAGAACCCTGGAAGTCCTGTCCTTAACCTAGCACCTGACTCCCTGAACTCTCCTTGCAGGATCTCCTCATCCATCCTACTCGTGTCATTGGTCCCTATATGGACCACGACATAGAACATAGAGCACTACAGCACAGTACAGACCCTTTGGCCCTTAATGTTGTGCTGACCCATATATCCCTAAAAGTACTAAAGCCATTCTACCCCATAACCCTCTATTATTCCTTCTTCCATGTGCCTGTCTAAGAGTCTCTTAAATGCTCATAATGTTTCAACCTCCATCACCATCCTAGGCAAGGCAATTCCAGCACCTACAAGTCTCTGTGTAAAAAAAAACTTTATGATGTCTTCTCTAAAATTCCCTCCTTTCAATTTGTACAGATGTCGTCTGGTGTTTGCTATTACTACTAGGAAACAGGTGCTGGCTGTCCACTCTATCTATGACTCTCAGAATCTTGTAGACCTCTATCAAGTCTCCTCTCATCCTTCTACGCTCCAAAGAGAAAAGTCCCAGGTCTGCTAACCTTGCCTCATAAAACTTGTTTTCCAATCCAAACAACATCCTGGTAAATCTCCTCTGCATCCTCTCCATGGCTTCCACAGTTGACTAGAACTGAACACAGTACTCTGTGTGGTCTTACCAGAGATATGTAGAATTGCAACATGACCTCTCTACCCCTGAACTCAATCACCCTATTAATGAAGCCCAGCATCTTATAGGCCTTCTTAACTATCCTTTTAACCTGTGCAGCCTTGAATTTGAATCCCAAGGACCCTCTGTTCATCCACACTTCTAAGTTGATTTTGGGATGGGGTCCTTTGGTGAACTTCTGCAATTTATAGCCCAACTCCCTCTGATTTTGGTCATTTTCTTAATTATCTTTCTCTGCGTCAGTTGCAGTCTCCAATGCTGCCCAACAGAAAGCTTTAATTCTTGAGTCTGTAGCATCAAACTGGGATTCTGGAATATTGCGGAATTCTTTTTCTGGAATTCATGGTCCATTGTCACTGTAGACGATTTGAGGAATTCCATGTCTTGCAAAGATCGATTTCATGTATCTGATCACACAGGCAGCAGACATGCTGGGAAGCAGCACCATCTCAGGATAGTTTGATAGATAGTCAATAACCAGCAGGTAATTCTTTCCATCCAGGTGGAGCAGATCAGTCCTAACTTTCTGCCATGGCTCCTCTGGTAAGTTAGTTATAGTCTCGTGTGATATTTCAGATAAGTATCACAGCTTGAGACCATCCTGTCGATGTCAGCATTTATCCCTGGCCAATAAACAGCAGTTCTGGCATCTCCTCTTACATTTTTCCACTCCGAGGTGCCCCTCGTGCACCCTTTTCAGCATCTCCTGTCATAATGATTGAGGAATGACAATCCTGCTCAGTTTGATTCATAGATTCTCAAAGTGGGGCATGGGTCTTAAGAATATTTTAGTGGGGTGTGGAAAAAAATAGGGACCCCAGAAAGTAAAGCATGAGGCCGGTGCAGTCTTGATGCACTCTCTGCGAGAAAAAACTGTCAGAAACCGCGCTAGTGTTTTTTTTCATGTTATTTTAGGGTCAATATTCTTCCTTTGATTCGATCATTACTCTTATTACATTTTTCAATTCTAAGACATAATAAAATATTGATTAATCTGTTTCATGGAGCTCATGCTGTTGTATTAGTCTGTTTCAGGGAGGTCGCGCTATTGTATATTCAAAATGAGCAGACCAAGCAAGCAAAAGGTTTGTCGATATTCAGTGGAGTTCTTGAAGTTTGGGTTTATACCTGCTGTACACGATGAACGTGCACCATTTTTCCTATTATGCCAACAGACTTTGACAAATTAATCAATGAAAGCAGGCCGTATTGAAGCTCATTAGAGGGTAAAACATCCCAACCATATCAATTTGAAATTGGAATATTTTAAATCACTGAAAGAGAAATTTGAAAATAGATCAAAAATCATTTCATTATTCGCTGCATAAACTACAGCCTTGAACCTTACCCTTGAAGTGAGCTATGAAATTTCTCTGCTGATAGCAAAACATGGGAAGAAACATATGATTAGGAGGAACTGATTAAACCCGCAATATCATTGTTTCTCAAAACAGTTCTGCAAAAGGATGACAAAGATGTCCAAGCAATGCCATTGCAGTAATAGGACTGTCCGCAACAGAATAGATGACATGGGTCAAGATGTTGAAAAACAGCTTATTGAGAAGTTGAAATCACAAAAGTTCTCAATACAACTGGATGAATCTATCGTATGGGACAGTGAGGTTCTGTTATTGACATACGTGAGATATATTGATCAGGAAGGGCTTCAAGAAGAGATGTTATTTTGTGAATCATTACAAGCAACTACTACTGCAGTGATATCTACAGCAAGCTCAAAAGTTATTTGGATGAAAATGAAATATCAAAAGGAAACATTGTATCTTGTGCTTCAGATGTTGCACCTGCTATGATGGGTAAAAAAAAACCAGGATGTTTAAAATTAATGAAGGATGAAAATCCAAACATATTGGTTCTGCATTGTGTTGTCCAGCAAGAAAACTTAGCTGCCAAGAAGGTTGCTCTTGTTCTATACAAGATATTGCATTCTGTGATCAAGTGTATCAAGGCTATCAAAGCTAATGCCAAATGTGAATGTCTGTTTAAGCAGTTTTGTGTCGATAAAAATGCAGAACAGATTATTGCTTCACACTGAAGTAAGGTGGTTGTCAAAGGGAACCTGCTTCATATGTTTATAGAACGGTTTGATCTCCTCAGAGAGTTTTTGAAGGACAAACCTGAAATGAAGTTCTTGCCAACAATGGATGGCAAAGCTTATGGACATCTTTGAGAAACTAAGTACATTGAACAAGCAATTCCAAGTAGCAAATATGATGCTCGTTGATGCAAAAACAAAGATATTTGGATTCATGACACTTCTAGAATTATGCCAAAGGAATTTTCAGTCAATTCTATTTGTTGAATAAGTGTGAGGTAACTAATGCTGCTACAAATATCATTGTTAACCATTTGAAAATATTAGTTACCGACTTCAATAATAGATTTTGTGATTTAAAGGCAATGGATTTTCCCTCTTGGTTAACTCAGCCATTGCTGGTGGACTTATATGAAGTTCCATTGCAATATCAAGAGGAGTTATCTGAGTTGCAACATGATGAATCTGTGAAAACTGTTCAAAGTGAAAGGAACCATGATGTGGCCGTCTAAGACCCGAACTCGACTACTTTAGCAAGGGAATTATTGATACATTTTCCATCATCTTATTTAGTAGAATGTGGCTTCAGTACTGATAGTGATTTACTACATGCTAAGAGAAACCGAATGGAAATTACAAAATGTGGAGATTTAAGGTTGAAACTAACAAAATTAGTCCCTTGAATCAAAAGATTCTGCAGCCAACATCAGGAGCAAGATTTCCACTGAAGTGACAACAATTGTTGAATGTGTGTTTGAGATGGTTGACATATTGAAGTAGTAGTTGAATATGAAATATTTGTTCCAGTGTATTTCCAACCTTAATTGCATTGAAGTACACTTGCAGTAAATGATCTAATTAAAACTTCTTTTGAATATTATAGGGAGTTTAGAAGAAGGACCACTAAGGGTGTAATCTCTGGATTGCTTCTTGTGCCACGTGACAGAGGGTAGGAATAGAATCACATGGAGGTTAAATATGTGGCTAAAGGGGTGGAGAAAGAGACAGGGATTCAAGTTCTTGGACCACTGGGACCTATTTTGGGGGAGATGGGACCTATACCGTAATGATGGGTTATATCTGAACCCCAGAGGGACCAGTCTCCTGGCTGGGGCATTTGCTAGGGCTACCAAAGGAGCTTTAAACTAGTATGGTTGGGACAGGGGTTCAAGTAAGGGATGATAGCAGAGGGAGGGTTTGTAGGCAAAGGAAAAAGGCATATTTACATAATTTGGGAGAAGAACAGTAGTAAGTAATGAATAAATGCTATAATGACAATTGTTTTGAACAGTAGAGAGGGTGATAGGCAGAAGGTAGGATGCGGGAGATCTTTGAGATGTATTTATTTCAATGCGAGGAGTGTTGTAAGGAAGGTGGATGAGCTAAAGGTGTGGATGGACACATGGCGTTATGATGTTGTGGTCATTAGCGAGACGTGGTTGAAGGAGGGTTGTAACCGGCAGTTAAATATTCCAGGATTTTGCTGCTTTAGGTGTGACAGAATTGGAGGAGTAAGAGGGGGAGGTGTGGCATTACATGTCAGGGAAGATATCACAGCAGTGCTGAGGCAGGATAGACTGGAGGGCTCATCTAGGGAGACAGTGTGGGTAGAACTAAGAAGGGTGAGATTACTATTGTAGGTGTATATTATAGGCCTTCAAATGGGGAGAGGGAACTAGAAGAGCAAATGTGCAAGGAAATAGCTGAGATGTGCAGTAGGAATAGGGTGGTGTTGGTTGGGGATTTCAATTTTCCTAACATAGATTGGGAAACACAGTCAGTAAGAGGGCAGGATGGCTTAGTTTATACAATGTGTTCAGGACTGCTTTTTGCAGCAGTATGTGGAGATGTCCACTAGAGGGGGAGCAGTGTTAGATCTATTGTTAGGGATTGAAATAGGGCAGGTGACGGAGGTGAGCTCTGGGGAGAACATGGGTCCATTAGCTTTAGCTTAATTATGGAAAGGGATAGGTCAGGTGTGAAGTTGAAGGTCTTCGAGTGGGGGAAGGCCAGATTTGAAGAAATGAGAAGGGATTTGCAGAGAGTTGTGTGGGCTGATCTTTTTGCCAGAAAGGATGTAGAGGAAAATTGGAAGGTATTTAAAGGTGAGATTTTGAGAGTACAGATTCTTTATGTTCCAGTCCGGCTGAAAGGCAAGACCAAAAGTTAAAGTGAGCCGTGGTTTTCTGGAAAAATTAGGAAGTTGGTTTGGGATAAGAGGGAGGCCTATGCTAAATATAAGAAACAAAAGATTGATGAGATGTATGATCATTACTTAGACTGCAGAGAGAACCTTAAGAGGGAAATTAGAAAAGCAAAAAGGTATGAGGTGTCCATAGCTAATAAGGTGAAAGTAAATCCTAAGGGTTTTTACAGATAGGTGAATAGTAAAAGGAGGATTAAGGATAGAGTAGGTCCACTGGAAAATGGAAATGGTGGACTATGTGAGGAACCTTATGAGATGGGGGAGATATTGAATGATTTTTTTTCTCATCTGTATTCACGAGGGAAAGGGACAATGGACATGAGATAAGTGAGGCAAATGGCTTTGTTATGGAAAGGATAGGGATTAGTAAAGAGAGGGGTTTTGAAGCTTCTACGGTCAATAAAGGTAGATAAGTTTCCTGTTCCTGATGGGATTTTTCCCAGGACATTAAGCGAGATCAGGGAGCAAATAGTGGGGGCTCTGACAGTAATTTTTCAATGATCACTGAAGGAGGGGGTGGTGCCACAGGATTGGAGGGTTGAAAATGTAGTCCTGTTGTTTAAAAAAGGCACAAGATGCAGGCAAAGTAATTGGCCGGTAAGTTTGACTTCGGTGGTGGGGAGAGTTTTGGAGTGTATTCTTCGAGATAGTATATACGCATATCTGGATAGGCAGGGATTGATTAGGGGCACCCAGCATAGGTTTGAGAAGGGAAAGTCATGTTTGATGGATCTTGTTGAGTTTTTTGAAGAGGTGACAAGAAAAGTGGATGAAGGTAGGGCGATTGACGTGATCTATTTGGATTTTAGTAAGGCTTTTGATAAGGTTCTGCATGTAAGGTTAGTAAGGCAGGTTCAATCACTAGGGATTAATAGAGAGATAGTGAGATGGGTTCAGAGGTTTACAGCAGAGAGTCATGGTGGACAACTGTCTGTCAGGATGGAAGCCTGTGATGAGCCTCAGGGATCAGTGCTGGGTCCCTCATTTATCATTTATATTAATCATTTGGAGGAGGGGGTGGTTAACTGGGTAAGCAAATATGCAGTCGATATGAAAGTAGGGTGAGTGGTGGATAGTGAGGAAGGTTTTCTTTGATTACCGAAGGATTTGGTTTGTTTGGAAAAGTGGGCTGAAAGATGGCAGATGGAATTTAATGTAGACAAGTGCGAGGTGCTATATTTCGGAAAAAATAACCAAAATAGGATATATGCAATTAAGGGCAGGGCATTGAGGTATGCAGAGGGATCTTAGAGTTATGGTACAGTGTTCCTTGAAGGTGGATTCCCATGTAGACAGGATGGTTAAGAAGGCATATGGTATGCTGGCCTTCATAAATCATAGCATAGAGTATAGGAGCTGGGAAGTGATGCTGTGACTATTTAAGGCATTGGTGAGGCCAGGTTTGGAGTATTGCGTTCAGTTCTGGTCTCCAAATTATAGGAAGGATATAGATAAGGTGGAGAGGGTGCAGAGAAGATTTACAGGATATTGCCTGGCTTACAACATCTAGAGTGCAAAGAAAGATTAAGGAGGATGAGACTTTATTCATTGGAACGTTGATGGTTGAGAGGGGATTTGATAGAGCTTTATAAAATTATGAAGGAATAGATAGATTAGATGTGAGTAGACTCTTTCCCCTGAGGGCAGGGGAGGTAGGAACAAGAGGGCATAAGTTAAGGGTAAGGGGTCAAAACTTTAGGAGAAATGTTAGAGGACGTTTCTTCACTCAGAGTGGTGGCAGAATGGAAGGATCTTCCAGAGGAGATAGTTACGGCAGGGTCCTATCTGTCATTTAAGAGCAGGTTGGATGTGTACATGGATAAGAGCGGGTTGGAGAGTGGCGGGCAGAGAGTGGGAAGGGGAAACTAGTGGAGTTGTTCAAGTGAACTGGTGCAGACTCGAAGGGCTGATATGGCCTGTTTCCATGCTGTAAACTGTTATATGGTTATAAGGCTATATGTTGTTGTATGGCTGACATTCACCTCAAGGCCATTCTTCATTCAGATTCTTTATGTCCTGTAGATCTGTGTTCTTCAGACTTTCAGCTGCAATCTGCTTGGATTTCATGTCAGATATGGGATGAGTTTCAGTGATCAGGTTCACATGGAGGCTCATCAGCCAGAACAATAAGTTTCCCTGGTTTATACACCAATTCAAAGTCATAATGTTGTATCTTCATCATCAGTCTTTGGATTTGCATTGACACCTCACTGAGGTTTTTCTTGATTAAGGTTATTAATGGCTTGTGGTCTTGTGGTGAATGTCTGTCAAGCTGCCTTTCTGGCGAGCCTTGCTGTACTAACATTGGCTGTGCATTATCTCTACTGTTAAGAACATTCTCCTTGGGTATAACTGTGTATGCACCTATTGTCTTTCATTATTGAACCATGAGTTTCTGCTTATAAAAGCCATGATTATTGTTTGACCACATCGTCTTTGACTACTTCATCAACTGGCACTTTAGGTCTGTCTCTGCCACAAATGTCAGTAGACCATACACATAGTTGTGGAATTTCTTGAATCCATAGACCAGACCTAGACACTCTTTCTCAATCTGCACATATCGACATTCAGATGTGGTCATCGACCTTGATGCGTATGCAACTGGCTTCTAATCTTCTCCCACAGCCTGAATTAGTATGGCACCTATTGCATCTTTTGAAGCATCCATAGATATTTTTGTTCTTCTGGATGGGTCAAAGAAAGTCAAAAGCACTGGTTCGATAGTTAGAATGGTCTTCAGTCATCGCCATTCTTCCTCATGGTTGTCTGTCCACTTGAATTCACATTTGTCCTGTAACAACTTCCTTAGGTACATTGTTTTGGAAAATAGGTTTGGTAATGAATTTACCAGTGAAATTGATCATTCCAAGCACTCTCAATATACCCTTTTGGTCTGTGGGTCTGGGGATCTCTAGAATTGCTTTCAATTTGCTCTTGTCTGGCTCCACAATTGCCTCTGACAGTTTATCTCCCAGAAAAATGATTTCCTTCACACCAAACTGATATTTTGCTCTGTTTAGCTTTGATACAAAGTGTTGTAGCATTTTACTGAGCATCTTGCTGTGTTGCTCCTGGGTAGATCCCCATAGGATCATGTCATCCATGTAATTTGGTGAAAAACTTTGCACCCATCATCTCACTTGTAATTTCATCCTTGTTTGGAATCTGATCGTGTTCCCTCTTTTGGGTCTTTTGGGTCCGTGCACACGCGTAGGTCACCGTTCTTCTTTTTGACACACACCATTGAATTCACCTCCTCCTTTTTTATGACCCCTAGTAATGTAATTCAGTTAAGTTCGCGCTTGAGCTTTTTTTTTAGTGGTGCTGGAATCTCCCTTGGGTCATGCAGTGCTTGCTGTGCCTCTTCGTTTAACTGTATCCTATAGGCGAATGGCAGAACTCCAAACTCCTTGATGTCTGGAAATTTATTCCAAGTTTTCTTCTACACTGTTCTGTGGATTGGTGCTGTTAATGTGGTACACCCTCTTGACTAGACTGAAGTTTTTACATGTTTTGTCACCAAGCATTGAGTCATGTTTATCTGGACTACTGCCAACATAAGATGGTGCTCTTTACCTTTAACTTTCACCTTGGGATTACATGTAACTTTCATATCAATGTGATCTTCATTGTAGGCCTTGAGCTGAACAGCATTTAGATGGATGAATGGCTTGCATGCTGATGTCACCCTCACAGATCAAATTTGCCTTTGTTCCTGTCTCCACCTTGAAAGGAATATCTGCTCAATGTGCATGCAATGGTACCATCCGCATGTCCTGATCAACTCTGTTCATGTTTAGCTGTTCAATGCCTGTTGGTCTGAAACCTTCTTGTGCTACCATGCCCATGAAGAAGGCATCACTAAGGGCAGTTATAGCATGCACACTTTCACTTCTATTTTGTTTCCCTTTGGAAAAACATTGCTTTGCATAGTGATTCTGTTCTTTGCACTTGTTATAGACTTTTCCATAGTCTGGACATTGTTTTGGTGCATGCTTAGTACCACATTATTTACAATTGAATATCTCTCCATCTTTTTGTTGTTTCCTATGTCTTGTTCTCTGTTTATGTGTATGTCCAGACACTGTGGCTACAGCTGTACCTTAATTTTCACTGGCACTTGCACTCTCACCAAACTTTTGCATGTTCTGCAGAGCTAATTCACTGGCATGGCATCTCTTCACAGCTCTAGCAAAGGCAGAGGCTCTCAACATTTTTCTTTCCATTCACATACCACTTTAAGTATTCCCTATGCTATAGGTGCTCTGTAGGCCATTTCATGTCAGGCCTCCACCTGCAGGCTGGCTGCAAGAGTGGATCTAAAACTTAAAACTTACCTTTCAGACAGTAGCCCTAAAAGGCTGCTCCAGTGTCCCATTCATATCAAGAAGTGCCTCGTAGAGCCCTCCGGAGCTCATGGAGACAGGGTGACTGGTGCCATAGCGCCACCTGTCATAAATACACAGCAGAGCAATGGCCGTCTTCCCTACCCATAATCCTCCACACAGCTGGAACCAGTCTGTGGTTCCCAGTTCCCACATATTTCCAGCTGTGTGGGGGTTTATGGGTAGGGAAGATGGCCATTGCTCTACCACATTTTGAGCCACAGAGAGCAGCCCCAAAGGCCAAAACAGGCTGTAAGGCTGTCAAAACATACACCGGCTGCTCCCTGACAGCTTCCACCAGCTCCGCTGGTCCCTGCTGCCCCACTGGCCCCCGCTGCCATGCCAGCTTCTGCTGCCCCAATGGCTGCCACTGGCCCAATGGCTCCTGTCTGCTGCCCCTGCCTTGTGGGGGTTATGGAGAAGAGTAGTGCATGGGGAGATGGATCGCGGGCTGATGGCATCATCAGCCTGCCCCTAATCAGCCACTTGCAGTGGCTGTACATTCAGGTCAGGAGGCAGAGTGGAGCACTCCACCAATTATCCTTCCCTGAGAAGGGTTGGAATCAGTGCCTCGGAGCTGGCCACAGCGCATTCGGAAAGGTACGTCTTTAGGATTTGGGGCAAAGAACCTCCACCTTAACAGACGTATGTTTTCCCTGCTTGAAAGTGTGTGATTAGTAAGGGATTGCTTAAGATTGTATGTTGGTGGAAAGAAAAAGTTTGAAAACCACTGTTTTAATCGTACCTAATTGACTTGTTATGTGCACAGTTTCATAACTCCAAAGGAAATGGGCCAATGACAATTTTTCTCAAGCAAAATATTTCAGTAACAATTGGATCTAGAGCAGTGGTTCTCAATCTTCCCTTCCCTCTCACATAGCACCTTAAGCAATCCTTTACTAATCACAGAGCACTGATAGCAAAGGGAATACTTAAAGTCGTATTTGAGAGGAAAGAGGTAAGCACCATCTCTAGTAACAACTTCTCTCTCATTTTCTTGTCAATAATTCCAAACGCAATTTGATCTTGGATCATTTGAATCTTGCAAAAATCTAAAATTGCATGTTCTTGCTTTCAATTCCAAGTACTTTAAAAAAAAATCAAAGCTGTCTGCCTGCAACTACTTGTGCAAGTGAAACACATACATCTTGAATGTTTCATTTTTCTTTGGTGAGCAGTGTCCATCAAACATTTCACTAAACTTGTCGAACTGCCCTGGTCATCTGCCTTGGCAAAAACAAACGTGTTGAAAACCTCTATAGTGTTTGAGGTGTGGCACGGTAAGTAGTAGTGCAATCTTCTGTGCATCCAGTTTGCTATCAAGTCCAATGGCTTGTAGTTGCAGCATAAATTATTGTTTGAGCAACCATCACTCATGTTCGACATTTCCAGTCCAATTCACATCATCAGACAGCTTCACACTTTTTATGTCTCCTGCTGATACCCACTCCTAGCATCGTGTAATGTTTCTTCTAATGTGATAAAGAAACTTGATTTATTTTATATTTTATTTTACTATAAACTCATGACCTCGTGGGATACATCCATTTTGTGCATCTTACCCGAGATGGGACCTTCCCTCTCTGACACCCTTTGGTGGTCAGGAGGATCACAAACTCTCAATCACCACACCCAGGATCAGCCTCAAAGGAGCACTTCTTCTCCCCTTCCACTTACGGTACTCATCAAATCTTTGCCCTGTTGTTCCCTTCCATTGGCTCAAATTAAATGCTTGCTTTCCCTTACCATGTTCATTGACAGGTCCTATTATGCTCCTTTTTCTTATGTTCTTATGTTTTAACCTATTTATTTTCCATGATATTTTTGCCAGTGTTGCGCGAATAAAAGCTCTCATGATTGGAGGAAGAACAAACACTGTTATTAGCTTATAGCTAAGGGTAGGGTTTCACAGTAGTCTTCGGAAGGGTTCTGGGTTTAGGCGAGAAACCAGGGTTATATGTGAGAAGATGGGAGAGGAGACGGGAGGCGAGCCAGCCATCAGCACCACACACAACCAGTGAATCCCAGTTCACTGCATTCACCCCTTCCTGCAGAATTTAGGGTCTGCGAATGAAGACAGAGAACATGGATTTAAAACAAGGCAAAAAATATACAGTTATTCACATATTTATAGATTTAAATGGTCTGGGGGTCTGGAGATCCTGGTGGAGGGCTTTAGCACTGGGGGGCCTTGAACTCTTTGGGTCTCCTAGTCCCCTTGTGAGGGAGGAGAGGCAGGCTGGGTCTCTGGCTCAACTGTGGAGGGGGGGATGCACTTTCTTCCTCATCTGGATCCCCTGAGGCCCTGACTGGGGGCAGTGAGAATAAGCTCTTTGGCTCGCAGGGCACTTGAGGCAATGGACCCTCTGTTCTGGAGGGTGCCAGTTCCCTAATGGAGACGGTGTCCTCCCTACCATCTAGGTACTCCACATAGACGTAATTGGGATTGGTGTGGAGCAGTTTCACCCTTTCACCAGGGGGTCGGTCTTGCTTCTCCTCATATGCTTCATAAGAAGGACTGGATTAGGTTGGGAGTGTAGTTCCCAATGCTGACCTTCTTTCAAAATTGAATAGGAGCTCGTGAGGAGTAGCGTTGGTCACAGTACATAGCGACCGGATGGAATGGAGTGCCATAGGGAGGACTTCCTGCCAGTGTGAGTCTGGAAGACCTTTTGACTTCAGGGCCACTTTGACAGCCTTCCAGTCCGTGGCATTCTCCTTTTCAACATGCCTGTTCCCCCAGGGGTTGTATCTAGAAGTGTTGCTGGATGTGATGCCCCTCGCCAGCAGGTACTGACGTAGGTCGTCACTCATAATGGATGAGCTC
Source organism: Narcine bancroftii (assembly GCF_036971445.1). Taxonomy (NCBI): domain Eukaryota; kingdom Metazoa; phylum Chordata; class Chondrichthyes; order Torpediniformes; family Narcinidae; genus Narcine; species Narcine bancroftii. The sequence goes on from NC_091473.1 coordinate 98,697,322, forward strand.
CGGTCGCTATGAATATGATACCCAAACAGGATGAAAATAGAATCTAGGGCCTTCATAACTGATGAAGTGGACGTGTCTGGACATAGAATGGCGAACAGGAAGTGGGAGTACTCATCAATGAAGAAGAAGGTGTTCCCATTCGTGGAGGAGAGAGGTCCCCTAAAATCAACACTGAGCCGTTTGAAGGGCCTGGATGACTTGATCAGGTGCGCCTTTGCGAGATGGTATAAGTGCGACTTGGAAAGACCTGGTTATTTCCCTGACATCTTCCATGGAGTAGAGCAGATTTTACACCTTGATAAAATTAGCCATGTGGGTGACCGCTGAATGGTAGAGCTCATTATGCAGAGACCGCAGTTGGCAGATGTGTGCAGAGGCACAGCTTCCTCTGGATAAGGCATCTGGAGGATCATTAAGAGCTCCTGGCCGATAGGCAATGATATGACTGTAGATGGAGAGCTCGATCGTCCACCTAGTAATTTTGTCAATTTTGACTTTGCCCCTCTTGACATTATTAAATATGAATGCAACTGAGCGCTGATCAGTGAGGAGCACAAATTTTCTACCAGCCAGATAGCGTCTCCAGTGCCTCATGGCTTCTACAGAGGCTTGAGCCTCCTTTTCCACAGAGGTGTTCCAGAGCTCGTAGCCTTGTAATGTCCGAGAAAAAAATGGAACCGGCCTGCCTGTCTGGTTGAGGGTAGCAGCCAGGGCTACATCCGAAGTGTCGCTTTCCACTTGAAAAGGTATATTCTCATCCACCACGTGCATAGCTTCACAGTCACTATGCAGATGCTGAGTTGGTGAGGTCTGTCCTGATCTAGGACCATTGAGGCTAGGACCCTGGAGACTCCATTCTCCTCACTCTAGTGGCTCCCACTGTCCTGGGTTGCCCTGTGTGGGTAAGATGGCATCGACCTAATGGTGCGGCAAGATGGCCGCCCTCCTTCCTCCTCTGATGATGATGGCATTTGAATTTTGGTCATGGCAAGATGGCTACCGACCCTTTTCGTGCCGTTTCCTCACTGCCACTGCCACCCTCCATCGGTGCATAGCGCAGCAATTGGGTTCAGGTGAATTCAGGGCAGACGGCTTGTGGCTGAAATCAGATCTGGGAGCGGTGCAGGCCGCGAACCCCTTGCACGGCAAACTCCCACCCAATGTCATTTCTTGCCACAGCTGCAACACGCTGAATCTTTAGCCAGGCAACGAGATTGGGGATGCTGGCTTTTTCCACAAATAAAAGTATTCTCTCGCGTGTGAAGCTCCAGCCGTTAGGGCAGGGGTAGTTGGAGCAGCCAGTCCTTGGAAGGGGTCACCTGGGTGAGTGAGTTCACTGGCTTTGAGGTGGTCATTCTTGAGCTAGGCCTGTTCCAACGATTTGGCTAGTTCAACCTGGTCCTTCTTCCCCGACTCATGTAGTCGCTGCCTCATTTACCTCGAGCAGACCCCCATGACTAGAGTGTCCTGGATCTGTTCTTCACAAACATGGCCCGTAGCAGCTTCATACCTGCACTTCTTGGCAGGCATCCACAGATCCAGCATGTAGTCATTGATGGGCTCTCCTGGCCATTGGTGACATAGAGCAAGTCGGTGCCTCGCTAGGACCTCATTTTGTGACTTCAGGAACCAAGCTTTCAAAGCCTCGATGGCAGTGTTATATGTAGTGCAGTCCCTGATGACTGCATACCCTTTCGTTCCTACCCTCGAAAGGAGTGCTGACCTCCTAAGTTCATCAGTGTGGAAGACGTCTCTGGTCGCATTCAGGTAGGCCTGGAAGCAATCTAGCCAGTATGTGAACTCCTCAGCTACATCGGGGACAGAGGGTCTATCTGCATCATACCAGGCTTGAGTAGCGCTTCCATCATATAGGGAACAAGCTAATAGAATAGTAGTGTGAATAAAAAGGTCTCACGACTAGAGGGAGAATAAACACTTCTATTAGCTTATAACTATGGGTAAGGTCTCACAGTAGTCTTCAGAAGGGTTCTTGGTTTAGGCAGGAAACCAGGGCTATATGTGAGCAGATGGGGTAGAGCCAGTCATTGGCACAACACACTACCAGTGAATCCCAGTTCACTGCAGCGGTTGCATAAATTCTAGATCACAGGGGAATAACTGCCTAGAACATGCAATTTTGGAAACAATGTTCTTTTACTTTGTATGACTGTATGAATGTTAGAATTGGTTAGATTGTTTGAGATGGAACTCTTCTCACTGTATCATGTACAATATTACAAATAAAGTTAAAATAAACACAAAAGGAATCAGAGAATATGGGGAAAAGCAGGTGAAGGACAAGATCAACCATGGCCTCATTGACCTGATAAGCCATGTGACCTGCTCCTGCTTCTAACACACTTGATCCAATAGAGGTACAATTTTATTAGTATAGATGAGAGCAAGATTAGTACAGAAACAACCAATTTTGATGCTTGTCTCCAGTTACATCACATTTAGTTTTAAATTCAAAACAATTTAATGGAAAGATGATTCATCCTTTACTCATACACAGTGGTTATATAATGAATTCCGTATTTAAGTTTGGAGAAAATTAGATATAATATTAAAGACGGAAAGTTTCAATTTATAAAGTTGTGGGGCTCACTGTTAGAATTTTATTATAATTGGAAAAATGAAGAATTATCGTGTGCTCCAGAAATTCACGGTCCGATGTCTGGGGGTCACCATTGGATCCACATTTTCACTTTTATTTATTATAAAAGGTAATCCTGATTAGAGGGAGGGGGTAGATTAGATGTAGTTTTTAGGTTTTTTTCCCAACTTCTTTTTTATTTGGCTTAACTCAGAAAACAGGTTTAACGTGGTTTTACAGATCAATTCAAATAATTGCTTCTTATGTTTATGAAGGATTTCTTGACTTAGTTTCATCTATTTTTTTTGTATGCTACAGGTATACAAATGATTTATGTGTTTTCTTTTTCAAAACTTTGTATGTAAGCTTATATTTTAAACTCAATTAAAAATATTTTATAAAGAAAAAGGAAAGAAAATAATTTTACCTATCTATGCAAACCATTCACTAGTTTGATTCTATTTACCTGTCAGTTTCTAAAAGGCACACTAACAAACTCAATTTGATGATTAAGACCAATTTTGTAAATGGGAATGGAATCCAGCACCCTATGTTAAAACTTCCTTTGTTTTCTTATGCTTGGACATCTTACTTTAGCTGACATCCATTTAGCAATTTAAAATACTTAATTACAGGAGCTGACATCTTGAAAGTAATATTCCATTTCTGAACAATAAATCTAAGTTGAATTCGCATTGGAATTGAAACCTTCACAATTATTATAAATTCTTATTTTTGATATGAAACAGCATTTGTCAACTTTATATCTTAAAATGGTTCTTACTGAAATCAAACATGATATCAATCTGCACTGTTTGACAGTTTAATTCAATTTGTTTCAACAAACTAACATAGTTACTATTTATGTGTGTTTTCTTGACAACTCAAATAAGCATCTATGTTATTTTAGTCTTTGCGGCATCCAGACTGTGTAGGCAGCTGCCAATTGCCCAGAGGGCTCAGAAAGATCCTGCACTTTATTTTTTCCTGTGTGCACAGAACCTGAACATTGTACAAAACTAAATACAGCAAAAGTAGCCTCATTTAAAAGGTCATTCCTTCATGTTTCCATTAGAGAAATAATTGCAAGGAATTAGTTTTCTTTCTGATTTTGAAAAGTGACTTGTAATATTGGCTTCTGTGGAAAAAAATAATTAAAAATCAGGTAAAACAATAACAAGACCCAATTTCTCCAGAGATGGGAATCTGTTTTGAAGAGAATTTAATATTGACAGCATGCTTAAACAGCAATTCACCGCCATAAGAATTGTTAGGAAACAACACCCAGGATCACCATATGCTGATTCACCACTTGCACCTATGCAGGCAAGTGGCAAACATGAGGCTCAGGATGAATCAGCAAATGGCCTCTGTTAATGGCCAAGAACTCTTCTGTGGCTTCTGAGAGAGTTCCATAACATTTCTTACCTGAGGAAGGGATCATTGAATTATACAGAAGGAAAGGGAAATCTTCATTATATACAATTCAGTGATGTCTGAGGTGATGTTTGGCATATGAAGTATCAGCCAAGATCACACGATCATCTTCTTATTGGTATTGGAGTCCATAATTCAATGATTCAGAAACAAGGTTCATAACACTGGACAATAAATATTTTGTTTCCTTAACATTTTTTTTGGGTCGATTTTGGTCTGCTGATCATGAATATCGCCTTAAAATGCTCCTATCACATACTGTTTTTCAAATATAACCTAACTTTGTGATTTTTTGTCATATTTTGTCTTCGTCAAGAATATAAGACCATGAGGTGCAACATGTCATTAAAAATTCATTTTCAGCATTCGCATTTAGACGTCTTCCCTGCTGATCTTGCAATCAGAGACGAACATGGTGAAATGTTACATCAGGACATTGTGACCATGGAAAAGTGGTATCAGGGCAACTGGAATCCATCAATGCTGGTCGACTATAGTTGAATACTGACACGAGAGGCATCAGGTGCTGAGTATAAATGAAACTCAGCAGCAAAACTTTTTAAGGTCAGTTGAACTAACACAATTCTTCTGTATCATTATGCGATTAAACATACTAACCTCAATAAAAGTTAATTTCATGTTTATCCAACTTCCTATGTGATACAGGAAATCTGAAATGATCTTTCTATTCGACTTGAAGTTGTCTATCATAATCCCCAATTTTATTTCAGGAAACAAACCTTTTTTAAAAAAATGCTGGCTGGTGTAATGGGTTGATTCTGTGATGTCCAGAAGTGTATAATAGACATACTAAGTTTTGATGAGTCTGGAAGAAGCCCATTTAAAACAGAGAGATACTAAACTGATTTCATGATGAGGTTTCATCAGATTATATTCATGATGAGGTTCTCGGATATTTGAGGAAGTTTGCAAAGGTGAGGAAAAGAATTGAAGTGGTGTAACTGTGCACATGAGCAGATCAGCTTTTGTTGAGAATAGGGACAGTCTCAATGAACAAGGAGGTTTGAAGAGTTAATGTTCCACTCAGTGGAATAGCAATGATTACTCAGAGTTACTAACTCCAAATGTCTTCCTTCCTGAGTCGACCCCAGCATTACATTTAAGAGGGTTTCAATAACATTCCTGACAAATTTCCAACATCAGAACAGGAGGAATCTAAGGCCCTGATCACTGTCAGATGTAGAGACCAATCAATCAGGAAACAGAGTGGCACAATTAGTAGAACCACTGCCTTATAATAGCAGAGATCTGGGTTCAATTCAGACTTTGGCTGGAGCCTTTGTGGCGTTTGCATGTTCTCCCTGTGACCATGAAGGCTTTTTAAAAAATGCCGACACTGCTGGAACAGCAGCGGTTGCCCTTAGTGTGGACTCGGGAGAGCGGACTGTGGAGACGTAGCACTGCTCTGAAGGGTTCCATGCCCAGTCCTAATAGTAGCAGGTCCACTTTAAATGGAACGTTAAAGGAGCTGAATGTGCTTTTAAGTAAAATCCTGCAACCATGGAGGTTTATGCCCAAAATGGTATTGTCTCTGCTCGGTGATGGCCACGAGGGGTTGCAGAATCTGGGAGGCAGCTGAACAGCTGAGGGCACCAGAAAAAGGAAGAATATACCCCATTGAGCAGGAGAAGCATAGGAGATGTAACTACAGTGAAGATGACTGTAGCAGTGGACCAGCGAGAGGCTCAGCAGCTGAGGGACTTTTACAGGCTGCGGGCAACTTGCGGTCAGAGAACCCAGACAAGCTGCGGGCTGCTGGAGACTGGCTTATGGGAACCACATATTGACAGGGTGCTGAGGGCCAGAAGGGTTCTCAAAGTGTGTTGGGCACTGAAGGATTCCTGATCATATTAGAAATTTGGACATCTAGCTTGGGTTGCTGATGGTTTGAACTGTAGTTTATGTGGCTGCAGAGTTGTGGGACTGCTGGAGGTGAATCCACTGACACAGTGATTCTGAAAGGACTCCTGTTTTGCTTCTCTTTCTCTCTTACTGTAAGGGGTGGCAGGCAACACTTATAGTGAATTTTTGTCTGCCTTCTGGAATTACGCGGCAATAAAAAAATCTTGAATCTTCTGGGTACTCCAGTTTCCTCCCAGATCACAAACACATGCAGATTGATAGGTTAAATGATCATGTTAATTGCCCCTTGTAGTGCGTGTCGAAAGACCCAAAGACGTTGATCCAAACCAAGGCTTTTATTAACTAAAAGACTGGAGCATATCACAAGTAGGTCGACCAGTCCAGAATGACCTGGTCTGGCTAGGAGCAATCCTTTAAGACCTGCCAGTAGGTGTGGCTACACTCTCAGCCAATCACAGTCATCCTACACTACCATCTGTACATATGCACATTGGTGATAGAATCTGTGCTATCACACCCCTAATGTGTAGGTGAGTGATCAAATTTAACAAAGGTTGATGACAGAGTGGGGAGAATTAAAAAAATTGCCTCATGTAGGATTAGTTCAATGAGTAGTTGATAGCATAGATATGGCAGGTCAAAGGGCTTGCTTCCTTGATGTATGACTCCCTGCTCATCCATGTCTGTTGCAGAGCTGTGAAATCTCTCTACTCCAGCAAATAAAAATCTCTCAAAAAAGTGAAAAGTGCTAAATTTTATGTAACTTCTCAACAAATAAAATGTGTCCTGAATGTTCGAGAGCACAGCTTTGCAATATTTTTTTTTTCCTGGCCCTCTTCATGACTCTTTGGCTGATTACAAAATTATATTTAAATTCTCCTTTATTTGCAGAACTTTACATTAAAGATAATTAATTGTGAACTTTTCAGCATTCTAAGGCATTACAACAGGACTACATGGTAAAATTTTACTCTGTGCAATTTCATGCCTGTCAGGTTAACATTCCATAAGCCTGAATCAAGAAGAAAGTTGGTCACTTCTCATCTCTGCTCATTTGCTTTTCCCAATTTCAAAAAGGCCCTTTGAAAAGTGGATACTATATGGTTATCTGCTACTTGACTCATTCTGTGTGCGGGCTATACAAGCTAGCCTGGCTCATATACAATATCCTGAAGTAATAATTTTAAGTGAATGCTGCCTTTGATGTTCAAAAGATAAGGCATTGTATCAGTCCTTTGCAGCAGGTGCAGTTACTTGTGGCTGCCGGCAGGCAATAGGCAGAACTGATGGGATTTCTGTGGGAGCCGAGTATCCAACCTTCATAAATGACATTATGATGACAGACATTCACTGCTGCCAATCACCATGCCTTATAGCTGTCTGGAACACAGGAGGGGAATAGACTGTGTCCCAAATATTTGCTCCTCCCTTTCAAATGGCTCTGAAATAATTCCCTTTCAGTGTTCAGGAACATGGCAAGCAGTGTGACTAACCCTAGAGGTTATTTGAAAAGTCAGTATTGAAGTAAAAGGGTGTGATGCTCACCTGCAATGTCTCTGCATGAAATCACTGGCGGAGCTGCCTTGTGGGAATATCAAGCCGAGGAGCGGCATAGGGAAGTCAAAGTACGTGATGCCAGAGGACACTTTGGTGGCAGAAGGTAAATGAAATAGTGTGGGATGACTTGCAGGCACAAAGGCAGCAGGTGAAAGGGGAAGCATCAACCATGTGAACAAGGCAAGAGCACTGCACAAAGATACCCAAGCTCCTTAAAGTGGCATTGGTCTTGCCATCTTTTCTGTAATCCCTAACAGCATTCAATCACCTGACAGGCATAACCAAGGGCTAATAGGGTCACAGCACTTACACCAGATGGAACTCCCTAGCTTTTGGTTAGCTTCCACTCTTTTAAAGCTCATTGGGATAACAGACTGCAAGAGATATTAAAAGATAATTTAGTGTATTAAGTTGTGTGGGATATGTACTTGATGTGGTTAAAGCACAGTGAGCCACAAATTATCCAAGTTAAACCTAATGTGCCATATTTCTGAGTGTTCTTCACACTGCTTCATGGATATTTGTTGGAAAACATGACAGCACATAAGGGACTAACCCCAAGGACAAATTCCCTCAGAAAATACTGATAGCATCATATGTCTAGACTTTACTGCTGCCATACTAATTGATTTTGGTCAGAAGAGTAGAAGAAATTCTACCCAAATTCCACATGTCTTAGTGATGCCATACTTTTTAAAACCCCAGAAATAAATTTCTTAAAAAGAGATCATAATACAGAAAGAAGGTTATTTCATCCATTGAATCTGCATAACCACTTTTGACATTTTGCCACACTCACCTGTTTGCTCCTTGTATGCCTAAAATCCACAACTAATTTATCTGACTTCCATCTGAAGGCTACAAATGCCAACCACTTTTTGCATGGAAAAGTTATTTTTCATATTGTCACAAGAACTTGACAGAAACCCCAGCTCAGTGATGCTGTCTGAGTTCCAAGGTAGTGTACCTTGTACTTCACTGATTTGGAAATTGCTTCAGTGGTTCACGGCTGCCTCCAATGCCCCCACCCACCACCAAAGTATCGCGTTGAATATCTTCAGGAATATGACCTGGAAATAGTTCTCGCCATATTTCAATTTGGAAAATTGATAAATTACACCATGACACTGTTCCGTACAAGGTAATATCATTATGAATAGATTTCCCAGTAGAGCTTGACTGCCAGAGGTATTTTCTGGAATTGTAGTCATCGGATTCTTTGGTGGTTCTGAATTTTAAGTTATGGGTGGTCCAAATATTAAGGTGAGTTTGTTTGTGAGCATGTGGCAGGTGCTTGCTTTACAGTCCACTACCACTTTGATGGGCCAATGGAATGGCAGCTGCACACATTGTTCCTCTCCAGGCCAATTGCTTGGCCCAGAAGAACTCCATATGGCCTTATGGATAACAACATTCTGCAGGTTGTGATTGCATCCAAACTCCTTGAGGCTGACAAGCACAGATGAAGAAAACCACCTGTCAGTTGTCCAAATGCTTCCCAGATCTCTACCAATCCTTAATGGGAAAACACTGGCAAAACCCTAGCAGAGCAATCTGAAATAACACCGCCTCTGCCAGAATTTCCTCTAACCTATGTTGTTGGCTGTGAAAAATGTTTGCAACTGTAGAATGTAAAATGATATTATGTAATTTATTTAACAGGCAGAGCCTGTCATGTGATTAATGCTGCTATTAATTTGGTAATTACTTGGCTAAGATTGATTTGATGAAAAAAAATGTAGAAATTGGTTGTAATAAAAAAGGAATCACAGAGGTAGCAATGAAACCAAAGATATTTGAAGTTTGGGCAAATTTGTTCCAAATATTACCCTGCATTTGCTTTATTTTTCCATCATCCTTTCTTAAAGGAATCAATTTCTATGTCTTAGCTACTTTTTATGATTATTCCTTATTCTTGAAACAGCACTTCCATAAAGAAACTCTTGTCTTTTTTTATTCACTTGCTAAGATGATAATTTAAAATTGTGGGCGATTGTCCAACCAGAGGAAATAGTCTTTCAAATATAGAAACATAGAAAACAGGTGTAGGAGTAGGCCATTTGGGCCTTCAAGCCTACATTGTCATTCATTATGATCATGGCTGATCAGTACCTGGTTCCTGCCTTCTCCCCATACCCCCTAATCCCCTTGGCCACAAGAGCCAAATCTAACCTACACTTAAATATTGACAGGGAACCGACCTTAACTATTTCCTGTGGCAAAGAATTCCACACATTTACCACTCTCTGAGAGAAGAAATTTTTCCTCATCTCAGTTCTAAAAAACTTCCCCCTTATCCTTAAACTATGGCCCCTGGTTCTGGTTTTTCCAAGCATTGGAAACATCCTTCCTGCATCTAGCTCCTTAAGAATTTTATGTTTCTATAAGATCCCCCCCTAAATCTTCTAAATTCCAGAGAATACAAGCCTAGTCTATCCAACCTTTCTTCATATGCGAGTCCCTCATCCCCGGTATAAGCCTAGTGAACCTTCTCTGCACCCCCTCCAAGGTGAGGATGTCCTTCCTCAGATAAGGCGACCAAAACTGCACGCAGTACTCCAGGTGTGGTCTCACCAAGGCCCTGTACAGCTGCAGCAGGATCTCCCTACTCCTGTACTCAAATCCTCTTGCTGTGAACACCAACATACCATTCGCCCTCGTCACCACCTGCTGCACCTGCACGCCCACTTTCAACGACTGATGCATAGCAACACCCAAGTCTCGCTGCAGCTCCCCTTTTCCTAAACAGATACCATTTAAATAATAATCCTCTTTCTGTTCTTACCTCCAAAGTGGATAACCTCTCATTTATCCACATTAAACTGCATATACCATGTCCTGGCCCACTCGCCTAACTTGTCCAAATCACCCTACACTCTCCTAGCATCCTCCACTCAGCAAACCCTGCCACCCAACTTCGTATCATCTGCAAATTTCAAGATACTGCTATCTATTCCCACATCTAAGTCATTGATATATATTGTAAACAACTGAGGCCCCAGCACTGAGCCTGCACTACCCCACTAGTCACTGGCTGCCATTCTGAAAAGAACCCATTTATTCCTATTCTTTGCTTCCTGTCCCTCAACCAATTCTCTATCCACCTTAATACCATACCGCCTATACCATGCTCTTTAAGTTTATATGCTTGACTTTTGTGCAGAACCTTATCAAATGCCTTACTAAAGTCCAGATATACCATATCCACTTGTTCTCCCCTATCCGCTTTACTGGTTACATCCTAAAAAATCTCTATTAGATTCGTCAGACATGATTTCCCCTTCATAAAACCATGCTGACTCTGTGCGACGATACCACTAGTTTCCAAATGTACTGCAATTACATCTTTAATAACCAATTCTAGCACCTGCTCCATCTGCAGACTTCATCTGCTCCATCAAAGTCTTCAGAATTTTAAAAGCTTATTATATTGTCCAACCTCTTTTGTTCCAAGAGAAGCTGAGTGAGTTCTCTTTTCTCAGAACTACAAGGAAAAATTCCTGACTTGTATAGTTGTTTAATGCTATTGCTGGGACTTTCAACATCGAGGCACCCAAACCCTATTTAACTTGGATTGAGAAATTGAACATATTTCCAGATTTTTTTTAACGTGCCTGCCTGATGATTTCTTAAACCTAAGTTTTACCGGTGGAATCCTTGGCTATCCCTGCACAAGATTCTATCCATAGTGCCAAAGGTAGCAAAATGTCACAATTGCAGAGCTGAGACAGGCCTGCAAGACCACTTTATGGCTACCAATATTTGAATTTTAAAATAACAATAAAGATTTCAAGGGTGGCACGGTTAGCACAATGCCATTAGGGAACCATTGGCGTGAGATTGAATTGGCAGTGTCTGCGTGGGCTTCCTCCGGTGCTTGGTTTTCTCTCAACCCTCCAACATGTACAGGGTGTTAATTGGGCAGCAATAGGTTGGAAGGGCTGTCTACTACTGTATAATTAAAATTCAACTGAATTAAAATATTGATATAAAGAAAAATAATTCTATGGAACCAATGAAGAATAAGATCTCAATAAATACTTCAAAATTCCTCCTCCCTTGACAGGGATAATGTTACCCTAGCTGGATGTCTAGTATTAGCAGCCACAGCCTCAAATCCTGAGCTGAGAGAGGACAAAGTATCTTCACTGGGCAGGGCAGCGAACCTTTGGAATTCTCTATCTTAGAGAGTCATGGAAGATCAGTTACTGAATTTATTCCTGACAGAGATCTGTAGGTTATTGGATATTATGGGAATGAGGTGATATGTCTATAATTCTGGAAAGAGGTGCCATGGCCAGATGTCATGCTATTGAATAGTGAAGCTGTCACGTGAAGCTAAATAGATGACTCCTGCTTCTGTTCCTTATATTCAAGAGACAAGGGAAGAAAAAAAAAACAGATACTTAGATTACACAGAAAACTATACATTTTATTTATAGTTGATATTTGATTATCGGAATTATAGATAGACGGCTTGTCGTTCATTCTACTTTGAACAGAGATTATAACATTGGCTATTTTCCAGTTCCAAGGCACAATATGCCTACCTAAGGAGTGCATGATGTAGCACTAGCCTTTGTTCTGACTTCCTTCCAACAGATTGGCATCCATCCTGAACTCTGCTAATTATATTTTTTAGAATCAGCTTCATCCTATCGCTACCTTTAATCATTGTTCCACATTATTATTGAGTATACCCAAACTCACTTGTGCATTCACTTTTAAAGCAGATAGAAAATATTCATTTACTTTCTCCTGCATGCCTTCATTCTCATTTAGATTTACCCTTTCAACTTTAAGCTGTCATACCATCTCTTTAATTATTTTTTCAGAATGCCTGCAAGAGCCCTTTCTATTTACTTTCACAATATCTGTAAACCTTTCTAATCTTGCTGCCAACAGAGAATCATTCACCCAGACCAACTCAGTTTAACATATTATAGTAATGTTGCTCAGTAAATTAGATTGTTTAAACAAGGTCATGTTACAGAATTTCAGAAAGATTACCTCATTAATTAAAGTCTTTAGAGAAAAGCTATTTAATGTAGCTTATCTCTGAGGAGAAATAGTTATTGAAGCAATGGGGGTTGGGAGACACAGGATGATGTGATTTAAAACTACATTATTGAATCTAGAACTTGCACTTCATTTTTGCTGGAATTAAGAAGTCTCCTCTCTCTAGCAGCAAGAAGGAAATTTGAAAAGCGACTCAGGCAAACTAAAAACATACTCATGGGGAAATGTGATCTCAACACAAAGTATCATTATTTAATTTGAATGTAACTGTCACACTGAGCACTGACACACCTCAGGGCTGTGTGCTCAGCCCGCTCCTGTTCACGCTACTGACCCATGACTGCAATGCCAGATACGGCTCCAACAGAGTCATCAAGACTGCAGATGACACAACGGTCATTGGCCTCATCAGCAACACTGATGATTAGCCCTACAGAGAAGAGGTGGAGAATCTCTCGATATGTTGCAAGAATAACAACCTGAGTTACAACATGGACAAGGTAAAGGAGATGATTGTGGACTTCAGGAGGATCAGGGATGACCATCCTCCATTGCACATTAATAGCACAGAAGTGGAGAGATTGGAGTGCACCAAGTTCCTGGAGTTCACTTGATATGTGACCTAATCTGGACACACAATATATCCTCACTTGTAAAGAAGGCGCGACAGTAACTGCACTTCCTGACAAGACTGACACAGGCAAGGCTACTCTCCACCATTATGTTAACTTTCAACAAGAACTCTATTGACAGCGTCCTGGCCAGCTGCACCACAGTGTGGTACTGTTGCTGTAGATCCACAGGACCATAAGAAAGGCAAAGAGGATCACTGAGGTCACCTTCCCCTCCACTGATGTGATATACTGGGATCATTGTTTGAAGAAGGCTCATAAAATTGTTGAGGACCCCACCTCCCTGCATACAGCATCTTCCAGCTACTCCCATCGGGAAAGTGATGCAGGAGTATCAGAGCCAGAACCACCAGACAGAGTGACACCTTCTTTGCATAGGCAGTGAGTGCTGAATGACTGAGACTCCACTTTTTATTAAACAATATTCATTTATTTTATATGTGTGTATACATTGTGCATATGTATCATTTGATTTTATGTGTTATGTCTGGATGTGTGTTTGCATGCTTCTGCACCAAGGACCGGAGAATGCTATTTTGTCAGGATGTACTTGTACAATTGGATGATAATGAACTTGAAAGAAAGATGACAATTGTACCCAACTCCAATTACCCAAAACGAGTGAAGTGGTATCTCACTTAAAATTGTGGCAGAATGCCAGAGCTAAGTACTTTTCACCCCAAATCATATTATTGCTGCACATGATCTCCTTGGAATCCAGGAAAAAAAAATGACATGAAACAGAAATGTCACAGTTAATGTTTTTTCTAAAATTAAAGTGCATTAAAAAAAAAATCATAGGTCCACAGAGGATGCCTGATTCAATCTTACTCCAAATGAATGACAATAGAGGTTTTAACTTTTCAGCCTGGGATTTATGACCAATATTGCAATGCCAGGTTGTTGAAGTCCCATTCTCTTACCCAAATCCTGTTGATAATGATTAAAATTTAAAATGATGTTATAATTTACAGAAACAGAGGCCCACACATGAAATAACTTCCTGAAGTTGTGACACGAAGGCTATTAATCATTTTAAACTAGTCGTCATCTTTCTCAAACCTAAAAAGCCTATACACCAAAAAAAGGTAAAATAATAATCTTGGACAACAAAATAATTGTAGAATCCTGAACTGTAGCTTGCAGGCCACTGATAGAGGGGGTGCAACATGGATGCCATGCCCTCTTCACTCTGCTACCATCGGGGAAAAGGTGCACTCAAGAGCACAAGGGCAGCTTCTTCCCCACTGCCATCAGATTCCTGTATAATCAATGAACCAAAGATACTGCCTTACTTTTTGTGTACTTTTATTTTTATAGTAATGTAAGATGGTTATAATATGTAAATTTGCATTCTGATGCTGCCGCACAACACCAAATTTCATGATTTACTCATGACAATAAATTTTGATTCTTATTCTGATTCTAAACCCCTTGGGAAAATGTCAGCACTTTTGCAAGTTTATCACTTCAGGATATTCTCATTGGGTCATGGCAGCAAGTGGCATCATGTACATTAAGTAAAACATAAAACTGTAAACACCATGGTTGAAGTAAAAACACAATGCTGGAGAAACTCAGCAGGTCAAGTAGTGTCTTGTTTATAGCAAAGATAACAATACATAACCAGCATTAAAGGCTTAAGCCCTTTATCAAGGTATGGAAAATTTTTGACAGGTGTTCGAACTAAAAGGTAGGGTTCATCTACATGAACTTGGATCAGAAGGTGCAAAGGAATCCTCATCTAAGAGTGACAAAGAGCTGGTCATAGGCACAAGGACAAATGCTTATCAACTAGCTCACATGGTCATCTAGAGTGATTCCACATGCTAGTTTCTGGTTTCATAAATGTTTTTTGATCAAGGTGAAAACTCCAGCAAAGCACATATTCAAGCAAACATCAAGTGCACAAGTGAGCGTTCGATCGCTATGCATCATTTCACTTCTCAGATGCCACTGTTCCATGAGTCTGAGCAACTGTGTAACTTCCGATTCATTGAAAGCAGATAGGGATACTGGCATTGGAGACCAACACATCGCTTCTCATTTGATACATGCGTGAATGTCATCTTAATGTGGAAGATAAGGAAAAATCCAGTAAAGAAGGTGCAGACAACAATATTTTGTCATTAAAGGAGATACAAACACTCAGCTGACTCCAAATTGACTTTGAAATTGTAGAAACCATTGTCCATCAACACTGCAAGAGGGCTTCCAGGGTTTGGTTAGCAACATAAAGGCAGAAGGTGGTTCTTGTTAATTTTTAAATTTTTAAAAATTTAGTCATACAACATGGTAACAAGCAGCCCATGAGCCCGTGCCACTCAATTTAGGCCTGATTAACCTACACCCGATAGATTTCGAATGGTGGAAGGACATCAGAGCCCCCAGGGAAAACCCATGGAGACACGGGTGAATGTATAAACTCCTCATAGACAGCACCGGATTCAAACCCCAGAGCTGATCACTGGCACTGAAAAGGTGTTGTGCTAACTGCTACGCCAAATGTGTTGCTTGTTTCTTATTACACAAAACTTTTCTCATTAACGTAGCGATTGAAAAGCTTCACACCCATCCTCATCATTAATTTTAATGAGAATTTCCCACATTATTAATGTGTCACTCCAATTTCTTTTAAGAGCTTTCGTAGATAAATCTAATTTTTAATAAACTCTCACTATTATCAGAGGGCTTTATTTCACCTATCTGATGCACCACACTATGACCCATAGAACACTTCAACACAGGAACAGATTCTTCAGCCTATCTAGTCCATGCTAAATTATTTTTATGCCTCATCTCATTGACGTGCACCCAGACTAGAGCCCTTCCATCCATGTACCCATCCAAAATTCTCTTAAATATTGAAATTAAACCCTTATCCACCATTTCTGCTGATAGCTTGTAACATGTTCTCACCACTCTCTGAGTGAAGTTCCCCCATGCATTCCCCTTAAAACATTTCACCTTTCAGCTTTAACTCATATCCTTTTGATTTTTCTCACCCAACCTCAGTGGAAAAAGCCTCCTTGCATTTAAGCTATCCATACCCATCATAATTTTGAATACGTTTATCAGAACTGCCCTCTTTCTCTAACACTCTTAGCCAGTGATTCTCAATCGTTTTATTTCCACTCACATACCACTTTAAGTAATCCCTATGCCATCGGTGCTCTGTGATTAGTAAGGGATTACTTAAGGTGGTATGTGAGTGGAAATGGAAGGCTGAGAACCTCTGTTCTAGACCCAATTGTTACTGAAATATTTTGCTTGAGAAAAATTGTCTTTGGCCCATTTCCTTTGGAGTTATGAAACTGTGCACATAATGAGTTAATTAGGTATAATTAAAACAGTGGTTTTCAAACTTTTTATTTCCACCCACATACCACCTTAAACAATCACTGACTAATTACAGAGCACCTATGATGTAGGGAATACTTAAAGTGGTAAGTGAGTGGAATGAAAGAGGTTGAGAACTACTGCTCTATGGAATAAAGTCCTAACCTACTTGACCTTTCCCTATCACTCAGGTTCTCAAGTCCTGGCAAAATCCTTGTAAATTTTCTCGGCACTTTTTACATTTTATTGATTTTTTTTTTCCCTGTAGGTAGGTGACCAAAACTTCACACAGTACTCCAAATTCGGTGTCACTAATGTTCTCTACAACTTCAACATAACATCCCAACTCCTGTACTCAATACTTTGATTTATGTAGAGCAATGTATTGAAAGCTCTCCATACAACCCTATTTACCCGTGGGGCCACTTTCATAGAATTATGTATCAGTATTCACATATCCCTTATTTTTTAAATCTCTCCTAACATTGCCTTATTGTTTGTTGTGCAAGTCCTACCCTGGTCCATCCTCCCAAAGTACAAAACCTCACACTTGTCTGCATTATATTCCATCTGCCATTTTGCAGCCCATTTTTCTAAATGGTCCAGATCCCACTGCGAAATTTGAAAGCCTTTGTTGCTATTCACTGCACCTCCCATCTTTGTGCCCTCTGCAAATTGGATGATCCAATTTGCACATTATCATCCAGATAATTGATACAGATGACAAACAACAATAGACCCAGCACCAATCCCTCTGACACCCCACTTGACACAGGTTCCAGTCAGAGAGGCAATCACCTTCTACCACTCTCTGTCTTCTCCTGCAAAACCAATTTACTACCTCATCCTGGATCTTGAACAACTGAATCCTGCTTGACCAACTTCCCATGTGTATCAAAGACCTTACTAAAGTCCATGTAGACAAGATCCATGGCCTTTCCTTTCCCAGTTTTCCTGTTAACCTCAAAAGACTTTACAAGATTGGTTAGACATGACCTACCACACACAGAGTCACATTGACTATCCTTAATAAGTTCATGTCTGCCCAAGTACTTACAGATCCGATCTCTTGAGAGACCTTCCATGAACCTGCCCACAACTGATGTCAGGCTAACCACCCACAGTTACCTGGACATTCTAAGAACCTTACTTAAACAATGGAACAACATTAGCTTTGTCTGGCCCTGGGGATTTAGCCATCTTTATTTGCCTCAAGACAGCAAGTACCTCCTTCTCCTTTCTATTATATATAAAATCGATTTTTACATCACTGTTATTTTTCATCACTTTTTCATCACCTTGTCCATCTCTTGAGTAAATACAGATACAAAAAACACATTTAATATCTTTCCATCTCTTTTGTCTCCATGCATAGATGGCCATACTGATCTTCAATCTGGTTGCGTACCTTGTTCTTTTTTTCTTATTATATCTATAACAAGCCCTTGGGATTTTCCTTCACCTTGTCTGCCAGAGCCATCTCAAGTCTTCTTTTTAGCATTCCTGATTTATTTCTTGTGTTTTCTTCTATTCTTGTATTGCTCATGTACCTCATTTGCTCCTTGCTGTCTATACCTGGTATGCACCTCCTTCTTCTTAATAAGGGCCACACTATCTCCCAAAAACCAAGGTTTCTTACACCTGTTAATCTTACCTTTAATTTCAAAGGGGCATAAAACTGCTGTACTCTCGGAATTTTACCTTTCAAGCACTCCCACAATATCAGAACTTGCACAACAAACAATAAGGCAATGTTTGTTAAGATTTTTTTAAAAATGGGATATGTGAATACTTATACATAATACTATGAAAGTGTCCCCACGGGTAAGTAGGGTTGTATGGAGAGCTTTCAATACATTGCTCTACATAAATCAAAGTATTGATTTTTTTTTATCAGAAAGCAACCTGTCGCAGTCCTTTCTCATTCCATCAAAATCAGGGGCAAGGTTAACATAATACCTTTACAGTGCCCATGATCAGGACTGGAGTTTGAATCCCATGCTGTCTGTAAGGAGTTTCTACATTCTCCCAGAGTTTGCGTGGGTTTTCCATAGGGGCTTCAATCTCCTCCCACTATTCAAAATGTACCGGGGATGTAAAATAATTGTGTGTAAATTGGGTGGCATGGAAACGTGGGCCAAAGTGGTCTGTTACCATGCTGTATGTCTAAATATAAAATGGAAAATTGAAAATTTGGCCTTTCTTCAACTTAGAATCTTAACCTGAGGACCAGACCAATCCTTTACAATAATTTTCTTGAAACTAATGGCATTATTGATCACGAGATCCAAAGAAATCCCTATATACTTCCATCACCTGCCTAGCCTTGTTATATAATAGGAGATCCAGTATTGCACTCTCCCTGGGTGGGAACTATATTTGGAAACTCTCCTGAACATATCTGACAAATTCTAAACCATCCAGCCTTTAGGGAGTATGGTCGTCCTAATCAATATGTGGAATGTTAAAATCACTTACTATTTAAACTTTGTTTCTTGCAACTATCTGCTGTCTCTCTACAAATTTACACCTTCAATTCTTGTTTCTTAATGGCAGCCTAAAGAAATCTCTTGGTGCCTGCCACATTGACCACCGCCAGTGGGCTGATAACGCCTCAAACCGTGCATCTTGGCGCCTCACAGTTTGGCGGGCAGCAGCCTCCTTTGAAGAAGACCGCAGAGCCCACCTCACTGACAAAAGGCAAAGGAGGAAAAACCCAACACCCAACCCCAACCAACCAATTTTCCCTTGCAACCGCTGCAATCGTGTCTGCCTGTCCCGCATCGGACTGGTCAGCCACAAACGAGCCTGCAGCTGACGTGGACTTTTTTACCCCCTCCATAAATCTTCGTCCGCGAAGCCAAGCCAAGCCAATGGCAGATCTATAATATAATCTCATTAACATGGATATCCCTTTCTCATTCCTCGGTTCCACCCATAGAGCCTCAGTAGATAAGTCCTCTAATCTGTAAATATAGAAAATCATTGCAGTCACCTATATTTTTATCTCATGCTTTCACCAAACAGATGAAAAACACATGTTACAGACCAATTTGACATGACCGCCAGTTATCTTCATGGAACTACCATATATTTAGGTGTATAAATTGAAAAGAACTCTCAAAAAATGGGGGCCAACTTATATGCCAGATATACTTTTGAGACCTTAAATTCAGCTTGTTCAGCTTGTTCCACACATTGCCTATCCATAGTTTTACACCATTTTATCCATCCAACATTTTCATGAAAATGTACAAAAATACCTGCATAGAATTTTATTTACAGTTTAATTTTGCATTTGATGATTACCATGGTCTTAACTTCATCCTGTCAGCCATGCATGATAACACCACAGTAAACCTGGTCCTTTTATGGCCTGTAATTCTGTTTGCATAGTTTAACACCTTTCCATTCCATTGTGCCTGTCCCGCATCGGACTTGTCAGCCACAAACGAGCCTGCAGCTGACGTGGACTTTTACCCCCTCCATAAATCTTCGTCCGCGAAGCCAAGCCAAAGAAAGAAAGAAAAGAAGAAGATTCCATTGTTCTATTGCCTATCATGTTGAAATTCATTGGGGTTTTGTCCATATTTCCGATATTTGCCAGTGCAAACTAATGTTTCTGCCAGTTCTGTATAATAAACTGGTGAAAATTACAACTTTATGATCAAGATCTTTTGATTGTTTCTGTGCCATTTTTGTTTTTTGGCGTAATACCACATTTTTTTCCTGTTCATGAAATGATTGCACCAGCTGACTGTAGCCTCAAAATCTTTACTGAGGTCTGGGTGCAACTTGGCCCACTGCAGTGCAAATGTTCTTATTTTATTTCAGGTGACTATGTCGCAATCTTGCCTCTGCTCACGTACCGATTCTGCAACTGAATTTTCCAACTCTGGCTAATGAGTGATTCCTTTTCTCAATGAACATTGCCTTTTTGGTATTTTTATTAAATTATTTCCTGTCTTTTTAAAAAATATTTTATTTAAATTATAAGCAACCATGATTACACCAATAACACAAATATATCCTTAAATTGAACATGGTTTATATATATATTAAAAAAAACAAAAATAACCCCTCTAACCACCCCTAACCCTTACAATAATACACCCCCTCCTTCCATCTCTACCCCACATACCCCAATTAACCCCTAAATAGAAAAAAGAAAAAGAGGAGAAAACCAAAATAAAAATTAATGCATTGTGGAATGAGTAAACCCCACTATATACAGATGAAAAATCTTCAAATTTTCCAATTAATGTAATCCAGATATGAGCTCCAAATCTTCCTAAAATTATAGTATTTATCCTGCAAATTGTACGTTATCTTTTCCAACAGAATACAGGATCTTAATCAGAATGCCATCTCTGTAAACGAAGTTCTATCTGATCTTTCCCTGTATTTGCTATACATTTCCTCACCGCTGCTAATGCCAGTCTCAGAAAAGCCATTTGAAAATTATCCAATTTATATACCAAACAAAGTAAACTTATGTCACCAATTTTAAAAATGTTTAAGTCTAAAGAAAGTTTTATTTTCAAAATATTCTGTAAACAATCCTTAACACAAAACCAAAAAGGTTTAACCTTATCACAAGACCATACTGAATGTAAAAATGTACCTTTTTGACCATTACATTGAAAACACAAATCAGAAAAAAATCAAATTATTTCTTTTTAAATGCTCCGGAGTTAAATATAATTGATGTATAAAATTATAAGTTTTATAATTATAAGTTACAAGTCCAGACTGGACATTTATAATTTTTGTCATACTACCATTACAAATAGTCTTGCAATGATCTCTATCTAAATCAATGCCCAAATCTTTCTCCTATTTGAGTCTTGATTTATGCAAATCAATTTCAGACATTTTCTGATGCAATAATTTATACATTTCAGAAATAAATCCTTTCTTCCCCCCATCATGAACCAGCATTTCAAATTTTGACTCTTTTGGAAGAAACAAATTCTTCCCAAAGAAATCATACAATATTGATTTAATTTGATAATAACAAAACAGATTCTGAATTGGTATTTAATATCTTTCTTTCATTCTTCCAAATGAAAGAAATCGGCCTAATTCATAGCAATTATTTACCATTTTAATCCCTTTCTGATCCCAAATCTTAAGAAGGTAGTTATTAACCATAAAAGGAAAAATGTTTATTCTGGTACAAAGGAGTATATCTAGATATTTTACCTTGAGTACCAATTACTTTATTTATCACATCCCAAATAAAATGAAATAAAATTGGTGACTTACAAGAACGTAACAATTTAACATTCCATTTATAAACAAATTGATCCCTTCTATCCTCACTAATTCTGTTTAATTCTATATCCACCCATGTCAATGGATTATCAAGATCAAACATTCTATTAATAATTTTTAAATGAACAGCCTTATAGTAATTTTTAAAAATTGGAAGTTGTAATCTTCCTAATTCATATTTTCATGTTAATTTATGAATAGAAATACTTGCCAATTTACCCTTCCATAAAAATTTCATAACTACTCTATCCAAATCTTTTAAAAACTTTTAAGGAATATTACAAGGAATAATTTGAAAATAATACTGGTCAGGAAATACATTCATTTTTATACAATTCACTCTACCAACTAAAGTTATTGATAAGTCTTTCCATTTAATTAAATTCTCTTTAATTACAGAAAATAACAGCAAATAATTTAAAACATATAAATGTTTTATGTTTATCTTTTGTAATACCTACATATTTAATTTAATCAGTCCATTTAAAACTTACTACTCCTTTACAAACAGAATAATCAGCTTCAGACAATGGCATAAGTTCACTTTTACTCCAATTCACTTTATACCCTGATAATTCTTCATATTTTATTAACTTTTCCTGTAAAACTTTCAATTACTCTTGTGGTTCCGTTAAATAAATCAACACATCATCCGCAAAAAAACTAATCTTAAATTCATCCAATCCTGTTTTAATACCTTTTATATCCCTTTCCTGCCTTATTAATTGTGCTAAAGGTTCAATCACCAATGCAAATCATGCAGGTGACAGAGGGCAACTCTGTCTAGTAGATCTCTCTAAATTAAAAAATTCAGATAAAAGCCCATTTGTTTATATATTGCCTTAATCCAACATAAACATTGGTCCAAACAAAAATGTTTGCAATTCTTTAAATAAAAAAACACTATTCCACCCTATCAAATGGCTTTTTGGCATCTAATAAGATCATTGGTAAGTTGGATTTCTCCCGTGAAATATTAATTAGACTAATTAATTTAGTTACATTATCAGCAGAATATCTTCCCTTAATAAAACCTGCTTGATCAATATAAATTGACTTTGGTAAAAAATTGTGCTAGCCTATTAGCCAAAATCTTAATCAAAAGTTTATTATCAACATTTAATAATGAAATTAGCCTGTAAGACCCAGTATTCAAAGGGTCCTTTTCTTTTTTTAAGAATTACTGTTATAATAGCCTTTGAAAAAGATTCTGGTAAAGATTGTGTATCTCTAGCCTGCTGTAAAACTTCAACAAACAACGAAAGTAATAATTTTTGAAATGTCTTATAAACTTCCACAGTAAAACCATCCTCTCCTGGAGATTTACCATTTGGCATTAAATTAAGAACTAACATAATCTCTTTAGAATCTATTGGCTTCTTCAATTGATCCTTAATCAAATCATTCAAAATAGGTAAATGTAACATATTAAAAAATCTATCTATTTTACCTTGCTGCACTTCTGAAAATACTTCTCAAACATGTTATTCTTGCATTGCTTTCCTTTATGGCAAGTAAATTTTCACCAATACACAAATTATGCTCACATTTGGTGAAAACTCCATGCTGAAGACCTATTAGAAGACATTAGCTTCCCCTTATCAAACTAATCTTGTGTATCTTTGATTCTGACAGTTTATCAACATACAGCGAAACATTAAAGTTCAAAAAATTTCTGAAGGGACATCTGAGGCAACCAATGATATCATGAATGTAAGTTACTTTTTAAAAAAAATTTTCACACTATGAACCATACTAACCAAAATACACAGAAACATTTCCCTCTTGAATATACACAGTGTCATTTTCTCCCTTTTTCCCTCCTCCCTTCCCTCCCTCCTTCACCCCCTCCCTACCCACTTAACATTCAACATATATGATACATTAAACCCATTAAACAATGTCATCACACAATGAAAATAAAGAAGAAATTTGTGTCTTCTACTTTTACATACTGGGTCGGTTTATTTCGTCTTCTTCTCCTTCTGTCATTTTAGGGGGTGGAGGTCCGCGGTAGGACTTCTCTGTTGTGTTCCATGTACGGTTCCCAAATTTGTTCAAATACTGTGATGTTATTTCTTAAATTATATGTTATTTTTTCCATTGGAATACATTTATTCATTTCTATGTACCATTGCTGTATTCTCAGGCTATCTTCTAATTTCCAGGTTGACATTATATATTTTTTTGCTGCAGCTAAGGCTATTATAATAAATCTTTTTTGTGCTCCATCCAAATCGAGTCCAAGTTCTTTACTTCTTATATTACTTAGAAGAAAGATCTCTGGATTTTTTGGTGTGTTGCTTTTTTGTGATTTTATTTAATACCTGGTTTAGATCTTCCCAAAACTTTTCCACTTTCTCACATGCCCAAATTGCATGTACTGTTGTTCCCATTTCCTTCTTACAGTGAAAACATCTGTCTGATATTGTTGGGTCCCATTTATTTAACTTTTTGGGTGTGGTGTATAGCCTGTGTAACCAATTATATTGTATCATGCGTAACCTCATGTTTATTGTATTTCTCATAGTTCCGGAGCATAGCTTTTCCCATGTTTCATTCTTTATCTTTATGTTAACACTGAAATGAAGGGTAAATTACATTAAAATCAATATCTTCCCAAGGATACAATACTTATTCCAATCATTACCAATTCACCTAACAGAGAAATTCTTCAAGGAGCTAAAGAAAATAGTAAGGAAATCCTTTGGAAAGGGGGGTAAACCGAGGATAACGCTAGATAAATTAACAGAATGGTACAAACAAGGGGGCTTACAACTATCAAACTTTAAGAATTATTATAGAGCAGCACAATTAAGATACCTATCAGATTTTTATCAAACAAGAGAAAAACTAGATTGGACCAAATTAGAGCTAGATAAAATAGGGGAGAAGGTACCAGAACATATACTATATAAGTGGGATGAAAAGCTGGTGCAACATAGGAATTCACCAGTACTGCACCATCTGCTCAACATTTGGAAGAAGATTCACATAGAAAGAAATAAAACAAATTATCAACTACCAAAATTAATATTGATGCAAAATCAACTAATCCCTTTCACAATAGATAACCTTTCCTTTAGAGAATGGGAGAGAAAAGGGATCAAAAGAATAGAAAATTGTTTTTCGGGAAATAAATTATTATCTTTTGAACAAATGAAGGACAAATATGGTATAACTCACGGTACAATGTTTGCATACCACCAACTGAAAACCTACTTGAAGGACAAATTGGGAAGCAGGCTGAGGTTACCAGAAGGAAGCAATTTTGAATATGTGATTACAGACACAATGATAATTAATAGATTTATAACAAACATGTACATCAAACTGCAAGAGAAAGAGAACGAGGAAGCAAGCTGTAAACTCAAACAAAAATGGGAATGTAAGTTATTTATTGATGTCCTGTTCATTGGCAAGTTGGATTGAGTCAAAGATAGCTTAGTTATTGCTAAGAGATGATGGTCCTGGAGGTCATCATTGTTTTAGCCCAAACATGGAAGCAAAAGCCAAATGTTAGAAGAAGGGTAAACATAAAAAGAGCACTTGAATAAGAATGGAACCAAAGACCCCAATCACGACTAAGATCATGGAGCAGGGGGGGGGGGGGGGGGATCCTCTGTACCTCAGCATCATATTTGACACAGCAGGATTTAAATTTTAAATTTAGACATAGACAATAGACAATAGACAATAGACAATAGGAGCTGGAGTAGGCCCTTCGGCCCGTTGAGCCAGCACCGCCATTTTACAGATCATGGCTGATCACTACCATCAGTACCCCTTTCCAGCCTTATCCCCGTAACCCTTAACTCCCAAAACCAAAGCATGGTATCAGGCCATTTTGGCCCACGAGTCTGTGCTGTTCAATTTACATCCAATTAATTTACACCCCCTGGAACATTATGAACGGTGGGAGGAAACTGGAGCCCTCAGGGAAAACCTATGCAGTCACGGGGAGAATATACAAACTCTTTACAGACAGCGCGGGTTTGAACTCCAGTCCCAATCGCTGGCACTGTAAAGGTGTTGTGCTAACCATGATGGTTATGATTGTTTGAAACCAAGGTAGCTCCCCGTGGAGATGTCTTCAACCCAATCACATTTAGTTATTTATCATTTATTATCCTGTTGTTGCAAACCTCGGAGTGGCAGCCTTTGATTGTAATCATAGCACCATTCGTCATTGTTCAGACGTTTAATTTGTGATTATTGATAAAAAGGGAGCCATGGTTAGTATAGAAGGATGGTACTATTAGCATAGAGGGCAGCATGGTTAGTGTAGCGGTTAGCATAATGCTGTTACGGCAGAGATCGGGACCAGAGTTCCAATACTGTGCTGTCTGTAAGGAGTTTGTACATTCTTCCCGTGTCTGTGTGGGTTTACTCTGAGTGCTCCTGATTCCTTCCACCATTCAAAATGTACTAGGGGTTGTAGGTTAATTGGGTGGCATGGGCTCATGGGCCTAACAGGCCTGTTACCATGCTGTATGTCTAAATTTAAATTAAAAAAAAAGAGTTCAGTGCATACAAGAGTAGGATAATGCATTTGGAGAGTGTAAATGACTTGGAATACATAATAAATGGTAGTATATATAGTAAAGAGATTTTGGAGAACTTCTCCACTGATTCTTGAATGTAGACAGACAGAATAAGTGCTGAATAAGACATTTAGGAGATTGCTTTTTCTGGCCAAGGCATAGAAAATAAAAGCAACATATTGCCCAGCTAATATAGCCAGTCCATTTACAGGACTGTGCACAAACCATGCCGCCATACCACAGGACTGACAAGACAGCACCAGAGAAGGGAAAAAGATTTCCAATGAAGTTACCAGGATTGGAAAATTATAACTTACAAGGCTGGGGCTGTTGTTTTGGGACAAATTAGTAATTTAAATGAGTATAAATAATGGAGGGTGAGTTTGGCAAAACAGGAAGGTCTTATTTCCCTTTTGAAGATAGTAATAAGATAGAAGGCAAATCATGGAATAAATTATCAAAAGGATTAAAGAAGAGTTAGAGAATTCATTTTTCACCCCCTGCAGTGACCGTTTAGAACTCACTGCTTGAAAGATTATTTGAGTCATGAACTCATATCACATTTAACAGGTACCTCCATCAGCATTTGAGGTGCCATAATCTCAAGCCAAAAGACCAAAAGCTGAGAAGTGGAGAGCACCATAACTATTTCAGCTTGTGACAAGACACAATGGGTTGAGTAACATTCTCCCGGCCTAAAAATGTACATGTCATTGGGAAAAGGAGCTCCAATTAATAAACAATGTGATTAGGCAATATCTTATCAGGACTGAAAATTGGCAAATAAAAAGGGTTAAACAATAATTATGGAATTGGCAAATAAGAAAGAGACACTTTGGCAACGGGATTAGCAAAGCGGTTAGCGCAACGCTATTCCAGTTCCAATGATCTGGGTTTGACTTCGGCGCTGTCTGTAATGAGTTTGTATGTTCTTCCTGTGTCTGCATGACGCTTGCTCTGATTTCCTCCCACGTTCTAAAGACAAACTGGGTTGGCAGGTTAGCTCGGTGTATTTTAACAGCGAGGGCCTGTTACCTTACTGTATCTTTAAATCTAAAAATCTAAATCCTATTTACCTTCAGTTATCCCATATTTTGTATCATATTTCACCCATCAATACTTTGCTCAGTCTTGTGGATAAAAAAAAACATTTGGAACATTTTTGTTAATAGAAAATGAATTACCTTGAGTGAAAACTTTATAAGAAACACGCCAACAGCAGTCATTGATGACCATTGACTTTGTTAACAAACTATACTCCTTAACTGACAAAATTGTTTTGTCTCCCTGAGACAATGAATTAATTCCATTCAAAATCCCCCATAGCTCTATTGCTGAGGTACTTTTTGATTCAGCATTCTTTTTGCATATAATTATAAATACGAGACTTCAACACATTTTGAATTCTTTGAGATTACCTTTAATTTCATCATTGAATCCTGACAGAGTTTATCTCCCCTTGCAGCTGAAACCTCATCCACACCAATTAGTTTTGCTCTATACCGGAATCCATCTCCTTTAAAACGTTTTATCAGACCAGCTTCACTTCGATCCTGACCTGCAGGTTAAAAGAAAAAAGGTGCTACAGTTAGAAGTTATAAACTTATTCTCCTCTTATGCTATAAAACAAATAAGTTAAATATGAAAATCTGCAGATCCTGGGGTGGAGTGCAATGCACAAACTCACTGAAAAAAACCCAGCAGGTCTCTCAACATCTATAGGACATAAATGGTAACTAATGTTAGTTTCCCTTTACTTCCTATGGATCCTGTATGACTTGTTGAGCTTCTCTACCGTGTTTGAATATTGCAGTTGTCCTCAACCTTTTTTCCCACTCACGTACCACCTTAAATAATCCCTATAACATCAGAGCTCTGTGATTAGTAAGGGATTACTTGAGGTAGTATGTGAGTGGGGAAAAAAGGTTGAGAACCACTGCTCTGGACCCAAATGTTACTGAAATATTTTGCTTGAGAAAAATTGTTGTTGGCCCATTTCCTTTAGAGATATGAAAATGTGCACATAATGAGTCAATTAGGTACCATTAAAGCAGTGGTTTTCAAACTTTTTCTTTCTGCTCACATACCACCTTAAGTAACCCCTTACCAAGCACCTATGGCAAAGGGATTATTTAAGGTGGTGTGTGAGTGGAAAGAAAACATTTGAAAACCACTGGTATCTCACAATAGGTATGCAAGTTGTGAATGTATCTAAGGATAACAATATAACATCAATTTCCAAGTGTATAGCAAGCTGCCAAAAATTAAAATCTGCATAGAGCACTCAAGGAAATAAGGAGAAATTACTAAAGAAAAATATATTGTAAATATGTTTGAAGTAACATAAATAAAAATAAGGAAGAGGGAACTAGAATTTTCAAAAATTTCAAACTGTAAGACTATGAAGGTGTAGTTGATAGTTATTGAAAGACGGGTTGTAGGGGAGGCAACTATCTTGGCAAAGAAGGCCACAGAAGCTACCGAGGGACTGGTGAATGTGGAAGGGGATCTGATAATCAGCGCTGAAGAAACTTGGGCTAAATGCAGGTCAGCAAGCATGAGACTGAAGTTGTGCTGCAGTATGTAGGGACGATGGAGATTATGATTGGAGCATCTTGCAGGACCATGGAGAAGATTGTTGGACAAATTAAGTCTGTCGGCAATTAGATTCCTGAATTCATCATGAGAGAAGCAGAGCAACAATAGGGGATCTTGCAAAGTTGGAACTTGATAAATTGCTGAAGTTAAAGGAATTATTTATTTTTCAGATTTGTTTATAAATTGGAGTTTAATGTATTTTGAACAATATAATATACCTAAGCCACTTTATTTTTAGTTAATTTCAAATTAGAATTTTTCTGAATACTTTACTGTCTAACTTTCCACCATTGTACCAACTGGATTTAGTTGATACTTTAAAAAAAATTTGAACCCTTCTCAAAGGGTTTAATAAGTAACATTTATAAAAAGTTATTAAGATTGAAATCAAATTCTAATAACAAAATTAAGAGGGTCTGGGATAAGGAATTCAGCTACATCTTCCAGAGGAATCACGAGAGAAGATTTTTGGATTGGTTAGTACCTCTTCAATATGTGCTTATCATTCTTTGATTCAGTACATCAGGCTCATATGTTGAACGACAAATTGGCCTGTATTTTTTCTAACATTAGTCCTATTTATGATAGATGTAAATCAGAAGTACCTTCTCTAACTCATATGTTTTGGACATGCCCTATGTTGGAGAGGTATTGGATTGATATTTTTAAGACTTCGTACTATACTGGATATCAGTTTGCTACCTAACCCTTTGACTGCTCTTCCTGGAATTATAGTTTCAGAAGTGGGACAAGTTCCCACTTCCACACATTGGGTTGTAGCTTTCTCTACATTGTTGGGTAGAAGAGCTTTCTTATTTAAATGGAAAGATTCTAATCCATCTACTTTGACTCAATGTTTCTCTCAAATTATGCCATGTTTAAGTTTAGAGAAAGTTAGGAGTCATATATTTGATACTTCTGTAACGTTTGAAGAGATTTATGACATTTTATAAATTATTTCCTCATGACTTAGTATAACTATTTGCCCTTCTGGACTATATTTTATTTCTTTTCTCTTTGTTGGTGAAGACCAGGTGATTAATTTTTATTAATAAATTCTCAGGATAGGCTATCTAGTCTTTTTCTTTTTCTTTAGATTAGGTGGGATTTTATATAACTTTTTTGAAGATTTCAGTTTGAGGAGATGAAAACGTATTTGTTAACTGTGGTGTAATGCAATATATTATATCATATGAAAACATATAGTGATATTATTCTCCTTTTTGATTATGTATTCCTATTCTCCGCATGTTTTGTTTACCTATCATATGATGAATAAACAGATTGAAAAAGAAATATAAATTGCTGGAGGGGCAGTGTTTAAAATTTAGTGTTTTGAAAATGGAAGGAACTGGGCATCTGGATTATCTGATGTAGCCAGAATGGTTAAACTTGAGGTTGGAAGCACTTTAATGTTCTGAATATTACCCAGAAAAATTAATTCCAAAATGCCCCAATAAATCACTGAAGGGATTCTAGCTCACAAAAAATTGATGTCACACAGGCATCCTCATTGGTACAAAACTAGTTGTATTGTCAGGAAACATGAGATTGGGCTGTGTGTCTGCAGCTTGGAGTAAAAATGAACTGAATCCCCATGGATAATGTCAGCAAGAGATAGTTAGCAAATGAGCTAAAGGAATCAGCAAGGATGGATCCTCATTATCCCCAGAGCTGGTGAAAAAAAGGGGGAGAAGGAGAAATGAATATTGAAAATAAGTGGCTGCTTTTGGATAATTATGGGCAGAAGAAACTATGCATTGACATACATTCACTCACGGTGCTTTTCTTCTATTCATCATCTTCCACAATATGAATGGAAAAAGTAGCACAATTCATCATATTAGAAGTGCGGAGAAGTTTTAAAAAAAGACACACAGGGACTACGCAGCAAATTTGTACACACAGATATCATTAGTTGCTCCGGTGGGTGTCAAGAGTAGCTGAGGGCAAAAAAGTCGAGGAGATCAATTGTAACAACTGAAGTGGAACTAATAGGGCGATGCAGAAACCTTGGTCACAATCCTCAAGATCAAACCTATGGTGCTAATGTTAAGCAGTTAAGTAGTTAAACATGGAAATATCTTTGCATGTAGTATTTAAAGTGCCATAAAAGAAACACTGGCTGTGCACAAGAACAGAATAAGTCAATTGCATTTAATCCATTCAACTGTATTATTTATTTCTATCTCCCACTATTTTATTATACTCTGGGATGGTAATATAATGTGCAGATACTCCAATTAAAATGTGCGGCTATTATTCACCAACCCACACATTTCCAATTTCAACTCATTCTATGGTGTCCACATGCTTCACTGTTGCTGGTTACTAAGGCAACTAATAGAGATATCTTTGGCTTGGCTTCGTGGACGAAGATTTATGGAGGGGTAATGTCCACGTCTGCTGCAGGCTCGTTTGTGGCTGACAAGTCCGATGTGGGACAGGTAGACACGGTTGCAAGGGAAAATTGGTGGGTTGGGGTTGGGTGTTGAGTTTTTCCTCCTTTGTCTTTTGTCAGTGAGGCAGGCTCTGCGGTCTTCTTCAAACGAGGTTGCTGCCTGCCGAACTGTGAGGCGCCAAGATGCACGGTTTGGGGTGAGATCAGCCCACTGGCAGTGGTCAATGTGGCAGGCACCAAGAGATTTCTTTAGGCAGTCCTTGTACCTCTTCTTTGGTGCACCTCTGTCTCGGTGGCTAGTAGAGAGCTTGCCATATAACACGATCTTAGGAAGGCGATGGTCCTCCATTCTGGAGACATGACCTACCCAGCGCAGTTGGATCTTCAGTAGCGTGGATTCGATGCTGTCGGCCTCTGCCATCTCGAGTACTTCGATGTTGGAGATGAAGTCGCTCCAATGAATGTTGAGGATGGAGCGGAGACAACGCTGGTGGAAGCGTTCTAGGAGCCGTAGAGATATAGCATTTAATAAAATAGTCTTCAATGAAGGAAATAAACTCTCAAAAGTGGCCAGTACAGAAACGTAACAAAAATCATACTAAAGATACACTTGGTTCTCAAAAGGGACACTCATCCTCATGTAAAAATAACAAAAAAAACCCCAAAGCTGTCTTTGCTGTGTCTAACCTAAAGTTTAACCACTCTGGTTCATCCAGATAACCTGAATGCCCAGTTTCATTTTTGACAATCCTGAGTTTTGTCATTTTATCACAGCCCCTGACACTTTTCTCAATCTCCATAGCATACCTTAGCCCAACTTCTGGTTTTCCTCTTTCCAAGAAGGTCTCACTTTTTAGTTGTTCAGCTAGTTCTACAGCCCAAGCCACAGAGTTATACAACACAGGAACAGCCATCTCAGCCCAATGTCAATGCTGACCAAATTGTCAGCCAGAGCTAGTCCCATTTCCTGACACTTGGCCCAGATCCCTACAAACCTTTTGTATCCATATACCTGTTCAACTGTCTTTTGAACGTGGCAATTGTATTTGTCTCCACCACTTCCACTGGCATCTTATTCTGAATCCCCAACATCGTCTGTGCGAAAAAGGTGTTCCTCTGATCCTTTTTAAATCTTTCACCTCTCACCTTAAATTTATGCCTCTACCCTGAGAAAAGAACCTGTCGTTGTTTAGCTGGTCTATGCTCCTCATGAGTTTATACACATATACAGCTCCCAGCTTCTCATTCCTCTTCAGAAGTATCATTAACAATTTCCACCTGTAACATATCTCTCACTTGATCACCATAATTGCCCTAGTGGAGAGAGGCACTTATTTTGAATTTTGAGTGAAGATTTTTTTGTGATTTCTTGATAGCACACAAAACTAAAATGTTCACTGGATCTTGGTACACATGACAATTAGTTTATTGAGTCTAAACTATATCTTTGTTTACTCTCGTCTCTAGGAAGCAGCAAGGTGGCTATTGATTTCTCCTTTCCCACAACTTCTTCATTAAACCTCTTAAGGTTTAAGCACCCGAGAGAAATTGCTTCAATTCCATAATTGCTATTTTCAGACTGATGGCGACTCTGTACACTCCACTGAATGCTAAGCTTAGTGTGTCAAATAATTTTTGGTGAATTCTCTCATCATTTACTCTGCACACCAAGTGATGCTTCAGCACCTTATCACAAATACCTTGTATTCTAAATTTAGACATACAGTACAGTAACAGTCCATTTCAACCCTCAAGTTCATGCTGTCCAATTTACACCCAATTAACCCACACTCCAAGTATTTTTTGAATGGTAGGAGGAAACCATAGCCCCCAGGGAAAATCCACACAGACATGCGGAGGACATACAAACTCCTTACAGACAGAGTGGGATTCAAACCATGGTCCTGATCGTGGGTGATGAAAAGGCATTGTGCTAACCATTATGCCATCTGTGCCACCCTAACATCTACAATTTCCTCTGGTTCCTGGTTGCACATCTTAAACATGTAACTCTTGTAGATCTCTGACCTCAGGAGATTGCGGAGGGTTCATAAGAGATCATCATTTCTGCAGATGTGTGGTGGAAAGTGTGCTGATCAGCTCCATCATGGTCTGGTAAGGGGACACCAATAGCCCTGAGCATAAAGCCCCCCCCCAAAAAAAAAGGGTAGAGGACACAGCCTAGAACATCACAGGCAATCTCCTTCCCACCATCAAGAACATCTACAGGGAATGCTGCTATCAGAGAGCAGAAGCAATCATTAAGGATCAACAACACCTAGCAAATGCTCTGATCTCACTGCTATAATCAAGAAAGAGGTATATATGCAAAAAGACTCACACCACCAGGTTCAGGAACAGCTGTTACCCCCTCCTCCAGCAGACTTCTCAACAACAAACTCAATTAGGTACTCATTTAAGGACTCTTACTTTTGCACTTCATTGATATTTTTTATTCTCTCTGTATTACACAATCAGTTATTTACATTTTGTTATCAGTTTACAGTTTATTTGTTTACATGTGTATGTTGTGTACTGTTTTATTTTGTACTACCAATCAGTCGTAATTCTGCGTCTCCCGCAGAAAAAAGAATCTCAAGGTTTTATATGATATCATGTATGTACTCTGACAATAAATCTGAAATCTGAAGATGCTGAATGAAAGTGGCCCCTCAATGTCTTTTCAACAGCTGTGTAAGAAACCTTGATCATGGTTCAAATAGATACATCAGGATCTGTATGAATTCAGTAATGTCTACAAAAAGAGAAACAATATTGCCTTCTGCTAATTATGCATGGCATGTGTAACAATGTTAATATTTGGGAAGAATTTATAAGATTTAGAGTAGGTCAAATACATGCACACATTTTAAAACAGATCTTATTTGAAAGACTGAAGAATTCACATTGCAAGATCTCTGGAGAATGTCAGCACCTTTCACAAGTAGGTGTAAATTAAACTGACGTCATAAAATGCTTGTTCTTTCTGGAGTCATGCTTCCTATCAGTACCCCTTCTGCAAAGTGCTCACAGAAAGGTCAATTCTGGATTGTTTACCTAAGATAACAACTTGAGAAGAAGAAAGAACTCCTGTTGTTTGCTGGAGAAGGTGGGGTTTTTGCAAGACATGAGTCACATGCTCTCTTTGGAGTTTTAGTTGGAGAGAGAGAGAGAGAGAGAGAGAGAGAGAGAGAGAGAGAGAGAGAGAGAGAGAGAGAGAGGACAAGCTATCTCAGTCAGTGTGTGTGGGACACTGAACAGTGCAATCCAGGAAGAACTGATGAAAAGTTCCAAAAGCAGTGGATGGCTGGAAGTGATATCTCTCTGATGTTTCTCTTGAAATAGAGGAAGGAATGGAACTCTGTGGTACCTTGAAGAAAGTGGTTACCATCTAGAAGACCCTGATGGGGCAACTTTCATCAGCGAGACCCTGAGGTGACTAGTGGTGGTACCTCAGTTGTGGAAATCCTGGAGCAACAAATATCTCTCTCTGCAAACCCTACAAGAACCTTCCTGAGTGGTAAACATTTACCTTTCAAGCACCAAGCCTGGTGAACTTGGTACATGTTCAATTCTGTGCAGAGTATGGTGATTGCCTGCAACCAGAGAACTTGGAAGAAGGAGAAGTGAGATGTGAACCAAAGAACTTTTCTTGAATTTAAACACACATTACATACACATGCGCTTAGAATTAGAAGGGGGTAGTTTGGGTTAGTATAGAGTATGGTATAAGAATAGAGTTAAGTTAAAGTTTGATTCTATTTTCATGTTTGAAGTTGATTAAAAATACCTTTTGTTTTGAAAGCCACTTGTTTTGGTGAATGTCTGTTGCTGCTGGGTTTTGGGGTCCTTTGTGCTCATAACACATCCTTCTTGGTTTGGTGACCTTCATCGAACCTCACAACATCATTGCATGTTGGACACATTGCAACATTTATAAACAAAGGATAGGTCCCTGCTATTCCCTGATGTAGCCACATATTTGCCAGCATACACAAGTTGTTTTGTGCTGATGCTTTATTAAGGCAAATTACAGAGGTAAAGTTATCAAAAAATCTTCTTTGGTGCAAGCAGTACATTTTTAACAGAAATAGTTGCCACAATAACCTACTGAAATTCATGTGACATTGAACACTTGGATCATTACTTCACTTTGGCTTGGCTTCGCGGACGAAGATTTATGGAGGGGTAATGTCCACGTCAGCTGCAGGCTCATTTGTGGCTCATAGTGGTAGAGTAATTCTCACCTTTATTTAATCTGGCTATTTCCACAAAGTATAGAGTACTCCATTTTGACTAAGCTCCAGCTTTATTATTTTATATTCTATTGTTAGTAAAGGAATGGAAGATTTAGTCAATAATGTTACCAATCAGTGCATCCTGAACAATAACTTACTTAGAGATACTAAGATCAGGTTTCACTGGTACTGCTCAAACCTCATGGCATTTAGTTCAAACATGGCAAAAGTCCTAGATTCCAGAGATATTTAAGTTTTTTTTAAACAGCTACTGCATTACGGGATATTATTCCCAAATTCCCAGAACATAGTCTGTGTAAAAAGATCGGAACGGAAATGAGTGGCTCATTCCGCTATGAAATTTTACTTTCAGCACCCCTAGACATTATTGGGGATTCCCTGCAGTCTAAACTGAACTGGAGCTGGTCTGCAACAATAGGCTAATGAGTAGCATGAAAGTCCCACCTCTTCATTACCACATTTCTGGCATTCAGTGTAAACTCACGTAATGAAACAAAGAGTTTGTGATGGTTTGTTCGTCTATGAACGGCCACACCGGGAGGTAGGAAACAAATTCTGAATTGAAAAAAAATCATTATTTCTATGTAAAAAACATAAATGTGAGACAATGTATGAAGACAATATCTGATAGTCTTATGTCAAGAAAATTGATCAGTGAAAATCAAGGAACACCTTCCATTGGCTGGACTTGTATTTAGTACAAAAAGGGATGGTTATGATGGCTGGAGGTGAATTATCCCAGCCTCAGGGCAATGCTGCTCATTAATTACATTCCCGCCATTGTAAAAAGGGATGTCTGCATAGTTGGAATTAAAGTTGAAATTCCTCAGAAAATGCACGTGAAAAAAGTTATTTTTTAAGAGAAAACTAATCTTTGTGCTCATAGCTTTTGATGCATGTTGGTATTGGCCACTTCGTTTAAGAGTTTCAGATGAAATTAAAACTGCAAACATTCCCAATTTCTGACTTTTATAATAGAGGGAATATTATTAATGAAATAGCAATGACTTGCAGTTTAGATGACTGCCCTGCAGAAAAAAACACAATTGGATTCAGCCAGTAGCAAGTTTCTCTCAATTCTCATTGGCTTCAGTTTTACTAAGGCTCCTTGACACCAGACAATTAAATGTTACTTTCGTGCCAAAAGCAGTCACTCTCGCATCACTCCAGGACCTGGCTGATGATAATGGTGTCAGACATCTCAGGTCTCTCCAGGGTGCAGACATAAACTGCATGAAACTAACCCTTTTTTTCTCTCCTCTTATTCTGCACTGAAGAAATGGATATGATGTGTCTATACTTAGTAATTCTATATTTTATTAATCTGTTGCTCTGATCTTGAGGTTTGCCAGTACAGAAACCTTTTAACTACCGGTAAATTGATAATCCAGTTAAAAATACCAAAATATATCTCCACACAGATATTTCCATGTTTTGTAAAGTAACATTCAGATAAAAATTATCCTGTTAAGTCTGTGTAGTAGTTCAATGTTTAAGTGCACTGTGTGATGAGATTTTAAAATAAAGCATACATAAAGCTTCGGATTCTGTTCTGAAATAAATGACTTATAAAGATGATGAGAGGAATGCTTCAGTTGCCATTGAACCACTACAGATTCCCATCAATTATCTTCATTTCTTATCTCATGACCTCCCCTCCATATTTTGTACAGATGTTGTGGAAGGAAAAGGCATTGTGACATTGATATAATTTGAGAAAAATCAGCTCTAGTTTTATATGACAATTGCATCCATCAGGAGTTGGTCAAGATCACAATGGGACCATCCATTTTAAGTTCTAGAGGCACTTTAATTAATATCAATGGTTTGTTAAGTCTCATTGCAGCACCTGTTTGAATTTCTTACCAAAATGATCAAATAGCTTCATAATTCTGAAGTAACATGTTACTTCAAAGGAAGGACATATTTTCTTTCAGGCAAAGTAATGACTAATTTAAAGCTGTCTCCAGCTGGGCACCTAGCCATTTAATCCAATTGTTTTGCTCTATCAAAGAAAAACTGATTTTGAATTTGTAACTTTATAGGTATTTCTTCTTTGGCTTGGCTTCGCGGATGAAGATTTATAGAAGGGTATGTCCACGTCTGCTGCAGGCTTGTTGGTGACTGTCAAGTCCGATGCGGGACAGGCAGGCACGGTTGCAGCGGTTGCAAGTAAAAATTGGTTTGTTGAGGTTGGATGTTGGGTTTTTCCTCCTTTGTCTTTTGTCAGTGAGGCAGGCTCTGCAGTCTTCTTCAAACGAGGTTGCTGCCCGCCGAACTGTGAGGCGCCAAGATGCACAGTTGGAGGTGATATCAGCCCATTGGCGGTGGTCAATGTGGCAGGCACCAAGAGATTTCTTTAAGCAGTCCTTGTACCTCTTCTTTGGTGCACCTCTGTCTCGGCGGCCGGAGGAGAGCTCTCAATAGAACACGATCTTGGGAAGGCAATGGTCCTCCATTCTGGAGACGTGACCTATCCAGCGCAGTTGGATCTTCAGCAGCGTGGATTTGATGCTGTCGTCCTCTGCCAGCTCAAGTACTTCGATGTTGGAGATGAAGTCGCTCCAATGAATGTTGAGGATGGAGCGGAGACAGCGCTGATGGAAGCGTTCTAGGAGCCGTAGGTGATGCCGGTAGAATCTTAGAAACTGTCTAAATACATTAAAAACTTACCTAGATATTCAACAGGGTCATTTGATGAAGTACTTAGATGCAAAAATAGTGGAAATTCCAAATTTATAGCAGGATTGGAGTCAGAAGTGGAGCTATTCCCCCTGCATGAAGTCAATGGACATTGAGAATAACAAGTCCCCATAGTGATATTGGCAGAGGTCTAAACAGTGAAATTCAGTACTGAATGAAACTATACTCTCTTTTCCATAATCTGCAGAAAGTAATGAAATAACTATAATTTAAAATATTACTAACCTTGCTGTAAAAATTTTTTGGAAGATGTCATGTTTGATTGCACAAAATATAATTAAGTTCTGAGCTTACTAAATCATAATTGCTGCTTAACATCCTCTTCAGATGCATAAAATTAACATTACATTTGTTAATTATCAATATCTAAGATAAATATGTTAAAATCCTATTGCCTGGAAAACTCCACCACATCAGAAGAAATAGTGGGTCAGTAATAATTGTTTTGTTACAAACAAATTTGACCTGTTGGGTGGGAACAGAACTGGTGAGAGCCCGCAACCAAAGATTATTTCATTTACTTGCTGATATCTATGTATGGGTGTACATTAGAAAGACTAGATTGCTCCATAAATGCACAATGACGTGCATTCAGGCCCATTCATTCCAGGTTCCCTGGCAAAATACCAAAAGGAGTCTTCTTCTTTCTTTTCTTTGGCTTGGCTTCGCGGACGAAGATTTATGGAGGGGGTAAAAAAGTGGTAAAAAAGTCCACGTCAGCTGCAGGCTCGTTTGTGGCTGACCAGTCCGATGCGGGACAGGCAGACACGATTGCAGCGGTTGCAAGGGAAAATTGGTTGGTTGGGGTTGGGTGTTGGGTTTTTCCTCCTTTGCCTTTTGTCAGTGAGGTGGGCTCTGCGGTCTTCTTCAAAGGAGGCTGCTGCCCGCCAAACTGTGAGGCGCCAAGATGCACGGTTTGAGGCGTTATCAGCCCACTGGCGGTGGTCAATGTGGCAGGCACCAAGAGATTTCTTTAGGCAGTCCTTGTACCTTTTCTTTGGTGCACCTCTGTCACGGTGGCCAGTGGAGAGCTCGCCATATAATACGATCTTGGGAAGGCGATGGTCCTCCATTCTGGAGACGTGACCCATCCAGCGCAGCTGGATCTTCAGCAGCGTGGACTCGATGCTGTCGACCTCTGCCATCTCGAGTACCTCGACGTTAGGGGTGTGAGCGCTCCAATGGATGTTGAGGATGGAGCGGAGACAACGCTGGTGGAAGCGTTCTAGGAGCCGTAGGTGGTGCCGGTAGAGGACCCATGATTCGGAGCCGAACAGGAGTGTGGGTATGACAACGGCTCTGTATACGCTTATCTTTGTGAGGTTTTTCAGTTGGTTGTTTTTCCAGACTCTTTTGTGTAGTCTTCCAAAGGCGCTATTTGCCTTGGCGAGTCTGTTGTCTATCTCATTGTCGATCCTTGCATCTGATGAAATGGTGCAGCCGAGATAGGTAAACTGGTTGACCGTTTTGAGTTTTGTGTGCCCGATGGAGATGTGGGGGGGCTGGTAGTCATGGTGAGGAGTATTGCAAAGGAAAAAGCATCATCCCAAACAGAAATCTGCCTGGACCGTTAAGGGCAACTTTCTTCAAGATGTTCCCAGTCAAAGCTCTAGAGTGGCATGAAGAGGCCCAGAATTTCTTGTTATTGCACTGTGGGCTGACGAACATGTTACTGTGCTGTACTTTTGTCTGTTCTATGTTCCAAGTTTTAATTTCAACTCTGTAAAATATTTAAAACATTAGATTGAAGTGGTGCTTTTTATTTCTGGCCAACTGCTTATGGAAAATTTTCAATGAGATTGGCTGCTTAGCTCACTTGTCAATAAATAAATATGATAATATGTTAAGGGCCTGAGCCCTTCTTCAAGGAAAAAATCTGAAAAGGCAGAAGCCGGATATATCAAAGTCTCAGAATTCAAACAATGGGGGAGGAATTCAGACCAAGATATTGGATGTAATAAGGGACGGTGTAGAATTTATCTTGTCTGTGTGAAAGGAGACAGGAAATGGAGAAAGGTGATGGGGGAAGCAGGGGTGGGGGAGAGGAGGTTAAAAAGCCAGAGAAGTCGGTATTAATACGATCCAGTTGGAAGGTGCACAGTCGGAAGATGAGGTGTCATTCCTCCAATTTATAGGTGGTCTCAGTCTGGCATTACATGATACCAAAGACAGACATGTCAGCAAGGGAATGGGATGGAGAATTGAAATGAGAGGTGTTACGAGCCCAGAGGATCCCAAAACCCAGCAGCAATGAATATTCACCAAGACAAATGGTTACTTGAACAAAAGTTGCTTTTAACTATCTTTAAACATGAAAATTAGAATCAAACTTTAATTTATTACTATTAACTTAATTAAACTAACTTAACCCCCTTCTAATTCTAAGTGTACGTGTATATAATGTGTGTGTTAGTTCAGAAAAGTTCTTTGGTTC
Organism: Narcine bancroftii; assembly: GCF_036971445.1. NCBI lineage: Eukaryota > Metazoa > Chordata > Chondrichthyes > Torpediniformes > Narcinidae > Narcine > Narcine bancroftii. The sequence goes on from NC_091473.1 coordinate 98,738,002, forward strand.
ACAGTTCAATCTCACTTCTCCTTCCTCCAAATTCACTGGTTGCAGGCAATTCTTATACCGTGCACAGAATTGAACATTTATAAAGTTCACCAGGCTTTGGTGAAAGGTAAATGGTTATTGCTCAGGAAGGTTTTTGTCGGTTTTCAGGGAGAGATTTGTTATTCCAGGACATCCACAACTGATGTACTTCTATCAGCCACCCCAGTGTCTCGTTGATGAAATTTCCCCCTTCAGGGTTATCCAGATGATAACCTCTTTCTTTCAGGTCACCACAGAGTTCTTTTTTGTATATCTTATTCCAAGGGAAACATCAGGCAGCCAGTCCTCTCCTCTTGCATGAACCACAAGAGCTTTGACCAGGCCATCCTCCAAGTGGGCTGTGTACAAGCTTGCCAGCTTGTCCTATTCCGGTCCCAGCTGCTTCTGTTGGCTGTAACACCATACAAGTGATCACTGTCTCTCTCTCTCTCTCTGAGAGAAAGCCTGTTTGACTCTCTCTGCTTACAAAACCTTATGACCCTCTTAGAACAACAAGTTCTCTTCCAGACAATCTGTGGCTCCAACAAGATCTTTCATCTGTTGCCTTTTGTAAGCAACAATCCATTAGTGAAGTCTCGAGCACTTTTCAAAGCTCTTCCAAAAGTTCTGGAGCTGATATATCTAGCATTAGCAGAGCTCCAGTATTTCAAAAAAGATCTGTTTTAATGTGTTTGTATGTGATTACTGTAATAAACCTTTCCCAATTTATCTCCCCAAAACATTTCTAAATACTCTGTCACAGAGGCCACTGTGAGATCCATGCTATTGTGGCGGACAGAGCTGAGGTGCTCAACAAAGTGATCTCCAAGTCTGTGCCCAGTCTCTCTGATTCCATTGCCGACATTCTGTCCATGGTTTCATGTTCTGCCAGACTGAGAGCACCTGTAAATTGGAGGAACAACACCTCATCTTCCAACTGGGCACCCTCCAACCAGATGACAATTAATATCGACTTCTCTGGCTTTCATTAAATCCCACCCCTGCTATCTTTCCATTCCCTGTTTCCTTATGCACAGATGATAAATTCTACCTATTCCCTCATCACATCTAATTAACACCTTTTGTTGGTCTGGATTCCTCCCCCATTGTTTGAATTCTGAGACTTTCTGATATATCCTGCTTCTGCCTTTTCTGAGTTTTCCCTGCAGAAGGGCTCAGGCCCAAAACATCAGCAATATATCTTTCTCTCCTATAGATGCTGAATAGACAATGGGGGAGGAATCCAGCATTTTGGTATTTTTACTACAATCACAGCATCTGTAACCTATCTTGCTTGTTTCTCTCAGCAATCAAAAGATGTCTATCAAAACACTTGGCTGAGATTAGAGAGATGACAGGGAATTAAGAGGAGAAAAAGAAAATGATCTGGGAAGAAGATTGAAACTATTGAGCACCTAAATCAGTGGAGGTGATCCCTGCAAAATAACTGTCAGTGATGGAAATTTATCCTTACAACCAACTACCCAAACTTCTGAGAGAAAGAATAAAATTTGCTCTCACGAAATGTATGTGAAAAAAGAAAATTAATCATTATAAAAGTAATTTTAAAAAATCCTATTTTTCCACAAGTAAAAATGACATGATTTTGCATTCCAAAAAAAAACCATGTAATGGCCTGTTTTTAAATTTAACTTTGATTTAGAGGTTCAGCAATAGTAACTGGCCCTCAAGCTCATAAAACTGCACTGCCCAATACATGCATGTGACCAATTAACCTTCTAACACTATTCATCTTTGGAACATGGATGGAAACCAGAGCACCTGGAGGAAATGCACCCAGACATGAGAAGAACATATAAACTCACAGACAAAGGCAGATTCAAAGCTGGGTCACTGACACTGTTATAGCATAGTGCAATCTGCTATGCTAACTGTTTTCTAGGAAAATTAAACAGCAATACCCAGCAATACAGGGATCACGTATATTTCAAGAAGAAATTGGGTTCAAAAGTACTAACCATTAACAATTCCAAGTATCTAAGATGAGTGGTCTAGTCAACATGCTTAGGAGTAAATATATGACAAAGAGGGAACAGCGAGAACAAATTATGACTTAATGAAAGTGTCATGCCAACAATAGCTTTACTTTAGATAAGTTGTGGAAAGTAATGGGATGATATTGGTGAGAACAGTAATCTATGATCTGTCTATGGTCCATATGGTCCATCTATGATCCATATTTCAGCCAATTGGTCATCTGGAAATATGGAGGGATCAATAACCATTGATCTGGTTGGACAATCCAGATGATGCATGGACAGGTTTAGCCCTACCAAGTGTGCAAGATGATGAGGAAACAGGATGGGGTTTTGCTGATAACAAAAGGAGTGTCAGGTATGTTATTGGGTCTTTAGAATGCCGAAATAGTTGTTCCCTGCCCTGGGCAGGAAAGTTCCTGCAAGTTGCATGGGGTTTTTATAATGTTGTTTACAACTAAGTTATTCCAAAATAAATCCATTCGAAGACTTCCACGTTCATTTTGGCATGGAAGGATTTTAAGGTGGCTTTGAAGGGAAAGTTGTCCTTCTGGGGCATTTATTACAAATTCCTGGAGGATTTGTTTTTGCAGTAGAATCCTGACAAACTTGCGCCATTTCAAAAGAAGCACATAATTGTGCCATTATGCAAAGGAGACTACATGTCATTTTTAGCAATTCAGAGAACATTTAAAGGACCTCTCCTGCTGGCTTACCCTCAGGATTTTCTGTGTCTAATCCTTACCCATGTTAATTCTATCTGGCACTGTCTCACCACTTAAAATTTTTGATTAATTCTTTCCCTCAACTCAATGTGATTTGGTATTTTCTGCACATTTGGCAATTTTTTATTGGGTTTCATTTCCATGTGGTTAATGTAAATTGAAAACAGTTGGGGCTCCAATGCCAATCCTCATAATTATTCAGAGACTGAGTCATTTGAGTTTTTTTTAGAAGATAATACATAGAAGATAATACATTCTGAAAGATAAGGAGAGACTGTTGCCTTGGGCGGTAGTCAGAGCTAATGCCCTTCAGTCCTACATGCTCAGATTGAATCCCAGCCTAGAGGTACAAGATAAAGGGCTGGTCTTAATCTTTCTCATACTGCAAACACTCAAAGTTTTATAAATATTAGATATTTTATTATTATGGGATAGCAATTGTTTAATTGCTAATTATGTAACTTAAAATGTCAAAAAATTAACTCACACAATATTTACAAATTCATCAAATCACTTGGATTTGTTAAAATTATTATATGCCATTTTCAAAGACTTTTGACAGGATGAGATTAATTACCATCAAATCCACAATGGAGAAATGCCCTTGGGCTGGATTATGAAATTCCATCTGTGATCTGGTTTTCAAAATAACAATTAAGAATTCAGTTCATTAAGAATAATAATTTTTTGAAATAAAATCCAATTTTTTTTCAATTTTGAAACGAAGTATTGTGCTGTGCAATAACAAGGGTCACGTCTCCAGAATGGAGGACCATCGCCTTCCCAAGATCGTATTATATGGCGAGCTCTCCACTGGCCACCGTGACAGAGGTGCACCAAAGAAAAGGTACAAGGACTGCCTAAAGAAATCTCTTGGTGCCTGCCACATTGACCACCGCCAGTGGGCTGATAACGCCTCAAACCGTGCATCTTGGCGCCTCACAGTTTGGCGGGCAGCAGCCTCCTTTGAAGAAGGCCGCAGAGCCCACCTCACTGACAAAAGGCAAAGGAGGAAAAACCCAACACCCAACCCCAACCAACCAATTTTCCCTTGCAACCGCTGCAATCGTGTCTGCCTGTCCCGCATCGGACTGGTCAGCCACAAACGAGCCTGCAGCTGACGTGGACTTTTTACCCCCTCCATAAATCTTCATCCGCGAAGCCAAGCCAAAGAAAGAAGAAAGAAAAGAATATATTTATATGGCTGGTTCTAAAAGTCAAATGTGGATTCTTGTAAGATTGCCTGAAAAATACTGTAGGTATACTGCAAGCAATAGCATGATAGACATTTTGGTTATTGTTTCTGTTAGGATCTGATTTCAAATCTATTTGTGCCATCTCTTTTATGTGATTGCATTGCAGAAATATTTTATAGGTGTATCTCTCACTTCAGTGACTCTTGAACACTCCCGACGATGGCCATGTGAGACAAATGTGATTCCTGGGGTGAATGATCACAATTAGAATCAACAGTGAAAGACTGCTCGTTCAATTGTGATTCTGAGCTTGTTTATATGGGTAATATAAGGCTCTGGTTATGCTTGGGAATCAAGCTTTCTGTACTAAGCAGGGAGAATGATGGTAATAAATTTATTTGGTAAATGATGGTAAATCCAAGCTGCATTCGATGCCAGCAGGTTATGTACATAAAATTTCCCAGGCTTACTTATTTATATATTTTTTATTGCTTCAAGCTGATAAATGTTCTGAATACACAGTGGGAAAAAAAGTTGTCATATTTTGGATTGGGGGAGTCACATGAAGAAATGCATTCTCAGGATGAAGTCAAGCTAGTTAACAGAAATCCTAATCAACTTGAATTGAATAAATATGGCAAAATCAACTTTAATGCCTGTGGTGTGAAATGAGCACATGTAAGGGCAGGCCATTAGTTACAGTAGTTATAATTTCCAAATAAGAAAGCGTACAGCTTTTTAGAAATAAATTAAAGGGATGTCGATTCTGTTGTTTGATACAATAAATTGGAGAAATTATGTATTTCATAATATTCTGAATTACCATATTAAATAGCTAATTTCAGCAAATGGATTCACTAAATCAAAACAGTCTTTTCAGGCAGTCATCCTTGTGATAAGGATGACTTCCAAATCTATGTTCTGAGAAGACTGATGGGGCCAATGTGAGCACATAGTTTCTACCTTAGAATGAGGTTGACACAGTGGATTGGTTATTTAGTAGATTCTGTCATCCTTTCCACATTTTTGTCTGTGTGCTCTCAAAAGGTGCTTTCGCACTGAAGTCCCAGTAAATTTGCATGTCAATGACCCATGTTCATGCCGGGTCAGATCAAATCACAGAGTTTACTGACTGAACCTAGGAAAGCCAGTTCAGTCCAACCTTTTACACAGCAACCTGGCGCAAAATGGGGCAGGACATGTAGCAATGAAGTGTCGACCCCCTGTGTGATGTAAAATGTACACATTAGGCATTATACTTCCCATAGTCCCACTCCCCTCTGACAGCCCAGTGCCAGCCCCCACATCTATCCCAGCAGCCTTCTCCCCTCTCACAGTGATCACATAAAAAAGGCACCAGTGGGGCTGTCAAAGAATGGTTGGTGGGGCTGTCAGCTCCACCAGCAGCATGCTGACAGCCCTCCTGACCTCCCTGTGCAGTGGCATCACTAAAGTTGGAGTCACTCAGTGCGGTAACTCATGATGCTTCTGAGTGGGGGAGGGTGAGTGCTGGTGGCATTGAGCAGTGGGGGAGGGTGGGCACCGGTGGCACTGAGAAATGGAGGAGGGGTTGATGTCCCAGTGGTGGGGAGTGGGGCGGTGGGATCAATGTGGGGACTGGTGATGTGCTGTCAGGGAGCAGCGGGGCAGTGGGATCGGTGTGGGGACTGGTGATGTGCTGTCAGTGGGGAGCAGGCCGGTGGGATCGGTGTGGAGACTGGTCGCAGGTTGTCAGAGGGCAGGGGGCGGTGGGATCGGTGTGAAGGCTGATGGCGGGCTGTTGAGGGGGAGAGGGATTATCCACCGCTCCCACTCCCCTCCCTTTTTGAGAGACAGGTCACAAGTATTCATTGTCATCAAGATGTCACAGTCTATGTCCATCTGGACCTGGCAAGCGGAGGTTTACACTGGAGCCGATGCGAAACGCATCAGGTCTGATACTACCAACCTTGGCAGGTAAGTATCGGGACGAAAATGACCCACCATACAGGGTTGGTTCTGTTCACACAGGCAGGTGGAATGGTAAAAACCCAATTAAGTACCAGGCTTTCAGGGGCAGTGTGAAAGCACCTTAGAGAAATGAGTGCTTAGTACCTTCTGAGATGTTAGTGCTTGAGGATTTCCATGAGTTGATGATAGTATTATATTTTTTCCACGAGGTTTTGAGAAGATCCTTGAAGTGAATTCTCCTGGAAACATCTTGTTGTGGTGGAGTTCAGCGTAGAGCAGTTCTTGAGGTGCTGGGAATTAAGCACCTGGGCAATGAGGTCCTCTCATTGGAGCAAGCTAAATGTCATGGATCTCAGAGTAAAATTTGATATAAATAACAAATATGTATTAAACACTCCTGGTGGTGACTTTTTAATTGGCAGTTCTATTTTGTGTTTCCAAAAAAAAATGGGATTGTGATTATATGGCTCTGATCCACAGATTTTAAACATAAAAATCAATCATAAAATCCTTAAAATGCTGATGTAAAGATTTAAAAACTGTCAGTTTTCAAAAAAAAATCAGAGAAATCTAAATTACTGGAGAACAGTCTTGTAAAAAAAAGAGCAATAGCAGGAAAATTGGTTCGGTTCAATTTGTTTTCATTACAATGGAAATCAGGATTAGTGTTAGAGGATCATATTCACATCTCAGTTTATTTGCATAAATTTAACTGGTATTCCATTGAGATTAGAACACCAAGGGGAAATTTAATCAAAGTCTTTCAAGGTCAGATACACAAAAAATGCTTCCTCCAGTTAGAAAATCAAAAGCAAGTGGGCATATCCTGAACAGTGGAGGTAATGCAAGTTTTTTGTGGGGGTGGTGGGGGGGGGAGAGAACTGAAACCTCTCCCCATCCCCAACAAAAAGGGGAAGGGGAAGATTTTGCTCCCAATTAGGCAGTAGATGGTGCCTTGATGGATTTTTTGTTGGACAATGGTAGCCCACCTCACTGACAAAAGACAAAGGAGGAAAAACCCAACACCCAACCCCAACCAACCAATTTTCCCTTGCAACCGCTGCAACCGTGTCTGCCTGTCCTGCATCGGACTTGTCAGTCACCAACAAGCCTGCAGCAGACGTGGACATACCTCTCCATAAATCTTTGTCCGCGAAGCCAAGCCAAAGAAATGGTATCAGTAATTTAGGAAAGAGATGAGGAGAATTTTTTAAACACAGAGGGCTGTAAATGTTTGAAAAATAAAAATGGTAGCACTGCCAGAGTTGCTGTAAAGGCAGCGCATCTACTGGGGTGAACCCAGGGAGAGTGGGGAGTGGTGACACAGCGCTCCTCCGCCGGGACCTACCGCCCAGTCCTACTGCCAACGAATTTATTCAGGCTTTAAATGGACTGTTAAAGGAGCCAATGTGTTTTATTTAAAAACCTGAGACTGTGGGGTGTGGGGCCAAGATGGCAGTGCTTGTGTCCAGCAGTGGCCATGAGGGTTTGGAGACTCCGGGGAACAGCGGACTGGTGCAGGGCACCAGGACTATGGAGAACGCTCCCTTTTGAGGATAGGTAGTGATGACTCCAAGAACAGTGGTGAACCAATGAGGGGATTTGCCGCTCAAAGACACACTCAGGCAGTAAACTGTTGGTGACTTGCAGGTGAGGAACCCACACATTCTGTGGGCTGCTGGAAACTGACTCATGAGAACTAGGTATCAGAATCAAGATTCGAGAGGGTGCTGAGGGCGAGGAGGGCTCCTGAAGGGTCCAGGGTATTGAAGGCTTCCTCATCCTGTTGGAGGTTTGGATCTGGGTTTGTTTTGCTGATAGTTTGAACTGAACTGGAGTTGTGTGCAGCTGCAGAGGCTGCGGGAGCATTGGAAGTGAATCCATGGACACTCAGTGACTCGGGGGTGTGGGGATTCTCTTTTGTTTCCTTTTCTCTGACTGTAGAGGGTGCCGGGCAATTCTAATGCTAATGGTGAACCTTTGTCTGCTTTGTGGCAGACTAAAGGCAATTTCATGTAACAGCAATTTGATTTCTGTTTTATTACATGACAATAAATAGTATCTGATCTGAAGGATATACTGTAGATACTTGTTATTAAGTACACAGACTCAAATGGAAAGAAAACAAATGAAACAGAGGATACAGCAATTATGTGGGAGAGAACACTTAAAGCGTAGGGGAAGCCAGAAGGTTCAATTAAATGGTACAGAATGTTAGAAGGTATTCCTCCTTTGAATTTTTCTTTTCTTTTGAAGGATTAGTGACTGGAATGATAGTGTCTTCTAATGGATCATGTGATAGCACCAGCAATGAGGCACCAAGGATCATTTGAGTCGCTGGTTCTCCTGTGAATGTCAAGAGTGTGATAGTACAGATCTATCACCAATGTACATAGTGTATATAGTTACTGTATCTAGACTGTGCTTACAGCGATTGGCTGAGAGCTAGGCCACGCCTATTGTCTGGACCTTAAAAGGTTGTGTCCCTAGCCAGGTCGGATCATTCCGGACTGATCGGCCACCTGTGAAGAGCTCCTGTCTTTTGCTAATAAAAGCCTTGGTTTGGATCAACAAGTCTTTGGTTCTTTCGACGAGCTCTACAAAGAGTACCAAGGCCAAGGGCAGAGAAATTTAGAGTTTCAATATCCTTTGTGCGAGGTATGATAGAATTACTGTTATCTGTATGGCTGGCCTGCCCCTTGCTGATTGTACCTGTGGCTCATCCTCCTTGATTCCCTTAATAAAGGTGGCAGCATCATAACTCCTCCCCCAGAACAAGCTTGGGTCTTGGGTCAACAACGTGAGATGTGCCTACTGCTTATGGTAATAGAAGCCTATCAGTCAGGTAACTTCTAGTCTTGGGGTTATTGATAGTGCATCATGAGGGGGAAAAATATTTTTTCCTCTTTTAATTGGCCTAGTTGCAATGCTTGGGTATGTCCTCAGTTTCATTTCATTCGAAGGACAGATATAGAATGGATTGTGAAGACAGGCCTGTTGTGGTGCTGGGGGTATTACATAGGAACATAGGAAGTAGGAACAGGAGTAGGCCAAAAATGGCCCATCGAGCCTGCTCCGCCATTCAATACGATCATGGCTGATCTAATTTATGACCTAACTCCACCTACCTGCCTTCTCCCCATATCCCCTAATTCCTCTATCATGTATTGGGATGTAGGATGGTGGCATGTAGATATGCAAATGCAATGTTTAGAAGCTGATAGCGGACATTGCAGGAGGGGGCGCGGAGGAACTCGAGGTAAAGGAAAATCAGGAGATTGGAAAGGGTGTGGCAATTGCAAGATGATAAATGGTGGAGAAGTGAAAGGAAGCATGTTGGTGATGGTAACTTGGGATGGAAATCATAGGTTACGGGATGGGAATCAAGTGATGGGCTGGAGGTTTTATGTTAATATTGTGTAGGTGCCAAGGATGAAGGACTGTTATTTTTTTTTACTTGTCAGGCAGCTCCCAGTACAAAGGTCTAAAAGGTACTTTCCACTGTGGCCCCATGACACGAAAATTATATCAGTGGCACAAGGGTGAATGATGTGGTGTGTTATATGTCAGGAATGGAGCAACATGGTCAGGAATTGGTTGTTATCATGTTTTACAAGAAAAAAAGTGAAATATTGTTTATATCGAAAATAATGAAATATTGAAATACCAGACAGTTGAGATAGCTAAAGGGAGTTGAGATGCAAATCAGTAATGATCTTAGTTGGATGAACATGCGTGTAACTGAACAATCTATTCCTTAATTTAGAAGAAACTTAAATTCAATGGTTTCATGCATAGCACTCAGCTGGACATGAGGAGGTTGTTAATGGAAGTGGAAGTGCAGTACAGTGTTCCTGTTAAAACTGCATATAGATTCAAGATTCAATTTATTGTCATGTAATACACAGTGTCATATTACACATAATTCCCTTATGTTTGCTGTAAGGCAGAGAGATTTGTCTTCTGCAAAAATTGCCCAAAGCGCCTCTTACAGTCAGAGAAAGAGAAGCAAAAGAGGGATTTACCCCCCCCCCCCCACCCCCCTTAGAGTCACCAAATGTCTGTGGATTCGCCTCCAGTGCTCCCGTAGCCTTCGCAGCAACACAGAGTCCAGTCCAAACCATCGCCAATCTGAGCTTCAGATCCGAACCTCTGACACAATTTGGAACCCTTCAGCACTCTCAGTACCCTCTCTCATCCTGGTTCCCGTACCTGGTACCTTTCAGTCAGTTTTGAACCAGTGTCCAGCAATCTATAGCCTGGTGTGAGTCCCTTGACCACAGTCTCCAGCAGCCCATAGCCTGTGGGGGTTACTCACCTTCAGTCACCAACAGCCCGCCATCTGTGTGGGGTCCATCAATTGCAGTACCCCTCACTGGTCCACTCTGCAACCCCTCTTGCCTGTTGCTGATCATAGGCGCTGCCATCTTGGGCTTTATGCCCTTAATACCAGCAGGTGTATCACGAGAACTGAAATCTCCAAACTCATTGATCTAATGTCCTGATTATTGGTGTTAGTTTACATGAATGTGCAATATTTCTCTATTTCTCACAGGACAAATCAAAACAACTTCCACAGACACAGACAAAATAAAATTGCTGTGGCTTACAAAGCCATGTTTAAAATAGTAAGTAAACTTTAAAATAGCTGACAAAAATTTACTTTCACAAAGATGCAAAACTACCAGTTGTTTTACTGATTCTTGTTAGGTTTTAACCTATTTATAGCCACTGGTGTTTACCTACTCTCAAAAAGAAGCTTGTTAACACTGTCCGTTCTACTTGTCAAATGAGGAGTTGGCCTGGTGATCAGTGAAAAAAATAAATGGCTGCTGAGAGACTGCCCAAAACCACAAGAGGGAGAATCAAAGATTTGAACCAGTTCTCTGCTGTTCTCTGCCACCAATGCTCCCTGTAAGTTACCTCATCAAGCAATAGCACTCACTGCAAGTTGAACATAAAAGCTGCCCCACATCATTGCACACAAAGGACTCGACGTTCTCACTTAACCCATGCTAAAAGGGCTGTATGTACGATATTCAAAAATGAACAATAAACACTCTTTGAAGGGCAGGACATATAAATGCAACATTTTGTATACATACAGTACAAATCAAACAACCAGAATATTAATACATGCCTCTTGGATTTCTTAGATTAATTTTGCAACAATTGAAGTTAAGCATTCGCAGCTGACTGTTGTTTGATCAGACTAATAGCAAAATGCAAACTTCTTCCAAAATGCTTCAACTCATAATTTTTCAAGAACATTGAAGCTGGCAGCTCAATATTCCTGGTTTTCTTGGTTTTAAATGGCATAAAGAAGGAGGTAAAATACATGGAGGAGGTGTAGCTTTTCTAATCAAAGAGAGTGCACTCAGAGAGGACATAATGGTAAGGTCAACGACTGAGGCAGTGTGGGTTGATATCAGAAACAGGAAAGATGCAATCTCTCTGACAAGGCTATGAGGAGGTGAGGACCAGATATCTAGACAGAATAGGGAAAGTTGCAAAAGCTGCAGGGTTTTCGACCTTTCATTTTCACAATATTGACTGGGATGTCCTTAGTGCCAGAGGCTTAGATGGAACAGAATTTGTTAAATGCATCCAGGACGGCTTCTTGAAACAGCATGTAGACAGCCCAACCAAGAAGGGGGACATTCTAGATAGACCTTGTATTGGTAAATATGTGAGCAAGTTATCAGAGTTTCAGTGGGTGAACATTTTGGGAACAGTGGTTATTTTTCTTAATTTTCAAGATGGACGAGGTTTGCAGAAAAGTATTAAATTGGGAGAAGGCAAAATAAAACATGCTTAGACAGGAGTAAATTGGAGGCAGCAGATAATACAAAGATTGGTGGAGTTGCAGACAGTGTTGTCAGCTATCAAGGTATACAACAAAGTGTAGATCATTTACAGATATGGGCAGGGAAATGGCCAATGGAATTTAACAAGTGTGAGGAGTTGCAATTTGGGAGGTCAAATGTAAGAGGAATGTTTGTATGTAATGGAAGAGCTCTTGAAAGCTTTGATGTGCAGAGGGATCAGGGGTCCATTACTCTTTGAAAGTGGCCAGGCAAGTAAATAGGATGGTAAAGAAGGTGTCTGGGAGGCTTGGATTCAATGGACAGGGCATTTTGAGGTAAAAGAAAGCCAATCATATTGCAGCTATATAAAACTTTGGTTAAGCTGCACTTGGAATACTGGATGAAATTCTGGTCACAGAAGATTTGAATTATGGGGAGAGATTGGACAAACATGTTTTATTTTCTGGAGCACAGGAGGCTATGGAATGACCTGACAGAGGTGTATATCATTACGAGAGGTATTAATAGGGTAGATAGTCTGAATCTTTTCCTCCAGGGTAAAAGCATCACACACCAGGGAATAAGCGTTTCAGGTAAGAGGGAGGAGGTTTGAGGGAGATATGTGAGCAAATATTTTACACAAAGAATGGTAGGTGCCTGAAACAGGCATACAGGGGTTGTAGTGGAAGCAGATACAATAGTAGTGTTTCTGAACATTGTTTGAGGTTTCTAAATAGACACATCAACATGAAAGGGGATGGAGGGATATCTATCAGTTGCAATCAACAGATTTTTAATTTGATTTGGAAATCAGTTTTGGCACAGACACTTGGGCTGGAGAGCCTATTTCTAAGATGTACTGTTCCATGTCACCTTACAGTGCACAACTTCTAACCACTTTTATACAGGGTAACATCTGACCACATCAAGACAAGTTGCCAACTTCAGGGGGAATCAATTATGCTGGCAAAAGTCTCGAGGCAAATATAGAATTCACATCCTCAATACATTATCTCCTCTGCAGAAAAACATGGGGGTACAATATTACTGAATAATCACAGCATCAGTGTACAATAATTGTACTCTCTATACCTGTGATCTCTTGAGAGCCTGTTTGGGCAGCAATCTATTGCAAGTAATTCATGGGTGGAAACATGCAAACAGCTGAACATACCGAGGAAATAGGTCAACCAATGGATGGACTAGGATGGATGGTGCAAGACCTTATCAGATGGGCTGAGAATGAGAAGCTAAGGAGGTGATTAATGAGATGCCTGAATTGTGACCTGCCGGAAAATACTGGCAAAGAGAAATTTATCGTAGTTTATTTCAAACTGTGTAATGTCAAGTTTTTTTCTGGTGGGAACAGCTCAGGAGATCTTGCACTGGAAGAAATGTCTGTATATTCCTCAAATATCACAAGTAAAAATATAATAAAACACATTGAGCTATTCTGTTGTATGATAAACAAGAGTAAGGTCTATTGATCAAATAACCAACAAATAGGAAAGGCAAAAAATGTAGAAAATCTAAAGCAAAACAGCGCAATAGAAAGATGTGTCTTTTATTAGATTCATTTGATTCATCCTTATGTTTCTGCGCAAGACTTCAATGTACAAACAGAACCAAGACAAAAAGAGTCACTGATAATAGGAATTGATGAGTCTCTCACACTGTTGGTATGATTGCATTATTATAATAACTAAGTATATTAATTTTACAATAGGACAGGTCTAAAGAAACCAGGCTTTAATAAATTGCTATAATTAACCCTTTGAATCCTAATCATTAGATTTAAAACCTATCATCAACATTCATCTACTTATTCCATGGATCCTTTTGGACTATTTAATTCATTTGCTGGCAATAATAGGCAGTTCATTTTTCATTCTTTGTATGATTGATAATTCCAATACTTCATGGTAGGTTAGAAAGAACACAGCTGTATATTAAATACTTTGACCAAATATATCCATTCATAGAAATGCGCTTCTCTTGTTGGATAATTTTTTTCTGGATTTGTTTTGGTGTCTAACCTCAAAACAAAAATACCTGAGCTCTGTTTATTTCCACAACGGAGGCAGGCATACACACTTGTTAAAGATGTTCAGAAATGAGAGATAAATTGACCTTCAGAATGTCTTTCTTCTTTATTGATTAAATGTGAACTATTTCTTTGAGAGCCTTTGAGAGTCATGAGTTCAGGTCCTATTTATGAAACAAGTACAAAATCCAAATTGATACTGCCGTAGTGAAGGTGAAGCCTGTCAGATAACAAAATCTCAAGTCCCATCATACTGAGCCCTGGTGCAGCTCAGGGCTGCATGTTCAGCTCGCTACTGTTCATGTTGCTAACTCATGATTACACTGCCAGATTCAATTCAAACGGAATCGTCAGATGATATAGCAGTAGTTGCTTCATTGGCTACAGTGAGTTGGGTTACAGAAAGGAGGTTGGGAGGCTCATTAAAATGGGCCGAGAGCAATAACCTGAGTCTCAATGTGGACAAAACAAAGGAGGACAAAGGTCGGCCACTCTCCACAGGATGTGGAGGGAACAAAGTTCCTTGGTGTGCATATAAAGTTTGACCTATCCTGGATCCACAACACCTTCTCATTAATCACAAAAGTGAACCAGCACCAACCCTTCCCAAGGAGATTGAGGAGGGCAAGGCTACCAATCCTCAAACACAGGAGCACAATTGAGAGTGTTCTGTCTGGATGCATCATTGTGTGATATGTTAACTGTGAAGCATCAGAGGATCATCAAAACAGCTCAGAAGATCACTTGGGTCTCCTTTTCCTCTATTGATGACATTGACGAGGAGCATTGACTCTTTCCGTCCAGCACACAGAATCTTTGACCTACTGGTAGGCTGGGATATAACTTCATTCTGCAGGCTGTGAGATTAATGTACAGTATTCCATAACCTAGCAGTGGAGGGGAGGAGTCAGGACCAGTGGTGGCGATGGAGAGGTGTCAGGACCGGCGGTGGAAATATTTGAAAAAGCCAGTGAGGGGAATTTCTAGTGTTTGTGCTGCATTTATCTTCTTTTGTAAGCAGAGATCTTTTTTTTTGCTAAATACTAAACATTATTTCATGTGAATTTTCTACTTGTGTCATCATGTTGGAGCTCAAGAAGCTTGCCATTGTTTGTTGTTGCTGTTTAACCATTGTTCCAACATCCAGAAAAAAAGCAAAGACCGAAAAACATCTGGTCCCAAGCATTTTGGAAATGAGGTACTCAAGCTGTTTATCTATAAAAATAAATAAGTAAACTTTGTTTATTAGAAATGAGAGTCTCAGATGGTTAGTGTGAGCAGTTCCTTTTGCTGTTCAGCATTCTCACTGCCCATGGGAAGAACTCTTCCTCAGCCTAGAGGTGCGCATCTTCTTCGGATAACAATTCTGGTAGGAAATGTTCCTGAATCTGGTGGTGTGAGTCTTGTGGCACCTATAGCAGCAGTCAGAATAGAGCATGTCCTGGGTAGTGTGGATCCTTGATGATTTTCTCAATGGGGTGGGAGAGCTTTGACTGTGATGTATTGGGTTGTATCCACAACATTTTACAGCGCTTTCAGCTCAGAGGTATTGGTGCCCCCCTTCCAAGCCTTGATTTCCGATGTCATTCCAAATTTCAACAAACTCCTGCAACCATGTGGTCAACCATGTAGAGATGCAGATGTGCTTTCTTCACAATTACATTAATATGTTGGGTGCAGGAGATGTCCTCCATGATAGTGATTCCCAGAAATTTAAATTTTCTCGCCCTCTCTATTGATTATCTCCAAATGATTATTGGATCCTGTAGCTTCAATTCCATACTTTCCATCTAAACATCTTTCCTCCCAGCTGAAACTGGTTATTTAACCAATTTTGCTCCTGTCCCTTCTTTATGCTCCCTCCATTTCTATGATTTACAAATTATCTATAGCCATGTCCTGAGCTTCTATTCTTGTTTTTCTCTTTAAGTTGTATTTCACAATATAATTATTTATTGTCATATACATTGCACAATGTACATCTGCACCAAAACTTTTCTTTAGATGGCACGGTTGGTGTAACAGGCTGGCACGGTTTGCGTGGCAGTTAGCGCAACACCTTTGCAGCACCAGCGATCAGGACTGGGGTTTGTAAGGAGATTGTATGTTTCACCATGTCTGTGTGGGTTTTCCCCGCAGGGTCCAGTTTCCTCCCACCGTTTGAAACGTACAAGGGGTGTAGCCTAATTGGGTGCAAATTTAGCAGCATGGGTTCGTAGGCCGAAATTTTTAAATTGTCGCAGCTGAACAGTTACTTTGTAAAACAAAACTACAAATACTACAGTAGTATACTTAATTAAAGAAAGACAATAAATACAAAGAAAAAAATGCATAATAAATATTCACAGTTATCTGAGTGATTTTGCTTTCTTCTCCAAGCCTATATCTGCCACATTCACAATTTTCTTTAAGGTAGATTATATCAGATTATATACTGTTTATTGTCATGTAATAAAACAGAAATGTCATATTACATGAAATGGCAGACAAATATTCAACCTTGGCATTGCCTGGTCCCCCTCACAGTCAGAGAGAGGGAAACAAAAGAGAGTCACCGTGTGTCCGTGGATTCACCTCCAGTGCTCCCATCGCCTCTGCAGCCACACAAGGCTCCAGTTCAGTTCAAACCTTTGACACGATGAGGAACCCTTTAATGGCCAGGGCCTTTGGGAGCCCTTCTTGCCCTGAGCACCCTATCAAATCCCGGTTCTGATACTTGTTTCTCAAAAGCCGTCTCGTGGCCTGGTTGCGGTCAGTTGACCTCGTCGCCAGCAGCCCATGGCCTGTGTGGGTTCCTCGCCTGCAAGTGTGCATCCTTCAGCCTCAGAGCCCTTTGCTGGTCCACCACCATGGACACAATCCTTGGGGTTGTCTGTTCTGCTTCTACTTCTCAACAGGGTGTGCTCTCTTCATTGCTGCTACCCTGGAGTCTGCAACCCCTCGTAGCCTTTGGTGTATACAGGCATCACCATCTTGGGCCTAGACCACATGGTTGCAGGAATTTAAATCAAACACCACCAGCTCTTTTATAGCCTGTATAGAGTTGTCGGCAGTTGGATACATAACACGTATAACTACCAACTACAGCAAAAGCCTTTGATTTCAATTTTCAATCATTTATTTTCTTTTGCCTTTCAAGCTTATTTGCTAATTCCCTGCTTTACAATCCTGGTATTATTTCTAATCTTTTGAATCTACACTTTTAATGATACAACATGGTAGAAGCTGATTACATTCACTGAAACCTGTGCCACCACAATACACCCAATTCACTGACCAATCCCATACACTTTTGGAGGGGGGAGGAAACAAGAGAAACTGGGGAAAACACACACTGATCATTGGGAGAATGCCCAAACTTCTTATGGATAGCAGTGGATTCAAACCCAGGTCAAGGGCATTGTAATAGCATTACGCTGACATTGCCGCCGCTACGCTAACCGTGCCACTCAAACTGGTTCATTGTCTCTCCAAATACACTGGCAAACCTTCCAATTAAGATATTTTGTCCAACTCTGTTGCTGTGTATCCTGTCAAGGCTGGTACAAGTTCTTCTTTCCCAGATTGGTCCTTTGAGACAGGCTCAGAAAAAGCATGATGCTGTTAAATGATTGTGTCTGACCACAGAGATTTGAAGAATGCTACTTTCAGAAATAGTATCACACAAGGTTTTAATCAGAGATGAGAATGATTGAAATATCACATCTACTAAATGCTTTGTTTAATTCTAGTTCAGGGTAGTGCCAAACTTGCATGTAATTTTGCTATCATAATAGATCGGCAATGAAAGAAAAACTGTGGCAGAAATTCAGTTAATGTTTTAAAAAGAAATGCACATTAATGGCACAGTGGGTGATAAACTGCCCAATGTGAAACTGAACAACAGAGCCCAGGAAACACATTAGATCCATTTGTGGTCTATGTCAAGGAATCTGACTTGCACTTGGATCTGCAATGAGAATGTTATCAATTACCTTGGATAAAGAAATATAAGAATCATAATTAATATCAGATAATTCAATCCAACCTTCTCCTTCAATATGGTAAATTCAAATATGTCAACGAAGAACATGATAAATTTTGGTGGCTCCCCCGACCAATTCTAACTTTTCCTCTCCTGTCCTCTCTTTGTCCAATTATGGCTTTTACTCCTTCCCCGGGTCTTTCTTCCCTCCTCGCAGCCATTTTATTCAGGCACCTGCCTTCTTTTTATTCATACATTGAGGAAGGTTTCAGGCCGAAAATATTTGTTATTACCACCTCAGAGAGATGCTGCAAGACCTGCCAAATTCCTCTTGCATTTTTGTGTTTCTGCTACAATCACAGCATCTTCAGACTTTCAAGTTTCACCCTAGAGATAATATCTTTTGCCATCAGAGGTACTAACATCATCACATTTTTTTTTACAACTCTTGGACCAATGTTCTGGCACCTTTCAATAATAATGCTGAATCAGTGTTGCTATCAGCCATAACCAAGATGAAGTACAGTGATGTACAAATTAATATCAGAAATATGGCCATCTATCTGTAATGGAAGCACATAATACCATAAATCCCGTTGCATTTTTAAAATATTCCTTCAGGGGTTCTATCTGCAATAATCCTGGCTATCCTATATCTTTGTTTCCAATGTTCAACAACAATAAATCTCATTACACATATCAGCACTAAATCCAGATGTTTGTCCAACATCCTTACAACAGAAACACTCAAATTTTCATTTTAATTTCGTAACCACCATTCTTAAGTTCCAGGCTCTCTAAATTACATTGGCAAGTTGACAGTAAGTTTATATTGATTTAAATTATCTGTTCTTGCTCATTGTTGAAGATAATTTCATTGCATTCATCTGGGGCAATTTGAAGGTGAGTTCTAGAAACAGTGCGAAAAGATAAAGAAACAAATGCTCCATCAATAATGTTTATCACAATAGCTCTGAGGAAATGTTCTGAAATGAATATTTTACCTCACGATATATGTAATGAGTTAGTGTATGCATTGCATAATTAATACATTCAAAATATGCAGTGCTTTTGAAGTATTTGAAGCAAGAAAATTCAGACATTTTATCCATACCATTTGAACATTGGATTAAACATTAAAGATTTTTTTAAGATAAATGCTTACAAATTCTGTTTGTGGCATAGGAAATGAAGACTAAGTTGGCCTTCATAATGAAAAAATATGGGGGAAATGCTTAAATGCAAATTAGAATATTAAATATTGTAACAGACAGCATTATGTAATACATTTTAGTCATATAATTGATTCAGCATTCATATAATTCAAAAGCAAATGGACTTACCCATAGAAAAGTGTTTTAGATGTAAAATAAATGAGAAATACTTTGTCTGTGAATAAAGTAATGATCATTAGTACACTCAATCAACATTTATAATGAGTTAAATATGTATTTGTCAGTTTGAAAAAACAGTCTCAAGATTTATGAGTTTTGTATCATGATTAACTGAAGCGGGGATCTAAATTATGTTCGAGAGAGAAAGAGCAGGTCAGAGGCAAGGGAATGGTTTCTTACATGATTGTACTGGTTTGAGCATTATATTACATGATTTGTTTAACTTCTTTTTAAAACAAAGCATCTCCTTGTTGGAAAGCTGTTCAGTAATTGTCCCTTTGCTTAAAGAATAATTCAATAAGCACTGAAGTATGAAACAAGCTATGTTTGGAAATTTACATAAAACAGACCATGTCATTAAGGATTTGGAAAGAAAATAACACCTTGATTTTCTTCTGGAGTTATAAGCAGAGGTCATTTCAAAATGCCTAATGGTTCTGGGGGGATATTAAATATGTTGTGCCATGATTAGAAAAGTGAAGAATTTATATCCCAGACAATAATTCCAAGGTAATTTAATTGATCATTGATACCATGTACTAATTTTGAAACTTTAGGTATAATTTTCCTACTGCATTTACTTATATATCAAAATAAGTTGACATCTATAGTATTTGAAGCTGCCCTGAGATTTAAAAAAAACACCAAACACCATGTGTTCTTCAGAGGCAGAAAAACACTTGTCATCTTTCTCAATTGTTTTCAAGTCAAGTTTATTATCATCTGATTGCACAAGTACAACCCAACAAAACAGCGTTGACCTGTTCAGTGCAAAATATTCAGGCAGACATAACACACATCCAGTCAAACAATACATTTGCAGGACAAGGATTCATACACGGTATACAAATAAATAATGTTTCATATTATGAGAGATTCGGATGGTTAGTGTGAGCTGTTCCTTTGGTTGTTCAGCATTCTCACTACCCATGGGAAGAAGCTGTTTTTCAGCCTGGTGGTACTGGCACTGATATCTCTTTCCTGATGGGAGTAGATGAAAGATGTGTGTGGGGTGGAAGGGGTCCTCAACGATTTTGCACGTCTTCTCCAGACAACAATCGCTGTAGATCACATCAATGGAGGGTAGGGAGACTCCAGTGATCCTCTCTGCTACTTTTGCGGTCCTGTAGATTGACCTTCAATCCATTTCTCTGCAGCAACCATACCACACTGTGATGCAGCCAGCCAGGACGCTCTCAATAGTGCTCCTATAGAAGGCTGACATGATGGAGGCCAGTAACCTTGTTTTGATTTTAATGGTGCATTGTTTCATGGCACTCTATTTACATTTATCAATATAACAAAACATCTGCATAGTATATCATTAAACTAATATTGCTGAAATTGAAGAGCCCAGTGAAGAACAGAATTTGAAGGGCTATTTGTATTAAAGTTGTTTGGTGAGACACATCCACCTTCAAATGCAAATATCGTTGTTTATTCGGAGGTTTTCGGAAAGATTTTTATCTAACTGAGTTTAACATAGCTGCTGCAGAATCAACAGCTTTGATGAATTGCATCTTTAGGTCTCTGTAAAGAATGGAAGTGTCTTCATGGCTTATCAATACTTCAAGGTTTGTCAATAAATCCTTGGTACTACAAGGCTCACAAACAAGTCATTTACCACATGTAGACTGACAGATTTTATGATTTTGGATTTATTTGACAAGCACAATCTAGTTAAAAAGAAACAAATCCTCTTGACTGCATTTTACAATAAAAAAGGATCAATGGCTCTTTCACATTTACTAAACAATAGCACAATTAAACTGAAAGATTTGTCGTAACTGAATTTTGTAATAACACTTCCAACTCAGATGATATCAAACCAATTTGAATGCACCTGAAGTTCATTTTACTCATTCAATAAACTTTCACTTCATCTTGAAGAAACTGAGAGTCCACACGTACAGAACGTTATCACAGGATAATCAAACCTGTAAAAGGCAGAGTCAGACAATAGGGAAAGGCTACTCATTCTACTATTTTTTATGTTAATTCAGTGGATTTGAGAATTGCAATTGTCAATCGATGCCAAAAGTATTTTCAATTGGTTTAACATGACATGATCGCAGCAACTTTAAGGTATTTGAATTTCTCATATTTAGGAAAATATAATAGAGTATATAGTGCAAGAAAAAATATTTTACTAAACAGAGAAAATTGTCTAAAATTTTACAAGAAAGCATCTGGCAGAAAAAGTGCCCTGAACTAAGAGCTGCCCAGGCTGCATATATACAAGGGTAATGACTAGATCATGGTAGGTTGGCTTCTTGACCTTATTAGAATAGTGTCAATGTGTTGTGAGTATAGTTGTGTCCTCATGATGAAGCTCGTCACTTACAGAAGAGAAATGAATTTAATCATATTGGGCACATGCAGACAGACCCAGAGGAATAGAGGCAATGTGAAGAAGGATGTGTTATACAGATGCTTTCTTGTGGATTCCATCAGGAGAGATGGATGAAGATGGAATTGGAATTAAAGGTGGGGGATACAGTTTTCTGTTTGCACAAGAAGTCAAAGACCAAGAGCCATGCTTGGGTTGATAGCCCTCAGCAGGCCCATTCAGTTTGGCATGTGTCTTCTGAAGTATGCTGAGGTCATTCACAATACTGCCTCAACTAGGAGCTTACAATAGGAGATAGATGGCAAAGCTACATTTGCATCATTTCTTGAAGCTGTTTCACGAATTTGGTTGACCTAATGAGACAGGCAGCACATCTCTTTGTGGAAGATGTACATCACAAGTGCCTACCACAATTAATCTTTAGACCTGTGTTTCTCACCTCTAAAGCAGACATAATTCAACCAGACTGTATTAAATCGTTGCAATATGAATCATTATTTCAAGTAAGTATAACAGCATGGCCACTAATTTATTATGATTCAACTGGCAAAGCTGCTTCTATTAATTTTGAATAATTTTATTGTTGTAATAGAAACTGAACTTTACAATTTCACAAACAAGATTATTTTATGTATTTTTAATACCTTTTTCTCCACCAATATATTAATTTCATCACCTATCCGCAGAATGGTCAAATATGGAGTTCACTCCTTGCCCACTCTGGTTAGACATTGAGTGAAGTTGCACTGCTTTGTATTAGGCTGAGATACAGCAAGACTGATTCAAAGCCTTTTTGACTCCCTTATGCACAGCAGTGCTGGGCAGATTTCTGGATGCAGCCATGCCCTTAGTTGGAAGAAAGGAAATTTGGAAGCCTGTCACCATTGCAGTAAAAATTCTCAGGCTGCCTTCATGATTAAGAAAGAGGAGCTTCTTAAAAACACGAGGATTGATAGGTCCCTGGGACTGTCCCCAAGTTGCTATGGTAAGGGAGGGAAGAGATTGCTCAGGTGTTGGTGATGATCTTTGTGTCCTCCTTGGCCATAGGGGAGGTGTTGGAGGATTGAAGAATGACAAATCTGGTCCCCTTGTTTTAAAAAAAAGATAAAAGGTAGAATCCAGGGAATTATAAACCAGTGAGTCTTATGTCAGTGGTGGCCAAACTATTGGAGAGGATTCTTAGGGGCATGATCTACGAGCATTTAGAGAAGTACAGTCTTCTCAAGGATAGTCAACATGGCTTTTTTGAGGGGAAGGCTGTGCCTCACGAGCCTAATTAAGTTTTTTAAGGAGGTAGCAAAATAAATTGATGAAAGCAGGGCAGTAGCTGTGCTGTTTATGAATTTTAGTAAGGCATTTGACAAGGTCCCCATGGGAGACTCATTCAGAAAGTCATGAGGCATAGGAACCATGGGACCTTGGGCTGTGTGGATGCCGAACTGGCTTGCCTGAAGAAAGCAGAGCATAGTAGTTGACAGCAAGTATTCTGCCTGGAGGTCAGTTACTAGTGGAGTACTGCAGGGCTCTGTTCTTGCAGGAGGGAAGACAGAATGAGATGTCATAATTGAATGGGGAAAGGGAGAGTATGGGTCTGATGTCAATTATAGAGAAGGAATCCACTCCATCTGTAGCTACATCGATATGTACTTCTTTAACAGGTGCTTTCGAACATTAAGGACAGGTATTAAACTTGGGGGTGAAACAATATTGGTAAATGGCAATGGTAGTAGCATTGATTTATTAAAATTATTCTTTCAATGGATGTCTGCTTTGTAGGCTGAGCAAGCATTAGATTGCTCGTCCCTAATTGCCCTTGAGTAGGTGGTGATGATGAGCTCTCTTCTTGAACCACTGCAGTTCTTGAGGTTTACCCATAATGCTTTTATGAAGGATTTTGACCCAGCAATCAGAATGGTATTCCAAGAGATGGTCTTCCCATGCTATTTTTGCCCTTAGCCTTTTAGCTCATGGATTTGGAGGGTGCTGTCCAAGAATTCATGATAAATTGTTGTGTGTCTGAAGATAGTACAAACTGCTGCAGGCTGCTGCATCACAATCACACTACAAATCTTGTGATATGGTGAGAGAATAACAACCTGAGTCTCAATAAGAACAAGATGAAGGAGATCATCAAGGACTTCAGGAGGACCAGGAACACCCTCCACTCCATTCAATAACTTTGTAATAGAAAGAGTAGAGAGCACCAAGTTCCTTGAAGTTCACTTAAGTAGTGACTTACTGTCGACGCTCAACATCTCCTCACTTATCAGGAAAGTGCAACAGCAACTTCACTTCTTGAGAAGACGGAAGCGGGCAAGGCTACCGTCCACCATCATGTCAACAGGAGGTTTATTGAGAGCATCCTGGCCAGCTGCATTGCAGTGTGGTATGATGGCAACAGAGAATTGGATTGGAGGTCAAGAGTGGCATAGAAAAATTACTGGGGTCTTCACCCCCACCCCACACCCTGTCCCCATCAACATGATCTACTGGGATCTTTGTCTGAAGAGAGCACACAAAATTGTTGGCGATCCCGACCACCTTGCACACAGTGTACTTCAGGTCATCTTGTCTGGAAAGAGATACAGGAGTATCAGAGTCAACACCACCAGGCTGAGAAACAGCTTTTTCCCGCAGGCAGTGGAAATGCTGAATGACCAAAGAAAATACATCTATCTATTGATCAATTTATTTATTTATAATTTGTCCTGCATACGTATTGCTTGTATGAGTGTTATTTCTGATTGTATGCCTGTTTTGCACCAAGGAACGGAGAACGCTGTTTCATTGGGTCGTGTTTGGGCAGTCGGATGATAATAAACGAACTATATCCTGTATGGTGTCAAGTTGCTGTCCCTGCCCTTATTTGCAATGGAGAATAAAAAAGTAATTTTTCTAAATTTCTTTCTGGCAAACTAACAATGTTCTGCTGCTGGCCTTCAGCACCTTTTTGAGTGTAATGGTTCACTGTGGCATGGGAGTTTCATTCCTTTCTTTCCCGTTACAGATAAACTGGCTGGGATTGATGAGGCTTTTCCTAAGGGAGAAGCACAAGATCAACAAGCCGTTAAGATAACATTTGGGAAACATGTGTCTTTTTTGAGAGTACAAATTTTCTGTGTATTATTACTACTTTGTGTTCCCATAAATACACCGTGAATCATTTGTAATCTAACATGAGCCAGTTGTAACCTACACAAAAGAATCTCAGTTTTGTGCACACATTGTCAGCAATGACAGAACAGAATCAGATAACTAAACCACACAGAGTGAAAAACATGAAGTAAGATCTTTCATATACAATCGGAATTTAAAGGCAAAAGGGATATCCAATTCCCAAACTGATTTCACAACCATATAAATGAATCAATCACTTCACAGACCTGTTCTTATTTTTGTGACATGTTTTTTCATTTTTGTTTTAAATTCACATTAGTTAGGCTAAAACTGAAGAAATTAACAACCAAATCCATTTGCAAAACCCAAGAGAAGCTGACTTGACTGCTTTTGAAGAATGACAAATGAAAAAAAAAGTTTGAGTTCTTTAGAATATTATTGAAGAGAGTTAAATACTTGACATTCTATAAAGACTCGTATTCATCTGATATTGGTTCTCATCCCTGCTCAGCTATTCTCAGCCCAAAGTGTCATAGAGATCAGATGCTCTGAATGTTGATGAGGGAAGGGGATGATTTCTCTAAATCAGTGGCAGACAAGTGGAGATTATTTTCTGATGAAAGGTCATTGAACTGAAACAGTAACTTTATAACTCTCTCTGTCGAAGCTGCCAGATCTATTGGGAGTTTTCTTCCCGTGTACTTTTTAAAAAAAAGATCAATTCATAGAAGCAAAAGAAAACCATTCCTGTAAAAAAGAGTCATTAAAAGAAGCAGATAATACATTTAAAAAAACAATGATTAAAAATGAATAAAATTAAGATTTCCGAGTCTTGTTAAAAAGCCAGTCATAGATTTTACAGCACAGAAAAAGGCTCTTTAGTTCAACTGGTCCATGCTGAACAAATTGGCTTCTCAAATTTGTCCCATTTGCCTGTGTCTAACCCATATCCATCCAAACCTTTTCTATCCATGTACCTGTCTAAATGTAGTTTAAATGTTACATTTGTACCTGCCTCTAACACTTCCTCTGGCAGCTTGTTCTGTGTGCCCTCAAGTCTCTATTAAATCTTTTCACTCTCATTTTAAATCTATAGCCTCCAGTTTAGATTTCCATACCCTGTGAAAAAGACAACGACTATTTATCTTATCTACCCTCCTCATGATTTTATAGAAGTCCCTCCCCAGTCTCCTATGCCCAAGAAGAAAAATCGCAGTATATCCAGACTCTTCTTGTAATTCAAGCCAAGCAATCCAGTAACATTCTCATCAACCTTTGGTGCCCTCTTTCCACCTTAATGATATCTGTCCTATCATTGGGTGCAGTTTCACCAATATCTTGAACCAAGGGTTCTGGAATTGTAAGGCAGTGTTTCCAATACGGTTTTGTGCTGTCCTAACAGTTGTTACATGACATCCCTGCTCTTGGACACAATTCCCTGATCAATGAAATCATGCACACCAAAATCTTTCTTCACTACCTTGTCTAACTGTGTTACCACTTACAGGGAACTGTGTTCCTATACCCCAAATCTCTCTGTTCTACAATACTGCAGAGCTCTAACATTTACCATGTTATCTCACACTTGTTAGAGCTAACTTCGATTTCTCATTCCTTAGGCCACTTTCCCACTTTATCGACATACTGTTGAAATCTCAGCTGATCCTCTTCATTGGAAATCTGGAAACAAAAATTTCATTGCCTTGAAACTTTGGTGCATCCTCAGGGCATGCAGATTGGGTGCAACAGATAGTTACATTTCAGCCATTTGCCCTCCAGTGATCTTGAGAATCAAGTCCGTGACAAAAAGTGTTATGATTGAGAGATCAACTGCATAGTCCTGGGAGGTGCTGTGCTGTGCCTTCTACAGGAATTGAATTGCAAGACCTGCAGATGGAGGACATGGAGCACAAAGAAGAGAGTTTGGGACACTGGCATAAACAACGGGAAGGTGAAATTGGGAAGAGTTAGCCAATGTGAAAGGGATAAGACTGGGGATGAAGATAAATAATTACGTTCAAATAATTAAATAATCTTTAAATAATTAAAGAGGCATGCAGCATGTATACCGACACTTCAACCTACTGAGTCCACATTGACCACCAACCACCCATTGAGACCAATCCCATTTTTTATTCTCCCTACGGTCTCATCAACTCCCCTCATACCCTCATATTTCACCACTCACCCACACACCAGTAGCAATTTAAGATGGCCAATTAGCCTACCAATTCGTATGTCATACTGGAACAATGTCCATGCAGTCACAGGGAGAATATGCAAACTCTACACACAAAGGATTGAACCAAGGTTTCTGGAATTGTGAGGCAGTGGTTCCAATACTGTTTTGTGCTGTCCTAACGGATCTGCCAGATAGAACAGCTGCTTTGCTGTGGCACTAAACCTGCAAGGCAATTGCCTAGAAGTTGGATGTAAGGATTAAAATCACTTGTAAACATATTTTTTTGCAAGTTTTAGCAGCTAGAAGTTTTTAGCTACTACAAAAATTTGTTGGCATTCCTTTAAGTGCTCCTATAGTTACAATCATGGTTAAAAGCTGTGTTTTCAATACGCTTAAACAGAGGTTTTTAGTTTTAAAATGTTTTTTGTGCTGTTAGAAGCTAGGACATGGACTTATAACAATTTCTTTGATCATGTCTCTTTGAATGTATTAATATCTTATCGTCCATGTATTAATTGTTCTTGAAGTATAGTTTGCTATTTAAAGTGAAAATATGCAGTGGAAAACTCAATGCTATTGAAATGGACTTTCATTAACAAGTCAAAACCACCTACTCCATGCACTCAAAGGGAAATAGTTGCATTATTCAAGTCAAAGAAACCTGAACTATTGACTCGTTAGTCAATAGAAGGATGATTCTAAAGATATAGAAAGTTTGAAATTGATTTGGAAGAAGACTGGATCAATTGGGTTCTGTTTAGAGCAACTCAATAAGAAGAAAGACAACAATCAAAACCACTGTTTGAAGCGGTAATCGTTCTGTGTTTATTAAAGATTAGAACGTGATTTGGGGCATTGGAGATGGAGTGCAACAAACAACACTATGGTTTTCAAATGTTTTCTTTCCACTCACATTCCACTTTAAGTAATCCGTATGCCATCAGTGCTCTGTGATTAATAAGGGATTGCTTAAGGTGGTATGTGGGTGGGAAGAAAATATTTGAAAACCATTGTTTTAATTGTACCTAATTGACTCGTTATGTGCATGGTTTCATAACTCCAAAGGAAATGGGCAAATAATAATTTTTTTCAAGCAAAATATTTCAGTAACAATTAGGTCTAGAGTAGTGATTCTCAACCTTCCCTTCCCACTCACATACCACCTTAAGCAATCCCTTACTAATCACAGAGCACTGATGGCATACAAATTACTTAAAGTGGAAAGAAAAAGGTTGAGAACCACTGTATGGAGGAAACAGCAGCTATGGCTGCCAAGGGACTGTGTGTCAAGAACATGAAAGTAACAGAGGTTATAGAAGAATTGTAAAGGCAACAATAAATACAAAGGGAAACAAGGCAGATCTATAAGCAAGCCTGATGGAAGATATAAATAAAGTTTCAGCTGCTGGGGATATTGATCCCACAGAATTACTGCCAAAAACATTAATAGAAGCTAAGATTAGTTACGAGGTAGTGGCTGAAGTTTTACCACAAGATGGTAGTGTGAAAGACAAAAAAATCTAAAATGGAGACATTGGTAGGGATAGAAGCATCATCTGAAGTACACGACCTAATAGGATCTAATGATAGTATTTCAAATACTGGTGGCGGGAGAACTGAAAGGAGTTCTAGAGCATGCCCCAGAGTTTCAAGTACTGAATCTTTACGTAGAAAGATTCATGCAGATGCAGCCAGTTTTAAAGTAGATTGAATTGAACTCAAAAGATTAGGAGGAGCAGATAAGACTGACACTGATGCAGTGACGACAAGAAAAAAGATCTGCAGGAGGAGCAGCTAAGAATGGAGGAAGAGAAACTAAAAAAGCAACTGGAAATTGACAGGAAAATTAGTATTAATGAGGCCAGGACACAGGCACTAGAAAGTTCAATGATATCTGGTGCTCAAAATAAGCTGTGGAAAACATCAAGTTTTGATGAAGGACTTCAGAAAAAGATCTATTAGATACTAAAGCTGAGCCAGCATTAGAATCATGACATTGGCTTGGTCTTGAACTAGACAGGTGTAGGTACAAAGCTGAGCCAGTGATAGAACAACAAGAATCGCTTGGTCAAGGACTGGGCAGATTAAGACTTGGTGCTGAGCCAGTGCTACACCCATAATATGGACTTAGTCTTGAAGGGATGGGATGAGTGAGCACCATGTGAGATGTGCCTGATCCCAAATTAACCAGGTTGATCCAAGGAACCAGATGCTGAACCCAGATGATGGCCGCAATGGACAAGGAAGAGAGCCTAATGCCATTTCTTACAGAGTCACACCAGGCGCTCCCAGCAAGAATCAGAAATCCAGGTGGACAAAGTAACGTAAACCTAGGCATTTCAAAACAGGATGAAATGGATGCATTGTTAAATCAGTGATAAACACTCTCTTCTCTGCCCAAGATTAAAAATCAAATTTTTGATGGTGACCCACTTCAATTTCAAGGGTTTATGAAAGGTTTTGAATGTGGCATTGAAATTAAAAATCATAGCTCGGAGGATTGTTTATTTGCTTTAGTTCACGAGTGGACGGCCTCAAGAACTTGCAAAGAGGTGCCATGACTCTGAAACAAAGATACAAAAGGGTTAAGTGATTATTAGATGACCAGTATAGAATTTGTAGAGCTTATATAAAGAAGGCTCTTTCATGGTCGTTAATAAGATCAGAGGACACGAATGGTTTCCAAGCTTATGCTCTCTTTCTAAGAGGATGTTGTAACGTCATGACAGAGATTGGTCATCTAGGAGAGTTGACATAGCTTTGAAAATGGTAGGTAAATTACCCAACTGGATAAGAGAATTGTGGAGAAGACAAGTGTTGAATATCAAGGAAGATTCCATGTGACAGCTAATTTTAAGGATTTGGTCGAGTTCATTGAAGGACAAGTGAATGTTGTTACAGATCCAGTGTATGGAATTAAGGATACTCAAACAATGAATAAAGAGGTTGAAAAGTCCAAATCATATCCTCAACCAAAACTGAAGAAAAGTACATTTGCCACCTCTCTGATGAATTTTATTGATGAAAGTAAATAGGGAGTATCTAAATCAGTAAATAAGAAATTATTTTCATCAAAAATAGATTTAAATTAAGCTTTAGAAGATGCTGGAAATACTGTTGGTGATTATTCCGGAGAAGTTAAACCAAGGGCAGGAATTAAACAAATGTTTGGAAACAAATCTGAATCTGATGATTCATGAGTTAAGAATTAAGGGGGCAGAGGTTTAGAGGTAACATGAGGGGGAACTTCTTTACTCAGAGAGTGGTAGCCGTGTGGAATGATCTTCCGGGAGAAATAGTGGCGGCGGAGTCAATTGTATTATTTAAGAAAAGGTTGGACAGGTATATGGATGAGAAGAAGATGGAGAGTTATGGGCATTGTGCAGGGAGGTGGGACTAGAGAGGGGTGTTTGGTTCGGTGTGGACTAGAAGGGCCTAATGGCCTGTTTCCGTGCTGTAATTGTTATGTTATTCTTCAGTTTAGAAAGTAATCAAAAGAGAGCTCAGAGAGCAGTTGACAAGAATGAAGAATTCATTGTAAATAGAATTCGTAAGACCAAGAGGAAGTAAAAAAATGGATTCAGTTATTGAGGAAAGGGATTTAGCATTATCCAGATGCAGAATGTTGGAGATTCATTTATTGAAAGATAACAAGTCATTGTTTAATGACACAAGACAACAGAGTATGGCAAACAATGAAGATGAAAAAAAGAAAGAAATAGTACATTCTTGAAGACCCAATTGATAAATATAGAGGAAGAATCTGATTTTAAAAAAAACTTCAAGCTAAATTATCAAGAAATGAGACTGAATTCAAGGTTGCAAAATTGAATCCGGAATTACAGGAAAAGACAATAAAAGCCATTGATGAGTTTAAGAAATCAATATTGTTTGAATCCTACCTTTTCTATAACCGATTGCAGAAGAAGAAGAAAAAGAGAAAGAGAAAGAAGACTCGTCTTGTGACCTCAAGAAAGTGAATAACTTGGAAATTGAAATTGACTTTTTAAACAGAACGATTTCTAAGATCTGACTTTACAAAAGCACATGAGTGACTTTCACTTTATTTTGAATATGTACCTGATGTATTATTGTATTGGATTTTGGTTGTAGTGGTCATTATTATTTTTAAATATATTAATTAGGGGATAGTATTGAAAGGGTTAAAATCACTTGTAAACATATTATTTTTGCCAGTTCTAGGAGCTGGAAGCTTTTAGCTACTACAGAAATTTGTCGACATTCCATTGAGTGTTCCTATAGTCACAATCAACGTTAAAAGCTGTGTTTTCAATAAGCTTAGAGAAACAGTAGTTTTTAATAGTTTTTTTACTGTTAGAAACCAGGAGTTAGAACAGACAATTTCATTGATCGTGTCTCTTTGAATGTATTAATATTGTCCATGTATAAATTGTCTTTAAAATATATTTTGCTGTTTAAAGTGAAAATAAACAGTGGAAAACTCAATTCTATGGAAATGGACTTTCATTAATGAGTCAAAACCTATTCCATGTACTTACGCAATTATAAAGTGAAATGCTCACAATATTGGACATTTAGGTTTTTTATAAAATGTAAAAAAAATGCAAAAATGGATAAAGTCATTCTATGTACATTAAAGTATGATTTTTTTCCATTTTCTGTTGTGAAATTTAATCAGACTTGTGAGTTATGAACAGATGTGTGGACAAAATGGGGGACCGGGAGTTGGATGTGGACAGACAGTGGTTTTCTTCTTCTGCATTTTTCCTTCTCACCATGGCATCCTTTTGTGAAGTTGATGTGACTGCCATAAAAATGATACATGATGATTCATAATCTTCCAAAAGCAAAAGTAATGATGACCATTATTGGTGAGATTGAGTTCAAGAGGTCATGTCGCAACTCTACAAATCACTGGTAAGACCACACTTGCAGTTTTGTGTTCACTTCTGGTCACCTCATTATAGGAAGTTATGGAGAGGCTGTAGAGGAGATTTACCATAATTGGAAAATGTCTTATAAGGCAAGGTTAGCAGAACTAGGACTTTTCTCTTTGGAGCGAAGGTGGAAAAGTGATGACTTAATAGATTCTGAAAGACATAGATTAGGTAGACACCCAATGCCTTTGTCCCAGGGCAGGAACAGCAAACACCAGAGGACATATGTACAAAGTGAAGGGAGGAAAGTTAACAGAAGATATCAGGGGTAAGTTTTTTTTTACATAGAGAGTTGAAGATGCATGGAATGCCTTGCCAGGGGTGGTGTTGGAGATTGAAACATTAGGAGCATTTAAGAGATTCTTAAATAGGCATATGGGAGAAAGAAACATAGAAGGATTTTGGGGGTGGAATATGTAGGTCAGCACAACACTGAAGGTGTTCACTGTAACAACACTGTGTTGTTACATTCTATGTTCAAGGTTCTATTTCTGAGTTAATTTGACATCCCTTCAGAAAATGATTGGGCACTTTTGGATGAGTCATGCTGAAGTGACTTCTGCTTCAGGGCCACAAGGAATTATATTATTCTCAATGCTGCATTTAATTGCTGGGTGGAACGATTGTGGTTGGCCATTCCCAAAGCAAGCAGGTGCTCCCAATCCAATGGTTGAGTGAGGCCTCTTTCAGTGATATCCTCTATTTATCAATATCCCATCCCCAATGCTAAACTTGTTGGGTACATGACACTCTACCAAACCTCATCAATGTTGATGCTGCTCCCCTGATGTGGAGTCTGACCACATTCTAGATCTTGAATCTTCTAATCTCTCCTCCTCACTGAAAGTGCATTCTCCTAGTGGAGCTCCTGATATCCAATCATCACTAACCTCCCACTCTACCCCAAGCTCTGGTCATGAACCCGGACACCTCCCCACAAAACCTTTTCCACTCTCACCCATTCCAAGACTGAAAATATACTTATAGAGTTTCACCTACTTCTTCCCTTTGCCCAAACTTCTGACTGCAATCATTTCCTTCCTCAGGGTCACGTCAGGTCTCAATTTGGCCATCTGCCTTCCTGATATCCTGCACAGGCCAATAGCTTGTCTCCCTGGTAGCACATTTTCATTATGATATGTATCCAATGTCTATTTAGTTGAGTCTCAAATTAATGTCTGGGTTTACGCAAATCGATAGAACCATAAGTTAAAAGAAATGAATCTAATCGAAAAAGGTGACGGTTTCAAGGTAGGCATTAAAGAATGAACAGGGAATTGTCAAAACTGTATATTAGTATTTCTTCAGTATATTGAAATTAAGCATGTTCCTTTGTTTGACAGAATAATTACACCAGGATTTGACAAGCTGAAAAGTCCACAGCTTGTGAAAGACTACACTAAAATGGATAATTTCTTCTTGGATCATGGGAAGTAATACTTGATTCACAGGATATGAAAAGTTAGCAGTATGATTCCAGGTCTTCAGCAGAGAGAAATATGTACACAAATCTTACGTAATCTCAAGAATTGTATAAGAGACACTTAGTTGTGTAATGGGAGGGCTCTGATAGCACAGTGGTTAGAGCAATGGTCGTGTAAACCAGGGGTCGCTAGTTCATTCCTCGCTGGGGCCTCATTTCTGTGAGGGGCACTGGACAAAGTGGTAACTATCTGTCTTCCTTACAGTAGACAAAGTTAAAGAATTTCATGTACATTACATTCTAAATGTAGTATTATGCGATAATAATGGGACCTTTAATCTTGCAATATGATAAGAACTCTTAAAGCATTCTGAATATTCAACAGTAGAAGCTTTTGTGAGGTTGTTCTGGGCTACCCTCTATCTCTCAAATGAAAAGTAGCATAATTCCAGACATGAAGACATCTGGTCTACTGGCTAGGATTTCATAGCTGGATCCAGTGATGGACTCCACCCAGTAATTTAGGTAGCTTTGGCCCATTTTGTTCAAGGCTGCTCTTGTACTCAAGGCCCACATAGTTTCTTTTCCATGTTTTTACATTCTAATATTTCTTCTTTGGCTTGGCTTTGCAGACTAAGATTAATGGAGGGGTAATGTCCACGTCAGCTGCAGGCTCATTTGTGGCTGACAAGTCCGATGCGGGAGAGGCAGACACAGTTGCAGCGGTTGCAAGAGAAAATTGGTGGGTTGGGGTTGGGTGTTAGGTTTTTCCTCCTTTGTCTTTTGTCAGTGAGGTGGGCCCTGCGGTCTTCTTCAAAGGAGGTTGCTGCCCGCCGAACTGCGAGGCGCCAAGATGCACGGTTGGAGGCGAGATCAGCCCACTGGCGGTGGTCAATGTGGCAGGCACCAAGAGATTTCTTTAAGCAGTCCTTGTACCTCTTCTTTGGTGCACCTCTGTCTCGGTGGCCAGTGGAGGGCTCGCCATAGAACACGATCTTGGGAAGGCGATGGTCCTCCATTCTGGAGACGTGACCTACCCATCATGGGTCCTCTACCGGCATCACCTACGGCTCCTAGAACGCTTCCACCAGCGTTTTCTCCGCTCCATCCTCATTCATTGGAGCGACTTCATCACCAACATCGAAGTACTCGAGATGGCAGAGGCCGACAGCATCGAATCCACATTCCAATATAAAGAGGCCATAATGACAAATGTGCTTTGCGGTCCAATTGATGTCACTGGTGTTTATGCAACAGAATATCATACACATGGACAGTAATAGACAGTAATCATACACATGGACAGTCATGATCAATTGTCCACACAGATACAGAAACAGATGTGCATTTCAGGTTTTTGAAGTGATTTTGCATTTTAACACAGTCATGGACTGCACAAAAACACAGGGTAGACAAATGAATTTCCAAATTTACTATTTTGCAAATCTTCATGCACCACCTGCCACTAACTTAGTTGTATTATAAATACTTTATAAGAATTATTTCTTCATTAGGCCATCATTTCTTCCCTACTTTAGTGTTGGTTTTGTTATCACATATCCATTCTGGATAGTAACTTGCAAACATTTCCAGTTTTTGTCCTCGTTTCTTTGACCAGGACTGAGTTCTCTGCATCATACAGAAGTATTATAGGTACTTGGATTAATGATGCTTTGTTCTTTCATGAACTCTTTGCACATGCCTATTCAGAGACTTGGGCAGCAGACTATTCTCTTATGAAAAGTAAGGCATTATGAAATACTTAAGCCGATGATGCCAAATAATTTAATTTGAGCTTTTGCAGTTGGTAATATAAATTTCCATACAACAGCTTAAGTTTATGAAAAGGAGCTCCATGAATACGGTACTCAGACCAAAACTGAATTATAGACACAAGACAGTTTGTCAATTAGCCCCGGTCTAGACAGAGATCATTGACCATTATTTGTCAATTTTTCCATTCGATTGTTAGGCTGAAAGTCATGATTTTGTTGGATTGTCACAGAAAGCAAGTTATTCTAGCTAGTAGTTATTCATTTTAAGGCAAAACAAGTGAAAGGAGTCAATCAAGATACACATTGATTAAGTCTGTTTGAAGCAGTGGTTGGAAAGATTAGATTACATTTCCCTGAACCATTTGTTCTTGCTTACAGGTCTGGGTTACTGGATTGTTTCAAAGATCAGTGGTGATTAAAATACACCGCAGAATGTCACGATTCATCAGTCATCTTCAAACTCTTGTGAGAACAGCCACAAAGAAAGATTCAAAAACATTCTAGGTGAACTTGGTTTAAAGAAAGTTTTAAAAGCAATCAAGCAATTGTTTCTGCATCTATTCATCAGGCAATAGAAATGGCTTCACTGGGAACCTTCAAAATGGTCATTCAGCTTGACTACGTCTTTAATCACTGCTTGATTTGCTTCCCACTGCTCAAGTATTTCACAGAACAATCATGCCTTGACAGCAGGCGGTATACTGCCTATCTTTAATTTTCCATGCTTCAGTGCTTTAGTTTCAACTATTCTGCATTGTAATTTCACATTATTTTTGATTGAATTATCATTCTTACAATAGCTTAATAGGTCAAATAAAAGATTAAATCCCTTTCATCAACAAAAATGGTTTCAATGTTTTACTGAACCTTTGTATAACAATTAAGTCATTTCATTTACCTTTGTAAGAAAGATAACCCATGAAGTGACTCAGTGAGTAACCAACAAGATGAATGTTTTAGTTACTGTTAGAAAGCCTGTGCAATAGAATGAACTGAGACTTCCCTTTCCTGTACGGAGTATATACACACAAACACGCAAGCATGCACACTTGCCTTCTGTTTGCAATATTTGTATACTGACCATCTAAAATAAGAAATAATTGAACTTAAAAGGAATTATGCGCTGAAAAAATTTCCAAGAGGAAATAAAGGCTCTGATGTGCCTTCTTCAAAATGGCGTTAGTATATTGGGTCCAGGATAGGCCCTCTGAGATTGTGACTCCCAGGAATATAAATTTGCTCACACTCTCCATCTCTGATCCCTTAATAATTACTGGACCAAACACATCTGGTTTTCCCTTCTCAATACTCAGCTCCTTGGTTTTGGTAACTTTCAGTGAAGGGTTGTTATTCAGGCAAGTTTACAATCTCTCTCCTGTATGCTGACTCATTGTTCCTTTTTATATGGCCCGTGACTGCTGTATTGCCAGCAAACTTAAAAACAGTATGGGTATCGTAATGAGCCACGCAGTTGTAGGTGTAAAGCGAATAGAGCAGGGGGTGGTGTGCAGCCATGCGGTGCTCAGTGCTGATGGAGATTGTGGAGGAGGTGTACTTGCCAATCCACTCCAATTGGAGTCTGGAAGTGAGGAAATCCAGGATCCAGTTACACAGTGGGGTATTGCCGCCCAGGTCTTGGAGTTTGCTGATCAGTTTTGAGGGCATGGTGATGTTGAAGCCAAACTGTAGTCAATAAAGGGCATCCTGGTGAATGCATTTTTGCTGTCCAAGTGTTTCAGGGTTTTGTGTAGAGCCCGTGTGATGGTATCTGCTGCAGACCTGTTGCTGCGATTGCAAATTGAAATGGATCCATGTCACCGCTCATACAGGAGCTGATGTGCTTCAACACTAGTCTCTCCAAATACTTAATCACTGTGGATGTTAGTGTCACTGGTCGATAGTCATTTAGTCATTCACCTAATCCCACTAATCAACCCTGTGACCACAGGAAATGCTGCACTTGCACCCACAACTCCTCCCTCACCACCATTCAGGACCCCAAACAGGACTTCCAAGTGAAGCAACACTTCACTTGTGAATCTGAATGGGTCATCTACTGCATCCAGTGCTCTTGTTGTGGCCTCCTCGGAGAGATTGAATGCAGATTGGAAGACCATTTTGTTGATTACCTTCTCTCTGTCCACTGCAATAACGGGAACTTATTAGTGACCAACCATTTCAATTCCACACCCTATTCCCACACAGACATGTCTGTCCATGGCCTTATGCACTGCCAAACTGAGGCCACCCTCAAATTGGAGGAACAACATTTGATACTCTCTCTGGGCCCTCTCTATCAGATGGCCTTAATATCGACTTCTCCAGTTTATGTTTGGTCCATCCTCTGTCTCTTTGTCTCTCTTTCCCTATCCCTCTACTCCTTTCCTCCAAATCTCCACCCCTTTCCCTTCCCTCTCCATTCAGAGCTAGCCCCTCTCCATCATTTCTGCTTTCCTTTCTATTCCTCCTGCCTACCTAGGCCCACTTATGACCTCTTGCCTGTTGGCCTATGTTTCTTCTGACTTTTTATTCAGGCCCTGCTTCCTTTCTGCTCATTCCTTGATGAAGGAGTCAGGCCCTAAATGTTGGCTATATATCAGGGGTGTCCAAACCGTGGCTCGCAAGCCACATGCGGTTCTTTAATATGTAATATGCGGCTCGCGGGAAGGGTAGGTGTCCACAGCGGGGAGGGTAGGTGTCCAAAGTAGGGAGGGTAGGTGTCTGCAGCGGGGAGGGTGGCTTTCAGCAGGTCGCCAGCTGACTGTCAACAGCCTTCCCGCTGCTAGGCACCTGATAGCTGCTAGCCACTTTGCCTTGCTGCTTTCAGGTGCCTAGGGAGAATGTTTGGTGTATAGATTTGATTAGAAAAAAAATCTTTTGCAAAATTGCTCCCTTTGAAACAGTGCTTCCTCACTATGTACAGTGTATCAGCATTTTGCAAATGGATGATTTGCAAGACAAGGATTGGAAAATACTTTCCCCAAAAAAACTGTACCGGGGTGGGCAACCTCCCGCGCCAGCCGTCTCAGCCCTGTAGTCCCACGCCAGCCGCCCCAGCCCTGATGTCCCATGCTGGGGGTCTGTCAGGCAGCGGGGAGTTGGGTCGCTGGGCAGCAGGGGGGGGGAGAGCTGTCAGGTGCGGGGAGTTGGGTCGCTGGGTGATTGTCCTCAGCCCTCCCCCTGCTAGGCACTTGAAAGCTGATGGCCGCTTTCAGGCTGCTGCTTTTAGATGCCTAGGGGGAGCGC
This sequence comes from Narcine bancroftii, assembly GCF_036971445.1. Taxonomy (NCBI): domain Eukaryota; kingdom Metazoa; phylum Chordata; class Chondrichthyes; order Torpediniformes; family Narcinidae; genus Narcine; species Narcine bancroftii. Next base: position 98,776,109 of record NC_091473.1, read on the forward strand.
TCGGAAGCGGAGAATATACCTCCCCGAGGTGGGTTGAGTAAGTACACTCAGGGATGGCTTCTCCACTTTCAGGTGACCTCCTGACAGCCGCATTCGGGTATTTTAGGCGGCTTTACATTCGGGCATTATGGCCACCTGAAAGGGGCTAATGATGGTGTTAGTGGGTGTGGCTTGCGATGGCGTGATTGCTCCGGCTCTTAAACATCTGAAGTTTATGGTATGCGGCTCTTATGTTAAGCAACTTTGGCCACCCTGTTATATATCTTTGCTTCTTATAGATGAAGCATGACCTGCTGTGTACTCACACTTTAGTACATTATGTACATTGTGTTCACTCTGCTCTACTTTGGAAGGATATGAGTGGACTAGAGATGATGGAGAAAAAAAATCATGAAGGCGTTTCCTGGTGAAATGTCTCAGTTAGGAGAGAGACTGGAGATAGGCAGTAATAGGTTAGAAGGTATTAAGATTTTCCCCGTGGTAGAGCTGTCTATGTTCAGAGGGCATAGGCTTAAAGTTTAGATGAGATGTGAGAATGAATTCTTTAGACCCCAGGTTGGTATAGTCTAGAATGCACTGCCCAGATGTTGTTGGTGACTTTCACACAGGCTCTATGTGAACACTTAATTGCCAAGGCATAATGGCCTATGGACCAGTAATGGCAAATGGGATTATTGTAGAGAGGTTCATCACAGGCTCCAACCTTTCATCCAAAACTTGGTAAGGCAACATTTCAATAAGGATGCCATTTTAAAGGATCACATCCTGATCGCAACCTCACTGCTGCCTTCAGAGAGGAGGAACAGAATCCTGAAGACCAGCACCTCGAGGCTCAGTTTCTTTCCAATGGTTGTAAGGCCTTCATTTCCCAAATCACAATTTTTAAAAAACTTGAGGATAACTGTGAATATTTATTAATTTTTTTATGCATTGCCTCTTTTTAATTCATTTAGGTAAAATATTGTAGTTTTTGTTGTTGCATTTAAAAAAAACCAAAGTACCGGTCAGCAACAGAATTTTGGTTCCCATATACGTTGTTTGATGGGCATGACAATAAACATTATCATTATCAGGTCAATGTTACTCTCAAATCAAGAAGGCAGCCAGGAAATCAAAAGACTCGTCAGAGAAAGATGGCAATGGAAGAAACAATGGAGGACAGCATCAGAAGAGGAAAAGGGAGGGATCATTGTGCTACAGGAAGAGATAAAGAAGCATCTTGCCACTCTGCGAAGAGCAGAGTGCCTGAGAAGGCAGCATAGAAAGAAAGTTCAAGCAAGAGCAAACTTCTACAAAGATCCTTACAAGTACATCAAAGGCATTTTCATTGTAGAAAAGAATGAGACACTCAGGATGCCAAGGAGGGAACTTGAGGAACACTTGAGGAAGACCCATGCAGATAGCCTGAGGAATGATCCAATTAGCATTCTCTATGGCATGCCACCAATTCACCATCCAGAATATCAGCAGGACAAGAGGCCTCTTACACGGAAAGAGGTGAAGAGCATTGGAAAGTGGGCCCAATGGATCTTCAGGGCCCAATGGAACTTCAGGGCCCAATGGAACTTCAGGGCCCAATGGAACTTCAGGGCCCAATGGAACTTCAGGGCCCAATGGAACTTCAGGGCCCAATGGAACTTCAGGGCCCAATGGAACTTCAGGGCCCAATGGAACTTCAGGGCCCAATGGAACTTCAGGGCCCAATGGAACTTCATACAGGATCTATAAGAACACCACTGGCATCCTGAAGTTCCTTTGGAATCTGATGAGAGTTGCATGGGGGAAAGGAATCATACCTAAGGCATGGTGGAGAGCAAGAGGGATATTGGTCCCTAAAGAAATAACTCTTCAACCATCAGTCAACTCTGACAGATCAGTCTTCTGAATGTGGAAGGAAAGATTTTTTTCAGTGTTGTGACTCAACAACTCTCTAAGTATCTGGTGGACAATACGTTTGTTGATACATCAGTGCAGAAGGCAGGAGTATGGGGATTCATGGGACGCTTAGAACACACCAGTATCAACTGGCACCAGATACAAACAGCCAGGAGGAAAACCAAGGACTTGCATGTAGTATTTTTAGATCTTGTCATCTCATCCAAGCATATTTTCAGGATCTCCAGTTCTCCATTACACCACAGGAATACATCACTACTTGGCAGCTCCTGGAAATAGACATAATGGCAGGTTGCACCATCTCTCCCTTTGCTTTCACCATGGCAATGTGGCTCATCATCCGTGCATCATATTGGGTGGTAGGAGGGAAGCACCTGAAGAGTTGGGTACGTCTTCCTCCAATTAGAGCATACATGGATAACATAAACTTGTACCTCTTACTTTGGTCATTTTAGATTGGTCACAGTGTTTGAGCTACCAAAAGAAAATAGACACACACACCGAGAGCACTTCAGTTTATACAAATGTTTATTACCAATTCAAAAGCTGATTTCAAGCTACAATATGTTAGTTCTTTCCAATTATACTTATCAACGCCTGGACTGGTCCCAACTGCCAAAGCGAGGCAATGACCGCACACTTGCAGTAGGTTGTCGGGGCGCTGGTAGCAGCTTCTCCACCTCCCCTGACCGGGACATTGGCTGGACTCTAGAAGTTCTTCTTCTTGCTGAGAGATGTTGCCACCTCTCAGAGAGTCTCAAACTTCAGCAGTGGGACCATGGCTTATATTACCCAAAAACTGCTTACCAAAGCACCTATTCCCAGCACAGTCAGAAAGATATGCGAGCAAGCTAGCATGCTAGGCTTCTATTGAATAACATAATTTTCAGCTTATCACTTTGAATACAATGGTTTATTTTGCATCAAGGCTAGGCCTCTGACAGTCTGTGACCAAAATAAGCAGGAAGGTTAAATGTTCTTGGTACACAGATGTCCTTTCATCAGATAACTGCACCTCTGGCCCCTGGGTGGAATTTAGCTTATGTCTGCTGATTCTAAAAAACAAGCAGGTTCTCAGCCTTGCAGAAGCAAAGGCTGCAAAAGTAAAAAAAACATGGTTTAAATCTTCCATTACATCATTGCCTTTGGATTAGTCCCTCATTAGATGCTTTGGACAACCTTCAACTTCTTCAAAGATCCAGAGACCATCACACATCTCATCCAAGCATATTTTCAAGATCTCCAGTTCTCCATTACACCACAGGAATACATCACTGCTTGGCAGCTCTTGGAAATAGACATAATGGCAGGTTGCACCATCTCTCCCTTTGCTTTCACCATGGCAATGTGGCTCATCATCCGTGCATCATATTGGATGGTAGGAGGGAAGCACCTGAAGAGTTGGGTACGTCTTCCTCCAATTAGAGCATACATGGATAACATAACCACATTAACAACAACAAAGGCCTGCGCTCTTCAATAAGCATCATAGCAACATCAAAGGGGCATGAATGGAAATTAAACCAAGCAAATCTCGCAGCATTTCCATGGTCAAGGGAAGGCTTACAGACAAAAGGTTTTGCATTAATGAAAAAACAATTCCAACCATCCTGGAGAAACCAATCAAAAGCCTCGGACATTGGTATATTGCAACCCTAATGCACACTGAGCAGGTTGACCAACTCAAGCAGAATATACTCAGTGGCCTTAAGCAAATTAACCACACTGCTCTCCCATGGAAGCTAAAGGTGTGATGTCCCTACTCCAGCCTGCTACCACAACTCATGGGCCATTAACAATATATGAAGCATCTTTATCAAACATTGAGGAAATGGAGAGACTGAATAGCTTACAAATGAGGAAATGGCTCAGGCTACCCAGATGTCTTTATAGAGTGAGGCTTTATGGGAATGGTATTCTGTCATTGTCATTATCTAGCCTTGTGGAGGAATACAAATGTATCAATGTGAAGCTGGATCTGACGCTCAGAGAATCACGGGACCTGTGGATAAGAGATGCTGCCACAGCCTTATCAACAGGCATAAAATGGACGCCAGCTGCCGCAATACAGAATGGAAAATCAGATCTTCGACACCGGGACTTGGTGGGTTATGTGCAACAAGGAAGAGGGGGCTTTGACTTAGAAACAAAGAAACCCACCTAGCAGAAATCAAGTCCATCTGAATGATGACAGCTGCTGGTGGAGGAAGTACGCTGACAAGAAGAAGCAACCAGGTTTGCAAAAGCCATATCTCAACCAAAACAAGGGGAATGGACAAGAAGGGAGGTCATTGAAATAAGGTGACTAACCTGAAAGGACCTGTGTAATAAAGAGTCAAATATAAGGTTCTGCCAATGCCCAGAAAGGTTCTGCCATTTCCCAGAAACCTAAATCTGTGGTTGGGAGAGGACCCACCATGTCCCCTCTGCACAGTTCCTGCTACCCTCAAGCACGTTCTGGTTGGGTGTTGTTACGAGCTCAAAGGACTCAAAAACCAGCAGCAACAGAATTTCACCAAGACAATGGATGTTTAAAGAAAACTGGTTTTATTTTCTTAATACAGAATAATAAGGATCAATACTTAACTTGTTACTATTAACTTAACCCCCTTGTAATTCTAAGCGCCCATGTATGTACTGCTATGTGTTTAGGAAAGTTCTTTTTCACTGCCCAATCATTCTCTTTTCCCTTCTCCGAGCTCACTGGCATCAAGCAATTGTCCACACTGTGCAAAGAATTAAACATTTATGATCTTCACCAGGCTCTGGTGCTTTAACTTAAATTGTTACCGCTCAGGAAAGTCTTTGTTGGTTTCTGAGAGATGTTCATTGTGTAATTGGACACACACAAACTGATCTCCCTCAAACAGCCACTGAAGTGTCACCAAAGAAACTTGTCCCCTCTTGGGTTTTCCAAAAGATAATCTCTTCTTCCAGGTTGCCACGAAGAGTTCTTCTTTTCCCCCTATTTTAGGAGAAATAAAATAACTAGCCGCAAACTCTGCAAATGTCTACAGAGATTTAGAATAAAGAAGAGGTACAAGGACTGCCTAAAGAAAGCTCCTGGTGCCTGCCACATTGTCCCTTTTATATGATTATTTTGCAGATTATATTCTTGCAAGATCAGAACTCAAAACCCATCTTGAAATGGGGTCTTGTAGCAGGTCTACCATCTTGCAGCCTTCACACAAACTGTTGCAGAATTCTCTGATAAACAATGGATGTTTTCTCTTTGTTTGTCCTTCTTAGGACAACAAATTATAACCAGACATTTAAAACTCTGACTCCAGTTTAAAAGCAAAAGAGTTCTCAGTTCTTGAGCCTGGATACTGTTAAAACATGCTGGTCCATTAACACCTACTTGTGAAACTCTCACAATTTCCATTGTCTCTGGAAAGGCAACTGTAGACACAAAGTCTACCCCTTGCATATCTCTTGCCTGTGAAATGTAACCTGATAACTAAATCTCAAAATCTTACCCTTCTAAGATATATTTTATCATAATTTTATTAACATAACATAACACTCCCCCTTACAAAGGAATTTTAGCTCTCAAGTTAAAGTTCTTTTATAACCTAAACTAATTTCTAGCTTTACAATCACTATAGTGCTATAATCTTTGGCTTGGCTTCGTGGACGAAGATTTATGGAGGGGTAATGTCCACGTCAGCTGCAGGCTCGTTTGTGGCTGACAAGTCCGATGTGGGACAGGCAAACACGGTTGCAGCGGTTGCAAGGGAAAATTGGTTGGTTGGGGTTGGGTGTTAGGTTTTTCTTCCTTTGTCTTTTGACAGTGAGGTGGGCTCTGCGGTCTTCTTCAAAGGAGGTTGCTGGCCGCCAAACTGTGAGGCACCAAGATGCACGGTTTGAGGTGATATCAGCCCACTGGCGGTGGTCAATGTGGCAGGCACCAAGACCTTTCTTTAGGCAGTCCTTGTACCTCTTCTTTGGTGCACCTCTGTCTCGGTGGCCAGTGGAGAGCTCGCCATATAACACGATCTTTGGAAGGCGATGATCCTCCATTCTGGAGACGTGACCAACCCAGTGCAGTTTGATCTTCAGCAGCGTGGATTCGATGCTGTCGGCCTCTGCCATCTCGAGTACTTCTACAATGTATCCCAATCATGATATTTTCTTTTACATGATCATTTTAACATCTAGACGAGCAGTCTGCTATCACAGTATTTGTCCCTTTTATATGATTATTTTGCAGATTATATTCTTGCAAGATCAAACTCCAGTTAATAATTTCTATTTTTATTTTTCATTTTTTTCAAAAATTCCAGAAAATTGTGGTCAGTAAATATCATTACTGGTTCATAGCTTGTGCCCAGATGCACATTAAAATTCTGCAGAACGATTATTAGAAACAACAGTTCCTTCTCAATAATGACACATTGAATTTTTTTTTTGAAAAGTAGGAAACTGGATGGTCAATTTCATCATCATGTTTTTGTAATAACACTGCACCCACTGCCTTCTCAATGGCATCCACTGCTAAAGAATATTTTTTGTCAAAATCATGAGATTTTAAAACAGGGCTATGGCATAGCATATCCTTTAAATTCTCAAAAGTTCTCTGATAAGATTTTGTCCACACAAATGTATCCCCCTTCTTTAAAAGATTTGTTAAAGGAAGAGCAATTTCTGCAAAATTCTTAAAAAACTTCCTATAATATTCTCATTTCTAAAAACCTTCTCACTGCTTTCTTGCCATTGGGAATAAGGAATTCAGATATCATCTGCACTTTCACTTGAGTAGGCTCAACTTTGCCCTGACCAACCATATGTCTTAAATATGTCACTGTAGCCTGTCCAAATTCACTTTTAGCTAAATTGTCAGTTAAATTTGCTTCGGATAATCTTGCAAACAATTTTTCCAATTCCATCATATGTTCTTCCCATGTGTCATTTTTTGTGACCAAGTCATCGGTATAACCATCTATATGTTTTAAACCTTAGATTACAGAATTTATCATCCTTTGGAATGTCACTGGGTCATTTTTCATGCCAAAAGGTAGCATATTATATTCATACAAGCCTGATGCTATCACAAGTGTTGAAATATCCCATCCTTTCTCTGTTAGTGGCACATACCAATAACCCTTCAACAGATTGACCTGAATAAGAAATTTAGCTTTCCCTATTTTCTCAATAAAATCATCTATTCTCAGAATAGGATAAGCATCTGTTTTGGTTACCTCATTAACCTTCCTGTAAACTGTACCAAATCTAACAGTTCCATCTGTTTTAGGTATTTGAACACAAGAAGAACTCCAATTTGAGTTCGAAGGTCTAATAATATAATTTTCCAACATGTATTCCACCTCCTGATCCATTATTTTACTCTTTTCAATGTTATTTTGATAGGGGTGTTGTTTTATGGGACAAGTATCTCCTACATCTACATCATGATAAATCATTGATGTTCATTTTGGTACATCTGGAAACAAATTTGCATATTTTAAAATAAACTGTTTCAACTGCTTTCATTCTTGTTCTGGTTTAAGATTGCCTAACTTTTCCACCAGATTTTTCAAAATTGCTGAGTTAGACATGTGCATGGGAACTATGTTTTTTTTTAAGGTAACCCTCACAAGATTCTGTTTCCATGATCCAATGATCCATAACTTCCTCAATCCTGTCAACAACTAACACCTCTGATGCAGACTGTTCTCCACTGCCATTTTTTTCATGGTAAGGTTTCAACATGTTGATTTGACAAACCTGGGTTTTATTCCTTCAATCTGGAGTGTTTATCACATAGTTAACATCATTCAGTTTTGATTTTACTTCATATGGTCCAGAAAATTTTGCTCTAAGAGCATTGTCATGTGATGGGAACAAAATTAACATTTTATTTCCTGGCTTAAAATTCCTCACACGAGTCTTCCTGTCAAATAATCACTACATTTTACCCTGAGCCATTTTCAAATTCTCTTGAGCCAAAGTCCACACTTTTTGTAACCGATCTTCAAATTTAGAAACATAGTCAAGCAAATCCAACTGTACATCTTCATTAACCCACTGTTCTTTTAACAACATTTAAATGTCCTCTAATCTGATGTCCAATTTCAAAAGGGCTGAAACCTAATGAATCCTGCACAGATTCTCTTACTGCAAATAATAGTAGAAGGATACCTCTTCCCAATCCTTTCTATTCTCCAGACAATAAACCTTCATCATATTTTTAAGAGCAGAATGAAATCTTTCCAAAGCTCCCTGAGTTTCAGGATGTTACGCAGATGAAGTGATCTGTTTAATTCCCAGCTCATAAATCAGCTGCTAAAACAGCCTTGATCGCTGTGGATCTCTTTAGGTAACTCAAAAACCATGAAAGATGTTTGCTTTGATATTCCTTAATGGCATAGCTTCTGGAAATCTCGACATCGTACACATAATTGTTTACAAGTACTGATTCCCAGCTTTTGTTTTAGGCAGGGGATTCACACAATGCATAATAACCATAGTGAAAGGTTCCCCAACATCCAGAATAGGTTGCAAAGGAGCTACCGGAGGTCCCTGGTTTTGTTACCCCACAACCTAACAAAGGTGACTTCTCCGGCAACATTTTACAACATCCTTCCTCAAACCAGACAAGAAAAACTGTTTTAAAATTTTATTCATTGTCTTCTTTACACCCACATGACCTCCCAAAGGTGTACTATGGGCCAAATTTAAAATTTCATTCCGTTAAGCTTTAGGAATGACCACTTGATGAATCACCACCATTCTTCATTTGCAAGGACATCACGAGATCTCCACTTTCTCATTAACCATTCACCCTTCCAGTAATATCTACAGGGTATTTTCTTTCCTCCTCATCTACAACCCTCTACCTCATCAGTAAGATCTGAATCTATCTTTTACTGCTCAATTAACTCTTTCATTGACAAAGACAAAATCTGACTCCCAAATTTAACCTGCTCTTTCAGGACTATTTCAGAAGTACTGGACAAGTCTCAGTCAACTGGATCTTCCTTTCCTCTCATCATTTTCTTAGACAAAGACCTTGTTACAGCACATGCAGGATATATCTCACAATCTTCATCAACCTCATCCTTACTTGTCTTATTTGTTAATTTTAACACTAACCCAACTTCATCCTCCACCAAGTCATTCCCTAGTAAAAATGAATCTCCTCGCATGATCAACTTTGAAATAACTCCTGCTACAACTGATCCTTTAACTAATTCTGAAGTCAACACTATTTTGTGCAGAGATATTGACTCTATCTCACCTCCAGCACCTCTAATCAAAGTTGTCTCTCCTGTGTCCATCCTTTGATCAAGGGTTAAAATATTCTCCAATAACAGTGACTGGGCAGCAACAGTATCTCTGAGAATTTTAACTGGCACTTCCTTTACTGAATTTCCTTCCTTTACTGAAATCAAGCCTTCTGACATAAAAGGTTTGAATACATCCATAACATCCTTACCAGGTATGAAGCCTCTCTTTTCATTAAATTTAACTGTCTGAATACAAGCTTCTGATAATATCTCCTTTTCTCTCTTCTTTTTCAACACTAAACAATTTGCAAGAACATGACCAGGTTTTGTTTTTACAGACAGACAGGCAAAACCTGAAATTCTATCCTTTCCTAATTCACCCTCATCTTTTCTCTTAATATTCTCCCCAGACTTAATTTCAAGTTTACTGATCTGTTCCACATTAACCTTCTGAAAACTCTTACTTTGCTGAATATGGCTTTTGTGACTTAAAGAATATTTATCTGTTAATCTATATGATTCTTGCCATGTCTCCACACCTTTCTCATCCAAGTATAATTTGATTTCATTGGGAACACACCTTTTAATTTCCTCAATTAATATCAATTTTCTTACTCCATTGAAATCATTTTGAGGTGCACCATTGGTCAAAACATATGGAAGTTCAAAATCCATATAAGTGTGGTTCCCTGCTTTCCTCAAATTCTTAACATTTTGCCTATATGCTTCTGGAACCAACTCAAGCTTTTAACATTCCTTGTTTAATAAACAGGCTGAACTCAGAACATATCTTGAAATGGTGCCTTGTAGCAGGTTTGCCAATTTGCAGCCTTCATACAAACTGTTTCAAAATACTTTGATAAATAATGAATGTTTTCTCTCAGTTTGCAAAACCATGAGGCCCATCTCAGGACATCAAACTCCAACCAGATATTTAAAACTCTGGCACCAGTTTTAAAGCAAAATAGTTCTTAGTTCTTGAGCCTGGACACTGTTCAAACATGCTGGTCCATTAACACCCACTTGTGAAACTCTCACAAGCACTTTTCATTGTCTCTGCATAGCTAACTGTAGACACAAAGTCTACCCTTTGCATGGCAAATAAGATGTTTGTGAAATGTGACCTGATAACTAAACCTCAAAATGTTACCTTTTTAAGATATATTTTATCATTATTTTATTAACTTATTCTGTAACACGTGCAATGTCAGTCTCACCCAAGACCGATTGATATACCTGGTGACACAATCAAGTGCTGAGATGTCTAGCAGTTGAACTTGAGGAAAGAAATAACTTCAAATGCCCTGCTGTCAAACACCCATAACCCATATACCCTCCCATGTCTAATACTTTTCATTCGGGAGGTGATAAGTCACAGGACCTACTCCTCCTCACTCCAAAACATAGGCTAACTGAACACAGCCAGGGACTGGAAATTGCTTGTGGACCTTGGCCAGCTACTCATCGTTACCCTGGAAATTGCTAGCACCAACCTGAGACCAGATCTGGTTCTCTGGTCCAGCTCTCAACAAATTGTCTTCATTATTGACCTGATGACTCCTTGGGAGGGCACCATGGATGAGGTATAAGAACAGAAGACACTAATCTTGCTGCAGAAGCAGACGAGAAAGTTAGGGTGCACCTGTTTGAAGTCAGTTGTACAAGATTTGTTGCCAAATCCATGACCAAGCTTTCGAGGGAAGTAGGAATCTCAGGGAAGGCCCTCAGAAAGACAATTAAATCCCTTTCTGACTCCGCTGAAATGAGCAGTCACAGGCTCTGGCTAAAATGGAGGGATCCTATCTGGGCTCCAAATGACCACTAGAAGAAATGGATATGGGACACACACCCAGATCTGATCAGCCTGTGCTGGGCCTGCCTTAGCAGAGAGTGTGTTATACTTAAAAGGCCCAAACACCCAATAATTCCAGGGAATACAACTGAAGATGTCTCCTATACCTGTTAATATTCCCTAGTGGTCATCCTCCGTTATTCTAATTGAGGCAACCAACCGTCCTAACTCGATAAGAGAGGATCAATCTAACTAATACTGAAATATCAGGGATTGTAACACCTAGTCCTATATATCAACCAGAAAGAAGCATTGACTTGGTGGGCCAGGGGATCTGTTCTGTACTGCAGTAAAAGTCCAAAAATCTGGATGCCAGAAATCTGGACCACCCAAGGATCTGGACTCAAACTTTTTAAATTCAGTGGGCTTTTGTGTGCACAGCACCAATAAGTGACTGCGCTTTATACAAGTAATCTTACACAAAGAAATTTTGTTCACATTTTCTTATCATTGAAACTGTATTGCACAGCACATCAAATCAAGATGATATGTGACCTAATTAATGAGTCATTTATAACTTCAAGACACGAACATTGTTCTTTAGCCTTGCATTCAGATATTAAAGATGTGTTGCTTGATGAAGTTGCATTGATATGAACCATGCTATCAACATCCAGTGAGTTTTGAAGTATGTGAACTGTTTGTATATTGGACCATTTGACCCTTTCCCTGCTTATCATGCCTTTCATTCTTCTCTACTTCTCTTCTGTTCCACCTATTTTTTTCACATCTATCAGTTTAGCTTCCACTCATGCCTATTCTTTCATTTGCTCTATTGCCAATTCTTTTTATAAAATATATTTTATTTAATACTCCATACATATAGTAACTACAATTATTATAATATTACAGTTATCAAAAAAGAACAAATTGATTACATACATGATAGTTTTCACCCCACCCCAAAACCTCCTCCCACCCAACCAGTCCCCAAAAAAAGACAATATACAAACTGAAAAAATTATAGGTATAAAAGAAAATAAAAAAAGAGAAGAGCAAGGAAAAAGAGTCTTTGAATTGCAGATAAAGATGTCGTGCAGTACAAATCACCTGTTCTAACATGAACATACAGAGGAGAATTCTGCAGGGCCAGAGGAATAAAAAGGATATCACTACAAATTTAATCCCATTATTTAAATGTACAGGTGCCAAATTTGTAAAAATATAAAGCATTTATTTCCTAAATTATAAGTAATTTTTTCCAAAGGACTACAACTTTAAATTTTGCATGTCACCTTGGCACAGTTAAAGATTTATCTGATTTGCAGGTAATTGCAATACATTTTCTTGCTATCGCTAAGGCTAATTTAACAAATTTCAATTGATAAATTGATAATTTCAATTTAGAAGTTGTATCTTCAGTATTTCCTAATAAAAATAACCATTGCCAATTCTTGAGAACTGAAAGTATTTCTGCGGATTCCAGCTTTGTAGATTCATGCACTTGGGTTTATACTCCAAACAACTCTCCCATTGATGGGTACATGAATGTAGTTCTTAAAGAAGCAACACAAATGAGCAATTACTATGGTTGAATGGTCTGTGTATCCTTCACTAATAAAACATACTCTATCCCTGCAGAAATCTGTTGATCACAGAAGTATTTGTAAGGTTTGTTGATGTTTTTGATCATTCATTTTTGGGTCCTGGCTATGCCGGGAAACCCAGCATTTATTGCATATCTCTATTTCCCCTTGAGAAGGTTGTGGTGAGTGTCTTTTTGAGTCACTGCAGTTCTTCAGTACATCCACAATGCTGTTGAGTGAGTAATTCCAGGATTTAGACCCTGCAGCAATGAAGGGACAGTTTGATTTTATTCTGAGTCAGAATGGATGGTGCAGTTTGAAGGGGAACTTGCAGATGATCATGTGCCCAAAATGCTTGCCTGTGAGATGCCTACAGAATAGCCTGGGTAACTAACTGTGGGCATTGTGTTGCAGTGAACATAAATGTAAGTTTGAACATGGGAATAGCTAAAAATAACATGAAAATTAATGTCATTAGGCTACTACGCCCAGCTAATTTCTAGAGCATTTGGTAGAATCCAACAAAAGATTCACCCACCATTGATCTGAAGAACTGAGGATGGCCCAAGGTAAAAGTTAAAGTTGAAAGCTATGGAGCAATTGCAATCAAAGGTACTGATGTTAAATTAAATCTCAGATGGTTGTTTGCTTTGATAGACTCACAGAGCTGTACAACAAAGAAAGGGACTCTTCAGCCCAACTCCTCCATGTCAACAAAGTTGCCTATAGAACCATAGAATGCCACAGCATGCAATACAGGCCATTTGGTCCTTCTAGTCTGAGCTGAAACATAATTTTGCAAGTCCCACTGATCTGCATCCATTCCATAACCCTCCAGACCTCTCCCATCCATGCATATATCCAATTTATTCTGAAAACATAAGAGTGATCCTGCATTTACTATGTCAGATGGCAGCTCATTCCATACTCCCACCACTCTCTGAGTGAAGAACTTTTCCCTTTCAGCTTAAAACTATGACCTCTCATATTTATCTCCCCCAATCTAAGTGGAAAAAGTCTATTTGCATCGATTCTGTCTATATCTCTCATAATCTTGTAAAGTCTATCAAATTTTTCCTCATTCTTCTTCGTTAAAAGGAATAAAGTCCTAACCTGTTTAATCTTTCCCTGTAACTCAACTCCTGAAGACCCAGGAACATCCTAGTAAATCTTCTCTGCACTCTTTAAATCTTTTTGATATCCTTCCTGTATTCAGGTGACCACTACTGCACACAATATTCCAAATTTGACCTCCCCAATGTCTTAAACAACTTCAATATAACATCCCAACTCCTATACTCAATACTTTTATTTATAAAGGCTATAAGTGCCAAAACCTTTCTTTACAACCCTGGTCACCTGGGATGCCATCTTCAGGGAACAATTTATCTGTAATCCCAGATCTCTTTGCTCCTCTACACTCCTCAGTGCCCTACCATTTACCATGTATGTCCTACCTTGGTTTGCCCTTCCAAAACGCATCTCTTCACACTTGTCTGCATTAAACTCCAACTGCAATTTTTTGACATGTTCTCCCTCTCCAAGCTGTGAAAGTCTTCCTCACTGTCAACAACACCTCCACACTTTGTGTCATCAGCAAACTTGCTGATCCAATTTACCACATTATCATCCAGATCATTGATTTAGACAACAAGCAACAATGGTTCCAACATCGATCACTGAGGCACACTATTAGTCACAGGCCTCCAGACTGAGAAGCAACCATCCACTACCACTCTCTGTTTTCTCCCACACAGCCAATTTCAAATCCAGTTTACAACCTTTCCATGGATACCAAGCCTTCTTAACAAACCTCCCATGTGGGACCTTGTCAAAAGCTTTACTAAAGTCTATGTAGACAAAATCCACAGCCTTTCCTTCATCTATCTTCTTGGTAACCTCCTCAAAACACTCTACAAGAATCTTTAAACATGACCTACCATGCACAAAGGCATGCTGACTGTCTTTCATCAGCCCATGGCTATCTAAATATCCTATCTCTCAGAACTCCTTCCAATAATTTACCTACTAATAATGTCAGGCTCACCGGACTATAATTACCTGGTTTATTTTTGGAGCTTTTTTTAAACAACGGGACAACATGAGTTACCCTCTAATCCTGTGGCACCTCACCCATGGCTGAGGACATTTTGAATATATATGCCAGGGCCCCTGTAATTTCTACACTAGTCTCCCTTAAGGTGCGAGGGAATATCATATATGGCCATGGGGACTTATTTACCTTTATTCAATAAACACTTCCACTTCCTTAATCTCCATATGTTCCATAACACTCTGTTTTTTTTTTCCCTTCCTTCCTTATACACTATGCCAGTTTCCTAAGTAAATACTGATGCCAAAAAACTATTTAAGATATCCCCTATTATATGAGGCTCAACACAGATTTGACTGCTGATTCTCTAGGGGACCAATTTTGTCCCTTAACCTCCTATTTCTAACCTCTCTAGCACGTGGCACAGAAGTAATCCTGAGATCACATCCGTGGATGTCCTCTTCTTCAACCTAGCACCTAATTCCCTGATCTCACCTTGCAGGACCTCCTCACTCTTCCTACCTATGTCATTGGTCCCTATGTGGACCACAACATCTGGCTGATCACCCTCTCACCTAAGAATATCATGAACTCAATCTGAGATATCCCAGACCCTGGAACCAGGGAGGTAACATACTATCCAGGATTCACGGTCTCATCCAAAGAACCTCTCATCTGTCTTCTTAACTATGGAATCCCCTATCACTACAGCTCTCCTCTTTATTCCCCTTCCTTTCTTAGCCACAGCACCAGACTCCGTGCCAGAGACTTGATTCCCATGGATTGTACCTGGTAGGTCATCCCTTTTAACAGTATCCAAAAGGGTATACTTGTTTTTCAGGGGGATGCCCACTAGGGACCTTTGATCTGCCTGCCTGTTACCTCTCCCTCTATTAACCTACCCTCTTCCAGTCTCTCAGGTGTAATAGTGTCCTTGTTAGGGAAGAGATAGGACATTTAAAAATATTTACATCATGAAGTGTGGGAGAAAAGAAATTACGTGTTCTTATTAGTTCTTCAAATTAATGAAATAGATAAAGACATCAAAAGTATGACCCTTGTCTGGAGTTCCCATATTAATATATAGTGCACTGAGAGATCTCCTTGCCTGGTAAATAATTGCAATGTTGAGACGTTGTTTCCATTTGGTGAATAGTGGAACAAGCATCCACATAGCAAATGAAGCCAATCTGATAGCAATTTAGGAACAGAGTTAAATATAGCAGGGTCTTGATTGAAATCATGTCAACAAATGAGCTGGAGGTGAGGCAAGACATATGTTTGGCTTCAAAACAGGGACACTATTGTACCACAAACAAAATCATTTTTTTCTAGAGAACAGTCTATTTAATTGAGGTAGAACCTTTTGCTTTTATTTTTGCTGATTTTCCATTTCACTAAAAAGCAGCACAATATTTTTGAGAAAAAAATTGCTGTTATGAATTAGATTCACTGACATTTTTTGAAATGAAGAGTTTCTATACAAGTTTGGTCCTTGAAATTCTGTTTCTTTCATTTGACCAATAAAGTAAAGCAAAGCTAATTGTTTTTATTTTGTCTTCCAAGATTCATAAAGTGAAACTGGTCTCCAATGCCTCCATGACCTTTTAAAATGGGATTAGCAATTACTGGCAGCTTTGCAATATGGATCTGTGCCCAAATTAAATTGGTTTGAGATTAATTTCTGGTTAATTAAATAAATAGATTAATTTCAGTAAAGATTGTTACATTTAATAAGGATATTATCATCTCATCATGGTGAGTATTTCTTGAACCAAGATCCAGGAACCGAAAGATATTATGCCAAGCAACCTGGCTCTCATGATATATTTTAAGGAGGGTATTGGGAGTTTTTTTTTGTCTCGTATGAAATGAAGGTGCAAACACAAACTTTCGTATGATGTGCAGCAGATAAACATGATGGACAATGAGCTATTCCATATGATTTGTATTGTGCACTTGTGAAAACCCTATTCAAATGACTGAAGCTTAATTCAGTGTAGAGTGGATTCCAAAACACATTTTTAAACTGGACAAACTTTCTTGAAGCAATGTAATTTTACAAATAGCAGATTGCATTTTTAATACCGTTGATAGCATGTTAGGACAGTAATCTAACATCTGGCATCATAAATATCTGGGATATGAATGTTGGGGCATAGAGGAATTTGTTTCATCTGGAACTGGCTCTTCTTCCCACTGTGAATGCCATAGGTTACCAGCTGACATGATATACAGGATTTGATATCTCTATCCTGCAATAATTTCCTTTGACCTACAACATGCAGATGGCAGAGATGTGAGCTAAGTTCATTTGTTTATGTCTGTAACATCTTGCCTGGAATTCTGGAATTCATGCATCTGCTTAACAAGAGCTTGGGTCAAATCACTCACGTCACTTTACAAGGGCTCATTGTTCAAACCAGCTCCAGAGAGTAGGTAGATCTCTACTTTATATGGGCATGGAGAAACGTCATCAAGCAAATGAATGACCAGTGAAATTGTGTTGCACTGAATGTATTAGCAGCATCTTAACGTGATTTTGACTTTATTTTTCTTTTGGGAAATGAAGCATGCTGTGTCTGGCAATGAGTAAACTATCAACATTTACCTGTTCTCTTCTTTATTCCTCTTTAAATTTTAATTTTAAAAGTACTGCCCTAGAATCTAGAAAATCTGGACTGAACAGTCCTTGAGCAGTCCTGATTTTAGGACTTCTACTGTATCTGACTTCATGACAGTAGAATAGTTTTAAACTGAAAATTAACTGCTCAGTATCATTGGGCAATTTTATGCTTGCATGAATGTACTCTCAGAAACAGGAGTGTTATCCTTTATAGACTGAAGCCACTGGGTGTTTAGTGTTAATATTATTTGGTGTTCAGCACAAAACTGATGTAATTGTTACAAGTCTCATTTGAAAACATGGAATTTGGCGAAACATCTCTCACCTAACTGAGACACTGTTAGGCAATCTGGCAGCCAAGTAAATGGTGCTTGGAATGTTTAAGACTGCCAGTGATATAAATTTAAATTTAGTCAGAACAGAACAGTAACAGGCCCTTTCGGTCCATGAGCCCATGCTGCTCTATTTCACCCAAATGACCTTCAACACCTGTTACGGCCATCAGCCGGGCGAGTCTTCCAAATAGGTGGCAGCTGGGCAGGACTTGCAAAAGAAAATTATCCTTGCCCTGTGTGACAACCTTCATGAAGCCAATATTCCATTTCAATGGTTCTTACCTTCATTAATCAAGCTGCATTTGAAGATTATTCTGTTCCACACAATACATGAAATAACTCTTGAGGAACTCCTGCCAAGTTGGAAGATGATGCAACAAGGTTTGCACTTTTTAGGGAACTTTTGTTCTAAACTGTGATTTCTGCATATTTATGCTCTCTTTCAACCTCACATAAGCCATATAAAAGTGATACAAGAATACATATATATGCAATTATGTAATAGCAAATGGATAGAAATGATCAGAAATTAATGGAGCATTCTTTAACAGCCACTCAGTATTTCATCCACTGTTGGATAAAGCAATGAATCACTTATCAATATGCAATTAATGAAAACTTTGCCATATATGTTCACAAATCTTACATAAGTTCAATACTTTGCCATTTTCTTAACATTAAAGGGCCATCCCAAGATGCAACACCATGTGAATTTTACAGAGGAACGCTTGAACAAGTCTCCAGCTGTACTTTAATGCTACTTCTGAAGATTTTTTATTGCCTTGATACTTGACTTTCTTTCTTTTCTGCTATGATCTGATGAAGATATCTTACCGAGCGTTCTGGGATTGCCTTTACTTTAGTGTACACAAAATATTAGGATAAAGGGTGTCCTTTAAATTCTTTGGAGGAAGCAAAGAAGAACCAAATAATCAGTCAATACAAGGAACAGCTTGGCAGCTCACTCTCACCTGTTAATACATTTCCACCATCAATTACAGGCACCTTGTCAGATAACACCAGCTGGAACAGGATAAAACCCTCCAGGCCAGTGGCCAAGCTAAGCCATCTGTGTCAGAAATTCTTGCAGCACACACATCATAGAGCTTGCCCTGCTATTAGCAACTCTGGTCAGATGCAGCCTTTTCCCTTCCTATAGACTCATGCTTCATTAATACCCTCTGTAAGTTTACTATTTCCTGTCTGGATTCCTCTGTACATCTGCCATAGAACATTTGGAAGACTTATTTCCCATTCAATTTTAAATTCAAGCTCATACCATGTGCATAGAATATAATGAAAAGCTTTCTCTGCAAAATCAAAGAAAGGTCCTCCAAGCAAAAGAGAGTCACTTCAGAGACATCAGGTGGCTGTGGATCTCAGCACTGCAGAGCTCCCAAAACCTTGGGAGCCTCCCTACATGTCGTTCAGTGGTCAACCCAAGCTCAATGTCCCCTTTCCTGACTGCACCTGAAACATGAGGAAGCCATTGGTGCTTGCTATCACACCTTCATGAATTCTGAACCAGATTTGAGGTTCCCAGAAGCTGAAATATATAGTGGCAGTGGTGTTCAACAACATGAAAAGTATGTCTGCAAGAATTTATAGGATTTTCATCTACATTGGAGTGGCCAGCAGCTCAGTAAAGTCTGCTTCCTTCACATATAAACGGCAGGTCTCTGCACTCACATGACCGTCCTTTAGGGATTCACTGCCACCACACAAATTACCTCACATTACCACCTTGCCCAAACTTGTGACCTTGGCCTGATCCAACCTCCCTTCACCCATTAATCAATTGTTACTGAATCCGTCCCCAAACTGCACCTTTCCTTGGGTAGGCACATCATCGTCAACACTGGCACTGACAGTTTACCCTTACTTTGAGCTTTTCTTAGATTTTAAACTCTCCCTCCTCCACCCTGAGATTCTGTTCTCTGTGAAGTTCCTGACTAGCCATTTGATATCCTCTGTGTGCTCTGCACTGGTGCAGTGACTGATGGAAATGTCTTTCCCATTGTAGGGTCGATGCCGTAGCAACTGAGCGTAACTGGATTCATGAGGCTGGCAGGCTGCTTGCTCATTGACCACCAATGTGCCTCTGCAGGTGCCAAGGAAATTAACTTTACAAGGTCAATGCAGTGTACACAGCAGTGGTTGATATCAATGAGTCTGCAATTCCCTGTTGAACAGGATTGTACTTCCTCCCCCACTGAACATGGGGATTTCAATTTACAACTCTCTTGATATCAGGCATATTGCAGTTGTGCAAAATCAAAATATCCTTTTTGAAGAAAACACAGGAATTACTCCTGTCCACAGCTGCACGATTTGCACCAATACATGCAACATGCTATAGAGTCAGTACTCCAAAGACTTAAATTTCTGATTTTAACAAAAGGTCTTCACAGAATTTGATTGCAATATTGAAGGTGAAAATTGATTGATCATTGCTTCAGGAGATTGATGAGGCCAGTACAATTCCATTAGACTGTAGTTAACTGATAGACAACAAGTTTCTAAATCCATAGGTCAGTAATAAGGATGTGCAGTTGTTGATAGTGATCAGTGGAGTCTGGGTTTGGATGATGTTAGTTTCTCATTTTTGAGAGAATTTATTTAGTTGGAAAATCATTAATCAGCACTGTCTAATATATAAATGTGAGATGACAAAAATAGAATGTTAATGGAGTGAAGCAAGAGAGTCTGCAGATGCTGTGACTGGAGTTAATACACAAAAATGCTTCGTCAAGGGGCTCAGCCTTTGAATGCTGCAGGACCTGCTGAGTTTCTCCAGCACTTTTGTGTATTAAATTGAATTGTGGTGGTACATCATCGGCCTACTGCCTACTGTCCCCTCTGGAGTGTAAGGGGACAGGACAACACCTGGCCGGCTATCAATCAGTTGGCCTGAATGGATCAAACCCCACCCAGTCGGATGGAGCAATCATGCTCCGGGATATAAGCCTGCGCCGGCCTCCCGAGGTCTCACTCAGAGTTGCTGCAGGCACAGCCAGCCTGGCTCTGTGGAAGTCTTTGTCGATTAAAGTCTGTTGTACAGTCTTTATCTTTGAGTGTGTGTCTGATTCTGGCTAACAGTGCACCACAGAATGTTAATGTTATTTTGTTAATATCCAGTTTAGAGAATGAAGATAATTTACTGTTTGTACCACTGAACAGTCAGTCATTTATCAGCACTTTGAAAAGCTGAGCAGTGTTCTACTCGCTTGTTAGTTTTAGGCCAAGAGCAATGAATGGAACAACATAAAAGCATTGGCATTCTTTTTAAAGCACTGACTCTTAGCTTTGCACCAAAAAACAGAGGCTGTACAGTTACTTAGTCTGCTTTTTAATGTGCTGGAGAGCCCTCAGCTGTGCAGTATACTGAATGTTGGAGCTGATGCAACAGCAGTACATGCCCAGAATCATCATCTGCTGTCAGTTGTATTGATAAATAAGGAAACTCTGAACTGATTGCAAACTGGAATTCACTGTAGCGTATGTAGTTAATCAGCATGACTTGCAAGCTGTCATAGTGCAGCTGTGGACAGAAGTTGTTACGCCATCAGGGGTAATTCCTGTGTTTTCTTCAGAAAGGATATTTTGATTCGGTACAACTGCAAGTATGCCTGATATCAAGAGAGTTGTAAATTGAAATCCCCATGTTCAGTGGGGGAGGAAGTACAATCCTGTTCAACAGGGAATTGCAGACTCATGGATATCAACCACTGCTGTGTACACTGCATTGACCTTGTAAAGTTAATTTCCTTGGCACCTGCAGAGGCACATTGGTGGTCAATGAGCAAGCAGCCTGCCAGCCTCATGAATCCAGTTACGCTCAGTTGCTACGGCATCGACCCTACAATGGGAAAGACATTTCCATCAGTCACTGCACCAGTGCAGAGCACACAGAGGATATCAAATGGCTAGTCAGGAACTTCACAGAGAACAGAATCTCAGGGTGGAGGAGGGAGAGTTTAAAATCTAAGAAAAGCTCAAAGTAAGGGTGAACTGTCAGTGCCAGTGTTGACGATGATGTGCCTACCCAAGGAAAGGTGCAGTTTGGGGACGGATTCAGTAACAATTGATTAATGGGTGAAGGGAGGTTGGATCAGGCCAAGGTCACAAGTTTGGGCAAGGTGGTAATGTGAGGTAATTTGTGTGGTGGCAGTGAATCCCTAAAGGACGGCCATGTGAGTGCAGAGACCTGCCGTTTATATGTGAAGGAAGCAGGCTTTACTGAGCTGCTGGCCACTCCAATGTCAATGAAAATCCTGTAAATTCTTGCCATCATACTTTTCATGTTGTTGAACACCACTGCCACTATATATTTCAGCTTCTGGGAACCTCAAATCTAGTTCAGAATTCATGAAGGTGTGATAGCAAGCACCAATGGCTTCCTAATGTTTCAGAACCAGGGGCTGAGGAGGTGCAGTCAGGAAAGGGGACATTGAGCTTGGGTCGACCACTGAATGACATGTAGGGAGGCTACCAAGGTTTTGGGAGCTCTGCAGTGCTGAGATCCACAGCCACCTGATGTCTCTGAAGTGACTCTCTTTTGCTTGGAGGACCTTTCTTTGATTTTGCAGGGCAAGCAGAGAAAGCTTTTCATTATTTTCTGTGCACATGGTAAGAGCTTGAATTTAAAATTGAATGGGAAATAAGTCTTCCAAATGTCCATGACTAAGCCACACGATAAACAGTTGAGCTCCATTTGGAGCTCCTCAGATAAAGAAGCAGTTTGTACCTTGGTGCATCAAGATTTAGATAACATTTGAGAAGGGCGACCAGTGACAAAATACACATCAAGATATGCCATGTCATAAGTATCTTCAGCAGGTTGGTCAAACCATCACTCTTCAATGTTGGGTGGCATTACCAATACTAAATATGCCATCAAAAGAATCAGTACTGACTGGTATCTTGACTCTTGCAGCCACATAAGCACAGTGACTACAAGAACAGGAAAGAAGCTGAGCGTTCTGCAGCAAGTAACTCAGCTCCTCACTGTGAGAAGGATGTGTGTATGACAAACTTGCAAATAAATTTGCACAAGGCAGAATTGCAGAGATACACTGAGATTGACGACTCAACAATGCACCTTTTGGGGCAATTGTGATTTCTTACACTTTCAGGTAAATAGATCAAAAGGCAGAAATGTGATTGTTGTTTTCCAATTTAAAATGCTGCTTGGGAGCTTGCTGCACCCATTCACTAATCCAAGGGTAAGTAAATAGTTCAGGATATTTGTGCCATGTTAGTCCTTTACAAAGCTGAATCTACACACTCTTATCACGTTGAGCAGATGTATTTCAAAGTATTGTTCCAGATTTGTTTTCTTTGTTCTCATATCTCTATCTCTATTAACTACCCTTAAAAACATCTCTTTTTCTAAGAAGGTAACAGATAGATTACTGAACCATTCTGTAAAGAAAAGATTAATCAGACTGGGTCTATTATTGCCATACAGCTGGTGATTTACCATTGTATTGTTGCAAAATTAATCTTCAGCCTTTGATTGTAAAGCAGAGCATTAGAAGCCAATTCAAAATGCATTGGGCTTTTGAGCCAGGACTGACCTTACAGCTTGGAGGAAGTAACAAGTTACTTAATTAAAGATATGCCATTGCATACTAATTCCTAAACATTGAGATAAGTTGAATGGTAAGTTCTCCAATGGAAAATAGTTAGACAAACATCACCATTTATTTAACTGGTACCAGAGTTATGGGGAAAAATGAAACTCATGTGACTGAAAACTGCAGGAATCATGCTCCCAAGGTTATGGGAGCTCTGCAGTGCTGAGATCCACAGCCACCTGATGTCTCTGAAGTGACTCTCTTTTGCTTGGAGGACCTTTCTTTGATTTTGTAGGGCAAGCAGAGAAAGCTTTTCATTATTTTCTGTGCACATGGTAAGAGCTTGAATTTAAAATTGAATGGGAAATAAGTCTTCCAAATGTCCATGACTAAACCACACGATAAACAGTTGAGCTCCATTTGGAGCTCCTCAGATAAAGAAGCAGTTTGTACCTTGGTGCATCAAGATTTATCAATGGTTAATAAAGCAAAGGTTTTATATTAATCAGTTAGATCAATCAAAAAGGGAAAACATTTCTAATAATTAAAAAATAATAAAAATTCTGCATCATGGAGCTGCAATTTAATTCTGTATATTCTGTACAAAGAAAAAATGTGGAATTTTATAGAGGAAATTATAAATTTGCAATTTATACTATAATCAATATTTGAATTCCTAAAGGAATTCATTTTTAAATGTAATAGTCCATTTATGCAAATAGGACCCAAAGCCCAATTTATATCAAAGAAGATCTATTTGCAGTGTAAAAAAGTCATGTTAATCTTCACTAGCATATTCTTGACAGCTATTGGAAGTGGTATTTTTCACAGCCACAAGCTTTATTTCCTCAATCCATTGCATTTTTCAAAATACCTACATCCTTAAACATGTAATTTCTGATTCTCATGAAGCTGTTCAACTTTGATGTAGTCTTTGAAATGGATGATTAAATTATTAAAAGACTGGATTTGATGACAACACAAAGCCCAATCAGGATAAAGATTATTGGGTACATCCTCTGAAAATTTGATTTTAAAGCCACAAGTCTTCCCACTCTTACGTTCCCCTCCCCCTCGACTGGCAGGCTGGTGCAGTTAGTTTTGTTTGCAGAAAACCACCACCACAAAATCAAGAACGGTGGTACTACCATAAAACAAAGATGCAAAGTAAGAACAGAGCACTTGTTTCTGGAATAAAAATATTCTTTGAAGAAGAATGTATTCTATGGAAGGAAACTGGTTTAAAACATTCATGGTGCACATTAAAGAAGACAAAGTGGGCTGACTGAAAACACAATTGCTAAAGCAATGCTTGAGGAACTGGGTGGAGATACATTCCTTCAAATTAATTTAACATATGTTTAAACAACTAGAAAGAAGATGATTAATTCCTGATTTTGGCCAGATTTGAATTCAGGACTGGAGAAAAAATACTCCTTATTACAGTACCAAAAACTGTATTGATCATGCATAGTTTCTCACTGAATAAATGTATTTGAAAAGGATATGATTTTAACCCCATCTTGAAAGTTGGTGGCAACAGACGTGTGCAGCGAACAGAGGGCCAGTAGATTCCAGAGGGTGGGTCTTATTTAAATGCACTGAGCATCTGTTTACCACCTGGGATCTATTAATGAGCCACTGCCAGTCTCTGGCAGTGGCTTCATCCTCTATGAATGCTAACAGTGACAGAATTAGAGGAAATATACACACTCCCTATTAACTGTTGAGACCGCATCTGGAGTACTGTGTGTACTGTATGTACGACAAAAACCTTGCGCTCAACGTCAGCAAAACCAAGAAGATGACGGTGGACTTTAGGAGGATGTCAGGGGAACACAAACCATTCTTCATCGAGAGCTCAGTAATGGAGAGGGTCAAGAACTTCAAATTCCTGGATCTGTCCTGGAGCCTCTATGTTGATGCAATCACAAAGAAGGCTTGCCAGCAGCTATACTTTGTGAGATGTCCAAGGAGATTCGATATGTCACCAAAGACTCTCCTAAACCTCTACAGGTGTATGGAAGAGAACATTCTGGCTGGTTGCATCACTGCCTGGTATGGAGGCTCCAACTGTTGGGACAAGAATAAACTTCAGTGGGTTGTTCTGCAATATCAAAGGCACCAGACTTCACTCCATCGAGGACATCTACGTGAGGCGGTGTTTTAAAAAATGCAGCCTCTATCCTCAAAGACCCCCACCACCCATCACTCTGCTACCACTGGAAAAGATGAGCACTGCCTTAGTTTTCATGCACAGCTATTATAATTTTTTATAGTAATGGTGTATGTTTGCACTACGATACTGCCACAAACCAACAAATTTATGACTTGTTCCTGACAATAAATTCTGATTCTGAGTTCTGATTTCCTTATATAAAAAAGGAGGCAGAACAGAGTAGGTTTATCAGATTGATTCAAAATATGAGGTGGGGGAGTAGCATATGAAGAGTGATTGTGTCATCTTGGACTATACTGAGTAGATTCAGAAGGATAAGAAGGGATCTTGCAGAAACATGTACACTTATGAAAGAGATAGGTAAGATAGAGGTAGGAAAGTTGTTTCCACTCGTAGAATTAAGGGATATAGTCTCAAAATTTAGGGGAGTAGATTTCGGACAGAGATGAAGAGGCTTCTCCTAGAGAGTAGTGAATCTGTAGAATTCTTTGCCCAAGAAAGCAGTCAAGACTGCTTCATAAAATACATTTATTTAAGACAGTTAGGTAAAATTTTGCATGGCAGGGAGAGTAGTTGTGGGAAAAAGGCCATGGCCAGATCAGCATTGATCTTGTTTAATGGCAGAGCAGACTCAGCAAGCTAGATAGCCTACTCCTGCAACTTTTGCATCAACTACCCTTAAAATTCATAGCCAATGAATCCTACTTTTGATATCATGTAGTCTTTAGTACACCTACTAAGAAGATAAATTTGTTTAATTTAACTGACAGAACTTTTTGAATATTCTGCTTCAGAAGCAGAATTCAACATCGCTCTTAATGGTAAATCCACAATTACATATTATGAGAGCAACAAGTAACAAGTTGACTGACTTGATATGAAGGTTGACTTTGTTATCTTTAAATAATTTCTTTTTCCTCCCTGACAGCTCTAATTCAGGCTGGGCTTTGCCTCTAGAGATTCCATCTGACCTTTGGTACATCAACCAATCTCTGCTTTTCACATGTGAACCCAGAATCTGAGCATGAGGAGACTAATCAACCATGAAGGACACATTCCAATTAAGTCCAGTTTTGAACTTATCTGACCTTTCCATGGAGAAACTGGAGACCAGGCCAGAGCAGACAACCTGGTTGATTTTGCTAAACTTGGGATGAGTGATACCGAGATTAATTATCACCACTCTCATCCCATCTGAAATTAGTAAACTCCACACTTGAGATACCATTAAATTCATTTATTAAAAGTAAGAGTTATTTTGAGCAGAAGTTTTACAGTGAAACTGGTGTGTTTGTTGACACAGTATGTGAATTATAACACGATGAGCCCTGAATTACAATACAAAGGAAGCAACCAGTAATGAGAACCTACCTTTCTTTTTGGACTCCTTTCTTGTGTTGGCTCTGACAACCTGTTGAACTTCTGTCTCCGTTGACATCCTAGTTAGCACTATGTCCTCTTCACACGCTTTGCATATGCAGACCCAATGTCACACTCAGGTTCATTTACGGCAACTCTGTGAAAGTAGTTTCCACGCTAGAGCCTTTATCCCAGAGAGCACATTTCACTTATTTCTGCTGAGGGCTGAAAGAGAAAGAAAAATAACAATTTTTGAATAAAAATAATAAAATCAGATTATATTGCAACAGGATTACTTTGAACTCACTTTTGATTTTATTTGCTTTAAAGGATATAGTTTAACTGAATTAACATTACAGATGTACAGAAGAGAATGGGCCCTTCAACCCAACTCATCCATGCTAACCGGGAACTTACCAATATCTATCCTATTTGCTTTCAGGTTCCTTGGGATCAACATTTTCAGTAATTTGCCCGAGTACACCCACACCAATGCAGTGTCCAAAAAAGTGCATCAGCTCCTCTATTTCCTCAGAAGACTGAAGAAATTTGGCAAGTCACCAGCATCCCCTAATAATTTCTACTGGTGCACAATTTTTTAAATTTTTTATTATTTTTCACACTATGACCATATTAATCAAAATACACACAAACATTTCCCTCTTGAATATACACAGTGTCATTTTCTCCCCTTTTTCCCCCTCCCTTCCCTCCCTCCTTCCCACCCCCCCCCTCCAAACCCATTAAACATTCAACATATACAATACAATAAACCCATTAAACGATGTCATCAAACAATGAGAATAAACAAGAAAATTGTGTCATCTACTGTTACACACTGGGTTAGTTCATTTCGTCTTCTTCTCATTCTATCATTTTAGGGGGTGGAGGTCCGCAGTAGGCCCTCTCTGTTGTGTTCCATGTACGGTTCCCAAATTTGTTCAAATAATGTGACTTTATTTTTTAAATTATATGTTATTTTTTCCAATAGAATACATTTATTCATTTCTATATACCATTGCTGTACTCTCAGGCTTTCTTCTGATTTCCAAGTTGACATTATACATTTTTTTGCTACAGCTAAGGCTATCATAATGAAACTTTTTTGTGCTTCATCCAGTTTGAGGCCTAATTATTTACTTCTTATATTACTTAAAAGAAAGATCTCTGGATTTTTTGGTATGTTGCTTTTTGTGATTTTATTTAATACCTGATTTAGATCTTCCCAAAACTTTTCCACTTTCTCACATGCCCAAATTGCATGTACTGTTGTTTCCGTTTCCTTCTTACAGCGAAAATATCTATCGGATACTGTTGGGTCCCATTTATTTAATTTTTGGGGAGTGGTGTATAGCCTGTGTAACTAATTATAATGTATCATGCGTAACCTCATGTTTATTGTATTTCTCATAGTTCCGGAGCATAGCTTTTCCATTATTTCATTTTTTATCTTTATGGTTAGATCTTGTTCCCACTTTTGTTTGGGTTTACAGCTTATTTCATCATTTTCTTTCTCTTGCAGCTTGATGTACATGTTTGTTATAAATATTTTAATTATCATTGTGTCTGTAATCACATATTCAAAGCTGGTTCCTTCTGGTAACCTCAGTCTGCTTTCCAATTTGTCCTTCAAGTAGGTTTTCAGTTAGTGGTATGCAAACATTGTACCATGAGTTATTCCATATTTGTACTTAATTTGTTCAAATAATAAATTATTTCCTAAAAATCAATTTTCTATTCTTTTAATCCCTTTTCTCTCCCATTCTCTAAAGGAAAGGTTATCTATTGTGAAAGGAATTAGTTGATTTTGTGTCAATAGTAATTTTGGTAGTTGGTAATTTGTTTTTTTTCCTTACTACATGAATCTTCTTCCAAATGTTGAGCAGATGGTGCAGTACTGGTGAACTTCTATATTTCACTAGTTTTTCATCCCACTTATAAAGTAAATGTTCTGGTACCTTCTCCCCTATTTTATCTAGCTCTATCCTGGCACAATCTGGTTTTTTCCTTGTTTGATAAAAATCTGATAGATATCTTAATTGTGCTGCTCTATAGTAATTCTTAAAGTTTGGTAGCTGCAAACCACCTTGTTTGTTCCATTTTGTTAATTTATCTAGTGCTATACTTGGTTTCCCCCTTTCCATAAGAATTTCCTTATTATTTTCTTTAGCTCATTGAAGAATTTCTCTGTTAAGGAAATTGGTAATGATTGAAATAGGTACTGTATCCTTGGGAAGATATTCATTTTAATGCAATTTACCCTTCCTATCAGTGTTAGTGGTAAATCTTTCCAATGTTCTAAGTCATCTTGCAGTTTCTTCATTAATGGCTGATAATTTAATTTGTATAGATGGCCTAGGTTATTATCTAGTCTAATACCTAGGTATCGGATTGCTTGTGTTTGCCATTTAAATGGTGATTCTTTTTTAAACTTTGTGAAATCCGCATTATTCATTGACATTGCTTCACTTTTATTTGCATTGATCTTGTACCCTGATATTTCTCCATATTCCTTTAATTTCTTATGTAATTCTTTCATTGATAATTCTGGTTCTGTTAAGTATATTATGATGTCACCTGCAAATAGACTGATTTTATATACCCTCTCTTTTATTTTTATCCCTTTTATTTTATTTTCTGTTCTTATCAGTTCTGCCAGTGGTTCTAATGCTAAAGCGAACAGTGAGGGAGATAGTGGACATCCCTGCCTAGTTGACCTGCTTAATTTAAATTGGTTCAATATATATCCATTTACTGTCACCTTCGCCATTGGACTCTTATATAATGCTTTAATCCAATTAATATATTTCTCTGGTAGGTTGAACTTCTGTAATACTTTGAATAAATAATTCCATTCTACCCTGTCAAAGGCTTTCTCTGCGTCTAAAGCAACAGCCACTGTTGGCGTCTTATTTCCTTGTACTGCAAGGATTAAGTTAATGAACTTACAAACATTGTCCATTGTTCGTCTTTTCTTAATAAATCCAGTTTGATCTAGTTTTACTATTTTTGTTACACAGTCAGCCAATCTGTTTGCTAATAATCTTGCTATTATCTTATAATCTGAGTTAAGTAGAGATATTGGTCTATACGATGCTGGTGTTAGTGGATCTTTCCCTGTCTTTGGAATTACTGTAATTATTGCTGTTTTACATGAATCTGGCAAGTTTTGTGTTTCTTCTATCTGTTCATTACTTCCAGGAGAGGAGGAATTAGTAACTCTTTAAATATTTTATAGAATTCTATTGGGAGTCTGTCCTCCCAAGGTATTTTATTGTTTGGTAGCTTTTTTAATATATCTTGTATCTCCTCTATTTCAAATGGTTTTATCAATTTGTTTTGCTCCTCTTCTTGCAATTTTGGTAGTTCAATTTTAGCTAAAAACTCATCTATTTTGTCTTCTTTCCCTTCATTCTCAGTTCGGTATAATTGCTCAGAATTCCTTAAAGTTTTCATTGATCTCTGTTGGGTTATATGTAATTTGTTTGTCCTTTTTCCTTGATGCCAACACAGTTCTTTTAGCTTGTTCTGTTTTAAGTTGCCAGGCTAGTATTTTATGCTTTTTTTCTCCGAGCTCGTAATACTTCTGCTTTATTTTCATTATGTTCTTCTCCACTTTATATGTTTGTATTTTTTTGTCCGCCAATTCTCTTCTTTTTGTTGTATCTTCCCTTGTTGCTAGTTTTTTTTCTATACTTACTATTTCCCTTTCCAGCTGTTCTATTTCCTGATTGTAGTCCTTTTTCATCTTGTCTTTTAAGTAGCATGGAGTTTAATCTCCATCTATATGTTCTTGGTGGGATGTCCTCCAGTTCTATTGCTAATAACAGGGGTGAATGATCAGATAACAATCTAGCTTTATATTCCGTTTTCCTAACTCTCCCTTGGTATGGGCTGACAACAGAAACAGGTCAATCCTTGAGTATGTTTTATGTCTACTCGAATAATATGAGTATTCTACTCCATATATCTAAAAGTTGCATTTCCTGCATTGATTTAACTACAAGTTTGGCTACTTTGTTCTTTCTGCTAGTCTTTTATCCAGTTTTATCCATCGTTGAATCCAAATTAAGGTTAAAGTCCCCTCCTATCAATATATTCCCCTGCGTATCTACAATCTTCAAAAAAATATCTTGCATAAATTTTTGATCCTCTTCATTAGGTGCATATATATTGACCAAATTCCAGAGCTCTGAATATATCTGACACTTTATCATTACATATCTCCCTGCTGGATCTATTATTTCCTCCTCTATTTTGATTGGTACATTTTTATTGATTAATATAGCTACACCTCTGGCTTTTGAGTTATATGATGCTGCCGTTACGTGCCCTACCCAGTCTCTCCTTAATTCATTGTGTTCCACTTCAGTTAGATGTGTTTCCTGCACGAATGCTACATCAATTTTTTTCTTTTACAGTAAATTTAATAGCCTCTTCTTTTTGATTTGGTTATGTATTCCGTTAATATTTATAGTCATATAGTTCAACATGGCCATCTCATACTCTGTTTACATCTCATTTCTGCTTCCTCACCACCACCTTTCCCCGTTTCCCCATTTTCATTTCTCAGTTTTCTTTTTTTGAACACACTGTATGACAATACTCCTAAAACATAAAATATTTCAACCATTCCCACATTTAAAATTCCCTTAACCCCCAAGTGACCTCCCCTCTCTGAGTCGCCCCTCCTCCCTTGATGGGCAACCACAACTCTCCTCTCCATTTGGACTGCGAACTCGTTCGCAAGTGTCAACTGATTTCGCAGTGACTGTTATTCATTTCCACCCAACCCCCTCCAGAAAAGACTTTTATCTTCACATTACAACAAAGCTCCCCCGCTTTTCTTCTCTTTTCTTTTTATTCATTTTTTTACCCCCTCCTCTTTCTTTTATTCCCCCCTTCTCCCTTACTTCCCTCTTTTAGTTCTTACTTATACATTATTTTTACATCTTCATATGTAGTTTGTCGTCGTTCTTTGTTCTTGTTACATCTCTTCATCTCTCTTTCTGTCTTGCAAGTGTTCTGCAAATTCTCATGCTTTCTCCGGATCAGAGAACAGTCTGTTTTGATCCCCCAGGATAACTATTTTAAGCACCGCTGGATAACTTAACATAAATTTATAGCCTTTTTTCCATAGGCTCGATTTTGCTGCGTTAAAACCCTTCCTCTTCTTTAGGAGCTCAAAACTTATGTCTGGGTAGAAAAAATTTTTTTGACCTTTGTATTCCAGTGGTTTCTTGTCTTCTCTAATTTTATTCATTGCTTTCTCCAATATATTTTCTCTTGTCGTGTATCTCAGAAATTTTACTAAAATGGATCTTGGTTTTGGTTGTGATGGTGGTTTTGGGGCTAATGTTCTGTGTGCCCTTTCTACTTCCATTCCTTACTGCATTTCTGGCATTCCCAGGACTTTTGGGATCCATTCTTTTATAAATTCTTTCATATCTTTGCCTTCATCTTGCTTAAGGCCCACTATTCTTCATCTTCCTTAAGGCCCACTATCTTTATATTGTTTCTTCTACTATAGTTTTCCATTATATCCATCTTCTGAGCTAACAACTCTTGTGTTTCTTTAACTTTTTTGTCACTTTCTTCCAATTTTCTTTTTAAGTCGTTCACTTCCATTTCTACCGCCATTACACGGTCTTCCACATTTTCTAATCCTTTCCCTACATCTGTTATGACCAGCTCAATTCTACTTACTTTTTCTTCTGTACTTTTCATTTTTATTTTCATTTCACTAAATTCTAGTGTCAACCATTCTTCTAATGCTTTCATTTGTTCTTGAAATTTTTTTAAATCTATGTACTGTCCATTTATTTTACCTCCTATTCCTCTGTGCAAAGCTTGGTGTTCTTCTGTGTCTACTCTTGGGTTTGTGTCTTCTATTTCTCTTCCTTGTATCTGTGTCTCTTTTGACTTTCTTGTTGAGTTGCTTGTCTCAGTTTGTTGGATATTTTTTTTCCATGATTTCTTCATGTTGTTCCTTTTCTTCTGGGCTGGTTATCTGTTGTGTCTCTTGCTTCCTTTTTTCTTTATCACCCCTACCTTTCTCGTTGCTTTCTTTATCTTCTAGCTGGGAGCCCTGCTGTTGGGCATTTCTTAACTGTTCATGCTGTGGAGTTTCACTCCACAGTTGGTCCCCCCCTCCTATCGGTGTTCTCCTTGTCATGCACATCGCCCATGCGCGATTCCTCACTCATGCGCAGTTGCGCAGCTCTGTTTGGCTCAATGAGCCATTTTTGAAGTCCCATGGTCGGTGGGTCACGACCCTGCAGGGTCTCCACTAACCTCGGGGAGCAGGCTCCTCTTTCCAAGGCAGATCCCTGCTTTTTCGTGCAGGTAAGGCCTTCACTTTTCTCTTCCGGCGTCTTTCCTTCTTCTTTTCTTCCCATTGTTTTTAGTTTTTCTTTCTTAGGTGCCATTTTCTCTACATCTTTATTTTTTATTTGTTGTGATATGAGTGTCTAGGGCTTTGCTTTTTCTTCACTTTTTTTTTTCTTTTCTGGAGAGGGCTGGTATTCTCCTACTGGCCACTACTCCATCATGTGACTCCTCCCCTACTGGTGCACTATTGAAACATTCTGTCAGGCATCATTGCCTGGTATGGGAACTGCTCCATCCAAGACTGCAAGAGACCATTGAGGATTGCAAACATGGCTCAAGCCATCACACATACCCCCCTGCCTCCCATCAACTCCATCTACACCTCCTGCTGACTCATCCCACCCAGCCACAATCTTTCCCTCCTGTCAGGAAGAAGATTCCCCAATATAAAATCACATATCATTAGATTTAAGGACATTTTCTTTCCTGCCATTATCAGATTGGTGAATTAACCCTATGTGCTGGTACATCACCGGCCTACTGCAGAGTGTAAGGGGACAGGAAAACAACTGGCCGGCTGTCAATCAGTCAGCCTGAACGGATCAAGCCCCACCCAGTCAGGTGTCAATCACCCTCCGGAATATAAGCCTGCGGTGGCCTCCCGAGGCCTCACTCAGAGTTGCTGCAGCCACAGCCAGCCTGGCTCTGTGGAAGTCTTTGTGGATTAAAGGCTGTTGTACAGTCTTTATCTTTGTGTCTGTCTGATTCTGGCTAACACTGCAGCAGACCCTAAATTAATAAAATTATGTTGCCTTTGCTCTGTAACAATTGATCTCTCTCTGTCACCTTATACTTTTGTACTATGCCTTACTTTTACCATGTAAGAGATGTTTACTGGATTGCTCACTAAACAATCTCTATCACAGCACCTTGATAATCTTGGTACATGTGACAATACATTTGAACTTGCTGCATCCCCTTACTTTCTTATCCAAGTACCTAACCAAAAGCCTTATAAACTTTGTAAGTGTAGCTGCCTCACCATTTTCTCCTTACCACTACTCCCATGTGAAAAGCTTATCCCTTAGATTTCGTTTACTTCAACCATTTTACCTTAAACCCCTGGCCTCTTGGTTTTGAATCCCATGCTTGGAAAAAGGATCTGACTACATTTCTTCTTTATGCCCTTCATAATTTCATCACAAAACTCTGCATGCAGCCTGACCAAAGTTTTGAACAGCCGCAACATGACCTCTCTTATTCTTAATGACACAGCCTATGAAGGCAAGCATGGCAAGTTCCTTCTTTACAACGCTATCCACCTTTTTTTTTGCTATTTTTAGGAAGCTATTAACTTACACTCCAAGTTTCCTCTGCAATTAACATTCCTGAGCTCTCTGTCATTTACTTTAATAAGACCCGTTGGTAGTTGACATCCCAAAATGCTTTGCCTCATTAAATTCCATCTCCCACCACTCTCCCCAACTTTCAAACTGATCTATATCTCTCTGTATCCTTTAACAATTTTCTTCATCAGCTACTTCACCATTTATTTCGTCCTCAGCAAAATTATTAAACAGTCCACCTATGATCTCATCCAAATCATATACAGTGTGCACCATAATGTATGGGACAAAAACCATATTTTTCCTTTATTTTCTCCTGTGCTCCTCAGTTTTAAATATGCAATCAAACAATTAACATGTAATTAAAACTACACATTACAGATTTTATGAATAGTTATTTGCATACCTATTGGTTTGACCATATAGAAATTACAGCACCTTTTATACATACAGTATATGACCTCACCACCCCACCTCACTGACAAAAGGCAAAGGAGGAAAAACCCAACACCCAACCCCAACCAACCAATTTTCCCCTGCAACCGCTGCAATCGTGTCTGCCTGTCCCGCATCGGACTTGTCAGCCACAAACGAGCCTGCAGCTGATGTGGACTTTTTACCCCCTCCATAAATCTTCGTCCGCGAAGCCAAGCCAAAGAAAAATGACAAACAACAATGGTTCTTGCACAGATTCCTGAAGGATGTCACTGGTAACAGGCTTCTAGACCCCTCAAACATTCCCAACTTCCTCTTTTTGCCAATTTTGGAACCAGTTTGCTGATACACCTTCAGGACCTTGTTAAAAGCCTT
The DNA here is from genome assembly GCF_036971445.1 of Narcine bancroftii. Lineage (NCBI taxonomy): Eukaryota > Metazoa > Chordata > Chondrichthyes > Torpediniformes > Narcinidae > Narcine > Narcine bancroftii. The sequence goes on from NC_091473.1 coordinate 98,811,229, forward strand.
GTTAAAATCCATGTATATCTCATCTACTGCTACTTCCCAAGCTTTGGATCATGAAGTCAAATCATAGCAGCTCTACTACCATCTAGGATGAGGTCATTTAACTTGGCAAAGGTATTTAATCACATTTGGATCTTATATAACTTGTATGACTAAGTTATCGGAGGCATGGCAAACTGCACAGAGCATTGTAAGAAGATTTTAGTGATGACAGCATGTGGGTTAATAATTAAATCTTTGCCATATAAAATTTAGCTTTCCAAAAACGGTTGGTGTAGCAATTAGCATAATATCTTTACAGAGCCAGCGATCGGGAACTGGGGTTCGAATCCCACACTGTCTGTAAAGAGTTTGTACATTCTCCCAGTGTCTGCGTGAGTTTTCTCCGGGGCCTCTGGTTTCCTCCCACTGTTCAAAATGCACTAAGGGTGTAGGTTAATGGGGTGTACATTTGGCGGCACGGACTCATGGGCTGAAATGGCCTGTTATCATGCTGAATGCTTACAAATAAATCTAGTGAGAATGTTTTAAATTTATTTCAATGATATTCAGCCCATTATTTTATCTCCATGAAAATACAATTCTTAATTAATTAATAACATTTTGCTTTATGAAAGCATTACCAACAATGATGGCCAGAAATGTTAATTTTGATTGCTGACTCCTTTGTATATTCTAGCACTTCTCACTAAAATCATGATAGTTAATAAAATATTACTCATCTAACTTGCAAGTTAAAGACAATGATACCCCCCCCCCCCTCCACTTCTGGACAGACTGAACATTTACTGTGAATAGTTCGATGAGAAGAACAGGCTGACTCCAAAGAAAGCTCAGTATCCCCGTGATGAACAGGCCCTCTGATAGTTGCAGCCGAGGTGAGGAGAACACTATCCAAGGTGAACCAACACTAGGCAGTGGGGCTAGACATCATACATGGTTGGGTACTGAAGGACTGTGCAGACCAACTAATGGAGGACCTTATGGGCATCTTCAACATGTCACTGCAGCAGTCCATCATCTCCACAGGTTTCAAGACAGCAACCATCATCCTGATATCAAAGGTAATGACAGTAACAGGTCTCAATGACTACTATCCCTGGCAATGACCTCTAACATTATGAAATACTTCAAATGTCTGGTGATGGAATGCATCAAAGTGCACCTCCCATTGACAATGAACACATTTTAATTTGCCTACAGATGTTGCTATAGCCTTGTCCCTCCACTTCATTTGAACCCACCTGGAGAATGACACCTCATATGCCTGCATCTACTTCATCTCAGCATTTTATATGATAATTCTCCAAAGGCTGGTGGAAAAGCTGTCATCACTGCAACTCAACTCCCCTCTCTGTAACTGGATTCCAGACAGGGAGGCCACATGATCCTCCGCAATCCACATGTAACACCCTCCCAGCCATTGATGTGATCTACCAGGATCGTTGTTTGAAGGGGGCCTGGCAAAATCATTGAGGACCCCCACCACCCTGTAATGGAAGATTTAAACCGTGTTTTTTACTTTTGCAACCTTTGCTTCTGCAAGGCTGAGAACCTCCTTGTGTTTTAGAATCAGCAGACATAAGCTAAATTCCACCGAGGGGACGGAGATGCTGTTATGTCCTGACGAAAGGACATCTGTGTACCAAGAACATTTAATCTTCCTGCTTGTTTTGGTCACAGACTGTCAGAGGCCTAGCCTTGATGTAAAATAAACCATTGTATTCAAAGTGATAAGCTGAAAATTATGTTATTTGATAGAAGCCTAGGCATGCTAGCTTGCTCGCTTATCTTTCTTGCTGTGCTGGGAATAGGTGCTTGGGTAAGCAGTTTTTAGGTAATATAAGCCATGGTCCCATTGCTGAAGTTTGAGACTCTCCGAGAGGTGGCAACATCTCTCAGCAAGAAGAAGAACTTCTAGAGTCCAGCCAATGTCCCGGTCAGGGGAGGTGGAGAAGTTGCTACCGGCGCCCTGACAACCTACTACAATTGTGCAGTCGTTGCCTCGCTTCAGCAGTTGGGACCAGTCCAGGCATTAATAAGTATAATTGGGAAGGGCTTGCATATTGTAGTTTGAAATCAGCTTTTGAATTTGTAATAAACATTTGTATAAACTGAACGGCTCTCGGTGTGTGTCTATTTTCTTTCGGTAGCTCAAACACTGTGACCAATCTAAAATGAACAAAATGAGAGGTATAAGTTTACCCAAGACACACCCCACATGCAGCATATTTCAGTTACTCCCATTAGGAAAGAGATACAGGAGTATCAGAACCAGGACCACCAGGCTGAGAAATGGCTACTTCCTACAGGCAGTGGATCACTGAAATGAAGTGCTCAAACAATCCATCTCCCCTCCCCCTTTAAAATCTACTATTCATTAAACAATATTTATTTAAGTTTATATATGAATATACGTACTTGGATATGTATCATATGTGTGATATGTCAGTATGTGTGTTTGCATATTTCTGCACAGACTGGAGAACACGGTTTCGTCAGATTTTAATCAGATGATAATAAACTTTAACTTAATTCTAAAATGCCAAATAGCAAGTATATGTGTATAAAATACAAATATATGCTAACAGCACTTTCTACAAACTAAGGATTGTACAGCAAAGAGCAAAAAGCAGTCTGACTTCACCTGAATTGTTTAATGATGATAAAATAGCAAGTGATCTTGCTGTCAACCTCAAACCATGTGACATGCCTGCAAGGGAGTATTAACTGCTGCAATTGGTGTGACCCTGTTCATTATGGTGTTACTAATGAAACTTCTAATAGTTGAGAGCTTGTCAACCATTATCATTAGTGAAGGACAAATACAAAATTCAGGTCATAACTGTTACTCTCAATGTTCTTTTAAAACAAATTTCACTTCTATGAATCGACAAATTATGAATTAATGTAATAATGATGATCTTATTTTAAAAAAAGTACCAGCAAATGTTATTTTAGCAGCCATTAATTTGTGTCAAAGGAGATACAAATTAGAAGAGGTGAGTAAATCAGATTGCAAGTCCTCTTCGTTTTAATCTTTGCTGGCCAGAGCAGCAACAATAAATGAGAAAACAAGATTCACAAAAACGGAGAAAGAAGCAGGAAGTTGCGTATGTGAGAACGGGCTTTTCTCATTTCCTCTCAGGAATCTGAGATATGATCAATTCACTGCCTTGACTTGGAAAGCTGAGAGGTGTTATAAGATGATATTTTGATAAACAAAGAGGCAGTGTTTTCAACAAAGTTAACATATCTCTAAATAAATCTCATTTCCAGAGTGCACATGAAATCGAACACAAGACCAGGCCAAATTGGTGCATCTGCAGAGAAAATGGCTTTGGAAGCCAGTTCTACCTTTAAGTGAGATTATGGCTGATCTCTGTTTTGCTGCAATTGTACTTCCTGACCAATGCCTGAAGTATTTGATTCTCTATTGGCCTTTTTACTTACTTAGGTACTTGTCTACTGCTGTCTGAGGTAGAGAATTTCAAAGATTCACAACCTTGTGAGAGAAGAAATGCCTCTTCACATCATTCTTAAATTATTGACCCATCATCCTAAAACAAAACCTCTGAAGTCTGGAAACAGCAAGGTCAAAAATCTTCAGAGCAGCTACAATGTTAAATTCCCTATCATCTCTTGCTCTTAAAAACACAAAGGTGCTCGGCCATTTCTTTTTATTCTTTCGCCAGAAGATAATACCCCCCTCCCCATCCTATACACCTTCAGTCCTTGCTAAATAAACTAAGGCCAGTAAATCCCATACAAAAACTATATGCCATGGCCTGGATGTGGTTTCAGCAAAACCCTAAACAGTTGGAGCAAGGTTTCCCTACTCCTGTACTCCAACAACATTCCAGTTTCCTTTCTAATTATGTGTACCACATTTAGCAACATTAAATGGAGTCATACCATTTTTATTATTCCCACCAAAGTGGAAAATTTCGCATTTTCCGACATTATATTCCACCTGTGATTTTGGCTACTCACTTCACATCTTTATTTCTTTACATTTACTTTGTGTACTCATCACAATGTATTTTCTCAACTACTTTGCATTGTCAGCAAGCTTGGATGCATTATATTTTGTCCTTTTATATGTCATCAAATATCAAATGTCAAATTCTTGTCTCCACCCAAACTGATCTTCTTAAACAAAATCCTGCTTTCCTATAGTCCAAGAGATCTGCCCAACGCCTTTACCATTCTCTGCCGTTTTCAAAATGTTGAAATGTTCAGCTTATTGCTTCAGTGTTCATACAACCATGATCAAATCTATTCACTTCCATCTGAGACACCAATGATCTATTTTTAAGGATATTTTAATTTTGACATAATTTTTCCTTACATTTAGCTGATTTGATACTACTGCAACTGTATATGGTCTGTTCTTTTCTGTCGCTCTCTGTTTATCATTACCCACATTTCTTATTTCACAGCAAATAACATGATATGAAAATGCACAGACTGGCAACAAAATGCTGAGATAAAACATTTAAGTATTCACGGAGCCCAACATGTCCATTTGTTGTTTGAAGGAAAAGATTTTTTTTTAAGAACTGAAAGTGGATTGTTCATCCCCAAATACACCTAAATGTAGATCAAACTTCAAAGTGTGAATTTTTATTTGTCAATTTAAGTTCTTGCAAAACTGTTCCATTGTTTCCTGGTTCCAGAGAAAATACTTCCACAAGACTGATACTTGACACATTCAATTTAGGTTGAAATATGCCTGTACACTTGTGATTGTGTTTTGCAGTTGAATGATTTATCTTCTTCACAATCAGAATGAAATGCCAATGTGGTGTACCAAAATTCCAGAGAAATATCAATGTGAATAAATTCTCCTTGTTCTTGGCTTCGTAAAGACATTGACCTTGCAGCTGTATCTTATATATCCTTCCTTCAAGGCTTAGTTTTGTCATGTAGAAACACAACATCATGTTTTGGAATTTCTGAGGAAATTAACCAGCCCATGAAGTGAGCATTTGATCTCACCCTTTGCCATTCAACCAGAACTTGCATGTGTACATTAAACTTCTCAGGAAAAATATCTTTGTGTCTTTAAAAGAGGGCATGGAGATGTCAACCAGCAAACTGAAGGGAACAAGGGTCAACAAACAACAGAATGAAACACTTCAAACAGAGCGAAGGAGATACACATCAAAATCTAAAGCAAGAAAGCACTGGAAATATTCAGATCAGATTGGGAAGAGAAAAAGTTAATGTTTCAGTTGCAGACCTTCATCAGGAGGGAGGGAGATGCTGTTCTATATTGTACTTCCACGGAATTCGCTGATGGAAAAGTGTAAATGGTCTATTCCCAGGGATCTCTGTTGGTACAGCTCTGATTTAAGTAATCTACAAGTAATTCTTTTTTGTTGGTTCAGTTTGGTGCAATGGACTTTCTTATCCAATGTGTGGGTTTGTAAAGTAGGTTTCCCCAATCGACTCGGTGCACACAACTGCCCTGTCTGATACGGTGCCATGGTCTTACTCATCAATAAGCAGCCTGTTGCTGTCAGCTTCCCCGCCTAACATGCCGCCTGCTGCCCCTTAACAAACATGTGGCTCGCTGCTGTGAGATTCCCTGCTTAACATGTTGCCCAGTGCAGTGAACTTCTCTAGCCAAGGCTTCAGTCTCTCAGCTGGACCTGTGCAGGTTGCCTGATGAGTCTTCACGTCATGGATTTAATTTTCCACTTTTTTCATCTATCAGACCTACTGAGGCCTGGAGATTCGGGCAGCATGAGAGAAAGCGCTTTAGTTTGTGGAGTGGGACTTCATTCAGGAGGTACATATTATGAATCAGTAAGACGAAGGCTCAGAATGATTTTGATCTCACTTGAACATCAGCAAATGCTTGAAATGGATGCATTTCCACCCATACTGACATAAATTGGAGCTTAGAGGTGCCATTAAAGATGGTTGTGGTACAGTTTCAGATGAACAGTATCAAGAAATAAAAAGTTACCGGACGAACTCAATGGATTAGGCACCATCTAAGGAGGAAAATAGGCAGTCGTGTTTGGGTCAAGGCCCTAGTTTGTTGATCTTTAATAATAAGTTAAAAGAGCATTTCTGCAAGAAATAGAAATCTAGGAGAAAAGGAAGCCACAGTTCAAAGGAAATTTGAAGGGCATTTACGACAGACAGGGTGTAGGGAGATAAGTGGGCCCAATGGATCAAACAGAAATGTGAATCTTTGGATCTCTCTCCCATAAAGGGAATACCCTTCAGTCTGTGTAACATTCTTGACAATGAAATTTTATCAGGACCCGATGAGCATGAAGTACAATGCAACATAGCTCATTTAATAAGGGTCAAGTTCAATTTCTGCACACAGTTGCTTTGCTTGGATTGTACTGAGTCCATGGATTAATGATGTTATGGTCCTGTAAGCCATACCATTCTCATGAAGGACTGATGAGAAAACTAGCTGTCAATAGGCTCAGGCGAAGGTTAGAGTGGAGCAGCCACACTGATAACAGATATTTGTGATTTCTGAGTCAGGGATAATTTCATCTCATTTTTCAACAGGAACAAAATAATTGTTTTTGGAAAGATAGGCCTGATATGAAGATATGTTCCCCATTTCATTCAAGAAATGTTACTGTGCTGTAGGTCTAAACAAAAATTGTCCCTTGTCCCTTTAAACATATTCAATACAGCAAAACACCACAAATGCTGCAAATCTATAATAGAAAATGCTAAAATACTCAACAGGTCCAGCAGCATCATGGAGTGAGAACAGAGTCTATGCAAACTGTATTTCTCTCTTCACAGATGCTACCTGACTTGCTGAGCACTTCCAACATTTCCAGTTGTTTTGCCATCCCTCGTTGTTATTTAACCTGTGTTGATTTCCATCCTTTCACAGACTTTCCATTGTCTTCTTCCTACCCTCTCCTGACCTTAAATACTAGGTAACAAAGGAAGTAACTTTTGTATTGATAAAGAAAAGATAGTGTATGCAGGTGTTTAAAATATAAAATACATTTTGGAATCATTCAGCAGGTGAGAGAACACCTGTGGAAAGAGAGAGAGTTAATGCTTTAGGTCATAGAACTTACATTTGAATTGGGAAACCATTTTCCAGGATTTTCTTTTTTTATTATAGTGCAAGCTATTATATAGTTTTAATATTGTCCATTAATAACAAATAGGTTCTGTTCTTACAGACATCCAGAAGTTAATTTTATCTATAGTCAGATATAAACAAAAAAGACTTGTTATGTTAACCATACCTTCGCAGTATAGCAGCAAATGTCATCAAAAGCACACAAGACTGACAAGGATGAAGAATCATTATAAGTGGAAAGAGAGAGGAAAATAGTTCTGTGTTTTTGTAAGAGTGAATTTATATCCATATGTCAGATTTCTGAATTTAATATTACAAAGGTTGGTGCGAATGTAGCCGTGTCTATATGTTAGACCTGTACACATTCTTTACCTTTGTGGTTCCTTAAAATTGGTCATATATTTCCTTTGATAGATCTAGCACAGTATAGTATAGGCCAATTCACATAATCCCAAAATCTTGAGATGACATACAGGTGGTCTGGCATTAGTGTATTGGAGAAGTCGAGTTAATAATGAATATTGGGGTGGTATGGTTGGTGTAGTTGTTAGCGTAACACCTTTACAGCACCAGCGATCTGAACTGGGTTCGAATACTACACTGTCTGTAAAGTGTTTGCACGTTCTCACATGTCTGCGTGGGTTTTCCCCAGGGGCTCTGGTTTCCTCTCGTTGTTCAAAACGTAGGTTAATTGCGTGTAAATTGGGCAGCATGGACTCGTGGGCTGAAATGGTCTAGTACTGTGCTATATTTGTCTAAATCTAAAACTCTTTTGGTTTGCAGAAATCTCTGAACTGCTTATTTTATAAATAGCATGGTCATCTGTTCAATGATAAGACACATGGAGGAAAACAAAGGGAAAAGCAATCTTTTTGACTGCATATTAGCAAATTCTTTACTGTAACCTGATACCTTAAAATATTTAACTGCATATTTCACCTAGTATTTAAAATGGACAAAATTTTTCATGTCTGTATGTTTCAATATCATTTCTATTTTTTGATCTACCCTATAAAATAGCTTTCTCAATTATGAAAAAAACAATCCAATTATATAATTGATAAATTGATTAATAAATCTTGTCATACCATTGTTTCCACTCTGTTGAGTTAGCTGATTCACAGTTATTCGTGCAGTACTGACCTCAATTTGCAATAATTGTACCTCATTCAATGAGAAGTCAAAGGTAAGTGTGCTATTTAACAGCATTCAATGCCTTACCCAAGAGCTATTTTCTTTTATTTTCAGCCAAGCATGTCCTTTTATAAGACATTCGTGGAATTCTTTTCTGCATCGGACATAAGTAACAAGAGCGAGAATAAGTCCCTCACCACCCCCCCCCCCCCCAACACCAGCCCAAGTCCTCAGAACTAGATCTGCCATTGAATAAGAGTGTGACTGACCTGATCTTGGCTTCTGTACCACTTTCCCGTTTTCTTCCCCAACTCCTTGACCCCCTTGTCAATCTCTGCCTTAAAATACTGTACATTCCAAAACTTCATCTACAGCTTTTTTTGTGAAAGAGAATTCCAACGATTCATGCTATCTGATCAAAGGAAATCCTAATTCTCAGTGGAAATGGACAATCCATAGTTTGGAAACTATGCCTCTGGATCCACACACCCACACAAAGGTAAATTTGAATCAAATCTTCCCTGTGTTTATACTCATAGACTTATAGAATGTTGACAGCACAGAAGGATGTGATTCAGCCTATCATATATAAAATTGGCACTCTACCAAAGCAATTCTCCATCTCTGATCCATCCATTATATTTTCCAAAGCTTTGCCGATTTACTTTCAATATATAAGAATACAATTCCCACTTGAATTTCACAATAAAACTCTGGAGCACAGGGACAAATAAAAGAAAAAAAAGTATTTGTCCCAAACATTATGGAGGACACTTTGTACCTCAATTCTTTTCTGCAATTGTTATTTGAAGCCTGAAACAAAATGGAAACCATATTGTTGTTGCCATTATTTCCTATTGTGCTCCACATGAGAGACTCTACAAGGCCAATTCTAGGAATCTTATTCACACATTTAAGAGAAGGTTGGAGAGGGGGTTGGAGGGTTATTGGTGGAGAGTGGGAGGTTTGAGCTAGTGGAGTTGTTCTAGTGAACCGGTGCAGATTTGAAAGGTCAACCTGGCCTGTTTCCGCTCCGTAAATGGTTATATGGTTATATGGTTAATGAAACTTGCTTCCCATATATTGACAGATTCCAACCAAATGCTGCACAAAACACGTTTTCTTAACATCAAAGAAATTTTCTTCTATTTATTTGACACTTGTGACCTTTAGTTCTCCAGTCCTCAAACTCTCTTAGTACAGGAACTACCTCTTGCTACCCACTCTGTCTAGATCCTTTACTTCTTTCAAAGTTACTTTATCTTGTCCGAAGGAACATTCTGAGTCTCTCCAATCTTTGCTGCAGCTGCAATCTCTCATCCCAGGAACTATTCTCAAAATCTTCTCAAATGCCCTCACATCCTTCCCATAATTTGGTAACCAGAATTAACAGAATAGTCGGTTTGAGCCCAGACCAATGTTTTTAAGAATGGTTTATACTTTAAACTTCTTTTAATAAAGCCCAAAATTGTGAATAGGTGATGTTTTGGGTCAAAGCCTGCACCCTGATGCAGGGTATCAACCTGAAAATTCAACCATCATTTGGCTTCGCGGATGCCATTTGACCTGCTAGATCTTCCAGCCGTTTATTTTCTACTCCAAATTCAGCACTTGCACTCTCTTGTGTAAAGAATTGTGAATGCTTTATTAACTACATTGGCAACCTGCCCTGTCACTTCACCAATTTGTGCAGTCATACAAATAGGTCCCTCTGCACCAACCTTGGAACAGCATTACTCTATATTTCCCCTCCTCTTTCTCTTCCTTCTTAAACATTATCCTATGTGAAATTTCATCTCCCTGCATTTTGCAGGCTTCGTTTTCTCCTCACAACTTGCTAATCCCCCCTATTCTTATACCATTGTGAAATTTGGTGAGAGCATCTTCAGTGCCTTCTGTCATCTCTGCAGATCACAAATAGTTGATGCCCCAGTACTGATCCCCTGTGCCTCTCTAGTTATTTTTAATTGCCAGTCTGAAATTGACCCATTTATCCTAATTCTTGTATGTTATCCCATATCTACACAAGTATATTACTCCTCGCCTTGTACTCTTATATGTAATGTAATGGCCATTCCAGTGGCATCTAATTGGCATCTTGTGAAGAAAAAATAATTATGCTATGTTTCTTCTTTATCCACTCTGTTGATTGCATTCTTAAAGAAATCCAGCCATTTTGTCAAGCTTGAGACAAAAATACAGGGAACCCTCAGCAGATCTGAAGCATCTGTCAAAAGAGAAGTAGCCAACATTCCTGGTTCTTGATACACTGATATTTTCTCTTTGCATAGACAATGTCTGGCCTGCTGAATGTTTCCAGCATTGACAAGTATTTGATTTTCATTTATTCATAAAACTGTTAATTCTTCTTGATTTTCATATAATTTCTAAAGGTTGGTCTGATACTTCCTTCGTAATGATATCATAATTTTCCAAGAAAAGTGCAGAGAACAAAACAAAGGACTCTACATCACCTTTGTTGACATCACCAAAGCCTTCAACACCGTGAGTAGGAAAGGGCTTTGGCAAATACTAGAGCGCCTCGGATGCCCCCCAAAGTTCCTCAACATGGTTATCCAACTGCACGAAAACCAACAAGGTCGGGTCAGATACAGCAATGAGCTCTCTGAACCCTTCTCCATTAACAATGGTGTGAAGCAAGGCTGCGTTCTCGCACCAACCTTCTTTTCAATCTTCTTCAGCATGATGCTGAACCAAGCCATGAAAGACCTCAACAATGAAGACGCTGTTTACATCCGGTACCGCACGGATGCAGTCTCTTCAATCTGAGGCACCTGCAAGCTCACACCAAGACACAAGAGCAACTTGTCAATGAACTACTCTTTGTAGACGATACCGCTTTAGTTGCCCATTCAGAGCCAGCTCTTCAGCACTTGACGTCCGGTTTTGCGGAACCTGCCAAAATGTTTGGCCTGGAAGTCAGCCTGAAGAAAACTGAGGTCCTCCATCAGCCAGCTCCCCACCATGACTACCAGCCCCTCACATCTCCATCGGGCACACAAAACTCAAAACGGTCAACCAGTTTACCTATCTCGGCTGCACCATTTCATCAGATGCAAGGATCGACAACGAGATAGACAACAGACTCGCCAAGGCAAATAGCGCCTTTGGAAGACTACACAAAAGAGTCTGGAAAAACAACCAACTGAAAAACCTCACAAAGATTAGCGTATACAGAGCCGTTGTCATACCCACACTCCTGTTCGGCTCCGAATCATGGGTCCTCTACCGGCATCACCTACGGCTCCTAGAACGCTTCCACCAGCGTTGTCTCCGAGATGGAGAGGCCGACAGCATCGAATCCATGCTGCTGAAGATCCAACTGCGCTGGGTAGGTCACATCTCCAGAATAGAGGACCATTGCCTTCCCAAGATCGTGTTATATGGCAAGCTCTCCACTGGCCACCAAGACAGAGATGCACCAAAGAAGAGGTACAAGGACTGCCTAATGAAAGCTCTTGGTGCCTGCCACATTGACCATCGCCTCAAACCGTGCATCTTGGCGCCTCACAGTTCGGCGGGCAGCAACCTCCTTTGAAGAAGACCACAGAGCCCACCTCACTGTCAAAAGACAAAGGAAGAAAAACCCAACGCCCAACCCCAACCAACCAATTTTCCCTTGCAACCACTGCAACCGTGTCTGCCTGTCCTGCATCGGACTTGTCAGCCACAAACGAGCCTGCAGCTGATGTGGACTTTACCCCTCTATAAATCTTCATCTGCGAAGCCAAGCCAAAGAGAAGAGACAATGTCTGGCCTGCTGAATGTTTCCAGCATTGACAAGTGTTTGATTTTCATTTATTCATAAAACTGTTAATTCTTCTTGATTTTCATATAATTTCTAAAGGTTGGTCTGATACTTCCTTCGTAATGATATCATCATTTTCCGAATAAAAGATGCTATGATAACAGGCCTACAGTTTTTTGCTTTCTGTCTCCCTCCTTTCTTGAATAGTGATAATAGCCCTCTATAATCCAGGGAATATTGGGATATCTACAAACTCTGCAGCCAAGATCCTAGGATGCAGGTCACTAGGTTGTGGGATCTGTCATCCATTAGCCCCATTAGTTTACCAAGTACTTTTTCTGTGATGGAGATTGGTTCCTTCCTCCCTCTAGCCCTTTGATTATCTATTATCAGGATTTATTTAGTGCCTCCTACATTTGAAGATGAACCCAAATTAAATTATTTAGAATCTTTCCTGATATTACAGTTCCCAAATTAACTTTTGATCAGTTATACGAGCTTAAAAGTCCCAGATCAATTATAATAAAGTAATCCCTGATGAAACAAAATTTCAAAAGGCAAGGAGGGAGCAACTCATTTTTGTCTAACAGATAGTGTTAAACTTTTCTGTTAAATCCAAGCTAATCCCAGCCAAGTATCTGCAGCAACATTACAAATGGCCTCAATCAGGGAAGCTTGGAGCTAAGTGAATCTTTGGAATTCTATATCCTGGAAGTTTATACAAGTTCACTTATTAATTGCACTTAAGAAAGAGCACAAAAGACTAGTCACAATGTTGCTGAATTAGGAGCCAGCTTGAGGAACTGAATGATTTATTGCTGTTCTCGTTTTCTTATTATCTCTTCTATTCCATCACCTTTATTATTTGCCAAATAATATTTAAGACAACTCCTTGTTTGGCTTCTCCCATTTAGATTCCAAGTCCATTGTCTTGAAAGCACATTTCTACAGATTTATTTTACAATCTCAAGTTCTCCAACATTCTTTTTAAGTAATGCAGTAAAGTGTATGTACTCAATGATATGTATATGGCAAGTTCTTCCAATTTTTGGAAATGATTAAAATATTTTCTATAATATTACAGGTTCCTCTAAATGGAAAGAGACAAACATTACTTGGCAATGTGCAAATTGGGTCAGTGGCAGAAATCAAAGGGTGGTGGTGTGCTGGAGCTTCAGTGACTGAAAGAGTGCCTGTGGCAGGGCTTCAAAAAGCCAAGACATGCCCTTTGTTTCTCGCGGATGGTGTTATTTATTTGGACAAGTAGGGGCCATTCAACCAGATTAATCAGCATCGACAAGTTGGCAGAAGACAACAAAATAATACAAAAAACATTAAAAATTGTGTAAAATCTTTGATGGACTGATCAAATGGGACAAAATCGGCATATGGAAAATGCAAATAAGGTGAGGGAATACAAATGGATGAATATGAAAAAGCATTGAGGACGTGCATTCACAATTAAGGCACACAATCCAAGATTTAATCCCTCCACAGCCAGCAGAAAATGGTTGCAGTGCATACCATCTGCAAAATGCATTCCAATTAATTATCCTGTCTACCCAGGAAACATTGCCCAAACTCGTAACCCTTACCACCAAGAGGAGAGGGGCAGCTGGTGCTTTGGAATAGCCCTACCTACAGGCTGCCATCCAAGTCTCTCACTATCCTGATCTGGAAATGTATTTGTGATCTTTCATCAATGTTTTGTTCAAATTCAAGAATTCCCACCTGAAGCAGCACAAGAGTACATTCACCAGAAGGACTGCAGTGGTTCAAGGGCAGTTAAAATAGCAATAAATACTGGCATTGCCAGCGATGCCCAGATCACTGAAAATGGATAAGCAATAAATATAAAATCACTGACTAGCAGGACTAATGCTTAAGGTGATTAAGAAGACAAAAAGGATTAATATTTATTTGCCAAGGTATGGAATGCAAGAATCATACTTGAGAGGAAGATGGCAGTAACTTATGAAGTAGAACTAGTAAAGTTCTGAGGGTCATGAATGTTGAGAGGTGATCAGGGTCCTCTAACAGAGATGAGAACAATATAATGTTCAGAAAATATCTCATCAATGATTGTAACCTCAAAGAAGGGAGTGTAAACAGGGTAAACAGATGATTTCTTGTGGAAAAACTCATATGCAGATGAACTTAATTGTGAGGTCAAAGAAGTGACATTGGTGGTGTGAAGTGAAGATGTTTAGGTAAAGAATATTCAAATCACCTGCCTGCATTGATTTTTGAGGACCAAAGCCTCACAGTCCGCCAATTATGTCCTGTTAGAACTCCCAAGATCCAGATTCTCTGACAAGAGACAACTTTGCTATATCCACCCCTTCCATCAGGGCACTAAAGGTTTTGGGAAGGAATTTTCTTCCATTAAAAAACAAGAGAGTAGGCAGGTTGACTATATCTGCCAAGAAGAGCCAGAAGTGGATGGAACAAGGGAAGGAAAGTAACTGGAAGATTAAGAAGGTTAATCCCAGAAAATAAGATTGATAGACTGTCCTCCAGGAATGAATGCTGAGACAAATAAGATTGCTCTTCTGGGAGAGAGATTGATGGCTCTTGAAGTAAGCATGCAGAGGTGGTCAAGAAACAGTGAGAGGGAAGCCAGGGCCATGTATGAGAAAGACACATTATTGTTTAACCAAGGATGGAATAACATAGAGCCTGATCAAGAAGGGGCATGCTTCAATAGAAAAAATACAGATGAATTCAACTGATTAATTTTGATTTACGATCCTCCACAGCACTGCCTGGTTCAAACATCTTCATCTTCATAGTTAAAGGGAATATCTTGAAATAACATGTCAAACCAATTTATAACACTGATTTCATAAAGCAACACCATGGGACCATAATAAATAAACAGGGTCCTATTATCACTTTATTTCTGGTCTAAAATCGCCAATTTTGCTAAAAAATCATACCTAAAGAATGAAGCCAGCTCTTTAAGTTCCCAGTACCTGTGCCTTGAGTTCACATTATAGATTTGAAGCAATGGCAATTTTTGCTTTTAAACTATGCTGTGTGTGTGCTGAACTAGTTTAGCATAATGGCATGGTTAAACAATTAATCAGTATTTAGCAGCCGCAATTTGAAATTGGGACAGTGTAGGATACCCAAGCCCTTTGTCATATAATCAACCCAGTATAACACATCACTGTATCTGGCTGACAAACAATTGAAATTGCTCACTCTACTGGTATTTTAAGCCACATGACCTTAATCGAAATGACACTAGCCACTTTCAGGTGGCCAATTGCCCTGCATGTAAAGCCACATGTTTAGGCAATATGCGGCTGTTTTGAGGCCACCTGAATGTGCAGGAGGCGCTCTTGAGGCGAGCTACGTAACCCTCCTCCGAGAGGGATCATCAGCTCAGTTCAGTGGCTCCCCCAGCCACCTGAATGCAACTGGCTTAAAGCGGATGTTAAAGGGTCAGGCTGCTGATCACAGCTGACACTGGGCAGGAGCCGGAGTGCGCTCAGAGCCGCATCCTGTGCAGCTGTGTCCTTCAGGTGGCCAGCGTTGCGCTTTAAATGCTGCCACCTGAACGGCAATTTAAAGGGCCGCTTCTGCTTCTTCAGTCGCATTCTTAGTGTAGAATGCACCTGAAAAAGCCTACTAGATTCATGCTCCATTCGCTGTCTGAAAATATGGGGACTTCATCATCAAGTAGTCATTCTGGCTGTAAAATTTAGTGCCTTGTCAATTTTTCAGTAACAAGCCTTTCACTCTCTGCTCTACTTCTCTCTATAATTATTCTTCAATCTCAAGATATAATTTTCCACTCAAAAACTAAACTATGTGGCAGTCCGCAATTGCGGAGATCGGGCCGGCACATCACGCGGCAGCAGACGCAGACAGAGATTGCTAAAGCGACTCCCAGGACAACGAACCGGTGGAGGTAGAAGCTGGGCCAGCATCAGACCAAAAGCCCTAAAATAGGGTTGGTCAAGCTGCCCAGCTAACTCAGCAGAAACAGGCTGGGGAAGAAGGGCCTTCATATGCATGAACGTTCCTGCCCATTGTTGTTATTTATATGGCTGACTCAGTCAATCAGCAAAAATGGCGGGAACTTGAACAATATAAAAGCAGCCTTTCCAGCCCTAATAAAGGAGTGAGCTTAACTTGCTACACTGTGTGTGTGTTTTTCTTGGTAGCGGTGGCCTACAACTAAATTACCATCTGAACTGCTCTTGTACACAACAAACTTCAGTCCTTGAGAACAGATGGGCTACCTATTGTTTAAAGGAATCTCAGTAAAATGTGAAATTAGATTCATTTGGAAAATGAATGCAACTTCCAGCATGACAAGAATTTGTGCACCTTCTTTCATTTAGCAAAGTCTCCTTCTGGTTAAAGTCTTCTTGGTATCTCCACAAATGTGTGGCAAATTTGTTAAACGGAAGAAAGCAAAGTACAAACTGGGTGGTAAGAAGTGCAGGGGGTCAAAGAACACAGCAATTAAACCTCTCCTGACTGCTGAGCTGAAACAGTCAATTGTTAGCCAACAATTAGTTAGGATCTTGAGATTAGGAAGGTAAAGTAGGGCATTTGCCAATGACATTATAAAATACCAGTTGCTGAATTCAATATTTATTTGCAAACAAACAGAAGCCTGCCAAATCAGAAGAGAAATAGCCTGAGCTAGCATGAAATAAGTCATTGCTATTCAAGCAGTCTGCGGTGAACTCTAAGCAACCCTTTTCCTCTCCAGATGAAAGTGCACCTCGTGGTAATGCAAACAAACCTCCTGCTCACAGCCAAAGTAGTAAAATACAAAAGGCTGGTGATGCCATGATTGAAGTAAATACACAACGCTGGCGAAACACAGGAGAACAAATAGTGTACTTTATTTCTTCTTTGGTTTGGCTTCGCGGACGAAGATTTATGGAGGGGGTAAATGTCCACGTCAGCCGCTTTATATAGCAAAGATAAAGATACATAACCAACATTTTGGGTCTGAGCCCTTTATCAAGGTGTGAGTAAAATGTAGGGAGGCACCCAAATAAAATTATGGGAAGAGGAAGGGGCATGGGGAGGAATACCAGTCCACAGGAAGGAGGTAGTAGATGGATAAGGGATGGAGGGGCATAACAGCAACAAGGGAAGGGGGGACGGCTCTCTGAATAGAGAGGGAAGGGGTGAAAAACTGGAGGAAAGGAAACACACGGATAGGGAAGAGAGGGAGAACAGAGAGTGGTCTGGAAAAACCAGAGAATATTAAGTATTTCTCCTCCAATTTATGGGTGGTCTTGGTTTGGCAGTACTTAAGGCTATGGGACACACATGTCAGTGCAAGAATGGGGTGCAGAATTGAAATGGTTGGGAGATCTCTGTCATTGATGGCCAGAGCATGGCGCTCAGCGAAGCAATCTCCCGGTCTGTGTCCAGTCTCTCCAATGGAGAGAAGGCCGAAATGGGAGCACTGGATGCAGTAGATGACTCACATGTAAATTGTTGCTTCACTTGAAAGGACTGTTTGGGGGCCTGAATGGTAGTGAAGGAGGAGGTGTGGGCGCAAGTGTGGCACTTCCTGCAGACACAGGGGAAGGTCTCAAGGGGGTGATTAGTGGGAATGGATTAGTGGATGAGGGAGTTAGAGAGGGACCGGTTCCTATGGATGGTGGAGAGGAGGGGGTGGAGGGAAAAATGTGTCTAGTGGTGGGATTATGTTGTAGGTGACAAATTGTGGAGGATAGATAATATTGTAGCACGACCGAAATGAGAGATGTCCACACAGCACAATGTGAACCAGTAACTGAACTTTATTTTGAATTCCTTGCACTGCTCAAGGAGACCACCCACTTCCTGTTAGGTGTCCACTGGCCTTAGGAAGTGATGTCAACATGTCTTGGCGTTACTCCCCATCCAGCTGCATGCAACACAGAAGTGGCGCTGTTCCCCAGACAATGCGTGTCGCCAACTGCGGACTTCTCCTTGGAAGGGAAGGGGGAGGGGTCTCACCATCTTGTGTCGGATGACTAGGGTGGAAAATCAGCATGTTTAAACATGCAGTCACTCAGCCCGCTACACCACTGCCCCCCAGAATCGATGCCACACTTTAAGAAAGTGACTGTACTGTCAATGGTAAACTTGCCCTACCGCCTGCCAATGTCCAAGGTGAAAATGACACCGCTGCACTGCAACACTTTGAATGGGCCTTCGTAGGGGCATTGTAGGGGTCTCCCTTCCCCTCCTCTCCGCACAAAAACAAATTCTGTGAATGGCAGGTTCGCCGGGATGTGGCAGGGTAGAGAGCTGTGTCGGGAAGGTGGCAGAGGTTTCTGTTTACCCATTTGTTCCTTCATTCGCTGGAGGACATCTAGAGCACTGGGTTGTGGGCCGGGAGGGTTGAAGCGGGGAGCTGTGCACCATCTCAGCAGACAACGCTGGTAGGTCTTCTTTTGCTGCTGTGTGAATTCCTATCAACACCCATGGGAGTTCGTCCATCAATTAGGGCCTTGTAGTTGAGCTTTCAGGGCTGCTTTCAGGTGGCGGTGGAAACATTCAACAAAGCCATTTGCCTGATAATAGTAGGCCGTGGTGCAGTGTAACTGGCTGCCATAGAACTTGGCTAGGTTGGACCAGAGCGAGGATGTGAACTGGGACCCTCGGTCCGAGGTGATGTAGGTCAGGACTCTAAAGTGTGCGACGCAAATGGACAAGAAAACTCTGGCGCAAGTCTCTGTGTCACATGTGGGCAGAGGTATCGCTTCTGGCCAACGGGTAAAACAGTCAATTACTGTGAATAAATACCACATGCCTTGGCTCAAGGAGAGCAGGCTGATGATGTCCACGTGCACATGGTCAAAGCGGCGCTGCACTGGGTGAAGTTCTAGAGCAGGACATTGGTGCGTCTGTGCACTTTGGTGCATTGACAGTCCAAACAAGTCTTAGCCCACAGGGTTACATCATGGCAGAATCCGTACCATATGAATGTCAGATAGCAGGTGGACTGTGGACCTCACACCGTGTATTTAGTTGAACACCCGTCCACACCAGGTCATGGGTAGGATGGGTCTGGGGAAGCCTGTGATTATGTCACGTAGTAAAGTTGGGCTCCTCAGTGAAGGACAACATTGAGCCCTCCTGAGGTAGCAGTGATGGCCAATCTGCACAGTGTGTTGGCCACCACATTGGATTTGCCTATGACATGGTGAATATCTATTGTATACTCCTAAATGTAGGAGAGGTGTCTTTGCCTCCACGGGTCCAAAACCTTGCTGAGTGAATGGAAAGTGGTCTGTGTAGGCAACAGAAACCCTTTCTTCTAACATGTACCAGAAATGTTGAATCGCCAGGTACGGGGCCAACAGTTCACGGTCGAATGCACTGTATTTGAGTTCTGGTGTCCGGAGAAGAAAGCCAGTGGGTGCCACTGTTCATCGACCCCCTTTTCCAGCACCACGCCAACCACTCTGTCTGATGCGTCAGTTGTAAGAGCCGGGGGGAGGAAGAGTGTTGATGGGCCAAAGATATAGCCTCTGCTAGTGTAGTTTTGGTTGCCTGGAATGCTTCAACAGTTTTGAGTGTCCATTGGAGTACCTTGTCACCGAGTTTGATGAGGCCGAATAAGGGTTGCATGAGGGTAGCTGCTCCCAGGAGGAAATGATAATAGAAGTTCACCATCCCTTGGAATTCCTGTAGGCCTTTGATTGTTCATGACCTGGGAAAACGTTGGATGGCTTCCACCTTATCTGGCAACAGTGTGGCCCCCCTCAAGTGATATGATGTCCCAGGAAATCGATAGTTTTCAGGCCGAACTGGCACTTAGCTGGGTTCACTGTGAGTCTGAACTCCTAAAACTTGTCGAAAAAGCGAGTCAGGTGAGTCCTGTGTGTGCTGGTGTCAAGGCTGATGATGAGAATGTCATCCAGGTAGGCAAAGATGAAATCGAGGTTCCTGCCATGTCCATGAGATGCTGAAACATCTCGGCTATGTTCTTTAGACTGAAAGGCATCCGAAGGAACTTGAATAGACTGAAAGATGTAATAATGGCCATTTTCGGGATGTTGTTGGGATGCACCAGAATCTAATGGTAAGTTTTGATGGGGTCCACCTTGGAAAAGATCCAGCAGTCCTGGAGCCTCATGGCAAAATCCTGGATGTGTGGTATGGGATATCTATGTGGGTTAGTGGCATAATTGAGTCGCCTGTAGTCACCACATGGGCGCCAACCACCAGAATTCTTCTGGACCATGTGCAGTGGGGATGCCCAGGGGGCTGTTTTGAGTGGTGGATGATTCCCAACTCCTCCATGGCAGCGAACTTGAGGCTTGAAGGAGTTTGTCCTGCAGGAGATGCTGTGCTCTTGCATACCCTTGGTGGTCTCGATGTGGTGCTCCATGCCATGTGCTGGTTTAGTGTCATGGAAGTTAGGCACCAACAGTGACAGGTACTTTGCCAGAAGGAGGGCATATTCGTTATAGTCCAGAGTGTGGATTCTTAACAATAGAAAGGAATGTTGCCATAGAGTGAGGGGGTATGACTGGAGCATGGTAGATTTGAACCAAAGGCATCTGTTCATATCCACCATGAGCTCATATGCCCAGAGGAAATCTGCTCCAAATAGGGCTTTACCCACAGATGCAATTGTACACTTCCAGTGTAAAACCATGTCTGCGGTATGGATTGTGACCAGACAGGTGCCGAAACTCGGAATGAAGGCTGCCTGTAGGTGAAGGCCCTTGGGATTGTTTTTGAGTTTGAAATACGTCGGCGGAATGCTTATCTCTACACCTGTGTTGACTAGGAAATCCCTCTTTGTTCACTGGTCCCTGAGGTAGAGTAGGCCTTTATGTGTGCCAAATACTGAGGCCACTAACGGTGGCCAGGCTGTCTGTTTCCCGCCTTCGTGCTTGACTTGGCATGGAGAGACACACCACTGGGTGTTATGTCCTCATCTGCGGTGGAAGAAACATGTATGGAGCTCTGTTGCAAGGTGTGGAAAAGTCTGTCTGCTCCTTTGGCTTCCAGGTGTGGGGCATTGAAATCTATGTTGGATATTGCCGAGGAAATGTGGACTGGTAGCTTGGAGAGGAACAGGGCCTCAAACACTGAACAGTCTGTGTGTCTGACTGCTAAGGCCACTATTTCGTGTATGAGTTTAGAGGGGTTCCTATCACCCATGCCTTGCATATTCATGATGTGAATGACGGAATCATGTTGGCTAAGTTCCAGGGAGTTCAGGAGGAAATGCCAGAATTGTTCGTACTTACGTTCCATGGGAAGATTTTCCATGAAGGAGCTTACTTTGGCTGCGGGAGCGGCATCCTGGACGCTGACGACGTGCTAGAACTTGGTGTCGTCCGAGACAATGCCTCTGATCTGGAACTGTAATCAATTCCTGGGCTTACTCGCCCAAAAGGATGGCAAAGCATGCCCACAGTCTTGGTCGCAGCCATTGTGACTATAGCGGTAGTAACATCCTGGATTTTGTTGCATTTGTGGTGGGTTCCAAAGATGTTGGAACTGTTGGGGTCACCACTGTAGCGTCTGCTAATGGCAGTTCTACCAAAATGAGAGACATCCACACAGCACGAGGTGAATCTGTAAATGAACTTTATTTTGAATTCCTTGCACTGCTTGAGGAGACTGCCAACATCCTGTGAGGTACACACTGGTCTTAGAAAGTGACATCAGGGTGTTGTGGCATCACTCCCTGTCCAGCGCCATGCAACGAGGAAGCGATGCTGTCCCCTAGCAAAAAGTGTTGCCAACCGCGATCTTCTCCTCAGAAAGGAAGTGGGGGCCCTTGCCATCATGTGTCAGATGACTGTGGCGGCAATTCAGCCGGTTTCAGAGGCTGGTGGAGTGGTCGGTGAAGACAAGTGGATTCCTGTTTATATCGCAACTGGGGCAGAGAGGTCCATGGCAGATGAGTAGGAAATGGAGGAGAAGTGGGTAACAGCTGTGTTGATGATGGTAGTGAAGCCACATTTTTTATAAGAGGCGGACATCTCAGATGATCTGGACTGAAGACCTCAGCTTGGGAGCAGATATAACAGATAGAGGAATTGAATGAAAAGAATTGAATCCTTACAGGGGACTGGGTGTGAAAAAGTGTAGTTGGCAACCAAAAAAATGCAAAAAAAAGGTTTCTAATCACCATGGTAAATACTTAGAGCTAAGAGCCATTAGACATGACATTAGATAAGTGTACCTGTTCTTCAGTTCTTTTTTCATTTTTTTTTCACGCCTTCAGGCTCTGAAATTTTGAACTCCTTTGATAATTATGATTATTGACAGTGTTTAGGATATTTAAGTTGAGGAAGAGGACAGAAACAGATGGAAAAAGATGGAAGAAGCATAAAGGGAGGTAGGGGGAGATTCTTTTTCACCTTTCTTCACTATGTAGTGTAATGGAATATATATTTGGGAGAATTTGGTAAAATTAGAGTAGGTTACATACATACACACATTTTAAAACAGATCTTATTTAAAATACTGAAGAATTCATATTCAGTGAACTTTACAGAAACTATGGAGAATGCTATGCACATTTCATAAGTAGGGGCTAATTTAACTTATGTCATAAAATGAATAGACCATTGTTTTGGAATGAAGGTACTCTGGCTGTTTGCAAGTATCTTTAGTGTTCACAGAAAGGTCACTACTGGGTTTTGTTTACCTAAAGGCAACAGATTAACCAAGAAGGATAACTCCTGTAGTTTGCTGAAGAAGGTAGGGGTTTTGTGGCAAGAGAGAGAGTCATATGGGCTTTCTAGCAGTCTCAGTTGGAGAGAGAGAGAGAGAGAGAGAGAAAGGGGGGGGGTGAAACAAGCTCTCTCAGCTAGTGTGTGCGACACTGAAAGCAGCTAGGAAGCTTATTGGAACTGAAGAAAAGCTTCAGAGTGGGGGATGGCTGGAAGTGATAATGTTTTATGTTTCTCTTGGAATAAAGGGAACAGAAAGGAACTCTGTGCAAGCCTGAAAGAAAGAGGTTATCATCTGGAGAACCCTGATGAGGCAAGTTTCATCAGCAAGACATTGAGGTGACTAATGGTGGTACCTCATTTGTGGAAATCCTGAAACAACAAATCTCTCTCTGTAAACCCTATGAGAACCTTCCTGAGTGGTAAACATTTACCTTTCAAGCACCAAAGCCAGGTAAATTTTATACATATTAAATTCTGTGCACAGTATAAGAATTGCCTGCAACCAGAGAATTTGGAAGAATGAGGTGAGGTTGAACTGTGAACCAAAGAACTTTTCTTACATTTACAAACACATCACATACACGTGCGCTTAGAATTAGAAGGGGGTTAAGTTAGGTTTAGTAAAGTTAATAGAGATAAGTTAAAGTTTGATTCTGTTTTCATGTTTAAAAATAATTAAAAACAACTTTATTTAAGTAGCCATTTGTCATGGTGAATATCTATTGCTCCTGGGTTTTGGGGTCCTTTGGGCTCGTAACAGTAGGAAAGCTGCAAGAGCACATGTGAAAGAAAGACCTTTGTTTCAGTAGACAGCTTGACCACTTTTCTGAATGAGAGGGTGAGAGATGACAAAATTATTAACATGGGTTGAAGCAGATCAAGAGATGCAGAACTAATCAGGACATCTTGAACCTTGGGCACCAGTCCCGTCATTATGATGCCAAAAAAACCTGCTGGAAATTTTTTCTTAATTGCTCCTGTTACATTTGCTCTAATGACAAAATTTTCCGTCACATCTTTCTTTTACCTTAACCACGGGTTCTCCTCTATCCTATTTGTCTGGACTCACATTTCTGCTCTCACCATAAAACACACCTTCCTTTCCCTTCCCTATCATCATTCTGACTGAATGGCTTCCTCTTTGACTCTCCAGTTTACTCTTCCATTTCCACCAACCATCCCTGCTTCGAATAACACATTCTCATGCAAATGCAGGAGATGGAACATCTCAGTTTTTACCTCCATCTGACCTGGAACCTAAACCGTCCTTTCAAGTGAAGCAATACTTGCACTTCTGCAACTTGATGCATTTCATTCAGTGCTCAGGTTAGAGTCCTCCATTATATTGGGAGAAACCAAAATGCTGATTGGGTAAACAATTTGAAAAATTACCCTATTCAGTCTGTAAGGATGACCCTTTCAATATTCTGTTCCATTCTGCATCCCTCTTCCTTTCTGACCTTGATGTCTACAATTTATTACTTTGTTCCAATGATGCTCAAAGGAAACTGAAGGAGCAATAATTCATCTTGCTTTAGACTTAATACTGCATTTAATAATGCCCAGTGATCTCTCTTTCATTCTTTCCACCAATGTGGATTCACTTGCATTTTTAAAATATACAGAACAAACAGAAATTACTGGAGCATTCATCAAGTCAAGAAAAATTTGTGGAAAGAAAAAGTTTCAGATCTTTCCATCAATACTGCCTGACCTGTTAAGTGTTTTCGGCATTTTCTGATTTATTTCAGATATCCAACATCTGCAGATGGACAACTTTCTTATCTCCACTGTACTGATCTGCTGAATGCTTCCATCATGTTTTGCCACTATTGTATTTATTATGCATATGAAGAGATAGCTAACAATAACAGATTCCATAACCAGTTATTATAGTGTAAAGTTTCCGACTGTGTTTCGCATCTAAGAAGATTATCTAAAATAATCAGGCACACCATAGTAATTTCATCCTACTGAGAAACCCATCTTATCTTCAATTAATCAGTTGCTTACACTTTGTTCTGTTTACGTATTAATATCTGAAACCCTGCTCTGATCATTTCCAAATATCTAGTAGGTTTTGTTCTGATAATTTGTTCGGGTTATTTTTGTTATTCAGGATATTCTGTAAGCCTGTCCATATGTCAAACACTCATACACCCCAATTATATTTAGTTTCCTTCCCGTCACCTTCACCAATACTATTCTGTTTGTAATTCTTGTAATTCCATTACAATTTCTTGTAATTCCATTACAATTTCTTGTAATTCCATTAGCACTAACAATCAACCTAGCTCAAGTCTCTGAAGATCCTTATTTATATCAAATTGGTGATGAATATTGACCAAGATATTTAATCTGTTCAATCTCAGATTCCCAATTTTCTGCAAAATCCTGAGGCGAATATTCTTGATTTACTTTTGGATTTTCAACTTTCTTACAAAGGTTTAATAGGATTGAATCTTAAATTCTCTGACAAATTTTTGGGGGGTTCCATTTGTAATTTGATTAATACTACCCCCCTTTGTGCATGGCATTGTTTGTTACAATTTAAAGTGGTTCATAGAGTACATTTATCTAAAACTAAATTAGCTTGTTTTTTATTCTGATATAAATCCTCTATGTCACAAATGTAAAATTGCAGCTGCTTCCTTCGTTCAAACGTTGGAAAGATATTAAATTGGAAACTTTGCCCTTGAATTGCTCTGTTTGAAATATCTGATGATGATGATATTTTATTGACCATCTCAAAACCAAATTTTATCTTTTACTTTATTGATAGCCAGATATGCAATATTGGAGTACAATGTTAGTAAATGTGAGGTTATCCACTTTGGCAAGAAAAATAAAAGAGCTGAATATTATTTAAAGGGTGAAAAACTACAGCATGCTGTTGTGCAGAGGGACTTGGGAGTGCTTGTGCATGAATCGCAAAAAGTTAGGTTGCAGGTGCAGCAGGTTATTAAGAAGGCAAATGGAATGTTGGCCTTCATCGCTAGAGGAATTGAATTCAGGAGTAGGGAGGTAATGTTGCAACTGTATAAGGTACTACTGGTGAGACCGCACCTGGAATACTGTGTCCAGTTCTGGTCTCCATATTTGAGGAAGGATATACTGGCTTTGGAGACGGTCCAGAGGAGGTTTACTAGGTTGATCCCTGGGATGAAGGGGTTGACTTATGATGAAAGATTAAATCGTCTAGGATTGTATTCGCTCGAGTTCAGAAGAATGAGAGGAGATCTTATAGAAACATATAGGATTATGAAGGGTATGGATAGGATGTAGGAAGGTGTTTTGAGCTGGCTGGGGAAACTAAAACAAGAGGACACAGTCTCAAGATTCGGGGGAGTAGATTTTGGACAGAGATGAGGAAAAATAGTTTTTCCCAGAGAGTAGTGAATGTTTGGAATTCTCTAACTAGGGAAGTGGTTGAGGCTGCTTCATTAAACATATTTAAAATTTGGTTAGATAAATTTTTACATGATAGGGGAATTAGGGGATATGGGGAGAAGGCAGGTAGGTGGAGTTAGGTCCTAAATTAGATCACCCATGATCTTATTGAGTGGCGGAGCAGGCTCGATGGGCCATTTTTGGCCTACTCCTGTTCCTACTTCCTATGATAACACTCCACCTACCCATACACAATGGTTAAATGATATTATGTCCTGTTTAAGTTTAGAAAAAAAATAGATATGCCATTAAAGATTCAAATACAATTTCTTAAAGACATGGGGTCCTTTCATGGGTTATTACCATAATCTAAAATTTTAAGACTGATCTAAACTTGGATGTTGTGTTGTCGGTGTCCGAATTGTTGTCGCTTATATCCACATGTTAGGTTTTTTTTTCTAACCTCGCTAAATGGAAGGGGGTTTTGACCATATGGGAATTTTTTAATCTTTTTTTTCTTTTGCAATTGTATAATCAAATATAACTGTATGGCTTAATTTTGTATAATTGTAAATTTCAAAAAAAAAATTTTAAAAAGAAAATATATCGGCTCCTGGTTACTCAGAGACATAGTAAATCAATGTGTGTGCAGGACTTTAATTGGAAGAAGGAGAATCCATCGTCAGAATCAGTGGAATCTCTTATGCAGTTCATTACTTTAAAAGTGTTCAAATGCAGGCCTTTGTATGTTAAGGTAAGTTTAGTTGTTGAAGTGTAGATAATAAGACAAGTCCTCACATTTTTGCTGAGTGGAACAGATATGAGATCATGGATAGGATACTGTTAGTCGTCGTAATGGTGAGATCCATCCTTTGTCATCCTTTACCTCATACAATAATCTCCTGACAACCTGAGGCATAGCTTTCTGATTCACCAAAATTTCAGAATACAAAGGTCTATCTTCTTGAGACTTTTTAAATGAACTATTTCTCAAATTCAAGCAATTTTCACACATCCAAAATCAACCAACCATCATGTATTTGACATAGATTGGATGGTTATTGGATCACAGTGATTAATCAGAAGTAGTTCCTTGGAGAAATTGTATTGATGAAACAGTTAGATAAATTTGGTCGAGGAATAATACTGTTGTATTTTCTTATAGATTTCAATTAAAGCTTATAATAGATCAAATAAAGAGCATCAGTGCATAAGGCCTGAAGCTCACTATTTAGGACCGATATGACACCACAATGCCATCTTATTTTCACAATAAAAGAATTGCCAGAGCCAGCCTACTTGTCCAGTGCACTACAATATCCAAAGAATACGTGGCAATAATTGATATTTGACTCAATCTTCATACAGAAATCCAGTTTCAGCTTTCACCTTTGACTTTTCAATCAACATTGAAAGAATTACAGTTAAATGCAAAAATACCCTTCCAGAATCCAAGCTTTTAATTTTAAAAGTGCACATTGCTTAACAATCAGACAATGCAAGTCAAAAGTCGCAGAATCAGTTCACAACCTGTGATCATTTTCTCCTTCAAAAAAAATGCACTTGAATTTTGAATTAACAGTCTCAAAGGAGAAACGGTGCGTTAATCCATATGAGTGCAGTCCTACTTGGTCATCACACTTCATATTGATGATATGATTTGGAAATTGATATTTCTGGAAAATTGGATACATAGCAGTATTTGATCAAAATATAGTTAGTACCAATAAAATATACTGATGTGCAGCAAGTGAAATGTCAAATTTTGGAGAAAGCAAAGGCAGAAGCAAAAACAAATCATACATCATTCAAAATTCACTTGCAATAAAAATCCTTGAATGCATCTCCAGTAGATTACAAACCACTTGAAAGGAACACAAATCCCTAACCTCCTTAATCCATTCATGGAGGGAAAAATGTTTTTGGTAAATTGTTTGATTTCAAATGAACAATATTAATGTCAAGAGAACAACCCTGCTTCCGTTCCATCAACACAGTCTTACTCGCTGAAGCTAAACAGCTACTTTATGATAAAAATAAAATGTAATAGTATACATTAAATCAAATTAAAATACATTAAATACAAAACATAGATAATCAGTTACAATATTGGAAGAAAAAAAGTGGTATTAAAATAGTACAGACAGTCTTTTTGTTCTGTGGGAGCACTTTTTCCTCAGTGAAGTAAGGAGGTGTTATAAAACCTGAAAGCCTTTGAAAAGAATTGTTTTTGAGCCTTCAGACTTCTATACCTTTTGCCGAAAGGTAGGAGAAAGAGGTTGTGATAGCGATCCAGTTGCAGCTCCTTACAAACCAGGTTTGGATATTGGAGCTGGAGTTGGATCATTCAGGAGGCTGAAGGATGGTAATAGACAGGATGCAATCAAACCAAGGAGGCAGAACAAAGGAAGCTGGGTGGCAGTCAGGAGAAGGAAAGGGAACAGATCAGGTTCATGGCATTCTTAAAAGGGAGGGTGACCAGCCAGATGTCGTGGTCCATGCAAGGACCAATGGCATGGGTAGGAAGGGTGAAGAGGTCCTGCAAGAAGACTTCAGGGAGTTTAGATAATAAGTTGAAGTACATGACCTCAAGGGTTGTGATCTCAGGATTGCTACCTTTGACACATGCTAGTGAGATGAAAAAACAGGAGGATAATGCAGCTTAACACCTGGCTAAATAGCTGGTGCAGAAGGGATGGCTGCAGAATTCAGGATCATTGGGCTCTCTTCCAGGGAAGGTGGGACCTGTAATGGGTCAGGATTAAAGAGGAGGATGTGCTCACTGTCTTAAAGTGAATAGAGGTTAAATCCCAAGGACCTGACAAGGTGTTCCCTCAGACCTTGAGGGAGGATAGTGCAGAAATTGTAAGGACCCTGGCAGCTACATTTAAAAAGTTCATAGCCACAGGTGAGGTACCAGAGGGTTGAAAGTTAGCTCAAATTGTTCGTTTGTTTATAAAAAGCTCCAAAACTAACCCAGGAAATTATAGGCCAATGAGTCTGACATCTGTAGTAGGTAATTATTAGAAGTGTCTAAAGAGATAATATATACAAGCATTTGGATAGACTGCATGGGTTTATGCATGGTGGATCATGTTTAACAAACCTTAAAGAGTTTTTTGAGGCAGTTTCCAGGAAAGTTGATGAAGGAAAATCTGTGGATGCTGGGAACATGACCATCCCCTACTTAACTTCTTCCCCTTTTTGCAAGGAACTTGGAATTCAAGTGGGAATTCAAATAAAACAAAATAAACTGAGGAATTTCAATAAGATTCCACCTGCATTGAATTCGCCCATCGTTATTGAATGAAGATCTACCGGGACCAATGTCTGAAGAGGGTGCACAAAATCAGTGAACCGGTGCGGACTTGAAAGGCCAACGTTGTCTGTTTCCGCTCCGTAAATGGTTATATGGTTATATGGTTGTCTACATGGATTTCAGTAAGGCATTTCACAAGGTCCCACATGGGAGGTTAGTCAGGAAAGTTCAGTCACTCAGTATTCATGGTGATGTATTAAAATGGGTGTGACAATAGTTTTATGGGAGAAAACAGAGTGTGAGAGTAGGTGTCTGCCTCTCTAACTGGAGGCTCGTGACTCGAAGTTTGCCTAAAGGATCGGTGCTGGGTCCATTTTTGTTTGTCATCTATATCACTGATCTGGATGATAATGTGGTAAATTGGATTAGGAAGTTTGCAGATGACACAAAGATTGGAGGTACAGTGAACAGTAAGGAAGACTTTCAAAGCTTGCAGAGGGATCTGAAACAGCTGGAAAAATAGGCTGCAAAATGGCAGAAAGAATTTAATACAGACAAGTGTGAGGTGTTGCATTTGGTAGGACATACATGGTAAACGGAATGGCACTGAAGAGTGTGGTAGAACAGAGGGATCTGGGAATACAGAAACATAATTCCCTGAAAGTGGCATCACAGGTAGATAGCGTTGCAAAGAGAGCTTTTGGCACATTGACCTTCATACATCAAAGTATTAAGTAAAGGAGTTGAGATGTTATGATGAAGATATTAGTGAGGCCAAATTTGGAGTATTGAGTGCAGTTTATGATTCATCGGTGAACTGTTGACTTAAATAATTGTTAAAAAAATGAATTTATGGAGCCAGGATGAACTTGTTTCTCTTGGTGTCTAAAGCCGCTTTCAGGTGGCCAGAATACCTGACTATAAAGCCGCCTATTCTACCTCAATGCGGCTGTTGGGTGGCCACCTGAAAGTGGAAAACTCGGCCAGGAGGAGCACTTACCTAACCTTCCTCCTGTGAGGTGTCTACATGGATTTTAGTAAGGCATTTCACAAGGTCCCACATGGGAGGTTAGTCAGGAAGGTTCAGTCACTCAGTATTCATGGTGATGTAGTAAAGTGGGTTTGACAATAGTTTCTCCGGCTCGGAGAATCCTCTGTTCAACCTGAAAGCAGCAGTGGGACTACAGCCACAGTCCACAAGAGCCGGCATTCACTCAGACGCGACTCTCCTTCAGCCGGCACATTCAGGTGACAGAAAGGCGTCTTCTCGGCGACCACCTGAACGTCCCAGCTGCTCTCCCCCAGCCAAGTCTGCCGGGGCATTATCTGCATCTGAGCACCTGAAAGTGGCTTAAGAATGCATCATTATTCACGTTCAATGTGTTAATTGACTGAGTACCCACATTTCTGGGAAGTGGTTCTCAGGGTTCATTGAGGTTAGCAGCTGGTCATTTAGATTTCTCAGGGCTAAAAAGCTCACCCCTTATCCTGACAAAGATTTCAATCTGTCATCTTGTAACTTTCAATGCTATTTCAAGTTAGTCATTAACCCCACAGGTCCAAAGGAGTATGATCGATACACATGGCTTGTTCCTGTGCACAATTCTGGCTTGTAAATATTTAATATGTATCAGAACATATTTCTATGCATTGGGAAGCTAAGTAGGTACAAAATGTGTTTATATAGCTAGTCTTAAACTTTGCACTTTTGAAGTATATTTGTTTGCATCTTTCAGAATCCAGACAAGACATAATAGATAATGGGCCCCCTGCATTTCTCAATAGTTTGAATTTAGAGCTCAATTCTTCAAGCAAACAACTTAATTGCTGCTTTAGAGTTATAAGATGAAAGATTGATATCTTCATCTGCCATTTGACATTAAGAAATCAAAATGGCCAATCCCTTATCCAGATGAAGATCTATCTCAGAGATGTTTACAGTTTACAGTTTTCAATTCCAGAGGGATCTACAGACTCTGTCAATGAACAGATTTAGGACTGATAATGACAGATGTTTCGACACAAGTGAAGCAAGAGGTGTAAGAGCAAGGCAAGGAAGTGTGACTGAAGAGTTGAAAAAATGAAATGATTGTAAGAAGATGTTTATCGGGACACATACCCACTCCCAGAGGGTTTACAGTTCATCATCTTTCAGGACATAATGATAAAAGATGTGATTGTTTGATAAAACTGGTGCAGAACCCTTATGTTATTTCTTTTTAAATTGGTCACAATGAAGGAAAATATTACTTGCAACAAGCTGTGGTCCAAGGATACATGGAAGATCTTTAATTTCAATAATTTTTAGTGGCCATCTACATCCAGTAATAAAGAGTTCAATATTCTTTCAAGATCTTAAGAACAAGAAAAATGGTCAATGGGACTGAGCTCAATTTTACTTGCGGGTATGGGCTAGAACCAATTGCCAACAGAAAGTTTTAAATTTTCTCCACCACCACGCAATTCCTGCTGTTTCACTGCACCATTCCCACTTCTTCCTCGCACCATTCTTGCTGCTTCTCCGCTGACGCACTATAAATAACTCAAGAAGTTGAGAGTGAGTCACTGATCTGTAGGCTTTTATTCACAATAGACAGGAACTTCATCCTTTGCCATGACCCGTGGTTTCTGGGGAAGGGTCAAAGTATTAGAGGCTTTATACAAGGTCAAAGAAGGAGGGGTTACAGGTACAGTCACAAAATGGGGCATAACCAGATAATCAGGAATACAGCAGTTCACCACACCCGCACCATTCCTGCTGTTTCCCCGCACCATTCCCACTGTTTCCCTGCACCATTTCCGCTGTTTCTGCACCATTCCTGCTGTTTTCCCCCACCATTCCTGCTGTTTCCCCCACCATTCCCACCATTTCCCCCTCAATTCCCCCTGCTATTCCCGCTGATTACTGCCCCATTCCCGCCGTTTCCCCGCACCATTCCTGCTGCTTCCCTTCCATTCCTGCTGCTTCCCGCCACCATTCCCGCTGCTTTCCCCGCCAATCCCGCTGCTTCCCCCCACCATTCCTGATGCTTCCTAACACCATTCTTGCCATTTCTCCACACCATTACCGCTCCTGCTCTGCACTGCTCTTTTTCTGCTCCTGTTCCTACCCCGCACCATTCCTGAGCTTCCACTTCAACACTACTGCTGTTTTATTGCCTCACCACAGTACGATGGCTAGCTGTTGTCACCACCATCACTTTCCTCCTTCTTGTTTATCACCATCTCCAGCCCAAAAATAATCCTGCCAATTGCCCAAAGCTTGCTTCTACTCTGTCAGGTGGCCAAATAAGCAAATCCCTTGTCTCTCGGACAAATGAATGCCAGCAGCTCGTACTGATTATTTAATCCCACTGACTCAGCTGTGCAAGGGAAGCGGCTCTGTGCTCACAGCCGGGCATGAACAAACTTGCAGCGTCAATTTCAATGCCTGAAACAATTGTAACCTTTCTAATGTGTCTGCAGGACCAACGACTGCATCAACAGTGTATGATATCACCCCAGATCGCACTTTATAATCAGTGTAATTATTTATTTTTGAATGTCATAGTTGAATTATCAAAGCCATTTGGGTGTTGCCAGTTTGAGTCTATGTCAATTTCTGCTGGGATGCATGAATACAAACAGAAAAAAATTAAAAAACAATTATTCAAAACAGTAAAAGATTAAAGGTTGCTAATTTTAAAAGATAGGCTTAAATGTTAAAATGGCTACTATTGTGTAATTCACTATTTCAATATATGGTCATTCA
Source organism: Narcine bancroftii (assembly GCF_036971445.1). NCBI lineage: Eukaryota > Metazoa > Chordata > Chondrichthyes > Torpediniformes > Narcinidae > Narcine > Narcine bancroftii. The sequence continues at coordinate 98,844,289 of NC_091473.1, forward strand.
ATTCAATCTGTAGAACTGAATTTGCAAACTACAGAAGCAGGTGATTACAATGTGTGATTAACCTGTGGCCATTCAGTGGAATGAGATAGCAGGCCAATGTTTTGTTTTTGCATGGAGTCAGCACCCCATGAACAGTTCCTGCCTGTATGTATTCAAAGGAACCTCATTATTGTTCCCAAAATGCACTGCTTAAAGATAGTCTATGTAGCTTAAAGGAGATGTGTATTGTCATAGGTATTGGCAGTCCATTTGCAAATTAGTCTTAATGCCTGGCAATGGTGCTCTCATTTTCAGGGGCTCCACTGCCATTATCAATGGAGGATAAAAGCAGGAGTAGACTTCAGAGGTGGAGGGCTAGGACTGCACAAAAAGCTCCCCAAACTCCTGACAAAAAATGTCACTTGGGACAGTTACTGCACAGATTAATACTAGGAATATATCATAGTCTTCGACACAGATCCAAATCCCATTCGCTACTCATTTCATCACATTATCTCAATCCACCATCTCAGGCAGGGGCCACATCAGCTAGGACCAAGGGTCTGTTGTTGAAGGGAATGCAGCTGATGTTGATGCTATTGCGCTGGAACTACTTGTTTATGAGCAGACTGTGCAGAAAGGACGTCTCCAGGTTTCAACCTTCCCGTTCTCCCAGGACCTGATGAGTCGGGGCCAAGGTGTGTTCCCTCATAATGAGAGTATTGCACATAATGAACAATGGCATTCCCTCAACTGCTCAGCTCCTTCAGAAAGATCAAAACAACAGAATTGTTGCTTAAGTGTACTGATCATCAGGTTTACTGTGGTGTGAAGACTCTCAAAGAATACATGTGGATGGATTGTGGACTGCAGCCATATTAAATATGCATCACTAAATAGCCCATGTCTACCAATTTTCGACCATTGGCTTAGCATAGTTGTAGAGATGCAAAAGTTTATAATATTGTCTTGTCACCTCCCCTTTTGCCCTGGCCATAAAGGTTGCATTACCTTCCCCCTTCTGGCAGTGCTGTACCTGGATCTGGGCCAGCCAAAGTCTTGTGTGCATTAAAGCTTATTTTCTTTGAAATCACAGAGAATCTCATGCTGATATTTTTTAGATGGGCTTAAAAACATGATGGATTTTCTTAATGATCCACAAGATTTTTTAGAAGAAATATCCCTGTCTCGTGGTTCCACTTAATCCCTCTTCACTGCTCCATTCACCCCTGCTCCCTCACTGTTCTTCTCATGTTCATCACTCTTATTGATGATTTGTAACATAACTCATATACTGTATCCACCTACTTCTGTGATTCTTTAATGATCAGTTAAGAAAGAATGGCACTGCAAAGTATAATTGGAGAGAACCGTATAAAAATAAATTGCCTTTGTCTTTAAACATCTAATACAAAAAGAATGACTTTTTTTTGTGATTTCTCTCCTAAGTTATATGGCCAATTCCAACTGTGTAACAAAATGACAATTAAAGCAAAAGCATATTTCAATTTACTAGAGGACTTTCTCAAGGTCCGCCTGTAATACATTATACAGAATTTCCACTGATAATGAAAGCTAGCAATTTCACAATCAGAATCTGAAAAGGTAACTTATTGAGAATGATCAATAACGTCCAATGTGTTAGGTAAGATAGAATCTTCAGATGGGTCTCCATGAAAAGTAGATTCTGAAAGAAACAGCTATGCTAAGGGAGTTAAAACAAGTAATATTCTGATTCTGTTAGTGATATGCCATTTGCAGAATGAAATATATGTTTTGATAGCATGTGATTAAGAAATGACAAGTGAAATACGAGAAAGTCAAGAACTACAGATGCTAGAATCGATGGCCATCATTGAGAAGGGGACAATCTCAGCAGGTCAGGCAGCATCTACGACGAGAAATGGTCTCGAAAAAAGATCCCAACTCAAAACATGGTGTAACTATTGTACTGATATGTTTTCCTCCATTGTATAGCCCTTACCAGTTACTGTATAATGAGGCTGGCCTGCCCACTAATGGCTCATCCCTCAAGTCACCTCCCCTTTTGCCCTGGCCATAAAGGTTGCATTACCTTCCCCCTTCTGGCAGTGCTGTACCTGGATCTGGGCCAGCCAAAGTCTTGTGTGCATTAAAGCTTATTGTTCCTGCAGCCTATGACTCTGTGGTTATTGATATTTTTCTCCATGGATGCTGCCTGACCTGTTGAGTCCCTCTAGCTTCTCTTTGTACAATTGTGGTGCAGTTTTAAGGTACTGGACAAAAAACCCTGATGTCAGGATCAACACTCCAGAAATCTGAGTTCAAATACTACCTTGGCCATGGTGGAATTTAAATTCAGTTAATATTCTGAGAATTAAAATAACTGGTTTTGGAGTTTCAAACCACAAAACTATAAGATTAACATTAAAAATCCACCTGTTCGACTTTAGAGGAGGAAGCCAACCATGCTCTTGGTTTGGCCTCATGGCAGTAAGGTTTATTCATACAATATTCCCTGAATTGAACTAGCAAGTCATTCTACTCAGAAGCAAAGAGGAATGGGCAAAAAATGCTGGCACTGTTCCCTGAAAAGTGAATAAATATAAAAATATTAATATTATTGCCAAATAAACACTTGCAGTATTAGTAACTTCCAACACTGCCAGGCTCATTCCTAGAGATTAATGATGCGTTATTGAGTGATTAGTGACATGGAACTGAGCATCTTCTGGGAAATATTCTCTTCAGCTGTCCTCACCAGACAAGTGGGAAATGAAAGCATTAGTTGGTCTTTTTAATTAAAGGGTTCAGACCTAGGAAGCATGCATGTCTTGGCTTAAGTGAGCCCTCTCTTAAGTTTTGAAAAACATGTAGTTTCATTAAAATATCAAGAAGAGCCATCAAATAAAATGTTATTTTAGGTAAAAAGCACATTCCCAACTTTGCAAAATATTATTTATTTCTGTGTTGTAGAACTTCAGTGGGCGGCACGGTTGACGTAGCACTTAGTGCAATGGCTTTACAGTGCCAGTGATTGGTGCTGGGCTTTGAATCCCACACTGTCTGTTAGGAGTTTGTACGTTCTCCTCATGTCCTCATGGGTTTTCCACGGGGGCTCCAGTTTTCCTCCTACTTTTCTAAAAGTACTGGGAGTGTAGGTTAGTCGGGTGTAATTTGGGCGGCACGGACTCATGGACCAAAATGGCCTATAACCATGGTGTATATCTAAATTAATGTGGTAATTTTGCAAAGAACATATTTTGCAAATCTGCACAATTACTGCAAAGCAGCCAGAGAGATTTCTAGATGTATGCAAAGCTTTATAATCTTCAATTTAAAAAATATACAGGCTGTAATCAATTATGTGTACTTTATGTTAATTATATTATGATATTAATGATGCTTTCTTTTATGAGTGGTTATGAATGAAACAATAATTTGCATATTTCTATGAAGATAGGAGTCTCACATCTATTGAGAGTCTGTGGGGATTTCAACAGAAATAAGTGATTCAATAAAATATTCATGCTTCCTTTTTTAATTAAGCACACAGTGTGATTGGGCTTCCACAATGATAAATGACAGAAGTAAAACTCAGGTGCTTCTCTTCTACTGCGCCCAGACTCCACCATTGCCTGAGGGTACTTGTTAACATGCTGTATTCAATCAAAACAAAATAATAATTAAGTATTATCCATTGAGCCACACCAACCAGCCTGAAGATGGAATTTCAAAGATTACTATGGGTAAGTGGTGCTGGAAGCAGGTGCACTGGTATTCACACAAGGATTTTCTCTTGGGCATTCGAGATTGCAGCCAAGCTCTGAAAGTCCTTGGTTGTGTAAATGAGATCTAGGATGTTCCACTGAGCTCCCCAAAGGAATTTCTCCGCCATCCCCAATGGACCCTTAATTAAAATCACTGCCTACCTCTTTTTGACACAAGCCATCTAGTATAACATGCCAGCTATATAATGGACTAACTTTCATGACTGTGAATATCTATTTCAAAATTCTTAACATTCTTACTTCTTAAAACTATGTAGAAGGGAATGGATCTGATTTTGACATTTTTAAACAGGAAATGTGTAGAAATGTTCTTTAATTTTAGAGAATGAAGCACGTTAAAAGATGTGGAATCAGTGGCTAGAGGATTGATGGATGTAGAATGTGCACATATCTTTCAACCTAAATTTCCTTTAGATTTTCAGATTTCCATTTTTTATTTCTTAATATTTTCTGGAACCTCATTATGTCAAATTGTCTAACTGCAATTGCAGCCACACTGGGTCAGGCCCAATTCTGCATGCAGAGCATGAGGAGAGAACGCAGGATGGGTTGAATAATCATACAAGGGAAATCAGGGAATGAGGTTTTTTCCTCTTCCTTTAGAAAAATTAAATTATAGAGACATACAGTACAGGGGCGGAACAGTTGTAGAGCAGTGGTTCTCAACTTTTTTTCTTTCCACTCACGAAGCACTTTAAGTAATCCCTATGCCATAAGTGCTCTGTGATTAGCAAGGAATTGCTTAAGGTGGTATGTGGGTAGAAAGGAAAAGTTTGAAAAAACACTGTTTTAATCATACCTCGTTGACTCGTTATGTGCACGGTTTCATCACTCCAAAGGAAAGGGGCCAATGACAATTTTTCTCAAGCAAAATATTTTGTTAACAATTGGGTCTACAGCAGTTATTCTCAACCTTCCCTTCCCACTTACATACCACCTTATGCAATCCCTTACTAATCACAGAGCACCGATGACATAGGGATTACTTAAGTGGAATGTGAGTGGAAAGAAAAAGGTTGAGCACCACTGGGTTAGAGCAAACTTAGGTTTGAATCTGGCACTGTCTGTAAGAAGTTTTTACATTCTTACCGTGTCTGCATGGGTTTCCACTGGATGTTCTGGATTCCTCTGACCCTTCAAAACATACTGGGGTTATGGATCAATTGGGTGTCATTGGGCGGCATGGGCTTGGAGGCTGAAAGGGCCTGTTTCATGATGTATGTCTCAACTTACATTTAGAAACAGGCCCTCATACTCTACATACACTATGCTGACTACGATGGCTATAAATATTTATCTGATTTGTTTGCGCCCCACTTCTCCCCATCCTCTACATTTATCCTCCTCTCATGCTCAACCATCCTCCCCCCCCCCCCCCCCCCACTCTCTTGGCCAATCTCTTCCCTTTTGCTTCTTCCTTGGCACTCCTTTTCAATCCTTCCCTTTTGCTGTGCACTGGCAGAGAGCACAGAAGAAAGTCTGACAAATGTTCTCACTTCTCCTTACTCAGTCATTGTATTTTAAACAGGTAAACTGCAAGTTTTGGTCAACAACACTGAATCAAACTGCTTGATTTAAAAAAAAACTCAGGAAAAGATTGGTGACAGGTATTGTTTTTATTTTAATGCATTGTCAATTTGAATAGCTTCAGATAAAAAATGGTAGTTGCACTGGTACAGAGAGCACAGAAGAAAGTCTGACAAATGTTCCCACTTCTCCTTACTCAGTCATTGTATTTTAAACAGGTAAACTGCAAGTTTTGGTCAACAACACTGAATCAAACTGCTTGATTTAAAAAAAAACTCAGGAAAAGATTGGTGACAGGTATTGTTTTTATTTTAATGCATTGTCAATTTGAATAGCTTCAGATAAAAAATGGTAGTTGCATTGGCACAGAGAGCACTGAAGAAAGTCTGACAAATGCCAAAAATATTGCATAAATTCATTATGGTATTTTTCTCAAAAATGTCAAACAAATATTTGCTGAGATGAACCATGATCTTAGTTATGCTTCATTGTAGGTAGCAGTTCCAAAGGAGCTGTACCATCTGCCATCTACTCTTCAAAACATCGTTAACTTCTGCTCTTGCGCAGCAGAGGTCAGATTTAGGTCTATTTGACCTCCTACTTAAATAGCAAATTCCTCTCGGATTAAAACGGTAACTCTGGAAAGTACCCAACTTCATAACATCAAACCCCCCAGCCCCCCTCTGTTTTACACCAGACATGACACCTACTATCAGAACAAAGGAAACCTGATTAATTTGTTTCTTTAGGTTACTGTGTATTTTGCTTCATAATATCAGAGACAAAGAAGAGGTACAAGGACTGCCTAAAGAAAGCTCTTGGTGCCTGCCACATTGACCACCGCCAGTGGGCTGATCTCGCCTCCAACCGTGCATCTTGGCGCCTCACAGTTCGGCGGGCAGCAACCTCCTTTGAAGAAGACCGCAGAGCCCACCTCACTGTCAAAAGACAAAGGAGGAAAATCCCAACACCCAACCCCAACCCACCAATTTTCCCTTGCAACCGCTGCAACCGTGTCTGCCTGTCCCGCATCGGACTTGTCAGCCACAAACGAGCCTGCAGCTGACGTGGACATTACCCCTCCATAAGTCTTCGTGTGCGAAGCCAAGCCAAAGAAGAAGAAGAATTTATTCAATGAGCTATGAGAATGAATTTCCTCCAGTGGTGGTAGAAGCGAGATTGATGTTAATATTCAAGGAAAGGTTGGATAGGTATATGAACAGAGCGTTATGGGCCAAATGCGGGTCAGTGGGACTAGGTGGGAGAAGATGTTTGGCAAGGACTAGTAGGGCCAAACTGGCCTGTTTCTGTGCTGTTAAACCAATTTGGAGACCAATGTTACCTGACTTCTCTACTTTTAAGATCTCACTCTCTGGAAATGAGCCCCAACTTTGTTTTCTTTATTTTTGGTACACATTAACCTGCACCCAAATGTTTGGTGGTCTACATGGGTTTTGACCATGCTTCCTCTGCTCCTTTACCCTATGAAGAATACTCCAAGAAGTGTGTGCCATCAATAAGCAAAGTGGTGCTCTCAGGGAGTTTGTGCAAATTCAGGGTTAGAATATATAGGCAGGTATTGTGTCTCTAACTCCACATAATCAGCAAATACTGTTGTGACCTTATCTACATTTGCATTAATTATGAGAGTTTGGGAACAGCAGATGTTTGTAAGTGAGAAAATACATGAGGAAAATGATAAACATTTTTAAAAAACGCAAGAAGAACAAGTCAGATATTATAGCCAATAACTCAAACAGGGAAGCCTTACCTATTTATTTTACCTTTTTTTGACAACTCTCAGGGAAGTCAAACATCCGCAAAGCAAACAAAAAAAAACCATTCCATCTTATGGTGATTTTAGCCAACAGAGAAAACTTTTTTTGTAAACAGGATCCTCACCTATGAAAGTCAGACTGAACATGAGCTGGTGACATTTGAAAATGATAATCCCTCACCTGATCTCTAACCAAATTCAAATATCATGGGCTTAACTAGCAACTCAAAGAAGATTAAACGGCAGCCTTTATGATTAAAAGGTTCCTTTTGTTTGGTGAGCATGTTACACCAGGAGAGCTGTGGGTCATTTCATTATTACGGACTGGAAATTCTACCAGGCGATGCATGCTAAACAAGTTCTGTGTGATGGACTAGAGGTCTAAGAGAGATAAATAAATGTATTCAATTCTGATACCACAGTGATCTCTACACACATGCAGACTGCACAATACATAATAATGATGTCAATGAGTATGTACTTCACACTTCACATTGCTGCAGGTGCATGTGAATAAGCATTACACATTGCATGCACACCAGGCCTCTTACGGAACAGGTAAAGAAAATCCTATTTAAGCCCATGTTAAAGGGCCAAACCTTGCCTCGGTTGAGGGTGGGGAGTGCGCCAATGCAGGGGATAGCAGAGCCTTTCATGATGAACTAATACTTCTGGAGACTTTCTAGTGTCTTTGTTGTGTGAGTAGAGGTCTTTGGATAGTTGCTACAGAGAATGAGCTGTTAACAGTTAAGGAATAGTATTAGTGCTGCGGCTCCAATGAAATGACCCAGGAAATGGGAGTTAGTGGTGATCCATCTCTACTTGCTGCTGAGTGTTTCCCTGTGTTTCCTCAGCATTAATACCTTCTCATTGTGTGGGGGTGGGGCATTCACAAGATCGCAAATTAAAGAAACAGAAGCAGGCCATTTGGCCCATCGAGTCTGCTCCACATCTCCACCTTGAGGTAAACCGTTCTCACATCTAGTTCCAATTCTGGCCTTTTCCCCATATCCCTTGATACCCTGACTAATTAGATACCCATCAATCTCCCCCTTAAACTCTCCCAATGATCGGGCCTCCACAGCTGTCTATGACAACAAATCTAAGACCCTCTGGCTAAAGATCTATTGGTAATAGATCTGATCAAATTTCTTCACTGAGCTATACCATCTAACTGTCAAAGCAGCAAATCTTTCATTGATATCTGAAACATTCTGAAATAGTAAAAAACTATTGGCTCAAATTCTGCAAAGGAATCTGCCATTGGCCTTTCTAAGTTGCTTGCAATTCCTTGTGTAAGCACATGATTTCCATACACATAGATGCAAGCATGAAAGTCCTACAGATGCATTAATCCGGGAAAATTGTTCCGTAATTTATGACAATAATGTCACTCCATTACATGGTTCAATTCCCTGAAGGCCTTGCCACTTGGCTCCAGAACCACTTGGCAGGACAAAGTCAACCCACCAGACTTGGCTGACATTGGTTAAGCCAAGTGGCAACCATGGTCAAGTGTGGAGCAATCGGCCCACGATAGCAAAATCCATGCTTCTGTTAATGATAATTTGATTGTCATATACATTGTATATATGCACCAAAATCTTACTTGCTGCAGATAAACAAGTACTTCATAAAATAAAAAAACAATTTCAATATTGTTCATTAAATTAAAGAGATAATAAATATTCACATTTACCATAGTTTAAGAACAAAAAGTGGCTTTACAATAGGACAGACGTGCCTTTTTTGTGTTTCAAGTGGGAATGCAATTCTTAAGCAGGAACAAAATTAAATAGAGTGTGGATATATTCAGAACGTTTCACATCAATTTTATAAATATTTATTTTTTCCTTCATGTATTTGTTCATTTATCGAAATCCGTCATTCCCAGCAACACGAGCAGCATAATTACTCATGTAATTATGTCTTTCAATCTTTTTTTTTAAGATTGCAAGTGAATGGAAGGATGACAAATGGAGTTTAATGCAACCATTTATAGAATATTTAATATAATACTGCATAAAGGTGTAAGTAATTGAAACTCAGGATGCCCAAGGTAATGATTAAAACCAAAGCAATAGGAACTTCTGGAAAGGAAAACCAGGATAGCGTGATCAAAATTAAAAATTCCAAATTAAGGGAACCAAATGATGGGTCGAACACAAAAAGTGGTGATTCAAAGGATGCCAGTGGGTGAAGATCAGAGGAACGAGAGTACTTAAGGATGATACCATTCCAAACATGATTTAAATGTGGCCAATATTTTAAATTCGAGCTTTCAATAGTTGGAAAACTAATGTGGAAGAATAGCAAAGTTGAAGATATACCACACACAAAGAAAAAGATGGGACCACATGCACTCAAGAGAATGGCCTTTTAGCTAATGATAGATATGAAGAGGACCTATGAGCCTTAAAATATGCAATGTTCCACATTTTCTATTCACTGAAGAAATGCAATTAACAGAAGAATAAAAACTAAATTGTGAAAAAGGGTTAATTTGCCCATCTTTACCTTTGTTATAATAATTATACCATGTTCTGAGTTTATTACAAATCCTTTTTTTTGGCAAAAATAAATTGGTGAATTGCCATGCCAATGCAGTCGATATACATCCAGGGTAGTCAGTTTAAATGAAAGTGATGCTTTGACCAGACCACACCTGATCATTTCTGGTCACCTGCATATGATGGAATCATTTTGGCTCAGTTGCAATTTAGGAACAATTGAAAAGCTGAGCACTGGCACAAAATGCTTCGGAAATGAAGACCACGGAACAGGTTGTGAAGACTGCACAGAGATGGTTCGGGAAGGCAGAAAATCGACTTTCTGGAGTCAGTGGACTGAGCCACGCTCAAGGTCTCAGTGCTGAGCCTGAATCAATGTGCCACAATGATTGCATCTTTTTGAGATAATGTATGAACAAGAATATCCAGTGAATCCTAACCAGAAGCATTGAATGAATCAAGAAGGTTGCCAACCATTGTGATATTCAGACCAGGAGATACAGAAATATACAGAAAAACTAGGTACAACCTAGGTATTACCAATCAACAAGACAATTTTGGATAGAAACATAGAAGATAGGAGCAGGAGTAGGTCATTCGACCCTTCGAGCCTGCTCCGCCATTCAACGAGATCATGGCTGATCTTAAAGTTCAGTACCCCGTCCCCGCCTTCTCTCCGTAACCTTTAGTACCCTTATACTGAGGAAATATATCTAATTCCCTCTTAAATATATTTAATGAACCTGCTGGCTTGCATCCTATCACATCCTAAAGGTGAAACATGATGGTGTCATCAACTGCAATACATCTCTTCTGGATGAACTCAACACTATCTATACTCAATCTGAAAAGGAAAACAATGAAGCACCTTTGTAAGCCTCCAGAGTCCTCAATGACTGTTCTCCCAGTTTCTGAAGTGGACAAGAACAAAACCTTCTGGAGGACAAATCCTTGAATAGCATCCAGCCCAGATGGTATAGCTGACTGCGTCCTTAACAACTATGTGACCTAGCTGGCTGGAGTTTATACAGACATGTTCAAAGTCTCACTACAATGTCAGAGGTCCCCATCTCCTTCAAAAAGGATGTCCATTATTCCAAGACCCACTTCAAAAGGCAGTCCACTCTGCATTAGATCACTTGGACCACAAGATCACCTATGGCATGCTGTTTATGGGCTACAATAAGAATAGCTGATGTAGGAAGTGGAAATTCTCCTTGTCCTTTGAGTTGGGGATGAGAAAAATAGTTTATGCTCAGTCTTTTTCACAGTAGGAGAAGTGGAAAGTGAAGGTTTGTTACAGGGGATAGATTTAAATATGACATGAGAAGCAACTTTTTCCACAGAGAGTTTCATGGATATATAACTGAGCTGCCTGAGGAAGTGATAGAGGCAGGTACAATGATAATGTTTAAAATACATTTAGACAGAAATGGTTTAGAGGGATTTGGGTCAAATGCAGGGAAACAGGACTTGCACAGGAAGGCACCTTGGTCAGTAGAGATGAGTTGGGTTGAAGGCCCCATTTCTGTGCTGTATAATTCTATAACTCGATGTAATTTAGAAAACCGTCTGCCTTGCATTAATCACACACCATGACTTGAGACTGGCTGACACCAAACCTTAAACTAGGAAAATAATTCATTTCCCAACACTCCTCACCTTGAGGAATACAATTTCACCTTGAACAAGACAAATTTTGCAATACCATGCTTCATCATTTATAAAATGAGGGCATCAAATCCAACGATGACACAGTTACTGTAGAGCAGAGGGACACTTTCAAATTAATGCTACGGTATTGAGTCTCAGAGTGGATTCTGAAACAGAATTTCATTATGCAGATTTCCACAGTTGCAGAGTTCAGTGCAATGATGAATATTTGATAAAGCAAAATTTAAAATAAAGTGCATGTTTCTTTGAATTAAGTTGGAAGAAATTCTTATTGATAATGATGAAATTTAACTGTAGTATGTGTGAAATCTGACAGTATATTTCTATTAAAGCAGGATAAAAAAGTCATTGTAAACCAATAGGGATTTTTTTTTAGCTCTAGTGGAAATGCCCACCAACAGAATATAGGTTTTATATTCCCTAATAATATGCGACATAACATAGTTGTAATTTGTCATAACATGTTAAAATTATCAAAAAAAAAAATCTGTTTTGTGATGGAATGGCATCTGCTTAAGGACTGCAGACCTGTGGAATTCAATGACCCTGAACCTAATATTCCTCCTGGAGGCCCCATTATGCTATTTCCCACCAAGTGATGAGTTTACATTGCTGTCAGTTTAGTTTACTTTAGCACATACAATCTTTTATAGATGTGAAACCATTTAATTACAAAAATTATGATGCAAGCACTCCAGATTCTGGATAAGACTTCACTAAACTATGATTTAATTTAAGCATCAACTTTATTTTCACCTAAAATCCCATATTTTGATCAGGAGGTATGGGTGTTAATTGTGTGACAGTCTGTGTTTAATAGTCCAGCTTCCAAAGGTACGTCTTTCTATTAGCCAGATATTTACAGCTCATCCTAAAAAAAATGATCGGCTGGAGGAACTCAGTGGGTCATACAGCATCAATGGGGGGGGGGGGTAAATGGGGTCATACAGCATCAATGGGGGGAGAAAATGTTCAATGTTTCGGGTCGGAGAACTTCACAAGACAGCTCATATATTAGATCCCTTTAGCCATATAACCTCTTCAGTTCTGAATTAAAATTTTGTACAAGAGATTTTTTACTTATCCTACAGCACTGTGTGTGGCTGTGACTGGACTGGAATTACAGAAATAATTTATTGAGATACAATTTGTAAATCCATGCCAAACAGAAAAGTGGTCAAATCATCCTTGTTGTGCATCCTGTTGCCTTAACTTGCTTTCTACAAACATTCTGAAGCTTGTCTTTGACCCACAGGTTTCAACCCATTCTGTTTTCATTAAATTTATTCTTTCTTCTCCAGTCTTTCTTTAAATTAACTATTGTACCTTCTTCACAGTAGGTTTACACAATAGGAGTGAGAGTCAGAGATTTCTAAAAATGTGTGTGTGGATACTCATTAGTGGTCAATGAGAATGGCTTTTCCTGAATATGCAAAGCATATTCCATTGTTCCTAGTAAGATAATGCAGTGTGTTTTTTTGCAATGCTGTCTGTGTGAGGAAGTGAATGACTGACTGAACACAGATATTAGGGCAACAAACAGAAGCAGCTGCCAACCAATTCTTACCAGTATTTGCATTTTTCATTAAAGGGGCAATGCCACTTTGAAAACAGGATGGAATCACACATTCAAACTAGGTTAATGTAACTTAGTGAAAAATAAATGATAAAACTAGCTGAGATGAAAATGCCAATCCTCCTCTCTGTCACAAAAAGCATTCAAATGATCCGGCAGAGTCTCCACATAACTGCAGGGCAGGATGATGTCAAAATACATTAAATCAAAAAGATCCAGGTTGTGTCAGTTTACCTCAGAAAATTGTATTGATGCCGTGGATTAAATGCAATGAATGCAGTAAATGTAATTGTGTGGACAAACTTAAAGGAAATTCTATGCATATCTTTAAAAGGAAGAAAAGAATAAGACATGGAGGCCAAATTTGATAATAAACATAGATGAGGAAATCACAAATACAAATACACAAAATTTGAGTAAATTTAGAAAGTAGCCAAAATCATTCCAAACAGAAGTGTAACAACAGGTATTCAGGATGGACAGTTACATCAATTCATACTTTTGAATTGTACTCTAATTAATCGAATAAGGAAACTGAAGTTCATGTGTGAAAGGATACAATTACTTTGGGGATCTTGCAATGTTTGTTTTGTAAAATATTTTGAGTGAATGAGGCATTTGGTTCTGTACTACCCATTACCAGAGGAAATGGAGGGACTTGTTCAAGGGACCCTATGGAAATCTCCGTTTACTCCTCTGGTGTTGATCTGAGCCAGCCCCTGTACTGATTGCCATGTGGTGTTCTGGTAGATGCTTCAAGGGGTCTAATGATGCAGCTCTTTGCCCGAGCCTCTTGACAGCTCAGTGATCCTTTTTCAAACATTTAGGACAAATTAGCAGCAGGGAAAAGGGTGTGTAGCTTTTGTTACTTATTTATTCAAAATTGTTCCAGTGATTTTACTTGATTTTGGGCAGCACGGTTGGCATAGCGGTTAGTGCAATGCCTTTACAGCGCCAGCAATCTGGATTTGGGTTTGAATCCCACGCTGTCTGTAAGGAGTTTGTATATTCTCCCTGTGACTGCATGGGTTTTCCCTGGTGGCTCTGATTTCCCCCCACCATTCCCCCTACTGGGGGTGTAGGCACAGACTCGTGGGCTGAAATAGCCCATACAACAATACCATGCTGTATTTCTAACATTTTTTTCAATTAAAAATTTATTGCATGGATTTACTTTAAATGGAAACTTTTTTTGTAACATGAGCTGTTACTGACTATAAATGAGAGATTCAAGGTCAGTATCACCACCTCTTTTGATAGCTAGGGATGTAGGGGACAGTTCTCCCAGTAGTTCAACAGGGAACAACCAGCAAGGTGTTCATTGACCTGAGCGGCTCCTTCTCACTAAAGGTGTTGGGTTTATGGAACAAGCTGCCAAAGGAATGGTAGAAGCATGGACAATTCAAAAGATAATTGGACATATACATGGCAAAGAAAGATTTAGAGGGATATGAGTTGAACACAGCTGAATTAGACGAGCTTGATCAGTGTGGAATGGTTTCTGTGTTGTCTGGCTTCTCAGCTCCATTCATTTTAATTGGGTCACTGCTAGGAAACCTTTTCATTTCTTTACTTATAAATGTCTTTATTACTTTATATCACTTAAATGCATCCTGAAGTAATTTTTTTATCTTAAAATTATGTAAATCTTGTTGAACTATTTTTAAATCTTAGAATCAGACACCACGGAACAAGCCCTTCAGCCCAACGTATTCATGCTAGTCAGAGGTAGTTGTGCTTGTCCCATTTGCCATATCTTTCTGAAACCTTCCTTTCGATATCTCGGTCCAAATGCCTTTTAATTATTATAATTGCACCCACTTCTACAATTTATTCTGGCATCTCATATCAGATACAAACTACCCTCTGTGTGAAAAAGTTGCCCCTCAGTTTCCACTTAAATCACTTAAATCTCTCCCCATCGCCTTCTCATTATAGAATCATGTATCCTGGGGAAAGCACGTGAGCGTGAGCATTCACTTTATGCATGCCCCTCATGATTTTATTTACCTGCATATGGTCACCCCACAGCCTTTCAGGAAATGAAGACCTAGCCTATCCAACCTCTCCCCATAATCAAGCCCTCCAATCCTGCCCACATCCTGAAGAATCTTTTCTGCAGCCTTTACAGCTTTTCATTATCCTTCCTATAGTGGGTGACCAGAAATGGATACATTATTCCAAGCCTGCACACAGAACTCCATGTAAAAACTTAATAATTTAAATGCATTTCGAAGCCTTTTGACGTTAGTGAACCATGGGATTCAAGATTATCTAGTGTCAGGGTCTGAGAATATGCCATTGAGGCTGTTCTGGGCAGTTTCACCTTACAGGAAGGCCCCAGCCGTTGCGCTAACTCAGTGGTTTTCAAATTGCCCTCCTAAACTCACATGCCAATCGTAATGCCGTAAGTGCTCTGTGATTTGAAAGGGATTGCTTAAGGTGTATGTGAGTGGGAAGGGAAGGTTGAGAATCACTGCTCTAGACCCAATTGTTACTGAAATATTTTGTTTGAGAAAAATTATCATTCACCCATTTCCTTTGGATTATGAAACCATGCACTTAAAGAGTCAATTAGGTAAGAATGAAACAGTGGTTTTCAAACTTTTACTTTCCACTCATATACCACTTTAAGCAATCCCTACTAAACATAGAGGACTTATGACATAAGGATTGCTTAAGGTTCTATGTGAGTTTAGGGGGGAAATTTGAAAATCACTGGTTGAATCAGTGGAACCTCAAAATCCAAATGTGGCCATGAGAGTAGAACTGAGGCAAACGACTTGAGTGGCTGAATTAAGATGGGCCCAATCAAAAAGGTACGATTGTTGAATATTTTTTATTTGAATTCTTTTTGATTCTGACCAGCAAACGTACTTTATCTGAAGGGTAATTTATTCAATGAAGATGCTGTTTACATCCGGTACCGCACGGATGGCAGTCTCTTCAATCTGAGGCGCCTGCAAGCTCACACCAAGACACAAGAGCAACTCTTTGCAGTCGATGCCGCTTTAGATGCCCATTCAGAGCCAGCTCTTCAGTGCTTGACGTCCTGTTTTGCGGAAACTGTCAAAATGTTTGGCCTGGAAGTCAGCCTGAAGAAAACTGAGGTCCTCCATCAGCCAGCTCCCCACTATGACTACCAGCCCCCCCACATCTCCAATGGGCACACAAAACTCAAAATGGTCAACCAGTTTACCTATCTTGGCTGCACCATTTCATCGGATGCAAGGATCGACAACGAGATAGACAACAGACTCGCCAAGGCAAATAGCGCCTTTGGAAGACTACACAAAAGAGTCTGGAAAAACAACCAACTGAAAAACCTCACAAAGATTAGCATGTACAGAGCCGTTGTCATACCCACACTCCTGTTCGGCTCCGAATCATGGGACCTCTACCGGCATCACCTACGGCTCCTAGAACGCTTCCACCAGTGTTGTCTCCGCTCCATCCTCAACATTCATTGGAGTGACCTCATCACCAACATCGAAGTACTCGAGATGGGAGAGGCCGACAGCATCGAATCCACGCTGCTGAAGATCCAACTGCGCTGGGTAGGTCACGTCTCCAGAATGGAGGACCATTGCCTTCCCAAGATCGTGTTATATGGCGAGCTCTCCACTGGCCACCGAGACAGAGGTGCACCAAAGAAGAGGTACAAGGACTGCCTAAAGAAATCTCTTGGTGCCTGCCACATTGACCACTGCCAGTGGGCTGATATCGCTTCAAACCGTGCATCTTGGCGCCTCACAGTTCAGCGGGCAGCAACCTCCTTTGAAGAAGACCGCAGAGCCCACTTCACTGACAAAAGACAAAGGAGGAAAAACCCAACACCCAACCCCAACCCACCAATTTTCCCTTGCAACCGCTGCAACCGTGTCTGCCTGTCCCGCATCGGACTTGTCAGCCACAAACGAGCCTGCAGCTGACGTGGACATTACCCCTCCATCAGTCTTCGTGTGCGAAGCCAAGCCAAAGAAGAAGAAGAATTTATTCAATGAGCTATGAGAATGAATTTCCTTGCCTGAAAAGTAATGCTGCTTGTTCTTGTTCCTACCTATGGGAGTGGTAAACTGAATCTAATGGCATCAAACCTTCCATTGCACTCCTCATTTCTACTGCAGATAATGATAAGTGATGCATTATAACTACAAGTGTTCTGCCCTGCTTAAATGAGAGAATTATTTTCATTGTATAATATCCGTAACTTCTGATTTGTTGGTAAAATTCCTGTCTGTTAACCATTTCTCTTAATTTTAGTCAATGTGAAAGAAGGAAGAATTGGGGTTCATGTCAAGAAATTAGGATTGCCAGGCTGAGAAATAGCTTCTTCCTGCAGTCTGTGAGATTGATGAATAGTATCCTGTAACTAAGTAAATAATTCTAAAAATTACATCTTTGTGCATAATACATGATTACTATCTACTGTTTATTGTGTTTAAATGTTCACCATCGTCTGAAGAAATGCTTTTTCATCAGATTGTCTGTGTACAATTAATAACAATATATGAAAAAAGAGAAAAAAAAACCCCAAAAAAGAAGAAAAATACAAATCTGAATTAAAAAAACTTTAAAAAAAACCTACAGATATAGCTAAACCACGCCGATCACTCCGATCTCATCTTACAGCCCAATTATCATACATAATCATAGAAAGAAAACAGAGCCAGATCAACTCACCACAAATGAAAATATTGAATAAATGGTCGCCAGGTTAACTCAAACTTAGATGGGGATTCATAGACAGCGGGATAGTTCACACCCTAAACTGATCTAAAATTTTTTTTTATGATATATTTTTATTCTGTAATATTATTGTTTAATATCTCTGTATTAATTCATTACTTACTATGTATTTTTTATATCTCTTTGAACTGTATGTGTTTATAAATTATAATAATAATAAAAAGATTGAAAAAGAAAGATTGTCTGTGTACAGTCTGATGATAATAAATTTAATATGAACTTGAAGTATGGACACATACAGAAATATACTTTTATTTCATGAGGTTTGTAGCTTAAAGGAATGGAGCTTCTCTCAAGTTATATAAAGCCTTGATCAAACATTGTCTGGAGTTCAGTGTGCAGAATACATTGAACTTGTAATAAGTGCAGCACAGAATCACGAAAATTATAATAATATTAAATTATGTACAAGTTTGGCTGAAGGGTCTATTTCTTTGCTGTTATGACAATGATCTTATAAAAAGATAACATGACATATTCCCTTAGGCATAAAAACACTCAGAAGGCCAGATAGCATCTGGGGCAACAAAGAGATCTAACATTTCAGGTCGATAACCTATTATCAGAGTTTCTGACAAAGGTTAAAACACGAAAGTCTGCAGACACTGTGAATGAAGTAAAAACACAATGCTGAAGAAAGTCAGCAGATCAAACCAGTGTACTAGATGTAGCAAAGATAACCAACGTCTGAGCCCTTCATCTGACAAAGGGTTGTTGACATTCATTCTATCATTTTTATCACAGATGCTGCCTCATCAGCTATGAGTTTCAAAGATTTTACAATTTTATTTCAATATTTCAATGTCTTTGGTTTATTTCATTTTCACAGGATTTGATAGGCTAAATAAAAATGGAGAAATGAATTCCTCTGATGGGAAACATAAAATGAGGGCTTTAAAATTCATGCAAGCTTATTCAGGAATGAAGTCAGAAAACATTTTATCATAGAAAGATGAGTGCAAATACTGTAGAGACACAATTGACTGAAACCAAGGGAATGAAAGCAGAGGTATTAATAGATGTGGAATCAAAATAGCTAAATGGAGTTATGAAACCGATCAGTTATAACTTGTTCAAATGATGGGACGAGCTTGAGGGACTGAGTGGTGGACCTATGCTCTTGTGTAAGGGAAGGTTTATTTGTTCATCTCTGGCCTAACTCAATACTTCTGTGAAAAATACCGGTAACTGTGTCAATGCTCAGATCTGAGGCAAATAAAAAAAAAGTAACGGTGCATTTGGAAGAAAAATAATAATGTACATGTAGAAACATAGCACAAATTCCCCATTAAAATGTGAGCAGATTGATCTGAAAAGTGTAACATAGGCAGTCCCTCTGACAACAGGACAATTTGAACTTTGGTTGTAAAACTAATGGAAGCAGTTCCTTAATGTTAGAGTTTCAAGTGGAGACGGACACTGGGAACTACACTGTTGGTATGAAAAAGTTGGAAGCTAAAAACATAGGAAGGAAGATGTGGGGGAGAAACCAAAAAGCAATTAGAAACAGAACAGCAGCATGGTCAGTGTAGCAGTTAGCGCCACGCTGTTACAGTACCAGCAGCCCAGGTTCAAATTTGGTGCTATCTGTAAGGAGCTTGTACGTTCTCCCCATATCAGTTGTTGGAATCTAGGGGTTAAAACATTATGAAAGAAATGATTAATTAATAAGTTTATATTTACTGCATGGTTCAGGGGAAAAGAGGAATGTGATTAAGTGGCAATCACAGCATGGAGCAAAGTTGGCCGAGCAAAATGGTCTGCTCCCAAATACAGGGAGAGGAAATGCATAAAACGATTTAGGAGGAATGCTCAAACTGAAGGAGGTGGTGAGTAGCACAGGAGACACAGGCCAGACCAGAACAAAGAATGGCCTGCAAGAAACAAAGGGAATGGAAAACCAGTCTAGGAAGGAAGATTAAGGCATGAGGAGGTGTTAAAGAGAACAGCAGAAATATCTGGGGATGAATTAATTTCTGATCCAATCAACAGGATAGTCTGACTTGGAGGATTAAGATGGGAGTGCTACACCCCAGATATCTGCAAAACAGGAGATGACTTGTGATAACCCTTATGCAAAAAGATCTAGCAAAGGAAGACAACTTTTGTTCTGTATGATAATGAAATCTAGCAAAGGAAGCCAACTTTTGTTCTGTATGATAAGGTTGATCTATATAAACTGAGCCAACTGGACAATAGAGGTCAATCTTGGGGAATAGCTCACTGTGCAGGTGACCTATGAACTAATGACTGACCCAGAGCTCTGTTAAGTTTTATTCTTGTGCTGTGTAATAAACTGACTGTTGAACCGAATACCTTCTCCTATCACTTCATTCAAAGAACACGCTGGACTCAGACCACACATAGACTAAATTAAGAGTAAGGTAAAGCCAGAGTCCAACAATTTGGTGACCCCGACGTGATGAAGATGGAGAAGTGACGGAAGAAAAAAATACGAAACACCGGTCGATTGTGGTGTGGTGATAACAACAAGTGACCATTCTACAAAGGGAGGTAAGCAGACGCCTGTTTAAACGAAGTTCTGCTATTGGCAACGATAAAATTGTGTGTTGTCACTACTCTGCAAAAGCCCTAGTTAAAGCCAAAGAATAAAAGAAACGGGGGTTAGAGTCCCCCGTAAGGAGCGGGGGTTAGAGTCCCCTTCACAAAAAAGGGGGTTGGAGTCCCCCTAGTAGAACGGGGTTGGAGTCCCCTGTAGAAAAAAGGGGGTTGGAGTCCCCTCTTAGCGATCTCGAGAGATAGGTTTAGACACTTGGCCAATTAGAATAAGGTGTATTGTGATAGTTATTTGTTTCTATAGTGTGTAATAAGTATTTGATTAAGGATCATGTACCATAGTAGTGTATAATAAGTATCTGTATAAAGTGTATTGTGTTATAGTTATTTGATTCTATAGTGTATAAGTATCTGTTTAAGAATCGTATAGTGTATCATAATAGTTTATAATAAGTATTTGTTTAAGGATTGTGTACAGTGTGCCGCTGGTGTTTATAATAACGTGGGAAGGGTCGAAGTAGATTGCAGGGTGTCAAAATCCTACCAGGGGAGAGACCCAGTGAAGTACGAAGTCTAAAGGGTTAAAGATCTGAATGGAGATGGAAGGAGTAAATAGGGATGTAGGGCAAGAGCTCGGGGGAGACAGAGGAGTTCCCCCATCTGTAAACCGACAGTGGGAAAAAACAAGGAATCAATTACTGGGAGGATTACCGAAGGGAGAGGAGGTACAGGCTATGGCACGGTACGAACAGATATGGAAAGAGCTGCAGAGTCAGGGGAAGGTACCACGAGGGTTTGAAAAAATCCAGCTGGTACTGTACTTAGGAGAAGCAGAGAGGGAAGCAGCCAAAGAGGTACAGGAACATGAGGCAAAGGGACAAGGATCTATATGGAATAGAAGAAGGCTTAAACAGCAGAAAGAAGTGAAGGAACAGAGAAGGGCAGATTTACACAATATGACATTGGCTTACATGGCTGTGGAAGGCAACCTTCAACATGATATTAAAAAGGGATCCCATATCACTAAGGAGAATACGGGGGAGGTTAAGCCGTCAGCCCCGCTATATCCAAAGTTACCGGAGACATTGCCACCACCTTATCCTATTCCCCAAATGCCAGCGATGCAGATAAGTGAGGGAATAGTGAATGTCACTGAGTTAACAGGTCCAGAACTACATGAGGCGAAGGAGAGACTTAAGATTTGAGTTGCGCAGGAGAGAGTGGAGGAAACAAAAGAGTGGGTGCACGAAATACAGAACGATATATGTGCAGTAAGGGAAAATTGTAGGTGCTTGGGAAAAACAGATGAGAGAGAGCTGGGACAAGAAGAGGAGAATAGGAAGGGAAATGACCCAGCGAGTGTCAGATGGGAGCGGGAGAGAGAGCAGAACGAGGAAACTGATATAGCTAGTGTGAGTGTTGAGAGTGAAGAGGAGGAACAGCCAGTCACGATCAGGGGAAGCATGATCACACACATAAGACAGGGTCAGGAGAACCCTCGCTCCCCTTTGGGATATGCATTGCGGGACAGGGAGGAAGTATGGCTTCCAGAAAGGTATAGACAGATGCCGCTAATTTATGAGGGTCCGCAAATTGGGGAAAGGTATCAACCCTTCTCATTCACCGACATGAATTGTATTTTGGACAAAATGCCACCTCCGACTGAGGGAGGTGAAGCGTGGATGGGAAAGTTCTGCCAATATACGATGGGACATAAGATAGCCATAGGGGATTGGAGAGCATTATTGGGGAAACAGCTTGGGCTGTGGGAGATACAGCAGGTAGAAATGATCGCAGGAATCACTAGGTGCCTCGATGCCGAGCCATTTCCCAACCATGCTACGGCAGTAGGAGGGGCAATGCGGGATAAGTTTCCCGTTCCCCCCGGTGTCATGCAGTCCCTGACCTTTTCCATAAAGGAGGATGAGGAGATCTCGACTTTTTTGAGTCAGTGTAAGGAGAGTTGGACGGATAAAGCAGGAGTACACCCAGCCACAGATCCCTTGCAGACTACACTCTTTAGGGCTGCAGTAAAGAGCGGACTGCCAGCTGTAGTTAGGGAGGCGTTAGAGAATAACCCTGATATTCCTGGCTGCTCGAATGAGCAATGGGAAAAACATTTGACCCATCACATGAAACGTTACAGGGTTAAGCAAAAGGAGGACAAACAAACTACGGAGTCGGCACAAGTGCAACTCCTTAAGCTTCAATTGGAAGAGGCTAGGAAAAATGCAAACGAGGCAAAAAAGATTTCCTCAAAGGGTGCAGACCAGATGATTCAACAGCCACCGCAGCCACCACAAGGGAATAATATGAGTTGGCACCCGGCCCCATATTGGGCACTGGGTCCCACCTATATGGGCAGAACGGGAGGTCCAATGGGGGGATTCTGAGTAAGAGGGAGAGGTCGGGGTGCTCCACGAATGCAACCAGCCGTATGTTTTGTATGCGGTCAGCCAGGACACTGGAAGAGAGACTGCCCCCTAGCTTGGGATCCTCGGGACACTGGGGGAAGGGGATATGGACCACCACAAAATGAGATCGTCAGTGCCACCCCAGTACATCAGGCACCCTATGCGGCTCTAGCTCCGAAGAGACAATTCCCTTTGCTGACAGAGGAGGAGCAATATTGCCCACAGTGACGGAGCCCGAGCACCCACGAGCAGGCTAGGTTGGCAGACCCTTTCCTGCAGATTAAAGTAATGGACATGGAAGTATCCTTTTTAGTGGATACGGGAGCCAGATTTTCAACACTCACTGGCGCTGAGTTTCAAGATAAAACATCATCCTCTAGCGTCCAGCTGATAGGTTCTCGGGTACACCAGAAAATCTGCCGTTTTCTACACCACTAGTCACTTCTGTGGCGGGACAGACTTTTACACATCAATACATTTTGTCAGCCAGGTGCCCTACCAATCTTTTGGGCAGAGACCTGCTGGTCAGGTGCGGAGCATCGATCCTTTGTGGACCCAGCGGAATAGAGGTCATCTTTCCAAATGGATATTCTATGAACTGTTCAGTAACTACACTTCATTCCGGTTCTCAGATGTTGTTGGCGGCAGCTGGAGGATCCGCGTCTGAGGGACAATGGGCTGACATTTACTGGGAGGCTGTTGGAACCAGAGGACCCACAAAAGGGAGGGCTGCTAAAGCTTTATAATCAATGGAAGCCGTGGATCCAGACGTTACACCCATATACCCCTCCCTCGGACCCCCCCCATATGACCCTCTTTTACGATAGGGATGGGGATGAAATGTATCAGCATGCCTTTTATGAGAGGAGTCACGTGATGGAGTAGTGGCCGGACAGTGAACTCCAGCCCTCTCCAGAAAAGTCGGGAAAAACAAAGGAAAACACAAAGGCACAGAAATAAAAGTTACAGAAAAGTGAGTATAAAGGTGGAAAGAAGATGGCGACAAAAAAAGAAAAATCAAAAGCAACGGTAAGAAGAGAGGAAGAGAAGACAACGGAGGAAAAAGGTGAAGGCCTTACCTGTTCGAAGAGGCCCGCTGCGGAGAGAGAAACCCGCTCCCTCAGGTCGGTAAATAATGGACTACAAAAATGGCTCGCTGAGCCGAGTAAAAGTGCGCAACCCCGCATGCGCGACTCCTCGCACATGCGCGATGCGCATGAAAAAAAACACACCGACGGGAGGGGGGACCACCTGGGGAGTCGATCTCCACAGCCGGCAACGACAGCTGCAGAACACCTGCAGCAAGAAGAGACCACAGAAGACAATAGAAACAAGAAAGAAGAGAAGGAAAGGGCAACAAAGAAACAACAGATGCCCAACCCAGAGGAAGAAGAAGATGAAGAGGAAGAGTACAGTGAAATAGAAGAAGAAAAGAAAGGCAAGATAAAGGAGGTACTTTCTCTTATTAAAGGATACATGGAGTCATTTAAAGAATGGCAAACACAGGAATTTAATGATTTAAGAAAAAGAATGAACAACATAGAAGAGAAAATGAATAAAATAGATATGACCTTAACAGAAATGGGAAAGAAAATGGACAAGATGGAAGAGCGGGCAGTAGCAGCAGAAATGGAGGTAGAAGACTTAAAAAAGAAATTGGAGGAATCTAATAAAAAAACTAAAGAGACACAAGAACTACTAGCTCAAAAAATAGATACAATGGAAAATTATAACAGAAGAAATAACATAAAGATAGTGGGCCTTAAGGAAGATGAAGAAGGCAAGAATATGAGGGAGTTTATAAAAGAGTGGATCCCTAAGACCCTAGGATGTCCAGAACTACAGCAAGAAATGGAAATAGAAAGGGCACATAGAGTATTGGCCTCTAAACCACAACCACAACAAAAACCAAGATCTATTGTAGTAAAATTCCTAAGATATACTACAAGAGAAAAGGTACTGGAGAAGACAATGGAAAAAGAAAGAGAGGGCAACAAACCACTGGAGTATAAAGGGCAAAAAATCTTCATTTATCCAGATATAAGTTTTGAACTCCCAAAGAAGAGAAAAGAGTTCAATACAGCAAAGGCGATTTTATGGAAGAAAGGGTATAAATTTATACTAAAGCATCCAGCGGTATTGAAAATATTTATTCCAGGACAACAAAACAGACTATTCTCGGATCCAGAAGAAGCATGAAAATTTGCAGAACAATTACAAAAATAGACTGAGGGATGAAGACGGGTAATGAGAGTAAAAATGATCACGATTGATATGTATGCGGGTAAAGAGGTATAAGAGTGAATAGAGACAATGTGCATATGTGAATGTATCTGTACTTAGAGAAAAATATAGATAGTATAGACAAGAATTAATAAGGGAAGGTAATGGAATAGAGAGAATAAGGAGGGAATTAAAAGAGTGACCTTTGTGACATATGAAAAGTGAAATCTTTTCTGGGGGGGCTGGGTGGGGGGAAATAGCGGTCACTGCAAAATCAGTTGACGCTTGCGAGTGGATTCACAAATCCAAATGGAGAGGGGAGATGTGGTTGTCCGACAAGGGATAAAGGACAACTCAGGAGGGGAAGGGGAGATTGGGGATAAAGAAGATAGAAATAGGAGAATAAGGAAAATGTTGGATGTTGTAGGAATGTTGTCTTATAAAGAGTTGAAAATAAGAAAACAGAAATGGAAAAGTAGGAAAGGTAATGATGGAAAAACGGAAAGAGAAGATAAACAAAATATAAAATGGCTACGCTGAACTATATGACTTTAAATATTAATGGAATACATAACCAAATTAAAAGGAAGAAACTACTAAATTTAAATGAATAAATGTATTCCATTAGAAAAAATAACATATAGGTTAAGAAATAATATTGAAATATTCAAACAAGTATGGGAGCCTTACATTAAATACAATAGCGAAAACCTACCGGGGACAAACATTACCTAAGTTGATGGAAGGAGAAGGAAAGAAAAGAATGGACTCAGTAGAATTTCTGGTGTATTTTTGTTGAATGACAACATTGTCTGACTGGCTTAATGCAACCTAGATTGTATACCTAAAATGAATGAGGGGGGGGGTGGGGGGTGGCTTGGGAGGAGGGAGGGGGGGAGAAAAAGTCACTGTATATGTGTGAAAAAGAAATAGTGTATATCATGGCTAATGTGATTTATGGTGTGAAAAATAAAAAAATTTTAAAAAAAAGCATGTCTTTTATGAAGAGGTAGAGGGCAGGCAATGGGAGATTAATTCGGACTACATAGTGGTAGGAAAGGAGGGAGTGGCCGCTACGGTGGCACTGACATCTGAACAGCTGGAATGGTATGAGATGGCAGGTGAGGCCATTCCTCATGTCACCCTTGCAATTGGCACTACTCACCAGGCAAAAGATTTGGGACCGATGTGTCGGAACTTGATGTCCCTTAGTGACTGGTCTGACACCCAATTACCGACAGTGCAGTTCTCCTCATCTGGTCAGGCATACAGAATTTTGTCCCCGACATATGATCGAGACCTCCTTGAGCATAGACAGATTGAACGCTTTCATGGTAGAGAGAAGATGGATCACCCCAACTCGGCCCCTATGCTAGATTCTCTCCCTGAGAGAACCTGTGGTCAGTGGGATCAGCAGACGTGGGTTTTTGCCAGCAGGTTGATCCCATAACATTTGAACTTTCAGATTATACTCCCATTTGGCAGACACAGTATCCCCATAAACCTGAAGCTGAGGAAGGTTTGGCAGATACCGTTGATGGCCTTATGTATTCAGGGGTGTTGGAACATTCGTGTTCTAGTTGGAATACACCCATCTTACCTGTTCCGAAACAGGACACGGGCAAATATTGGATGGCCCATGACTTAAGGCGCATCAATGTTATTGTGCGAACACCCACAGTTCCAGTACCAAACCCATATACTGCCATGACTGCTTTAACCCCTAACCACAAGTGGTTCTCTTGCATAGATTTAGCGAATGCTTTCTTTTGCTTGCCACTGGCAGAACCATTAAGAGATGTGTTTTCGTTCACGTATAGAGGTAGAAAGTTGCGGTATACTAGGCTTCCGCAGGGCTTTATCTTATCTCCAGGGATTTTCAATCAGGTGTTGAAAGAACAGCTGGGGGGGCTAGTACTGCCAGGTGGGGTAGTTCTGATCCAGTATGTAGATGACATCCTATTAGCAGCACCTGATCATACTTCCTGTTTGGAGGCCACCTGTCTCCTGCTAGTGCAGCTGTTCAAGGCAGGCTTTAAAGTCTCTCGCTCAAAGCTGCAATGCTGCAGACAGGTGGTCACCTTTTTAGGTAGAATGGTCTCAGCGAAAGGCACAGGGATTTCCCCTGCACATCGAGCAGCGATACTACATCATCCAAAACCAAAGACAGTTAAGGAAATGCTTTCGTTTTTGGGTTTGTCAGGTTATAGTAGGCAGTTTATCCCATCGTATGGTGAGTTGACACATCCACTGCGAACTTTGGTGAATGAGCAGGGGATCAGGAATCTGGGAGCTACTCTTGATTGGACTGCAGAGGCTGAGATGAGTTTTATTCTATTGAAGCAAGCTCTTACAACAGCTTTAGATTTGGCGATTCCAAATTATAAACTATCTTTCTTTTTGGATGTTTCTGAAAAAGCACACACAATTGATGGTGTTCTTTTTCAGAAAAAAGGGGGTGGAAGATGTGTGCTCATATATGTGAGTATCATAGACCCGACGGAAGACAGACACCCACCATGTACGAGACATGCAGCGGGAGTAGCAAAGATTCTACAAAAGGTGGCACACATAGTAATGGGACATGGCCTGACGGTATTAACAACACATAGTATTGTAGCATTTGTGAGCTCGACAGCATTTACAATGACTTTGCTAAGGCAGACGAGACTAGAAAAGATCCTGAATGCTCCAAATGTTACGTTTACCCATGAAGGCATTAACATGGCAGACAATATGGGAGAGGGAGAACCACACTGTTGTGAGAAGAGGGTAGTAAAGGATATTAAAATAAGACCTGACTTACAGGCTACACCCTTAAGAGAACCAGATGAAACCTTGTTTACAGATGGGTGTTGTTACAGACACCCCACAGATGGATTGAAAGCTGCCTATGAGGTGGTACGAAAAACTACAGGAGAATTTGAAGAAATCATTATAGGGACAGTGAGAGGAAAGGAGTCAGCACAACTCGCAGAACTACAGGGAATGATAGCAGCATTAGAATGGGCAGAAGGGAAGGAGGTCAATATATATACAGACTCGGCATATGTGGTAGGGACAATACAGGTTGAGCTTAGTCAATGGATTAGAAGTGGGTTTTTAACAGCAGCAATGACCCTAATTAAACATGAGAAGGACGTTAGGAAACTGGCTGAGGCACTCCTGAAACCAAGGGCATTAGCAGTTCTTAAATGTAAAGGACATGATAGAACAGATACGATGGTGGCTCGGGGAAATCAGGAAGTGGACATGGCCGCTAAAAGGGCAGCAGGATACGGCCCTCAGTTTATTATGATACAGGCAGACAGAACAGCACATGACTTATTACCACCGTATAGGGTAGAAGTGATAATACAGGAACAAGCAAAGGCATCACCTCAGGAAAGGATGGTATGGGAGGAAAGGGGGGCAACCGAGGATCAAGGACTATGGAGATCGATAGACGGGAGGCCAGTTTTACCATCTGGACTCAAAAAACCCCTCCTCGAGGAGGCACATGGGCTAACACACTGTGGAAAGAAGCAGATGATAAGGTACTTGATACATTGGTGGCTCCCCTTCCTGCCTGCGATGGTGGAGAACCATATTAGAGAGTGTGAGGTATGTATAACTTTCAATGTCAAGGCGACTGTAAAGCCACATGAAGGTCAGTTCCCGCTACCTAAGTTACCAGGGCAGGAAATCGTACTTGATTATACGGACATGATTGAGAGGGTAAGTGGCTATCGATACCTCTTAGTAGCAGTAGATGTGTTCACAGGGTGGCCGGAGGCAATCCCTGCCAAAAGAGAAGATGCAAGGACGGTATGTAAATTCCTGATCAACCAGTATATTCCGAGACACGGATTTCCTAGAAAAATTAGGTCCGATAATGGAAGTCATTTTAAGAATAACGATCTACAGGAGGTAGAAGCGATGTTGGGACTGAAACATGCCTTTGGAACAGTGTACCATCCACAATCCCAAGGGAAAGTGGAGAGGATGAACCAAACAATAAAAGGTAAGATCAGGAAAGTACAGGCACGGACCAAACTAAATTGGGTGGATGCGTTGCCCCTGGCATTAATGTCAATAAGGAGTTCGATAAGTTCTGTGACAGGATTTACTCCATATGAACTACAAATGGGGCACCAGTTTCCGGGACCGGGAGCCGGAATTCAGACTACGAAGAATGAGGTAAGTTCAATGGGATGCAAGCTTTATTATGATAAACTAATGGCTCTGGTGTCAAATTTTTCACAACAGGTCACAAGTCCCAACAGAGAAGGGGAAACACCGATACCTTCAGTCGCGGAGTGGGTTCTGCTAAAGGTCATCAAAAGAAAGTGGTCGGAGCCCAGGTGGACAGGACCCTACAGAGTGGTGGAGAGGACGTCCCACGCGGTTCGACTACAGGGAAAAGGCGAGACATGGTATCATTGGAGTCAGTGAACAGCAACGGACCCACCGACACGGACACTGGAACAGATTCGAACGTAGATGACTGGGACTCTGTGAAGAAACCACGGACTAAGAACACTTTACACGTCCATTTTTAAAGACACTATTGGACTACGGTGACTGTATGCCAGTGGTTGATGGTATAATCCATTTATTGGGGTCAAAACAATGAAGGGAGCTGGGATGAATACTATGTGGGGACTATGGGTACTGGTGTTCCGAGCCTTTGAAGGGGCTGGGGAAGAAAACCACTGTACGAAGTGTTTGCGGTCAGCCTGGGAGGCCCATAACGAACCGAAACAGTACTTTGCGATTTGGACTGACGTTCCTGAACACTGTGTTGGGGCCCCCACTGGACTGAAGTGTGTTCATAATGGCCAAGTTTGTGAGGTTAAGTTTAACAAGGGGTCAGAGATGCCAGTCCTTGCAAAAACTCCTGAGGTCTTGGTCCCATAAGTTAACTGGTGGTTGGTCTCAGTTTCCTGAGACCAAAAGGGGGACTGTTGGAATCTAGGGGTTAAAACATTATGAAAGAAATGATTAATTAATAAGTTAATATGTACTGCATGAGTCAGGGAAAAAGAGGAATGTGATTAAGTGGCAATCACAGCATGGAGCAAAGTTGGCTGAGCAAAATGGTCTGCTCCCAAATACAGGGAGAGGAAATGCATAAAACGATTTAGGAGGAATGCTCAAACTGAAGGAGGTGGTGAGTAGCACAGGAGACACAGGCCAGACCAGAACAAAGAATGTCCTGAAAGAAACAAAGGGAATGGAAACCAGTCTAGGAGGAAGATTAAGGCATGAGGAGGTGTTAAAGAGAACAGCAGAAATTGGCCAGACAGGGACAGAATGGTGATTAGAAATATCTGGGGATGAATTAATTTCTGATCCAATCAACAGGATAGTCTGGCTTGGAGGATTAAGATGGGAGTGCTACACTCCAGATATCTGCAAAACAGGAGATGACTTGTGATAACCCTTATGCAAAAAGATCTAGCAAAGGAAGACAACTTTTGTTCTGTATGATAATGAAATCTAGCAAAGGAAGCCAACTTTTGTTCTGTATGATAAGGTTGATCTATATAAACTGAGCCAACTAGACAATAGGGGTCAGTCTTGGGGAATAGCTCACTGTGCAGGTGACCTATGAACTAACGACTGACCCAGAGCTCTGTTAAGTTTTATTCTTGTGCTGTGTAATAAACTGACTGTTGAACCGAATACCTTCTCCTATCACTTCATTCAAAGAACACGCTGGACTCAGACCACACATAGACTAAATTAAGAGTAAGGTAAAGCCAGAGTCCGACACTGTGTGGGTTTCCTCCCAGCCTCTAAAGTATACATGGTTTGTAGGTTAATTGGTGTATTTGGATGGCTTGGGCTCATGGGCCTGTAGAGTCCATTGCAATGCTGTATGATTACATTTATATATAAAGATAGGACAAGCCAGCATCAGGTTATGTAACAATTGGAGTCCTCGAGGTGAGAGAAGCAAATGATGGGAAATGATTCTACATGATGGCAGACTGTTAGCCTGAGGCATATTGTTGATATGCTCTCTTACTCTGAATCTTTGGCTTGGCTTTGCGGACGAAGATTTATGGAGGGGGTAAAAAGTCCACGTCAGCTGCAGGCTCGTTTGTGGCTGACAAGTCCGATGCGGGACTCTGAATAATCAAACATCAACTGTCGGAATCATTAAGATACCTGTGGGCAAAACACAAGAAGTCTAAACACAAGAACAAATTTATTCTGATTCACACTTTATAGCATGAGGTTCATTAAACTCAGTGTCAGTAATAACAAACTTTTGTAAGATATTGGTGGCATAAGGATAATATTCTGCACCTTTCATATTTGTCCCATTGTCCTTAATGACTGTGAACTTCTAATACTTTGTGAAATTGCTGCAACAATATTTATCATGTAAGCACATTAACCAGTATGAAAGCCTCACAAATGGATAGTTATTATTTGATTAATCAAATTTAAAGATCAAATGTTAATCAGTTTTAATTTTGATTCAAAAACTTGTACCAACACATTTTTATGAAATGTCTGTAACAGCATTGATTTACCACAGTTTACAAACAAATAAAGAATATGCTCACTTGCTTCTTTCAGTGCACAATGAAGTCAACTTTCTTTTATTATTCACTAGACACTACTCCCCAAACACCTTCGGGCCAAACTCCTCTGATCTTCTCATTGGCTCACTGTCACACAGATGATCCTGACACTCTCTCTCTCTCTCTCTCTCTCTCTCTCTCTCTCTCTCTCTCTCTCTCCTCCTCCTGCGTTTGAGATCCATAATCCGTATGCTGACGCTTAACACACCCGCCCATGCGCATTATTACCTCTGCGTGTCGCTTTGCTTATGTCATCAGTGGCGACTGGTTGCGCTACTCAAGTGAAAGATCTCAAGCTTGGGCCAAAGAGATTGGCTTTAAGCAGTGGCGGTGGCCTCCAGCACAAGGACTGTGGAGAGAGCATTGCAACCTGTGTAGGGAGGTAGGCCACCTCTACAGGGCCTGCGCAAAACACAAGGCCATTTAGGCACAGGCAACAAGAGGGCAGAAGGCCAACACCACCACCCCCAGCGAGGTCAACACCCCCTCAACCTTGAATATGACCGAATCTCACAGTTTCACAGACTGTGACAGAGACTGAGATCAGGGGAAGAGAGGAAACTCCGAAGCACATCCAATCCTCAAACCCCAGCCACAACTCTGGAGGCCCCTCCTGAGGAGGCAGAGGTGATGAAGGAGTGTGCAGTGAAAGGAAAATGATAGATGGTAGGGAAAAGAAAGAAAAGGCAAGAAGCCCCAAGAAGGAAACCAGCAATGAACACTGCAAGCGAGGTAGGGGGGGAAGGGTTAAGGCACAAGCAAAAACCAGCAGCCTCTCGGCATTTGAGGAGGAAGCCTGAAAAAGCACCAGACGCAGACAGATGATGCTCAAGGACAGAAAGGAAAACAAAGCATTATAACTAAGTCTGATGGTCAGAGATAAAGCATCCAGCAATCCCAGCCCAGGAGGCCTGGAGAAAGACAGAGGCCAGTGGCCCCCAGCCCTGGGAGACCCAAAGTAGTCCAGACACTGTGGCTCTCCAGCTCTGGGAGAAAAATACTAACTGAGCAAAAGAGGGAGGAACAGGAGCACAGCCGTATCTCCCCCCAGTGACACCAACAGCATTGCCTGAACTGTGGACTCTACAAAAAATGTAGATTAAATTTGCAAATTTAAGTGCTGCGAGGTTGACGTAGCGGTTAACACGATGCTGTTGCAGCGCCAATGCCAGCAATTGGGACTGGGGTTCAAATCCCGCGCTGTCTGAAAAGAGTTTGTACATTCTCCCCAGGGGCTCTGGTTTCCTCACACCATTCAAAATGAACGGGAGGTGGGGGGGTAGGGGGAGGGGGTGCGGTGGGAGGGGAGGGGGGGCGGTGGGGGGGGTGTAAGTTAATTGGGTGCAAATTGGATGGCACAGACTTGTGAACTGAAATGGCCCTATTACTGTGCTGTATGTGTAAATTTAAATGTAAAAACTCTAAACATGGACAGTATAAACACACCTTGCAATGTGTTAACGCTTTACATTACCTTGGGAAAGTCAAAGCTGATGGAGTGCAGGTTGCCACACCTGTGAAATTATTGTGAATGAAGTTTATTTTTGGAAAAAAAAATTGTAAAATGAGCTGATTGCAAGCCCAGGCAGAACATCAAAATTGCAAATAATCTATTTCACCCTCTGACTGAACAGGAGAACATAAGAAAATAGGAGTCATTTGAAGTAATCTGACCCAACTTTCAACAAGATCATGGCTCATCCACCTATCTGTCCTTTCCCCATTACCCATAATTCCCCTGCTTTGCAAAAATATATCCATTTGTATGTACTTTACAAGGCTATTGCTTGCTTTAGCAGAAAATTACATAGATTCAAAACTCTACAAGACTATAAGATTTCGAGCAAACTTGTGAGCAGAATTAGAGCATTCATCTCAAGTCTGCTCTGCTATTCAAATCATGGCTGATGTATTTTTCCTTTTAACTCCTCAGGCTTGGAAAGAAAAATACTCTCTGGGAGAAGCAGTCTTTATCTCTCTGTCTCCATCTTGGGAGACAAGCTTATCCACAGACTTATTTTATAAACCTGCTCTGCCTCAACCACACTTCCTCACACCCTGTGCTCTGCTAGGGTTCTATTTCCTCCTCGCAATTTCTCCATTTCCTCCACATCTGTTCCCAAGATCAGGTCTTCCACAAACGTGGCTTCCCTCCACCACCATCAACTCAGCCCTTACCCGCATCTTCTCCATTTTGCGCTGTGACAGATTATGTTATATTTTATATTGTATATAGATATGTTTTAAAGGAGATAATCAGTTTGTCATGGACCACAGTAACCCACCATAGAGCGGAGGCTCCTAGATTACCTGTGGGCCTTCTTTAAATAGTGAAATCAGAATATGACCACATGCAAGAGTTGGGCATAGCCCACAGATCTGACAGATGCCGGGCTTCACGATAGCATAAGGTTCCAAAAAATCTTATGTATATAGTAAAGAGTTGTAGGCCCAGCGCTGATCCCCATGGCACTCCTCTCACCACTGATTGCCAACCCATTCATCCCAACTCCCTGCCTCCTATTGGTTATCCAGTGCTCTATCCATACTAATGCACTACCCCAAACTCCATAAATCCTTATCTAATGCTGATGTATTTCATTGAATGCTCTGAAAATCTAATTATGATCCCCTCAATCAAGTATCCTTACTAAATCCTCAAAAAAAAAACAGTGAATTTGTCAAACATGACTTCCCCTTCCTGAATCCATATTGTGCCTGCCTGATAGAAACCTATTTATCCAGATGTCTCATTATTTCTTTCAAGATACTTAAAAACTAGATAATGACCTTGGATTTGCAGTAACCTGTTAGTTCTCAGCAAAGCTTCTTCCCATGAGTAATGTCTCTCTACAGGAATAATCTGAAATCTAAAGCTGTCGTTGGAACTATCGAAATGCTCCATAAGGGAAAGTTCAGCAGAATCGACATTGATTGCTGATTTTAGCATGAACTAATCAGCAGGCTGTAAAGAATGATCTTAGTAAGTTAGGAATCAATGAAATTTTAGCGGCATAATCTGATACTGAGACACTAATTTTACAGGCATGGCATCTCATTTTCACAATAAGAAAATGATTTTTCCTTCAAAATCTGCATTTCACTCTTTCCTCCTTTTAAATTGATATTCCCTGTGCCTTCATTTTCTATTTTGCCTCCAGTGACAATATTTCAATCTGTCTGAATTATCAGTCTGCCTACTTCTCTTACAGAATGTATCAAAGTCAAAGTAAAACCGATGAACTCCATGGTCTAGCGTCGACCCTCTTCCAACTTTGCCAAAAGCCACATTAGTGTCATCAGATCACGATTAATCATCGGATCCTGCCTTCAATATAACCCTCACATAGAATATGCAAGGTGGGCAGATTATTATAGAGTAAAAATATAATTAAGCAGAACAAGAGGAAAGATTTCCTCTTGACAATATGCAGGTACATGTTGAAATTAGAATTATATTTTGATTAAATTATTGTAAAAGAATTTAAGTGCTTTATCAATGGGAATTAAAGCATTCCCTCTAAACACAGAAAAAAAATGAAAAAAAAAATCGATTACTGTATGTGTTTTATCTTTTATTCAAATATCATTTACACAAGGCAGAAAATTACGTTTGAGTTTTTAATCTTTATTGAACCATGATTATTTTTTTTACTAATTTTTAACTGAAAGAAGATTATGGTCTCCTGAACTTTGGTCTTTAGCGTCCACATTGCAAATCTAATTTGTATCCATATATCTAATTCAACACACTGGTCCTCTTCTCAGTAACTGTCTTGTACTGAAATCAAGAGCTGACATGATTGTTCCTGGTAGGGTGGGGGTAGAGAGAAGGGAATAGTAGATAATTCCAATTGACCCGCACCGTTCATCACACACTCTCCCACTCTAAAGTATTTTTTTTCATGAGCTTGGTTTGATCTACTGTTATCTCTTTCCCAACGTCTCTTTATTGATACCTTACTATGCTATACCCATGTTCTATTTTCCAATCTGTTAATCATTGTAATTCCAGTCCACTTTGATGGTAGAAGTTGGCATGATCATAGAAGATCTGAATTACCATGATGTATTTTGTTGGGCAATGCTTTCAGAAACTGTTTTGTTTATAAGCATAAGAAACTCAACACAGAAAACAGGACATCCAGACCAGCAGATTCATGCCAATATTCCTCATACTAATCTGCTCTCAC
The DNA here is from genome assembly GCF_036971445.1 of Narcine bancroftii. Lineage (NCBI taxonomy): Eukaryota > Metazoa > Chordata > Chondrichthyes > Torpediniformes > Narcinidae > Narcine > Narcine bancroftii. The sequence goes on from NC_091473.1 coordinate 98,879,776, forward strand.
AATTCTTCATCTCACAGTATCACATGAAACCTTCTTTTTGCATGTTTATCCAACAATTCTTTAAATGCCTTCTAAATAATTTGTCCACAAGATAGTGAATTTCATTATAGTATAAGCATTTCTGCTCAGTACTCTTTTTTTTCCCGGTTGGCTCTGGGAGTTAGGAAAAAAAAGGGAGGTGGGGACAATATGATGCTGAACAACCTTGCTGTGGAATGATTCTATTAGGTGGAAGCAATGATTCATCTGAGCGAGCATTATCACTCAGATCAACAAAGTGATTGTCACAGCCACAAGCCTAATGTCCAGACTGACCTGCACCAGTAAAGGAAGTTGTCATGTTTTTTTTCCCCTCAATGGCACAGATGTCATCCCAAGAATTGTGTAGGCATTTGAATAACTTTTCTACATTCCTTGGGCAGTTCTATCAGCAACCTGGTCACTGCTAGGTTTTTAAACTGTTTTGTTTCATTATAAATCATGAAGAATGATGCATCAACCTCTCATGCCAGAGGCAGTCTTGGTGGCCACAGGATTCATCAGTCAATGTAGCTCCCATGCTGAATTTGCCCAGCAATTTCCTGCATTTCACACATTGCTGGCTACCACTGGCCACCTACATTCAGTAAATTAAAATATTTCTTCACCATGTATATTCCAAATTGGAGCCTGCAGCACTGCAAGAATATCTCTGGATGACTATTGCCCCAGGGGAGGTCGGCAAGCCAACCAAAGTAAATGTTTCTACCTCTCTGCTCTACAATTCATGGCTGATAAGATGAAGTGCACTCTGGAAAGGGTTATCTGTAATTTGGCAACTCATCAGCATTAACATATTTTGGCTGGTAGAGGGTCTAGAGCCATGGAGAACCAAGATTTAGATTAAGCTCATCTTTACTTGCAAAGATCTGCATAAAACTGATTGAAATTTGGGGCTGAATTGCAAATTTCCACTCAATGGTCTCCTGTGTTATTTTCTGATGTCACACTTGGAGTGCAGGCAGTCCCCAGGTTAAAAACGAGTTCTGAAACCTAGGTCTGTTTTTAACATGAATTTGCATATAGTGTCAGTTAGTCAAATACTTATCCTAGTGTATAGCATATATATAGTATATATTTTGGAGATGTGGGGGGGCTGGTAGTCATGGTGGGGAGCTGGCTGATGGAGGACCTCAGTTTTCTTCAGGCTGACTTCCAGGCCAAACATTTTGGCAGTTTCCGCAAAGCAGGACGTCAAGCGCTGAAGAGCTGGCTCTGAATGGGCACACAAAACTCAAAACGGTCAACCAGTTTACCTATCTCGGCTGCACCATTTCATCAGATGCAAGGATCGACAATGAGATAGACAACAGACTCGCCAAGGCAAATAGCACCTTTGGAAGACTACACAAAAGAGTCTGGAAAAACAACCAACTGAAAAACCTCACAAAGATAAGCGTATACAGAGCCGTTGTCATACCCACACTCCTGTTCGGCTCCGAATCATGGGTCCTCTACCGGCACCACCTACGGCTCCTAGAACGCTTCCACCAGCGTTGTCTCCGCTCCATCCTCAACATCCATTGGAGCGCTCACACCCCTAACGTCGAGGTACTCGAGATGGCAGAGGTCGACAGCATCGAGTCCACGCTGCTGAAGATCCAGCTGCGCTGGATGGGTCACGTCTCCAGAATGGAGGACCATCGCCTTCCCAAGATCGTATTATATGGCGAGCTCTCCACTGGCCACCGTGACAGAGGTGCACCAAAGAAAAGGTACAAGGACTGCCTAAAGAAATCTCTTGGTGCCTGCCACATTGACCACCGCCAGTGGGCTGATAACGCCTCAAACCGTGCATCTTGGCGCCTCACAGTTTGGCGGGCAGCAGCCTCCTTTGAAGAAGACCGCAGAGCCCACCTCACTGACAAAAGGCAAAGGAGGAAAAACCCAACACCCAACCCCAACCAACCAATTTTCCCTTGCAACCGCTGCAATCGTGTCTGCCTGTCCCGCATCGGACTGGTCAGCCACAAACGAGCCTGCAGCTGACGTGGACTTTTTACCCCCTCCATAAATCTTCGTCCGCGAAGCCAAGCCAAAGAAAAGAGTATATATTTTATCTTTCTATGCATGTAAAACACTTAAAAAACGTCCAAATACACTACAACATCTTAAACATAATAATACAGTACATAATTGGATGATGTAGGAGAATTTGATGGAGAGATGGTTACTATTGGAGAGGATGGACCTGGTCCTGGAGAGTCCAGGTTTAATTTTTGCCTCATGAAACATGGAGGTGGAATCAGCTGCAAAGAAGCATCTGTTCATTTCCAGCTGCCTTTTACCCAAGAAGGGTCACCAAACCGTAGGTTCACGAGTCACTTGTAAACCAGGCAACACGGTTAATACGTTCCAAGTAAGTTCAGTGCAATGGAAAACGACACTGTTCAAAGTATTACTACAGTGCACTTTAATGTAATATACTCCAATCCAATAAAAAGGATCTATAAAATTGATCTTTATTGACAATAAGTGAATATCATTTATTTAAGAAAATATTTGTCTAATTTAGTTTACCCCTAACCCTAACCCTAACACATTGTTCAGTGATTTGGAAACTTGCTGGTGTGCCTGTAACCCTAACCCAGAGGTTTCCCTCCATACAAACTGGTGTTGTTCAGTGGCTTGGAAACTCGCTGGTCCGCCTCTAACCCTAACCCAGAGCAGGGGTGAAAAGAAACGATTCCCAACAGTGTAAGGCAGTCGATCACAGCAGGGACAGCAATAACTTTCAACTCAGCCACTTAATTCCCTCTATTCCACGGCTCAGTGCGTATATTTCATATATTTTTAAACTAGAGTGTTGCAAAGTATTTTTATGAGGTGATTTAAATAGCAACAAGATTAAAACTTTAACGCAGCAAATTTAAAGCTGTGGGTCAAAAAGATTATCATACAGCATACTCTCTTGCGATGCTGTCTCAATTATGCTCGAACCAGAAGTTGACTGCATTCTATTTCTGGCCAGCTTGTCAGTTCGTAAGTACGAGTTGCTCGTAAATCGGACGTTTTTAACCCGGGAACTGCCTGATTGCCACATTATAGGTAGAATATGTTTGTGTTGCAGAAAGTGCAGAGGAGATTGCCTGGATTGGAGGACTTGAGTTGTGGGGAAAAAGTGGATAGGCTGGATATGTTTTTCCTGGAGTAAAAAAAGATGGGGGGAGGGATCTGACAACATGATATGGGATTATGAGAGGCATAGATTGGATCATCAAAATCTTTTTCCTAAGGTATGGTGATTAAAAACAAGAGGATTAAGAAAAGAATTTTAAAGGGAACATGAGGAGTATGTTTTTTTTAATATCTAGAACATGCTGCATGATAACATTGTTAAATCAGATGCACTTAAATATAACACTTAATTTGACCTAGTGCTGACAAATGCAATTATTGCAGAAGGACAAAAAGGTCAGGATGGACAGTGGGCAGAAGGGCTTGTATGATTCTATGACCTGTGACCTGCTTGCTCAGACTTCTGGTATGTTCTCTCTTGAAAATTCTTGAGTGATATTCATCACCAAAATAGGGTTTGCTAGAGTCTCATTAACAAAATGGCAATAAGTTTTTTCTGCCATCTCTAGGAAACTCTAAAATGCTTTGAGTCACTGTATTTCTCAATTTAAGTGCCAGATGAGAGCTCAATTGTGCACCTACAAGTATGGGAGTAAATTTATATCATGGCACTGGTATTACAAAACCAGGGGATGTGACAACTGCTTCATCAGCTCATTGAACTGTGTTAAACAGGACACTTAATATCACAGATAAAATTGCCCACAATATAGTAACTCATTAGGAAGGGTGGTGTCAGAACTCAAAAACATCACAGTTGTGGAACAGGGCTACTCTTCAGAGAATGCAGTTATGGTTCATTTTAAGGTCTAGAGAGAATATTCAGCCACAAACCCTCAAGTGTTTCATGCTACTGACCGTATGGTTTTAAAATGTAAAATATTTCATTCCAGCCTAAGAATTCCTCTTCTTAAGAGAAATAATTCAAAATGAAATGTAATGAAAGAAATGTCAATTCCACTTCACTGCTTATAGTTTGCTTCTGCCGCTAGAGGTAAAAGACCAATGTTTTCACATATGACATGGCTCAGATTCTCTGGTGTGTCAACATATTGAGCTTCTGGCTCTAGGGGAAGTTTCCCTGCAGACAGCATGACATGCATTGTTTGAAAAAGCAGGAAGATAGATGCAGGGAAGCTATATATAAAAAGAACAAATGGAATTAATAATAAGACACTCGCCTGTAAACTGAAACTCCCACTTATTCCTTTCCACCCCCTTGTGCTTTGCGAATTTAACTGTCATTAAAAGTCCATTAAAACAACAAGGATTCATTGCCAAACATATGGTGAATTGGAATTATAGCAAGTTGGTTGAAAAAAAACATCAAATGCACTTTTATCTTTCCCTAGAATTAATTCGTAAATACTCAACAAGTATTTCAGATATATTCAATGTCATTTAGAAACAGTAAGAGGCTGGAGAAGTGGCAATAATTTAAATCAGGGGTCTCCAAATTTTTTAGATCATCAACACCTTCATGGAACCCTTGATTCCTCATGGAACCACAAGGCATGGAATCCTTGGGTTGGTGGTGGTGCTGGATGGGGGAGATGGGAGGGGGTGCAGCGTGGCGGTGCTGAATGGGGGGGCCGGGGGGGCATGGGACACATACTTCCTTTTCCACTCCATCAGTCCTTTGCTCTCTACTTATTAAGAGATCGAAGCCAAATACAACATGGTGGCCACCAAGGCCTTAGAGGTTGGCCACCCACCACTACCAAAGGTACTAGTTTCCATAGAATCTCCCCTGATTTCCACCACAAGTTCAATTGACCTGACCCCCGCCATTTATTGACCCCCTTTTGACTCCCTGGCATTTATCAAACCCTTGGATTGTCCCACCAACCCCCAGGGAGATCCCTGATTTAAATCAAAACTTTCCACTTTTTTCCTGCACCCCAAGGCATACCAAGGAAAAGGAAGGTCCCCATTAAAACACGATGGTTCAGGTCCAAAAAGAAATCAGATCACAAGAAAAGTGAGATTGTGCTAAATTGGGGTCACGAGAAACAGGATTTTCGAAAAAAAAATTAGGAATACATGTACAATATCTGAATTTGCAATCATCTTTTTTTATTTCTTACAATCATCATTTTATTTCTTAAAAAAGCAATCAAGTGTTTGTTGCCTGAACGCAGTATGTCACTGGCGGTGAACGAAATCCAAAATGCTTCTGAGCTGAAGTATTTTTATGTGATCCACATCCTGCATCTCCAACCAACATAGGCTAGCCTCGAGGTACTCAATGGCTTCAGAAACTTTCGAGGGTGGGGATGGAGGCTCCTCGTTGTCACCCTCCTGTGGTTCGGGAAACAGTGCTATAATAAATTTATGGATGATTTTGAGTCCATCAGATGCTCATATGCTGGGTATTCATCATCGGCAGAGAACCACTGGTGAAAAGCCTCTTTGCCTATTTGAAACAGCCTCTGTGCCTCACCCACCTCTTCATCTGTGTAGCCATAGAATTCTTGCTCATCATCTTCATCTTCGTTGGTGGATTTTTGTGAAGAAAAGGCTGAACCCAGAACCTTCTCCCAGCATTTTTCCACACAAGGAGCTGACTGCTACCCAGCCCTTCCCATTGAAGTGGCAAACCTTTAACATTCATGTTTTTCAGGTAGTATTCCAGTGCTGTTGATTCATCTACAATTCTATGAATTAATTCATGCCTGTAATTCTGTTTGAACATGGAGATGATCCATTGATCTAGGGGCTGGATCTTAGATGCAGTGTTCTTTGGAAGATAAGAAACTTGGATCTTTCCATCGTGGCTCAAAAGGTTGGCAACTGGCGGGTAGGCGGGACTAAGTTGTCAAGCAAAAGAAAAGCTTTGGGCTCTAGCTTTTGCTTACACAAATGAGCACAGACAGCAGGGACAAAAGTTATGTAAAACCAATCCTCAAAGATGACACTGGTCATCCAAGGATTGCTGCTATGTGTGTACTCGAACAGTAACAACTAATGTTGACATGGTGGAAACAGCGGATCGAGTGAAATTGGCCAATCATGAACAGTTTTAACTGTGTGTTCCATTCTTGTTAACCCAAAACAACCTTTGCATTGATGGGCATCAGCTTTGCTCGACACCATGCAGTAGAGGCCTGTTTCATCACAGTTCTACTCTTGTTCTTCTAAGTAGCCAACTTTTTCTAAGAGAGTTTTTAGTTCAGCCAGGTATTTGCAGGCAGTGGCATTGTCGACTGAGCAAATTTCTCCAGACACTAACACTTGAGAAATCCTGTGACAGAGTTTAAACTGGTCTAGCCATCCCTTGCTTGCTTTGAACTGTGAGATTTCTCTGTTGATCAAATGGTGAAACTTCTCAGCTTCAGCCTTGAGAATAGGCCGGGAAATTGGAAGGGCTTCTGAGCATGCTTGAATTAACCACTTGTACAAGGAGTCATTGAGGCTGACATCGTCAGCTGTCTTCATGCGTTCGGCCTTTAGTCCAGCCTCTTCCTCAACTTTCCAAAGCGACGCACGTAATTTATCTGAGATATTTCCAGCCACGAAGTGTTGATTCAGGTATGCCGAAGTTGCACGCAACTTGGATCAGACATTTATTCTTGATAGCGTCAAATGAGTGAAGCTTATATTTCACTGAAAAAGATTTTTGTCTTCTAAAAGTGGGTTCTATTTTAATCTGAAAGCACTTTCAATTCCACTGGCTGATCACAGAATTCACGTTAAATCAGGTCGTGTTAAATCAGGGTTCCACTATACCAACATTTAAACATCTTTGAGTGAAGCATGCCATTCCTGACCACTGCAACATTCTGTCGATGTCACGCTATTCCTCTTTTTGGCTTAACAACTTAACATTTTTACTTTGAGTGACCAGTTCTAGATTCCAACAAATTCAAAGTAATTTAAGTGAAAAATGAAAAATACTGTAGCTGAAATGTCAAACCTGCTGGGCACAATCAGTCAAGAAAAGAATGAAAACAAAATAAAAAGTCACTCCTTTACTTCAAGGAAGCAGGGAGTAATGGTGGGTCGCCTGCATTCTTATTATTTACATTTCTGGAGAAACAGATTATCACTGCAATAGAAATAGAAAAAAATGTAATAGCTAACAATTAAAACAAAATTTACACATACAGCATCGTAACAGGCCTTTTTGACCCACAAGCTCGTGCCACCTCGTTACACCCAATTAACCTACAACCCCTGTAAGGTTTGAAGGGTGGGAGGAAACCGGAGCACCCAGAGGAAGCCCATGTAGACTTAGGGAGAAGGTACAAACTCCTTAAAGACAGTGCCAGATTCAAACCCAAGTCGCTAGTACTGTAACCGCTATGCTAACCGTGCCTCTTTAACAAGTTGGAACTTTTGAGGTTTACTTGATTGTAAGGAGCCAGAAGGATTTTTGGAGAAGTTAACTATGAGTCATTGTTTTTACCTCTCCTGCTAGAAAAAGAAGATTGGAGATTATTCCATTAGGAAATGAAAGGAGGATCCCCCCACCCCCCCCCCCCCCCCATGATATAGTCTAGATTAATAGGCTATAAATTCTTGACAAATATATCAAATAATAATTGGAAAATAATAGAATAAAGAATGGGAAATGCCGTAAATACTCAAGAGATCAGGCAGCACCTTGAGAAAGAATAGCAATTCAAGGTGAAAAGTAATGAACATGAAATTGTAATTCTGCTTTTGCCCACAATTTCTGCCTGACCAGATAGTTCAAGTATTTTCTTTCCCAATCTCAGGTTTCCAGAACTCAACTTTATAACTTATTTGAGTAGTCCCAATCCATCTTCTACTGTCAAGTGCCTAAAATATCAGATAGTTTCTAATCTGGAATTGCTTACATTAAATTGGGAGCCTCATCGAGGTCACAGGCTGCTTGGAATGGGAAATGGAGAAGTCTCGTGCTGATGCAAGAGAATGTTATTTTTTAAGTTGACATTGAAGTATTCATTTAGAACAGATGAGAGAGAATTTTCTTCTGCAGCAAACAATCCCTAAACCATACTAACCCAAAAGTATATAATGCCAACACTCATTGCCCAATATGGGATGCAAGGAGAACAAATTTTGCAAACTAAAAGCCAGAGACAAGTGCACTTAAATCAATAAAGAAATTAGCACATGGGGGTTTTCCTGTATTTTCAGTTAAACCAGTTTTGCATGAAAAGTAATGCATTATCCAAAACCATGCATAGAATTGTTCATTACTTCTGTCTTTCGGTACAAGATGCCTGACCACCAGGTGACGACAACAACAGGTTTAAACACATCAAGGCTTCAGGGATGGCTTGCTTAAATGGAACATATGAAAAAGAAATAAGGTGATCTACTGAAAATCCTATAAATCCTGGGTGAGTATATATATAGATAAGCATTTGACTAGAGCACCACAGAATGAAGCTGATCTTTACTAGACCCTGAATCACAAAAATCGCTTTTTCTCTGAGCTGCACAGACAAGCAGTTTGAACAGTTAATGGGATTACATTAATGCATTTAAACAAATGGCTCACTTGAAAAGAACACACACTTACATCACCCATGATGTAACAATGGCAGCAAACAGGCACAAGCTAGATTGTATTCTTCATCCATTCACAACAATGTCACACCACGGAGCTCCTGCAAGAACCATTTCCCAGCTTTTTAAAGAATGTTGCAGTCAGCCCATCCATCACACATTGTCCACTAACGATAGACTCACGTACAAGAGCTAGCAAAAACAATGAAAAGCAGGAAGCATGAAAATGAGTGAAGCAACGCTGTCAAAAGTCTGATCTGAAGGACTGTGAGACTGTGATTGGAATTCTGAATCAAGGTTCCCACAATACGTCATTTTATGAAAGCTCTCCACAGTATGTCATCCGGGAAAGCTTTCGGCATCAGATCCAACTGCCTTTACTCTCTAGCCTCAGTTTATTGGTGCACTGATTAATACACAGAACTGGTCATAAAATAATCTGTGTTCAAGTAAAGGAATTGCTTAGGTTATAGCATATCATTTGGGGTGCTATCTGTCAGTTAAAATTTAATCATTGCCCATTCTTGGAGGGGTCACAGCAGCCAGCTGTGGTAAGATCAATGGATCTGGCAGTGAAGGCATTTCAATCAGCACATACCGTCATTTAGCACCAGAGTTAAACCATTAGCTCAGGAATGAAAGGAGTGAGCAGGATCAATCGCCCCGTGACATTTCACCTCACATGCTTGCTTATGAAATAAGTTTTATTCAGCCGTCTTTCAATGCACCATTGGCTAGATAAGCTGTGAACTACTGTTTGATATGGAAAAAAGAACTGCAAAATAATGGCTTGCTCTGTTCATACCTTGTGTTGTACTTGCGCCTGGATCTCAGAGGAATTCTGGCTGGAAAAGATTGGTACTACCACAAAATTCCCCAATCACACCCTTCATCTGCCTGCTTGCATTTCTATTTGAAATAGGTGATCCAACATTTTCTCCCAGGCAGAAGCTCACTTAGGTTGAGTACATTAATGACATCGCTATCTAGGAAAGAAGCACTTTGGAGGTATCGATCAGAGAGAGGGGGGTACCATTCAAACTCTGTACATTGTGTCATCTGTTCATCAGGTTGGCGGGGCTGCTGGACTGTTACTGGCTACTATGGGAAGATAGTTTATCACAATGAGCATAAATATTTCTCTTGGCCTAATAAAGGCATTCTGATTCTTTGTTGGTTCAGCTATGCCTCTGCTCATTAGTTTCTGTCATCACTTTACCATGTCAATTCTAGGTCAGATCCCCTTCCTTCAACATTTGTTACCATTATAGTAGTTTCAAGGCTTTCAAGTAGCAAGGAGTACATCTTATTGTTCTTTCAAGAATTGCTGGTTGGGCTAACATTTATTGCTCACACTTAAGGGCCTCTTGCTAAGTAATTCCAATGATCAATTTAGAGTCAACTACACTGCTGTTGATCCTACAAGTATGACTGGGTAAGGATTTCTTTTCTGAGAAAATAAAATGAACCACTGTTTTATGTGGAGGAAAACCTGGTCTCCTTGCCTGTCTGGAATATTGTGGATGCTCACGTCCTCCCTGTCTGAAACTTATTCAGAAGACACGCCACCTGTTAATCAAGGTTGGACTCCGGCCATCCATTAATTCACACCTGGCTGTTGGATAATTTAAATCACCTTGGGTCATTATTGGCTGAACGCCCAGATCAGTATTGTATATAACATCAAGGCATAGCACTTTCTTTCTCTCTGCCTCATGGTCTAAGTCGCGGACATTGCTCCATGCCAGGTCACTGCTGTGGACATCACTGGAAGTTTTGTGGGTAAGATGTGCACTTCACTGAAGCTGAGTCATAGTACTACGACAGATCAGCACTTGCAGAGCTGCACCCCCATTGGTACAGGGAATGGGGTGTGTGCATGAAAGTCCCTGTCTGTAGAGTGTGTATTCAAGTGTGTGAGCATGTTGAGCATAGGCGGCCACAGGTATCAGAGTCCCACTTAGGTCTGATGTGAATGTCTATGTCGTTGTTTAAGTAATATAATAATCAAGTACCATTTGATGTTCTCCCCGGTTTGTCTCCTGTGTGCTAATTAAAGTTGTGTGTGATGGTAACTCTTGGTCCAGACTTGTCTATCTGTGAACCCACTGAACCTGAACTCTTCCCAATACGACAACCATACATTCATACCACAAAATCATTATTGATGAAGCTTGGAGTCTAAATGATACAAGTTATTCCAGGATTTTCAGTGGTCAATGCAAGTGGCTCATCTTAAGCTGATGTAGTTTAGACCTTGCACTCTGCAGGAATTTAAACTTAAGTAGATCGCAAGACTAAAAAAAGGTGAAAATGGGTTTCACAGCAGCAATTTAGATCACAGCCAGAGAAAATGTGTATCCAATTTCTCAAAAAAGTCTACTTGTTTATTGACATTAAACCGGGAACATTAGTAGGAACACTACCAGAATTCCTTCACTCAGTGCGTCAATTATAAGACACCTGTATTTTTACCATATAAAAACCATGATCAGATTTTGATTTGTATTCTCACAGCATCACTATATTTGACTGAGTCCCATAAAGTTCCTTTCATGGATCAAAAGATATTTAAACACTTCAATTTTCAGAAAACAATTTATAAAATTCCTTGTAAATTGAATGAACCAAATTAGGTAATTACATGGTGGTTTGAACAGATTGGATGCTCTGGAAATAATTTCATTGCAAAGTATCATTTGTAGGAAGAATTGATTTCATCCATTCATAATATAAACCTGGCTATTTCCCAAGCATCTAGGGATGCCTAAACAATTTAAAAAAAATTAAAGCTTTTCACCCAGAGTCACCATAATTTCACAATAGCAAAAATGTGAAAGGACAAGTTGTAATGAATGGAAGTAGCCAGGCAATATAATCTCCATCTGTGCAGAAGCCTATGGGAAGATAGTTTATCACAATGAGCCTTTACAAAAGAGGATTTGCCTGGGCTTCCATGCTTTCCATAACCTTCTACCAATGTAGAAGAGTGCAAGAGGGCAGAAGCATTCCAAAATCATTGCCCTGGTAAATCCTTTGGAACACTCAATAACCCTACCAATAACTGATTCACCTAGCAATGATTCACTCTGGCCAAATTAACAGCCTTCCAGCCTGCCGTATTTTCATTGATTGTTTTTCCATTTACAGCACAATTTGATGACAGGGTTGATGTCTAAAATGTCAATAATTGTCCAATGCCAATTAACATTATGCACCTATTAACACTGATTTCTAATTGCTGCCTTCCTTGTTGACCTTGGTGGGCAAGCCAGCTGTGAACTCCCATGGGGAATGGTTTTTGGCTTACCTACTCTTTGGCATTTGTGCAAGTGACGTAGCCAATCCAGTATCAGCTGTACAATGGTAACCTCGAAATCCACCAACAAGAATGCAGACTACTAAATACAAGTATAAGTAAATGGATGCTTCATCTAGAAAGAGTATTGGGGTCCTGGGAAAGGAGGAGGTACATGTGTAGGTTATTCATCCTTCCAGTGCAAGAAGGCAAGTGAGTATTGGTAGGTATGGAAATGGAAACCAGGACATGTTGGAGGGAATGGCCCTTTACAAGGCTGCAAGATGAGGGGCTTGGAAGATGTGTGTCATGGTAAAACCCCATTGATGATCCATCGAATGTGAAAACTGGTGGGGTAGAAGACGAGAATCAGATTTATTGTCAGAGTACATACATAATATCACATACAACCCTGAGATTCTTTATCCTGCAGGTGAGGCAGAATTACCACTTTTTAGCTGCGCCAAAAAAAACAAAAAGTTGGCTCAAAAGACATATTTAAATAAAGAAATGTAAGTAAACTGTGCAATACAGAGAGAAAAAAAATCAATAAAGTGCAAAAGTAAGAGTCCTTCAATTAATCCCTGATTGAGTTTGTTGTTGAGGAGTCAGCTGTTTCTGAACTTGGTGGTTCAAATCTGTGCCACCTAGACCTTTTTCGTGATGGGAGCAGCGAGAACAGAGAATGTGCTGGGTGGTGTGTGTATGTGGTGATACACCACTGTATACTGTTACTTAGTTACTGGCACTATGTATATGTTTTGTTCATATGTATGGCTGGCCCGCCTTCTCTTGGTGGCTCCACCCCCTGGAATCCCCTAATAAAGCCAGTTAAGCCAAATCCCTCCCTCAGTATGAGCCCTGGGATCAGCCCAGAACAGGAGCATGGTCCAAGTCTTCATGTTGCCCAGCAACTCCAGCCTTTTTGGTATTATTGATAGTGTATCAATTTTAATACCATAAATTCTTTTGCAATGGAGAAGCTGCTAAAGCCAGACAAACTAGACTAATTCAACCTCTGGCTTATCTGCTTCAAGGACTTCTTGCTTGCCAGCACTCAAATCATGAGCTTTCTGTGAGCAAGGGTCAGCCATTGGGCCTACACGTTCATCAGAGGCTGCACAAAGTTGGACGAGGCCATGAGTAAACTCCAAAGCAGGTACAGCCCCAAAACTAATGTGGTCTATGCCAGGCACCTTCTCGCTACATGCAAGAATGCCCCAGTGAGTCCCTCGAGGCCCTGCGCAAACTCAAGCATGCATGTGGCTGTAAAGGCATAACTGCAGAAAACCTCCCCTGCTCCATCAACGATATGCGGACCATGACTAGAAACTGCTGGGTTTGCGCTGAATGCAAACCATGTTTCTACAGGCCTAAAAGTTCACATGTGATAAAGGCTACTTGACCCTTCAAGCGCCTGAGCGGGGATTTCAAGGGGCCCCTTCTCTCATCCAATCAGAACCTGTACTTCCTCAACTTTGTTGATGAGTACTCCCTGTGATAGTATGGGATCCTATCACCATTGTATATACTATATAGTGATAATAATTGGCTGAGAGCTGTAGCCACACCTACTGGCCAGGTCATAAAGAGCTGCACCTAATCAGATCCAGGTCAGTCTGGACTGGTCGATCTCAATGTACTACGCTCCAATCTTTTTTTAATAAAAGCCTTGGTTTGAGTCAACAAGTCTTTGAGTCATTCAACGCGCTACACTCCTGTTTCCCCTTTGCCAACCCCTGCCCTGATATGACCACGGGCACTGTTAATAAGACACCTCATGGCATCTTCACCCTATTCGGGTACCTGAGCTACATTCACAGCGATCGGGGGTCCTCTTTTATGAATAACCAGATGCGACAGTACCTTTTGGCGCAGGGCATAGCCACCAGCAGAACCACAAGCTATAACCCCCAGGTCGAGCTAGAGAATGCTATGGTATGGAAGGCAGTCCTTCTAGCATTCAAGTCCAGGGGTATACCCATCTCCCAGTGGCAGGAAGCCCTCCCTGATGCCTTCCGTGCAATCAGATCCCTCCTATGTACTGCCATCAATGCCTCATGAAAGACTGTTTTTCTTCCCCAGGATATCACCCTCGGGGACAATGCTACCATACTGGCTGATGTCCCCAGCCCAATCTTACTCAGGAAGCATCTATGGAGCCACAAGACCCAACCCACGGTTGAGAAGGTCTACCTCCTCCATGCCAACCCCGATTATGCCTATGTGGTATATCTGGATGGACGTAAGGACACAATTTCTTCCGGTACCTGGCCTGTGCAGGAGACCCCGAGACCACCACTGACCCAGCACCACCTCCCACATCCACTGACCCCCACCCACCCCACCCCCAGCACCCTACCCCAACCCAGGGATCAGCTGCTACAACCACCATGGCTGATCCCCACCACCCCACCCTGACCCCTACACTGCCCAACCTGCCCTCTCCCCTGGGTACACCAACTGCCAACATATTCCCACCTGACTGGGAACCCGAAGCTGCACCACAGCTGGCACCACGACAGTCCACAAAGAACAGAAGATCACCGGCCCCGCTGAACTTGTGATGAGCCCTGGATTTTCCTCCCTGGGACTTTCCTTTTAAAAGAGGGGGAGAATGTGGTGATACACTTCTGTGTACTGTTACTGGCATTGTGTAAAGGTATGGTTCATATGTATGGCTGGCCTGCCTTCCCTCGGTGACTCCACCCACTGGAATCCCCTAATTAAGCCAAGTCCCTCCCTTGGTACAAGCCCTGGGATTGGGCCAGTACAGGAGCATGATCTAAGTTTTATGGTATTAAAAGCCTGTCGTCCAGCAACTCCAGCCTTTTGGTATTATTGATAGTGTATCAGAGTGGATCCTTGATATTTGCTGCTGCTCTCCAAGGGCAGCATTTCCTGCAATGTTTTCAATGGTGGGGGCTTTACCCATGATGTCCTGGGCTGTGTCCACTACCTTTTACAGGGCTTTTCACTCGGGTGCATTTGTGTCTCCAAACCAAACTGGGCTGAACACTTTCAACCTCATCTTCATCTGGGTGGGAAGAGAAGCAATGAAAGAAGTATGGGAAATGTAATCATAGAATATTTATATCCTAAATGAAGGCTTTCTTTGCTCATCACGGACATTCCAATGAAATAAGTACTCTCCACCGGAATCACACCTTTAAGCATGTGGTGTGAAGCCAGTCAGGTCCAGCTTTTCAGTACAAATCAAGCATGGCTTAAATGTGCTCAGGATTTCTGTTTCCAGCACCCTTTCAGTCAGTGACCTCCTGATTCCTTTCACACTTTATCTTAAAATATCTTTTAATCCTTCTAGATTTGGACATACAGCACAGTAACAGGCCCTTCCAGCTCATGAGCCCGTCCTCAAATACACCAATTAATCCACAAACACATACTTTTTTGAAGGATGAGAGGAAACTGGAGCATCCACGGGAAGCCCATGCAGTCACATGGTGAATGTACAAATTCATTACAAACAGCAGCAAATTCGAACCTGGGTCATGGCGCTGTTATAGTATGGCGCTAACTGCCTCGCTAACCTTCTAATCCTTTCCAATTTTAAATCCTTCGAGTAATTACATTAAATTTATGTCCCATGGTTTTTGATTGTGTGGCTGAAGGAAATAAGTCCTTCTGATTTTTCTAGGCCCTTCAACTTTACAATTCATGCTCCCCTCAGCCTTCTTGTTCTAAAGAAAGTGACCTTCAATAATCTAAACTGTGTGCAGATTTTTTTTTTCCAGTCCATGGAACATTCTCATAAATTTGCTCTGCGATCATATCATTCCAATAATGTGATGACCAGAACTGAGCACAGTATTCAAGTTAAGGCCTACTTACTCTAGTGACTTCTTCTTTGGCTTGGCTTCGCGGACGAAGATTTATGGAGGGGGGTAAAAGTCCACGTCAGCTGCAGGCTCGACTGTGGCTGACAAGTCCGATGCGGGACAGGCAGACACGGTTGCAGCGGTTGCAGGGGAAAATTGGTTGGTTGGGGTTGGATGTTGGGTTTTTCCTCCTTTGTCTTTTGTCAGTGAGGTGGGCTCTGCGGTCTTCTTCAAAGGTGGTTGCTGCCCGCCGAACTGTGAGGTGCCAAGATGCACGGTTTGAGGCGATATCAGCCCACTGGCGGTGGTCAATGTGGCAGGCACCAAGAGATTTCTTTAGGCAGTCCTTGTACCTTTTCTTTGGTGCACCTCTGTCACGGTGGCCAGTGGAGAGCTCACCATATAACACGATCTTGGGAAGGCGATGGTCCTCAATTCTGGAGACGTGAGCCACCCAGTGCAGCTGGATCTTCAGCAGCGTGGACTCGATGCTGTTGGCCTCTGCCATCTCGAGTACTTCGATGTTAGGGATGAAGTCGCTCCAATGATTTTTGAGGATGGAGCGGAGACAACGCTGGTGGAAGCGTTCTAGGAGCCGTAGGTGATGCCGGTAGAGGACCCATGATTCGGAGCCGAACAGGAGTGTGGGTATGACAACGGCTCTGTATACGCTAATCTTTGTGAGGTTTTTCAGTTGGTTGTTTTTCCAGACTCTTTTGTGTAGTCTTCCAAAGGCGCTATTTGCCTTGGAGAGTCTGTTGTCTATCTCGTTGTCGATCCTTGCATCTGATGAAATGGTGCAGCCAAGATAGGTAAACTGGTTGACCATTTTGAGTTTTGTGTGCCCGATGGAGATGTGGGGGGGCTGGTAGTCATGGTGGGGAGCTGGCTGATGGAGGACCTCCGTTTTCTTCAGGCTGACTTCCAGGCCAAACATTTTGGCAGTTTCCGCAAAACAGGACGTCAAGCGCTGAAGAGCTGGCTCTGAATGGGCAACTAAAGCGGCATCGTCTGCAAAGAGTAGTTCACGGACAAGTTTCTCTTGTGTCTTGGTGTGAGCTTGCAGGCACCTCAGATTGAAGAGACTGCCATCCGTGCGGTACCGGATGTAAACAGCGTCTTCATTGTTGAGGTCTTTCATTGCTTGGTTCAGCATCATGCTGAACTCTAGTGTACATTTCAAGCATCTCCTTCTTGCTCTTACATTTCACATGGCTAAAAGAGAATAGCATTCTAAATGCTTTTTAATTATTCTGTTAATCGGCTACTATTAGTAATATTTGCAACACAGGCTACAAATTAAAATGTTCTTCCATGATAATCAATGCCCTCCCATTTATCATATATTCCTTTGCTCTGATGCACCTCCACAAATGCACTACCCTGCATTTACATTTACTATTTTGCTGCCCAACTCTCCAGACTATTTCCATGCAGCCTGAAGTTTCTTCTCCTTTCTTTGAAGCACACAGCCATTTTTTTGTTGTTGTTTGGAACAGATGTGTGGAGGCACCTTTTTAACTATATCAAATAGAAACCAGGATTGAGGTCTGAGAGAATGGAATGGAAAGCATATTGGGAGAAACGTAGTCAAGGAAGATAGGAGTCAAACTCAAACACCAATAAAAGTCTAAAAATGTAGTTCATTGTCAATGACATTCTCCTTTGATCTCAGAAAATGGCTGATCGTCACTCAACCACGCCATGGGTGTAGCCTAGCTCATGAATATCATATAAGTTACCACAATTATTTTGTACTTACTTTAATAAAAACTAAATACATTTGGCTAAACTTTTGCTAATTAGTAATTTACTTTTAAATCTCATGGTTGGGAAGTTGAAGAGAATAGTGAAATTATTGTCTCAATTTCTGTATAAGCTGCAACAAATTTATTGGTATTTTGAAGGCAAGGTAGGGCTGGATCCACAATTTACCATGTTTCCAAAATGGCATAACCAAAATAAACATTAACCAATTTCAACTGTTGCATATTCCTGTAAATAATCTGACCAGGATCTGTGTATTTTAGATGTAAATTCTCGATACTATTAACTTTTGCTTCTTAAGCTCAATAATAACATTGGTCCAATTGCTGTTGCACAGTCACTAAAGTTGGATGAGTTGCCCTTTCAGGTCAAGTTGCTTTCAAGCATCGACAGATTAGTCTGTAGCATTTTCATCCATTTAGACACGGAAATCCAACAGTGTTGGTCAAAACTGCTGATGGTGTATTCAATTAGTATCATTTTCTATTGTCAATTTTGTCATTAAGAGCAATAATTCTACCATGGACCTCCACCACCTAAAATGACAGAAGGAGAAGACAATGAAATGACTGACTCAGTATATAAAAGTAAAAGATAAAAATTTCTTGTTTATTTTTATTAAGTGACGACATTGTTTAATGGGTTTAATGTATCTTATAGATTGAACTTTGAATAAATGGGAAGGGGGGTGAGGCAGGGAGGTAAGGGAGGGGGAAAAAGGGGAGAAAATGACACTGTATATATTCAAGAGAAAAATGTCTGTATGTATTCTGGGCAGTATGGTTTATAGTGTGAAAAAAAAGAGCAATAATTTTGTCCAGTATTGCTCCTTTTGGAGAAAGAAGGTGGTAGATGGCCTTTATCATCAAAATGTTTCTCTAAAGAAATCTCCCAGGACAGTTTGTGGAGGTGCTCGTCCAATGTACTACATCAGCTGCTCAGCTATCCTTTCATCACGCAGAAATTGTAAGGTCTAATGAACCACCTACAATTATAGGCAATTGTATAAATGGATTGGGATCATTTTGGCCCTTGGGAAGTCTTTTCCTTAATTAACAGTAGCTTGTAATCTTGGCAGAATGAAGGAGAGTTAAACCGTTGTATTATTCGTTATGCTAGATTGTCATCCATTTTGTACATCACAAAATATTCACAAATCTGAAAAATTTAGGTCCTTCAATTCAGTTCACTAAATTGAAGTAGGATTTCAGATTTAGTTTCACAATAGTATTGCCCTAATTGCATCTCTGTCAAGTAAGGCTTTATATTGTAAGGAGTTTATATGTTCTCGTCATGTCTGTGTGGGCTTCCTCCGAGGGCTCTGGTTTCCTCCCACTTTTCAAAACGTTTTGGGGGTAGTAGGATAATTGGGTGTAATTGGGTAGCTTTGGCTAAAATGGCCTGTTACCATGCTGTATGTCTAAATTTAAATTTAAAGCGTAAAACATTTAAAATTTAAATTTGTACTGGAAATTAAATGTTCAAACATTTATACCCATTCATACAGAGGAAGCTGTTTATCAATACATTTTCCAGGAAATTATGTTCATTTTGGTTCATATGTCATTTAACATCTGTTCGGACTTGTCAGCCACAAACGAGCCTGCAGCTGATGTGGACATTTACCCCTCCACAAATCTTCGTCTGCGAAGCCAAGCCAAAGAATATTCTACAAAATATTGTTCTTCTTTGAGCAGGGTAATTTAAATTCTCTGACATCAAGCTTAGTTGATTCTACAAGAGGATCTCTGAAAGTTGCAGTACACATCATAAAACTAAGTTGAGTTTTCTGGAAGTGCCAGTCATGTGTTTAAAGAGCACAAATAACAGTTCATCCTTTTGGTCCATCTGGTATGTAACAGAGGGAAAGTGCTTGTTTTTAATTTCACCCCATTTTATTCCCAAGTAACAACCTGTTGTGGGAAATCAGCGGGTCAAGCAGCATCTGTGGGAGAAAGAGAATGGTCAATGTTTCAGGCCTGTTTTGATGAAGGTTTCTGACCCAAAACATTGACCATTCTTTATCTCCCACTTACAGTGTTTGACATGCAGAGTTCCTCCAACTGATTGGTTATTGCCCCACATCCCAACATCTGCAGTTTGTTGTGAGTTTCGATCAATGAAAATAAGTGGATAAATGTCAAACCTAATTTATTAACTATATACACCGAGAATGCAAAGTAACAGTTATGGCCACCGGAGTGCGCCAGCATAAAGAACCCCCCAGAACCCAGATATACAGGATATGAACACAGTGACTGATCTACACTGTTCGTCTCCATTAATTCCTAATTAATAGCAATATAAACTAGAATCAAGTAGTCTAAAAGCAATGTGTTACGAGTCCAGAGGATCCCAAAACCCAGCAACAATAGATATGCACCACGACAAAGGGTTACTTAAAAAAAAGTTGCTTTTAATTATCTTTGAACATGAAAATAGAATCAAATTTTAACATATCTCTATTGACTCCCTTCTAATGCTAAGCACATATGTGTGCAATGTGCGTGTAAGTTCAGCAAAGTTCTTTGGTTCACAGTTCAATCTCACTGGTTACAGGCAATTCTTGTACTATGCACAGAGGTTAACGTTAACAAAGTTCACCAGGCTTTGGTGCTTAAAAGGTAAATGGTTACCATTCAGAAGGGTTCTTGTTGGTTTTTAGAGAGAGTTTTTCTTGTTTCAGGTCACCACAGAGTTCCTTTCTGTTTCTCTTATTCCAAGGGAAACACTGGTCAGCCAGTCCTCCCCTTTGACCAGGCTGTCTTCCAAAGCTTGCCAGCTTGTCCCTCTGGAACTGATGTCTGTGTCTCTCCTTTCTCTCTCTCATTCCCCTGCTCTCCGAGAGCAAAGCCTCTTTTTTCTGCTCTCTGCCTGGAAAGATCACATGACCTTCCAGGCAGTAATTTCTGTTTTTCAGACAAGCCGTTGTACATTTGTTACCTTTTCAAACAGTCCATCATAAGTCTGTGCACTCTTGTAAAAGCTCCTGCAAAAATTCTGTTTTTAAAGTGATTGTGTGTGACCTGCTCTAACAAACCTTTCCCAATTTATCTTCCAAACACCTCTATATACTCTGTCACAACTGACTGATGCACTGATGGTTAGTTTAAAATCACCCCTTATCTTTCATGACCACACTGCTGACGCATAACTCAGATACATAATCAATAAATAAAGTTAATAAACACAGGCTCCAATTTGCTAAAAATTAATAGATTTGTTTCATTCAGATTTCTGGTTCCATTAAGTAACATGTCAGTGTATTACTTTTATCCTCTTTCAAGTTAAAAAGATGATGACAGTGCCTGTTTATTTTTTCATTGTGGTTTTTCATGTCCAGATTTTCATGTTCTTCATGTTCATTCAAATCCCAGGTAACCCACATTGATTAATCATCAGCCAAAATCTGGCAAATCATACAAATGAAATGTCATAGTATGAACTTCAATTACAAACAATGTTTTCTTTTACTGACTGAAGTTTTATAAGGCCAAAGCATTCAAAAATCATGAAATGAGATCTATATAAATAGCAACACAAAAACTGACTTTATCCTATTCAGTATGTACTATCCCCTTGTTGTGGAAATCATCATCTCATGTGCCCAGCAAATTTCCAAATTACGCTTTGCCTTTTTCCCTCCATCAACATCTCAACATCCTCTGTGTGGAACATTTTTTCAGACTTTTATATTAGTGCCACTTTAGTTTCAATAGATTAGTCACTGAAAATAGTATGTTGCAACTTTTACCATGGCTTTAAACACATGTCCAATCATACCCACCTGATTTTTCCTTATTCTTTCAATTTATTTCATTTCTTCAGATTGCTAAGTCTGCACTATCACCTTGGCACCTACTGAAATCTTTGAATCTCCTCCTCACACTTTTGTAATGCTGAACTCTTCTTATTCAAAACAAACATATATTTATGATTTTATCCATTTTTAAAATTTAAACTCAAGAACCTTATACATGAGAGACAACTTATGAAATGCTATGAAAGTGAAACAAAAAGCATGGATGCCCTCTGTGACATTTAGAATTAGTTTCAGGAGAACTGAAAATTAAACACTAAGCAAATAGAACCTGGCAATTTTTTTATTGTACATTCCATAATATTTTATTAAGGGATCCATACACAATTCCCCCCTCTTGCAATTTCCAAGCTGGTGCAAAAATGTTCAATGAAAGTTTCCCTGAAAGGGAGGAGAAAAGAGGGGAGGGCCCCCAATCAACAACCATACATTAGAGAAACTAACAGGATTAGTTGACAGGGTTTCTCCAAATTTCTACTGAAGTTGCTAAGAACAAAAACATTTCTGGTGAAAATGTACTCAGATATCAAGCCTGAGAAAAGATCTTATGCTGCTCTATTCAACATTTGTGATTTAATGACATCAGTTATAATCACAATTGCTCATCTCATTAGCCTAGGAATCAGTTTCATTGGGGCATAAGAGAGATTTATATCGTGCTGGCAATTATTTTGGGTGAAATTGTACCCATCAGAAAATTGGCTCAGACCTGTACAATTCACCTTCACACAGCTAATGTTTCTTTGGGATCACTCCTGATGTCACAAGTCAACCTTTGTATTTTTTCCACTTCCCAGCATTCACTGAAATTTTGGATTTAACCTTTACTTCCATTAAACACCACACAAAAAAAATCAAGAGAATATCACAACAAAATCTCAATGAAATGTCAATAGAATTAAATTGATTCTGACATTGATATCTTCATATCCTGTCAGCCTGTTTTTAATGCTCAGGATTTCTGAAATCCCCTCAGTGTTTGTTCCACCATTGATTTCAAGTTTTTTTTATATCATGCACCTGCTGTGATCTCTGCCTTATTGATCATCTGTGACCTCACAATGGTGTGGGGCCACCCTTGGCACAGGAATTGATTAGGAAAGACTGCTGTATGGTCTCACACACATAGATCACCCCATCCTCTGCATTTTCCCTCAATGCTTTCTCCTGTGCACTGTTCCTTCCATAACTGCCTTGTGGCAAGTTCCTTGAAGATCTGACACTGTTCCTGGAGAAAAACCATGGGAGCAAAGAACTTTTAATTTTCAGCTTCTGTTAGGAACATCCATCCTCATTTTAATGCACAATTCTGTGTGTATACTGATAAACCATTTGCAATATCATTTTGGCTAACTTCATTATAATTTTTTGCGTGGGATTTGATTAGACCATGGTGCATTTCGCAATACCTGTTTAAAGTACTAACAGAAAGGTGAAAAAAATGTCTAGACAATTGTGTTGAACTATTCTGATTTGTCAATGAGAGAGAGACAGTGTGAAATATTCAGAAAAGGATCCACCCTTGGCTTTATTTTCCCTTGAAGAATAGTTTACTTGAGTCAGGATACTATGACTAACAACAATTAATGTCTGGTATAGAATGGTACAATATAACTTTTTACATCAACTATATCTTACTTTCCACCTGCATTGAATTCGCCCATCGTTATTGAATGAAGATCTACTGGGACCAATGCCTGAAGAGGGCGCACAAAATCAGTGAACCGGTGCGGACTCGAAAGGCCAACATGGCCTGTTTCTGCTCCGTAAATGATGATATGGTTATTTGGTTACTTCACAGAAATTAAAAGGATTAAATTCTAATTTTTCAGTTAAATGTTTTAGATACAATAAAGAAATAGGTACTTTTCTACATTCTACGTGGGAATGTTCAAAATTAAGACCCTTTTGGACAGAACTGGATTTATGTTTGGAAAGAGTTATAACAGTTAAGTTTCCTCAAGGTCCAAATATTTTTTTAACTTGGAAATATTTTTGACACAGAATTGAAATTGAAATTAAATAAATATCAAAAATAATTTGTTAAAATAGCCCTAGCGGTAGCTAGAAAATGTATGGCAGTAACTTGGAAATCAGATGTGTATTTGGGAATGGGTAATGGCATACTGAAATAGGTAGTTGGATACCACTTGAGAATGTTACATATAATTTCCCTCACAAATTTGAAATTTAAAAAAAATTGGGAATCATATTTATAAATTGTAAGAATTAAGTTGTAATCACCCAACCTGAACCTTCTGACTTATAAAATTAAGATATGTTAGATTTTATTTGATAGTTTCAGTGAATTTTTATAAATACTATCCAGGTGTTTTCTTTCTTATTCTTTCTTTCATTTTTTTCCTTATTTTCTATCGGGTTGTTGGGGGGAGGGGGGAAGATGGGAGGGGGAATTTTTAAAAAAATCACTACGCATTAATTTTTCACTATTTTCAAATAAGAAATACGTGTATAAGTTTTTTTAATGCATAAGTGAAATTAAATAATTTAAAAAAAATTAGAATGGTCTTTTGCAGAAACTGTTACTGCAGAAGAGGCAAACACTTGCTACGAAACATATTTCCTCTGAAAACCACCAAATGTCACTAATAGTTGTTGCTGGTGGTTCAGAGATAAATAACACTAATATAAATATTGTCATCCTAACATGTGAAAAAGGTAATTAGAAGAAAACTATTGTTTAGGAATTGTTAGGATTTGTTGCAGCATGTTCTAACAATTTGATGAATTGCAAGCTGAGGGTCTTGAGAAAGGCATGGAATAGCAAAAATTAAACCAAAAAAATGACAGGTCTTGAGGAGCACAGGTTATAACTTTGGAGACAATTACAGAGATCAGAAGAGACATGCCCATGGATGGGAATTTTAAGAAAGATGAAAATTTGGATGGCAAGAGCCTGGGCAGATCAAAAAGTTGTGGGATGATAAGGGAAAAGACCAAGTTTTAAGACTAAATTAGTAAAGAAGCTACAATGTTTTCAATATGTTCTCAACTTTATGGTTGAGGAAGGTCAGCCAGGATACATTGGTAAAAAAAATACAGGAGGGAGAGTTTCAACAGTCGCTACACTGAAACAAGATTGAGGTCAGGCATTAATGGAGGAAACCGAATTGGTGACAGCAATACAATTCAGGATAAACAAGCCATTGATTAGCAAGTCACCCTAAGCATTCACTTCATCCATACTGGTGCCTAGTGGCTCTAGTGTGCATCATCTACAAAAATCACTGCAATTAACTCGTCTAAAATTCTCAGACAGCTCCTCCATAATCTATGTCCTCTACCACAAAAAAGACAGTGGCTTCAGGCATATGAGAACAGTATCACCTTCAAATTCTCTGCTAAATAATGCATCATCTTGAGTTGAAAATATATCACTTTTCCTTCATCCTCACCAGGACAAAATTGTGCAACTCTCTACCTATCCTCAGCAAGACTGATCACAGTGGTACCTCATCACCACCCTCTCAATGGTAATTAAAGAACAATAAATGATATCTTGCCAGCCACACTTGCACTCCTTAAACGAGTAAAAAAAAATGCCTTAGAATGACTTGAAGTCTCAGGCTAGTTTATGAACATGGCATTTGAACCTACAACTTCTTGACCCCCAGAATCAAGAAGAGTTCATCTCTTACTTCCCTGCACAGATACCAATTAAACAACAGCGTGCCACCAGCAATCTTGCTTTTCATAGACCATAACAGTTCCTTCAGCTCATGTGTCTGTCCCAAAGACAATGTCCAAATCAAACTAAAAATCTGCTGTTTGCAACTGGTAGATGCTCCTCCAATCCCCTTAAATGTTACAAATGTATCTGCTCCCACTAATACCCAAGGTTCCTTTTATTGTTGAGCAATAATACATTAAAATGTGATATTAAAACGTTATATATTTCAACTTTTGTCTGCTATATGGCAATGAGCATTACCCAGCACCTCTAACAATAAAAGAAAGAGAAGCAAAAGAGAGTTAATGAGGCAATGACAGCCTGTGTAAAATATTTGCCCTGCACATCTCCCTTAAACTTCCTCCTCCTTACCTTAAATACATGTCTTCTGGTGTGTGAAGCTTTTGCCCTGGGGGAAAAGATTCAGACTGTTCAGCCTATCAGTTTCTCCTTTTATACCAAGATCCCACTTAATTGATGTGTGAATAACCTATATTTAAAGCCAGGTCGCGTTGTTCACACTGAACCAAGAAAAGCTGGGTCAGTGCAACCTTTTACATAGCAACCCGGCATCCTGGACCAAAAGGAGATGGGACCTGCAGCATTACAGCATCAGCGTACCTTGTGATGAATAACATATATGCAAGGCAGTGACCTTGTCGTGACCTCATTGCTGCCATTTCAAGTTTGAATCTCCTACTGGTAAGTCACTCGCACCCAACATCATCAGCACATCACAGCCTTCGACCATCTGGACCCAGGAAGGTTGGTAAGCCCTTTAAGGCACTAGCAGGGAAAACACCTGTCTGTAAAGGTGGAGGTTCTTCGCCTTTACAGCTAAAGACATACCTTTCTGAATGCGCCATGGCCGGCTCTGAGGCACGGATTCCAACCTTTCTCAGGGAAGGATAATCGGAGGTGATCCACCACCTAACCTGAGTGTACAGTTGCTGCAAGTGGCTGGTTAGAGGCAGGCTGATGAAACTGGCAGCCTGTGACCCATCTCACCACTTACCCCTCTCACTCCATGATCCCCTCAAAGCAGGGAAAGTGGGCGGGAGCCATCGGGGCAGTGGGAGCCATCAGTGGGGGACATCAGGGCAGTGGGGGCCATCAGGATAGTGGAGGTGTCGGAGCAGTAGGGGCCAGCGGGGCACCGGGTGCAGGCTGAGACAGCCACACTGGGTTGCTTTGGTCTTCAGGGCCAACCTCTGTGGCTTAAAATGCAGAAGAGCAATGGCTGTCTTCCCTACCCATGATCCCCCCCCCCCACACACAGCTGGAACTGTTCTTGGAGCTACAGAGCGGTTCCAGCTGCATGAGAGATTATGGGTAGTGTTAGGTCTGCTTTGTTCATGAATGAGTGAGACAAACACCAGACTGAGTCGAAATCAGGGTTCTTTGTTCTTTATTACCGGATTGTAACACTTGCAACTAACAATGTTAGCCGGAGAATGCATTCTGCCGTTATCAGCAAAATGGTGATTTTTTATACCCTTGGATACGTGCTTAGAACATCATCATATCATTACTTGTCCAATGACTAAAACTGTTGCTATCCTTTCCCTGCTAGCTTCCTGCCTCTCAATCCATCAATGTCTCTCTTATCTTGTAAGTACAAGGATGCATTCACATCTTGTTACAGCCCTGTACAGGGTAACTCCTTACACATTCCCATCTCATGATGTTTTACCTAACAGGAGTACAAGGACACCTCCCCTTCTTGTTACAGCCCTGCACAGGGTATCTCCTTACACATTCCCATCTCATGATGTTTTACCTTACAGTAGGGAAGATGGTGATTGCTCTGCCGCATGACAGGTGGTGCTATCGCACCAGTCACCCCGCCTTCATTAGCTCTGGAGGGCACTACAAGGCGCCTATTGATATGAATGGGATGCTGGAGCAGCCTTTTAGGGTAAGTTTTAAGTTTTTGATCTGCTCTTGTAGCCAACCTCCAAGCAGAGGCTTGAGATGAAATGGCCTTTAGACAGGAGCCGATGCTACCTACCTTGGCGGGTAATACACGGGATGAAAATGACTCCCCATCCCACATTCGTTGCATTCACACAGGTAAGTGAAGTGGTTAAAAGGCAGTTAATTCTCATCTTTTAACAGCTATGTGAAAGGGGTATCCCTTTGCCGTGGAAAGACAGGAATTAACTGCCTTTTAACCGCTTCACTTAACTGTGTGAATGCAATGAACATGGGATGGGGGGTCATTTTCATCCCAGTACTTACCCTTCAAGGTAGGTAGTATCAGAGCTGACACATTTTGAATCATTTCCTATCTAAAAGGCTTGCCCGCCTTTCCGGGACGTCGATGCAGTAATGCGGCAGGGCCAATCTCCTTTTTCACCGGGATGCCAGGTCCCTATGTAAAAGGTTGCAATGACCCGACTTTTCTTGGTTCAGTGTGAACACGCCAATCTGACCTGGGTTTAAACTCATGTTGTTCATATGCCAATTAAGTAGGATCTATGTGTAAAAGGGATGTGTCTCTCGTGATTTTTACATCTCCAATAAGTCACCCCTCTGTCTCCTTCATTCCAAGATTATTTTATCTCTCCCCAAAACTTATACCCTCTAAACCAGGCAACATCCTGGTAAACTTCTCATCAATAAAGCAACATCATGGTAATCAAGGATTCTACAAGCTTCCTGTAATGGAGTGACCAGTCACCCGTCTACATTGTGTACATAGCTTGATGAAGGGCTCAGGCCCAAAGCATTGTTTATAAATCTTTAGCTTTGCTAACTAAATGCTCTGTGACTTGTTGGATTTCTCCAGCAATCTTGTGTAAACTAAAATATGGTATGATCAACTGTTTCATTCAGAATTAAAATTTAATTTTACTCTATCCATTTTTTCCAGATCGAAATGTCAATAGAAACCAATTAAATACAGGTTGTTCCTGAGTTATGAATATCTGATCTTCGGAGATCTCCACATACAAGCAAGTTCGCATAATATAAATACTTGTAAAAGTTCAAATTGCATACATAGATTGGTTCATTCATATGTCAAAGCAAGTCCCTTCTTTCAGTCCCCTCTCAGTAAATCTTCTTTCTTATCATGCTTATGCAGTTGTGATGCCATTCATTGCAGTAATATGGTTACCACATCATTTGATATTAGTGTATTACCTGAATAAGGTCAAGTCACTCGTCTGAGGGTTACTGGTACTGATGCACCATCAGTCACTCAGGAGACTATTGTGGAGAACCAATAGGCTTTAATTCTCTTGAGAACATAACATATCCATACTGTTCTGCTGTCCTGTACTGAGTTGCAGGAACCTGTGGGGAGGGGTCACAGATACAACTGGCCAATAGGCAGGCTTGATTAGATAATTAAACATAACAGTGGTTTACCACATTCACCCCTAGTTTTTTTTTAAAGAGTCTAGGACCGTCGTAGAACCGGTTGCAGCTGCAGTGCAGCCAGTGGTGTCCTGGATGGTCTGAGGTGTCTGTTCATACTTATCAGTATCTTGCTGATAGGTAAGCACCATGCCTGATGCACCCTCCCTCGGGGCGGAGGGAGGATGCCAGAGGTTGGGTGCATTGTGTGTGTTCAATGGTGAGGAGGGTGTGGGGTGATTAGCAGCCGTCTCCAGGACCACTGAGGGAGCCAAATCCCTGACGGAGATGGTGTCCATGTGCCCATCCAGATATGCCACATAAGTGGTTGGATTTATGGTTCCTCATATGCTTCTGGAATATGTTGGGGTGTTGGCTATCGAATTGCTGGTCATGAATGGTGAGGGGTGGATGGGGCCCATCAAATGCCATCTTTACACTTTTAAGGTGACATTGAAAATCAAGCCCTAACAGTACAGCAGCACAAAGCTGCGACATTACCATCAGTCTAAACGTATCATATACAGTACACTGCACCATTAAAGTCACAATACAGAAACCTTGAACATCCGGTGTAGATGACTTAGATGCCAAGGAGATCTTCTGGTTCACCGGCAGTTCTGTGAGGGAGAGGCGTCACACTGTGTCCAGATGTACAAAACTCTTCATCCTTCCACTATAAAATAAATAACTCATAACATGGCCATTTACCTTGATGTCCATCATCAACTTGGAGAGTTGGTGTGGACTGTCCTGGTTGAGGGTGATGGAGGCCAGAGCCAGGTTGCTGCTGTAGAAGATAGCGGCATCCAAGTTGGTGGCCCCCAGGGCCTGCACACAGTGTTGCTGGATCCGGAAGATGGTGCCCAAGATGGTGGCCTCCGTGACCCGTAGGTGGTGCAACTGGGTCCTGAAGATGGCATCCAAGATCACACATGGCACTGCCAGCCCAAGGTGATGGCGGTGTTGTAGAAAATAGCCCCCACGATCCGCATGAGGTGCTGCTAGGAAGAGGTTGGGACTTACACACTTTGCTGGGCAGCATTTCCTCTGGTGCTTGCCCAGGCCACAGAAGTAGGACTTTGGGGGTTCTCGGAACACCGCAGCTTGGTCGAGTCATTACTAGTGACTGAATGTGAGTGTCAGGAGGCTTTTGCGGAGCACTATTGCTGTAGTCAAGTCATTAGTGGAGTGGGGGGTGGTGGCGTGTCCCAGGATGGCAGCAACTGGGATAATCATGAGGTGGCCACATTGTCAGTTGAGTTGGCCTCCATGTTCTGGAGAGCCTCCTCCAGCATACATGCCAGCTTGATTGCTCTCCGCAAACTGAGTTCCCTTTCCCCAAAAAGTCTCTGTTGTATATAGTTCCACCTAATCCTCGTGATGTAGGTGTCCCGGATCAGGTCCTCTGTATATTCTGCAGCAGACATGGCTTTGCATTCACAGGCTCTGCCGAGAGCCTGAACATATTCAGCATTTGACTCACCAGTCCATTGTTTCTGAGTCATTAGGAGGTGTCTGGCTTTGAGGGTGACTGTGGCCTCTTGGTGCGATGTATCATCCCTGATCATGGAGTACACCGGGGTGCCGACCCGGGAGTGCAGTACTTGCATTTTGTTGGTCTCTGATCGCACAATGGTAGAGCAGGCCTACAGGAATGTATTAAAACAACACAGCCAGAGCTCAAAGCTGGTAAATGCCTCAGGCGATTGAGGGTGGTTTTCAGATTTTCTGGTTTGAGGATCTGCTCCATTGTAAAAACTTCAAGTGAATAAAATTGATGCACCATCAATCTCTTGGAAGACTATTGTAGAGAAACCAATAGACTTTGATTCACTTGAGAATTTAGTGTATACTCCCTGTTCAGTTGTCCTGCACTGAGTAACAGGAGGCTGTGGAACAGTCTCCTTTATGCAGGACCCTGTGGAGAGAACCACAGGTACAGCCGGCCAATAGGTGTGCTTGACCAGATAATTAAATGTAAGTGGTTTACCACAGGTACCCTGTAACCCAGTACTACTTGTCACATGGTTGGGTAGTCAGCAATTAAATCGGCTCCCCACCAGACTTGCCTGTTGAGGAGGGTGGCTAGACCCCCTGTAGGATGAAAAACAAGATCTGTCAAAGGGCGGACACACCCTCTCATGGAATCAACATCCATCTAGCAAACACATCCTATGAGTGCAGAAAGGGCATCCCTTGCATTGAAGCTTGCTCAGGCCATTCACTGCAACAGAACTTCCCTCAGTCACTTTGGATCTCACCATGCCACTGGATCTGGAAGAGAATGTCGAGAGGGAGGGTCTAGACCTGTGCAAACCCCTATTCACCTTAATTCATTCACGCTGTTCCTTTCTGAGGAGTGGGGTATCCTTATATCAAGCTCCACAAACTGACTGAAAAGAACCATCATTATCCTATGGATGGATAGCCACAATTACCTGAATAGGGCAAAAGGGTCTGTAAAAACTGCACCTCTTCATTAATCAGGGATACCTTATCTCTGACCAAAATATTTATCTCCTCAAAGGAAAAAATGTGAAATTCTTTAATAACACAATATATCAACCATGAAGTATAGTCAGCAGTTATAGAACATGGAAAATGTGGATATGTGTGAAATCGACTGCATGAAAATACAACTTACTTTAACCCATCTTTGGTTTCCAATGTGCAATATGGTAACAATTAGTTCAATGTCCATATTTATTCGGTAGGTTAAAGCTTCATGCAAAAGGGTTAGATTAATCTAGTAAAATGGTGGGTAATTTCCTAGTCTACTAATTTGCTGATGCTGGTTTGCTTATATTAATTTGCATTTCTTTCCATAGGAGCAGGTGTCATTTACGAGTTGAGCGATTTGCACTTGCCTTTTTGCAGTCTGCCAGCATCTTGTCAGTGAAGAGTTTTCAATTTTGGTTTGGGTCACCAGTATCAAACGAGGTCAGGCATCTACAATGGAGCCAAAATTGGCATGTTTTTCTGAACACAGCAGACATATTATTTGTAACCCTTTAAAATGATCATGTTTGCCTGAATCCTTGACGAGAAGGAGCAGTCACCTTCAAGGAATAGTAAAAGAGAGTGGGGACCCACTTGTGCTATTATTGTCTACAAATAAAAATGTAATTGGATCGATATTACATAGAAACATAGAAACATAGAAGATAGGAGCAGGAGTAGGTTATTCGACCCTTCGAGCCTGCTCCGCCATTCAACGAGATCATGGCTGATCTTAAAGTTCAGTACCCTGTCCCCGCCTTCTCTCCGTAACCTTTAATACCCTTATACTGAAGAAATAAATCTAATTCCCTCTTAAATATATTTAATGAACCTGCCTCTACTGCCCTCTGTGGCAATGAATTCCACAGATTCACCACCCTCTGGGTAAAGAAATTCCTCCTTATCTCGGTTCTAAATGGTTTGCCTATTATCCTCGAACCATGGCCCCGGGTTCTGGACTCCTCCACCATTGGAAACATCCCTTCCGCATCCATTCTGTGCAGTCCTGCCAGAATTTTATATGTCTCTAACAGATCCCCTCTCAATCTTCTAAACTCCAGTGAGTACAATCCCAAATTGCGCAATCTTTCCTCATAAGTTATTCCTGCCATTCCAGGTATCAGCCTGGTGAATCGCCTCTGCACTCCCTCCATTGCAAGAACATCCTTCCTCAGATAAGGTGACCAAAACTGCACACAATACTCCAGGTGTGGTCTCACCAAGGCTCTGTACAGCTGCAGTAAGGTATCCTTATTCCTATACTCAAACCCTCTTGATATGAAGGCCAACATACCATTTGCCTTTTTAACCGCCTGCTGTAACTGCATGCTCCCTTTCAGTGACTGGTGCACAGGAACCCCTAGGTCTCTCTGCACTTCCCATCTCCCAATCTATTGCCATTCAAATAGTAATCTGCCCTCCAGTTTGTATTACCAAAGTGGATAACCTCACATTAATCCACATTGTAGTGCATTTGCCATGTATCTGCCCAGTCCCCCAATTTATCCAAATCACACTGGAGCTTCCTAACCCCTTCTTCAGTGCCCACAACCCCTCCTAGCTTTGTGTCATCTGCAAATTTGGAGATATTACATCCAATCCCCTCATCCAGATCATTAATGTAAATTGTGAACAGCTGGGGTCCCAGTACAGATCCCTGTGACACCCCACTGGTCACCGCCTGCCACTTAGAAAATGAGCCATTTATCCCAACTCTCTGTCTTCTATCTGCTAGCCAGTTCTCAATGCACATCAATACCTTGCCCCCAATCACATGAGCCTTGATTTTGCATGCCAGTCGTTTATGTGGGACCTTATCGAAGGACTTTGAAAATCCTGGTACACCACATCCACTGGCTCTCCCCCATCTATTTTACCTGTCACCATCTCAAAGAATTCCAATAGATTGGTCAAGCACGATTTACCTTTTTTTTAAATCCATGTTGACTCCGTCCGATCCCTTCTCTGCTAGTCATATGCTCCGCTATTACATCCTTAATAATGGATTCCATCATTTTTCCCACTACTGATGTAAGGCTCACCGGCCTATAATTCCCCGCTGTTTCTCTACCCCCCTTTTTAAATAGTGGGGTAACATTAGCTACCCTCCAATCCATGGGTGCTGATCCTGAGTCTATCGAGTTCTGGAAAATAATTCTTAAAGCATCTGCTATCTGAATGTCCACTTCTTTAAGTACCCTAGGACGTAGATTATCAGGCCATTGGGATTTATCGGCCTTCAATCCCTTCAATTTCCCCAAGACCATGTCTTTAGAGATACTGATTTCTTTCAGCTCTTCCCTTGCATTAGTCTCTATGTTTCCCAACATCCTTGGGAGGTTATTTGTATCCTCTCTCGTGAAAACAGAATTAAAGTAAGAATTTAATTGGTCTGCCATTTCCTTATTCCCCATTATATATTCCCCTGATTCTGACTGCAAAGGACCTACTCTGGATTTCACCAATCTTTTCCTCTTGACATATCTATAAAAGCTTTTGCAGTTGGTTTTTATGTTTGCCGCAAGCTTACTTTGGTAATTTATTTTTGCCCTCTTGATTAATCCCTTTGTCCTCCTTTGCTGCATCTTGAACTGTTCGCAGTCTTTGGATTTGGTACTTTTTTTGTCCAATTGATATGCTCTCTCTTTGGACCTAATGCTGTCTCTAATTTTCCTTGATATACACAGTTGAGTCACCTTTTTCAGTTTATTTTTATGCCAAACCGGTATAAATAATTTCTGCAATTCTTCCATTAGATCTTTGAATGCTTTCCATTGTCTATCCACCATCAACCCCCCCATAAACAACACCCAATCAATCTTACTCAACTCCCGTCTCATCCCATCATAATTCCCTTTATTTAAATTCAGGGCCTAAGTCTCGGTTTTAATTTCTTCACTCTCCATGTCGAGTGAGAATTCGATCTTATTGTGATCGCTCCTACCCAAAGGGCCTCGTACAACAAGATTGCTGATTAACCCCTTTTCATTACATAATACCCAGTCTAAAATGGCCTGCCCCTGAGTTGGTTCCTCAATATATTAGTCTAGATAACCGTCCCGTAAACATTCAAGGAATTCCTCCTCTTCAGTATTTTTACTAATTTGGCTAGTCCAATCTATATGTAAATTAAAGTCTCCCATGATGACAGCTGTTCCCTTATTGCACGCTTCTCTAATTTCTCTTTTTATGCCTTCCCTCACCTCTACATTACTATTTGGAGGCCTATATATCACCCCCAAATAGTCGTTTGGCCAATATGAAGAGTTTGTGAAAGTAATAATGCAGATTCTTTAACTAATGCAAAAAAATTAAGTTTATTGTCTGTAAAATACATCAACCTGCTCACCATGTCGTGTCAAATAGATATTAATGAATAAATATGTAATATAGAACAATAGAACAATAACATAGAACAATAACTTTGGCCCTTGAAGTTGTGCTGGCTCATATATTCCTTCCTTCCAGTCTAAAAGACTCTGAAATATCCCCAATGTTTCATCCTCCACCATCATCCCTAGCAAGGCATTCCAGGCACCCTCAATTCTGTAAAAAAAAACTTACCTTGATGTCTCCCCTAAACTTCCCTCTCTTTGTACATATGTCCTCTGGTGTTTGCTGATCCTGCTCTGGGAAACAGGTGCTGGCTGACCACCCGATCTATGCCTTTCACAATTTTGTAGACCTCTATCAAGTCACCTCTCATTCTTCTAAACTCCAAAGAGAAAAGTCCCAGCTCTGATAACTTTGTCTGATGTGAGACATGGAAGAAAGCCTCTACTTCCTCAGGAGTTTGCGGAGGAGCTAGTGGAGTTGTTCAAGTGAACCAGTACGGACTTGAAGGGCCGACATGGCCTGTTTCCGTGCTGTAAACGGTTATATGGTTATATGGTTATAAGACTTGTTTCCTAACCCAGGCAACATCCTGGTAAATCTCCTCTGCAACCTCTCCATAGCTTCCATAATGAGGTGACCAGATCAGAACACAATACTCTAAGTGTGGTCTTACCAGAGATTTGTAGAGTTGCAACATGACCTCTCTACTCTTGAATTGAATCACCCTATTAATGAATCTCAGGATTGCATAGGCCTTCTTAACTATCCTATCAACCTATACATCAACCTTGAAGAATGTATAGATTTGAACCCCAAGGTCATTGTTCATCCACACTCTTAAGTAATTGATCATTAACTCTGTACTCAGCCTTCTGGTTTGTCCTTCAAAAATACATTACCTCACACTTATCTGGATTGAACACCATCTGTCACTTTTCTGCCCAACTTTGCATCCTGACTATATCTTCTTATAACCTTCGACAACCTTCAAGTCCATCCACAACTCCAGCAACTTCATGTAATCTGCAGACTTACTGACCATCCTTCTGCCTCTTCATCCATATCATTAATAAAATCACAAAAAGCAGGGGTCCCAGAACAGTAGTACTCCACTAGTCACCAACCTCCAGGCAGAATATTTTCCTTTCACTACTACTCTCTGCTTTCTTCCTACAAGCTACTTTTTTTTATCCATACAGCCAAGGTTCCCCTGATCCCATGCCTCATGACTTTCTGGATGAGTCTTTCATGGGGGACCTTGTCAAATGCCTTGCTAAAATCCATGTAGATCACATCTACTGTCCTACCTGCTTCATTTTCCTTTGTTACCTCCTCAAAAACGCTCAATTAGACTCATGAGACACAACCATCCCTTCACAAAGTTCAATCTTTGAGTAGGCTGTACTTCTCATAGATTCTATCCTTAAGAATTCTCTCCATTAGTTTGCACACCACTGACGTAAGACTCGCCAGTCTATAATTCCCAGGATTCTCCCTATTTCCTTTCTTAAACAAGGTGACTACATTTGCCATTCTCCAATCCTCTCGCATGCCCCTGCGACCAAAGAAGATTCAAAGAGGATTCAAAGATACTGCCCCAGCTATCTCTTCTCTCAATTCCCATGGCAGCCCAAGGACTTGCAAATCTTGTTGTTTTTAAGAAGATCTAATACTTCCACTTCCTTAATCTCCACATTGTCCAGCACACAGGCCTGCTCAATTTCGAGCTCACAGTGATCAAGGTCCTTTTCTCTTCTGAAGGAAAGTATTCATTTTGGACCTCCCCAACTTCCTCTGCCTCCAGGCGCATGTTGGCTCCTTTATCCTTTAGCGGCCCAACCTTCATTCTCATCATCCTTCTGTACTTCACATGCGCATAGAATGCCTTGGGGATCTCCTTTATTTTACATGCCATGGCCTTCTCATGCTCCCCTTCAAAATCTCCTAAGTCCTTCCTTAAGTTCCTTCCTGGCTACCATATACTTCTCATAAGCCCTTCCTGTTTCCTGTTTCCTATATCTAATGTAAGATTCCTTCTTCCTCTTGACGCATTACCTGACCCGTTTCGTCAGCCACAGTTCCCTTTTCCTACCATTGACCCAGTGGGAGAAACCTATCTTAAACCCCGCAAAAGCGGTCCATAAATTTTAATATGTAACAATTTTTTTAGCATTACAGAGAAAGCATTTATGAAAAATCAAAATTAAATTGCCAAAATCCTTTTTAAAGTGGCAATTATGGAAAAAATAGGAAGAACAGTATTTTTGCATGCTGAATGCAAATGTAAGATGGTTAAGATATGGATCTAAAGCTATGTAAGCAACTTAATGCCATTTAGTTGGATTAGCTGCCATGCTCACCTTTCTAATATCAGTATGTCAATTTTGAATCAATTTCAATGAGATAATGGAGAAATGTATATATACTTGAGTCTATTTAGCAGCATTAACAAGGACTGGAGCATTTTGGAATATAATCAGCTGTGACCTTCAATAAAAATTCTTACTGATGAGTACAAAGTTTAACTGCAAGCTCCTAGTAATGTTCAAATTTGATGTGCTTCCAAACCATTTTGGTGGTTAAACTTTTAATGCTTGAAGTAAAATCTGTAGGTGTCAAGTGACTGACGCAAAGAAGACAGCACTCTTGAAGAACCTTCACCAGAGGGAATGCAGCTGTTCATTGCCACTTTTTGAAGGGCATTTGGGGATAGGCAATATGTATTGACCTTGCCAGTGATATGCAAATCCTGGACAATTATATTCAGGAAAAAGATCCTATGAAGTAATTCTAACTTGTTGCAAAATGTCACCTGATTTTTCTATTGCTATTCAGCTTGATAATAGGTGGCCTTCTGTTGGACTTGAACAGACAAAGGCTTTGAAAAATATTGTATTCATATTCATTGTTTCACTGATTTATTAAAAGAAGAGAGAACAATCTAAATAAATTGTAAAAAGATACAATATTGTCATAAACTCCAAAAGCAGTCATGTAGAGATTTTATTGTCCAACTTTCTCTCCTCCACCCACCAATGTGAAGATACCTGGAAGATCCTCATAGTTATTACATTATTATGTAGTTGGGAAAGCAGTAAATGATGAAGCCTAAATCAAGGAGG
This sequence comes from Narcine bancroftii, assembly GCF_036971445.1. Taxonomy (NCBI): domain Eukaryota; kingdom Metazoa; phylum Chordata; class Chondrichthyes; order Torpediniformes; family Narcinidae; genus Narcine; species Narcine bancroftii. The sequence continues at coordinate 98,917,133 of NC_091473.1, forward strand.
ATTCCAATGTAATTCAGTAAAAGTTCTACTACAACTATCATAGTAAAAAATTCAGATATATTTTTATCCATTGTGTAGTGAACGTTGTTCAGGAGCAAATTCTAAATTAATGGTTATTGAGAATAAATACCAAAATAATGCAACGACAAAATTCAATCAACAAAGTGATGTAGACTTTACACAAACGTGAACATAAAAAGAGGGAATAAACAGTCAGGAAAAGATCAATGTAACAAACTGCAAGTAAAGTAAATGAAAACCTACGTGCACTAAGAATGGTAAAAATAGTTTTATGGCACCTAATGGAATTGCAGCCTATGATTTCCAGAAATGTACATTGTGTGAGCACCAACACAGCTTAAAGTCCAAATGTTGCCATTATCTAACCAGCAACTAAAAACTAATAAGATCTGCTATCAAATATCCTGGATGACAGCAGTTTTACATTGAGGAACAAAAATATTAAGAATGAGAAAATACCATTAATCTCCGCAAAATGCAGGTTTTGTTGTATAAAATGCAGCATTGGTGGCGCCATATCCTTCAATATTAATTCAATTTTAATCTGAAATAATTTTGATGATGAGCTTCTATTGCATTTTTTGTTAACATTCATATTAACCAATAGCAGTGGGGTTATTTTGCACTTAATTACCAGTATGCAATTTTTTTTGTTGCATTTAGTAGCTAAATATATTCCTATAGGAAACAATTTGCATAGATTTCTTATTAATTCTTACCAACTGAAAGATTCATTTGGATGAATATTATCCATTATTTCTGACTACACTTTTGTTAAAAAATTAAACAGCTGCCAGTGAACCTATAAGTGATTGAACCTATTTTTACAGTTATTCCTGGTGATCCAATTGCCTGCTGCTGATGTGAAGACGGATTAATCATAGTGCCAGCGTGCTCCAACCTGAAAGGGTTCATTGTTAATATGAAGGAAAACTGGGCTATCTGCTTGTTTCTGCTGATATTTGTCAAATAGCCCCTTGAGATTCCATACACCAAAGTCCAAGTGAAATCTATGGTGACTAGAATGATCCACTCTTGAAATCGGAAATCAATAGTAATTGGAGTCATGTAACATGCTGCTATTTCAATGGCATCACTAGTATCATACAGTTATACTCAGCAAATCAGCTTTTGTACATTAGGAACTACAAATACTTCTGGCAACAAAAACAATGAAATGCACAATTTAACCAAGATGATTTTTAGTTTCATTTTCTCTCTCCCATTGACCAAAGAAACTTGCGAAAACATACATCTGTAACTTTTTAACAAAGACCATAGTGAATTCTATCAGTTACATCTGCAGCAAGCCTGTTGTCCGTTGGTGTGATTGTCATTTCATAAATCAAATGCACATCCTCAAAGGGAGCAACTGTGAACTCAAGGAAGGCACATTCACCACAGCAACAATTCTGCTTCTCTGGGAATCCCTGAACATCAATTACTTTTTTTTAGAATACACTCAATAGAAATGAGCAGACCTTGCATGGGGATAATCCTTTCAGATAAACCAATTCATCTTGCGTCGTAGTACATCAAATAATATTACAGAAAACTGCTTTGCAATCTATGCAGCATGCCAAGATCTATTATTTCCAAGAGCAGTTTGGTTTATGACAAAGTTATGAATGATGTATAAACTAAAATGAATGCAGAATTTTCATCAATATTTTCCATTTTTTGTACTGGAAATGTCAGTTCTTCAGCAAACTGTTGGAAAGGCATAGTGAAACACCCTGACATAATCTGACATGATGAAGTATATTAGAATTAAATTTATATTTTGTGAGCTCTCCATATTGCTAAGACAATATTTTAAAAATTTCGTGGACAACTCTGGTGGATCCTGGTGACAGCATCAAAACTTGTGATAGTCTACTGTGAACTGTCCATTATGAAGAGATGACACATATTACCATTCAAAGGACCAAGAGAGGAGAGTGAATAAAGAAATTGGTTGATGTAGTGCAGTCACAACCTTTCTGCCTGTGCTAACAAAAAAATCTTATCAGAGGATAATGATGATAAATACCTATTTGCTATCAATCCCCGACCTTGCCATCTCTCTACCACACTGACCAGGTACTGACAGTCAAATAAATAGAAGCCATCATAAAAGAAATATTAGAACCAGTGTAGAGCACAAAAGTGCTGGAGGTAGGGCTCAGGCCTGAAATGTCTGCTGCCTTTTTCTTCCTATAGATGCTGCATAATCTGCTGAGTTTCTCCAGCACTTTTGGGTACAACACTGAATCCCAGCATCTTGTTTATTACCTTATACCCAGATTATTTTAAAATTTAAATTTTTTTAATTTTTTAATTTTAAATTTAGACATACAGCACAGTAACAGGTTATTTCAGCCCACGAGTCCAAACCACCCAATTTACACCCAATTAATCTACACCCCCAGTACGTTTTAAATGGTGGGAGGAAACGAGCCTCTGGGGAAAACCCACAGGCAGGGGGAAAATGTACAAACTCTTTACAGACAGTCGAGATTCGAACCCAGTTCTAATTGCTGGAGCTGTAAAGGTGTTGCGCTAACCCAGTGGTTCTCAACCTTTTTTTTCCACTCACATACCACTTTAAGCAATCCTTATGCCATAGGTGCTCTGTAATTAGTAAGGGATTGCTTAAAGTGGTATGTGGGTGGAAAGAAAAAGTTTAAAAACCACTGTTTTAATCGTGCCTAATTGACTCGTTATGTGCACAGTTTCATTGCTCCAAAGGAAATGGACCAATGAAAATTTTTAATCAAGCAAAATATTTCAGTAATAATTGGGTCTAGAGCAGTGATTTTCAACCTTCCTTTCCCACTCACTTACCACCTTAAGCAATCCATTACTAATCACAGAGCACCGATGGCATAGGGGTTACTTAAAGTGGTATATGAGTGGAAAGAAAAAGATTGAGAATGACTGTGCTAACCACTACACCAACCATGCCCCCCTCAATGAACCAGTAATTTTTGAATGATATTCTCCCATAAATCTAAACAAACAAAACAGATATACTCCCTAATGCATTTGTCATACTCCTAGAGATGGAAAAGTTTTTCTCACTGAACTCCTGGGGTACCAAACATTTTGTGGCTATTATATCCTCAGGAACAGAACCAGAATGTGACTTTATCACCTGGTGAGTCAGCACACATACACCCTCCTTCCACAGCTGGTCATTCATGCCTAGTCTCTCACCACTGTGCTAATCAAGTTATTTGCAGCATCATTATTTGTGTGCAGGTGATGCAGGATCTCTTCATTGCTGGATTTTAGTTGGTCAAGCACTGCTTGACAAAGCTGCTCTTTTTTCAGAATCTGAAGGGAAAATGACGTGGCGATCAGAGGCAGAAGGTAGGAGATGGATGCTTGCCCTATCTGCTGATTCTATATCAGATAATGCTGTGGGATGTGCAGGAAAATGCAAGGTGGAAGGAGGATTAGTTACAGGTTTGCTGCTCCCCACATTCTCACCAGTAGCCATTGAGTGACTTCGACTGGCTCAGGCAGGTGTCATTTTGTTCGGTGAGAAAGGTGCTGGTGCCAGCTGCCAATGGCAATGCGCGCATACTGAGAGCAGTGTGTGCATCATGCAATGGTGCTAAATATGTTGAACTAAAATAATGCATGTCATATAAGCCCTGACTGATTCAGCAGATGAGGGGGTGTAGATAATGTGAAATGACCAGTATCCAAGGCTAAAGGTGCAGTTAGTAAGATGAAACAGGTAAACACCTGTGAATTCACTGAATTATTGGCAGAACTGCATCCAAGCCTTGGGCTTGATTCCTGACAATGAGCTTCACATGAAGCTTTCCCTTTGTTCTGAGGCCATGGATTTGAACATTGATCTTGTCCATTAAAGTTGAAGGCATAATATGGTCATTGTTACAGAATGAATACTGCTTCCAACATTTGATCCGCTGAACTCAATGGAGTCAATCTACAGGAGCAGAGAACTGCAAAAAACCACTGCCATCCTGCACCATTAGCACACGAGGAGTTCACATTTCTACCTGTTCCTGAAGATCCAACTGGATGGATGTGGACAATGGAGTTCTCTGTCACTTTCCACTGCTTCCATCAAGGCCTCCACTAGGAACATATTCTCCACCATGTTGTTTACTTCATTAATGTTTGCTTGACCAGCCACAAAGTGGAAATGATGCTAGTTAGTTTGAAGTAATTGAGGCTAAATTTTAATATGCTAATCCACCAATTTCCACTCAAATAGAAGATTCTAGATCATCAACAATGTGTGTTCTGGTATGTGTGTACTGACAATAAATCTGAAATCTGACGGAGTGCCACAGACAATGGGCCACAGGTTGCATGTATTACTCACACTCTTCCACAAATTGGTCTTAACCAGTTCCACATGGCTCCACATGTTATCAATATAGGACTAGACTTGAACAAAAAGCTGAATTAGAAAGGTAAAGTGAGGGCGCTACCCTTGACATCAATGCAGTATTTATGTGAATATGATGCCCTAGTAAAACTGAGGTCCATGAGAATCAAGGGTAAAATATTCCAATGGTGGGAGTTATACATTGCATAAAGATCCATAGTTGTTGCCAATCAACGACTACAGCCTCAAGTGCAGGAATTCTGCAAGACAGTGTCCTCGGCCTATCATTTTCAGCTGTATTATCAATGATCTTTCCATCATAAGTCAGATATGAGAAAGCTTATTGATAATTGTGGAATGTTCAGTTGCATTTACAACTCCTCAGCAAGTGAAGCAGTCTACGCCTGCACATAGCCCTGCAAATTAAGCGGAGGAGAAGAACCAATTCCTCGCCATAACAACCAGTGAGATATGGCAAAGTGTTTGCTCTCAGCCATAGTTCGCTGCTGCCCACTGAATGACCAAAATCCATGAAAACATTTTGGGGATCTAACATTGATATCAAATTGAGGACACTGAGACTTTCATGCTCACTAAAAAAACCATCCTGCTCCTTTGGGAAAGTGTAAACCAAATGAAGAAGTACAATTTCAACTTACTTATAATCTAATATACAGTGTAAACAGAATAAAAGGCAATGAAATATGAATTTGTAGTTTACTTCTCAGTTATGTTGTTGACAGTAACCCACTTTGGAACATAAATTACACCACATGGAGCTTCATTTTACATTTTATTTATCACATTAAACAGCATTGATGAATGATCTATTTCACGGTTTACAGAATATTCAGGTCACAATTCAAACTGGCACACAGCCAGCACTTTTCCTTCTCTTCCTGTTTACAGCTTTCTTAGAAGAGAATTACAAGGTGTTGATAATTATTAATTAAAGCAATCAACCTTGGTTTCATGTAAATTTGTGAAACAGAGTTAGTGAACAAGAATCAATATGTTGATGAAGTTAAACGGGCATTGGGAAAATATTGCAAAGGAAATATTACAAAAATTCTCCAAGGTCAAATTAAATATGGGTCGTTGAGTCATTTCTACGTAGCCTTTTTGTGATTGTCTTGTCAAATGGAGGGGGCTGGGGGGCAGAGGGCAGGCAGGATGTGCTCACTGTAAAAATCAAAGGCTTCTTCATGAAAAGTCTTCATAAAAAATGCATTATTTGTGGTGCATAGAGCAAATTTACCCCAATGATTACTAAGCCTTATTGAAAAAAAATAAGATGCCTTTTATATTTATTTGCAAACTTTCTACAATGACTGACAGTGTATGTGTACGCACAGCCTCATCTCCATTTCTCTATTAGAGTTTATCTCTAACAATGGTAGGATTGTAAAGAAGATCATTTTTGGCTCATGATAATTATTATGCATTGTTTATTCTCTAGGATTTGCTCTGATTACATTCTAATAAGTTAATTCTTGAAGACATCTTCCAATCAATTAAATTTTTTAACATTTCTTAAAGTAAAACCGAAGAATATTGTTTCAAACTTAATCTAAACATTGTTAGTTTCATTTATGGGCTGGAAAACTTTAGAATTACACGCTTAGGGTGACCCTATTTGCACTGAAGTTATATCAATAAAATGTGAATTCACATATCATCCTGTCACATGTTATGGAACTGACCTAATTACTTTTCAGAAAATCTTACACTGGCAGCAATAGTTATTTTAAAAAGAAACACAAAATCTTTGTAAAATTTATGATTAAAAAAAAAGACATGCATTTACATGAAAATATCATCTCATAATATTGTGACTTTTTACATGATTGTATCTAAGTTGCAATAATTTATAATGTTGTTTATTATAAGATATAATTTCTATGCTTTTGCAGAATAAAGTTTAAGAAACCTAAACACAAAGTGGGTTGATCCACACTTCTGCCTGTGGAGGAGAAATTCAATTCAACAAAATATGCAACTGTACGTAAACACTGACCTGAATGAAATAAACTGTCACCTGAATTTCTTTGCATCTGATGTTACATTCAGGATGAGTGCACCACCGAACAAACTCATTTTTGTGAGATATGCTTGTGACCCACTCGTGCTATCTCCCTCTTCCTAGCCAGTGGGTTGCGTGACCATCTCCCTCGTTCACTGAACACTGCCAGAATCTGAGCACGCTTTCTGTTCCATGTAATGTTGCCAGGTTACCTCTCCCAGGAGGGGTGTGAAAGACGAGGTCGAAGTGACCAATCGAACAAGAGTTCAAAGTTCAGTTTTCAAATAGAGAGCATAAAATCAAAGGCCAGTATTCATTACGAACGAACTCATTATGTGCCAGTTAAGCCCAATGTGCTTCCCTGTTGCGCTTCCTAAACGTTTTGGCTGTGTGCTGTGACAATGACCCAGTAAATTCTGTTGACTCTCTGAGCATGCGTATTAACAATGCACAATTAAACACAGGCATTGACCCTTCTCTCTCAAACCCTGCTTAATTTATTAGTGGTAAAAATAATAGACCATTATAAATTACAATTTGTCAATAATTTTACATTCTAACAATATAGAAGAGTCAATTTGCACTTCTTTTATGAATGTTCAGTTCATAAGCTGATGAATATTTAGTTGTGGCTGTTGCAACCTGCAGATGCGATAACACAGAACTCTTTGTTTGGAGAGAATTCCTTTATGCATTGTCTAACTTCATATTAACATTTAATAACCAAACCTGTGGGACAAAATGTTATTAACATACCTGGGAATTTTGGATTTAGCTAAACTTGAGAAATGAAAAAAATCTCCCTAATATTCTGCAGCATTTTCTTTGTTCAAGTAATTATTTAGATAAAAAAATGTGCAAAATAACAGCAATATTTACATTCCTCAGTGCACAACTGCAATTGATGCTAGCTGCTCAAACAAGTCCATGTTAATGTCTCCCTTAAAGTAAAACACAATTTGGTGTATGAAATACTTGAACTAACAACACCAACTATTATGTTGAATGTATTAACAAACAAGGACTTTGAGAATTAACAGAAGTTCCATGAATAATGGTTTTAACACCTAAAATACATAATTTTACCCCTCCTGTAAAATCTTCTGATCTCTAGTTCCCTGGTGATAAATGTTGTTATATAACAGAAACTTTATTCCCAAGAGATAATGGAGATATATTCATCTTTGATTGTTATGTGTGCTGATCACCAAGTGAACTAGTAAACTCTGCAAATCTAGTTCCTTTGGCTTTCATTTTTTTTCCCACTGCTCTACTTGTTATACACCCATGACTGTGTGGTGACACACAATTCAAATGCCATCTACAAATTTGCCGATGACACCACAGTTCTTGCAGATTCAAAAATGGTAATAAGGAAGCGTACAGGAGGGAGAGAGATCAGCTTGTTGAATGGTGTAACAACAACAACCTGGCACGCAATGTTAGAAAAACCATGGAGATGATTGTGGAGGAAGTCAAGGGAACACAATCTAGTCCTCAATGAGGGCTCAGTAGTGGAGAGGGTCAAGAATTTCAAATTCCTCAGTGTCCTGGAGCCTCCACTTTGATCCAATCACAAAGAAGGCTCGCCAGGGGCTATACTTTATGAGGTGGCTGAGGAGGTTCGGTATGCAACCGAAGACTCTCATAAACTTCTACAGGTGTACTGTGGAGAGAATTGTATCTGGTTGCATCATTGCCTGGTATGAAGGCACCAACTTTCAGGTCAAGAATAAACTCCAGAGGATTGTTTACTCAGCCTGCAACATCATAGGCACCAGACTTCACCCCATCGAGGACATCTATGTGAGGCAGTGTCTTAAAAAAGGAATTTCTATCCTCAAAGACCCCCACCACCCAGGCCATGCTCTCTTCACTCTGCTACCATTCGGGAAAAGGTACAGGAGCCCAAAGACGAGCCCTCAGCGGCACAAGGGCAGCTTCTTCCTCGCTGCCATCAGATTCCTGAATAATCAATGAATCAAAAACACTACCTTACTCTTTATGCAGTATTATTATTTTTTTATTTTTTATAGTAATGTTGTAAAATGGTTTGACGCTGCCGCAAAACACTGAATTTCATGACTTGTTCGTGACAATAAATCCTGATTCTGATTCTGAACAAAATTCATTCAGACACCAATATTAAACAACACAGTAACATGGTCCAAGCTTGTGAAACCATTGTTCTAGGATGCTGTGTAGTGATGTTGCCAAGGTGCATGCATGCGCAGTTTGAAGTATCTTACTGGACATATCCTCTCTTCCTCCATTCCAATTCTTCGTACCTCCCAACCCCCATCTTGTCTCCGCACTGTTAGCACCATTTCATTGATCCATTCAAACATCTTACCCGATTCCTATATTTTCCACCTATTTCCATACTTTGTAGTTGCTTCTGTCTCCTCTTACCTACCTCTCCAGTACCCTTTCTCTGTTTAGGATTCCCCCCACCCCCCCTCCCAAATTTGATACCTTTCCTTTGGCCAATTCAGATTTCCTGAACTCTTCTTCCTCATTTTCATTCCTTTCACCCCCTTTTTCATAACCTAATCTCTTCCCACTTTACTCTCAACCATAACATTCCAATGCTCTAACCTCTCTCCTCTGTTGTACTCTTCTCTTTTCCTCCTATCACCCCACCTCCCCCTCCACAACCTCACCACAAGGTCATGCCTTCTCCACCCCTCTACTTCCTAATATAATAAGCAACTGGCAATGAGGTAGGGTGTGCTTCTGTCTGCCAGACACAGACTCCAGCTCATTCCACATTTGGCCCTTCTTCCCTGCAATGATTTGTAGATTTCAGGAAACCCCAGGTGAAATCCAGGGAATTCATAGGCAGGTTTATTAAATGCAATAAGTAATAAAATAGGCACAGTTACCCAATTTTAATGGAATGGAAAAAAAAACAAATTGTTTATTCAGAAATTTTTCCTTGTATTCACTGGAATGAAAAAAAATTAGAGTATTTTTATGGAATTGTTCTGCGCTCTACTGAGGTGGAGTCTTGACTTTTGTTGAAAGAACTGTACACTAAGAATGGGTTCCCAAAACATCCCACAGCACAGAGATTTAACTGTGTTTCCAGCCATTAGCAGCCTCATTGTCAGACTAGATAATACGTGATGGGCAGCAAGCATGCTTCAAAGATTCAAAGCCTTCCAGAGTAAGTGGGATCACAGGTGCAGCTTGTGCGATCATGGAGACTGGGTGTTACGACCATTGGTCAGTGCAGTGATCCTGATTGCAAGGCTCTACTCAAAGTACAGTAAGTATCCTCATTGTTGTTCAAGAGGTCAAATGGTTTTCCATGGATTTAATCTTGGTTGGGTCAGATGGCAGCAGGTGGCTAACTGGGAATTTGAAGGGCTTGGAGAACATATTTTGGTTTGGATGCCTGCCGACATATTTCCTAAGGGCTTAAGCCCGAAATGTTGGTTATGTATTTTTGCTATATAATGTATACTGTTTGTCCAGCTGATTTTATCGAGCAATTGTGTTTTTACTTCATCCATGGTGTCTACTGACTTTTGTGCTTGACTTGGGGAAAATATTCCTGTTTTCTCAAGGTTTCAAGCTGTCCTATAATGCCATTTGCTTCCTGGATTCAATCCTTCTGCCCTGCTCTGATTTCCTGGCTTCCCAAGGTCTGGAAAGCTTTAATGGCCATAATTCAAAATTGATCAACGGAAAACAAAAGCAAGAACTCCTAACATGATAGTTAAGTGCCCAAACTGCTTTACGTCCTATCTACTGAAACCACATGTGAAGGGATTTGAGTCTTCCTGGTTTCCTGCTCCAGATACTTTCCCTTTTTTTACTTTGACCCATCTATAAGCTGATTTGTTTTGGGGAGTTAAGGATTAACCTTATTTACATTCACCTTCCTAAAAGCTGAAATCTATTATATATATATAGCTCCATCTGCAGGTTGCACCATTGACATACATTTATCCATGGCTATAATCATGGATATGCAAACTCTGAGATGCCAAACACAATTGTCTGTCACACAGGCTCATGCACTCTGAGGTGCTTCGCTCACCATAACACCATATTATCTCTCTGTATCACCCACATGGAGATGCTACAGCAACATAAGCAAAGAAAATGAGAAAAAGTCAAGTGCATAGACTGTCTTTTAGTTCACACGACATGCAGGAGTCACAGGAAACTAAATGCATTTGACATTTATTAATTACAGTTTCTTCATTTTATAGCTCACTACATTCGGAATAGCATTGTGGTTAGATGAAAGATATATAAATTTCTGCAGAACACAATAGCCTATTCAATTTGTGGAACATATAATTTAGAAATCACATGAAATAAGAACCTAATCTATATGTTTCAGCAATCTCATCTTCAGGATATGCTGTCATCCAACATTTTAGCATATAAATGAGTCATTTCCAATTTTCTGCAATAAAATCTAGAAAGTTTCATGCTCTTTGAATTCATATCAGCAATGAGTCAGCGATTTAAAAGAGAGACTTATACACTAAATGAGTGTTAGTGAAGGTCTTTTGTTATTATTTTCAATGTGTCAGCTCAAAGAGTGACAGTAATCAATTTGCAGGTATTGGTTACAGAGAAGGTGAATAATTATACAGCAATGCCTCCATGAAATAAATGAATTCATTCTTGGACTGACTGCTTTGAAGTTTGTTCAGAGATCTGGATTACATTCAGAACAGAAAAAAATCTTTGAAAACCTGTCAAAGCACACTATAGGGTCTGGCCATGTCATACATTTGATGCAGACTCATCATTTTTAAAAAATGCATTAACTACGACAAAGCTGGGAATTCATATAAGCAGCTAATTTATCAACTGACTTTTTATCACAGTTCTACTACATCTCCCATGATGTTTCTCACAGGGCATCAGTGTGATTTGTACAACACTGAACCAAAAAGATTGTAATAGCTGCCTTCGTGTGGGATTGCTCTCAAATGGGAAAAAGAAATCCCTTTCATCCTGCATCTATCTTTAGATTTTTTACAAATGTCAGGTCTGCCCTAGATATTGTCTCAGGTTTCATGTCACTGGCTTCCTTTGTAAATAGATACAACATTTATTGCAATCAGAGGGTTTACATTTTATTTCCATCAATTGTCAATTTGTTTAATTTTAAAGAACAATCTTTAAACTCAAGGCATCAGGCCTCTCCATTATGATCTAATGAGGCCAAAACATGTTCCAGCTATCAGACATAGGTGCTGCAAAAATTACTTGCCCTGATTTTTCTGACATCCACAGATTATGAGATGATGGCCCTCAAAATGTTATGTCCAATTGTGTCTGGATGAGTATTGCTTCTCCCAAGTATCATAAACATAATATGGATCCATCTGAGGTCCCATGTCTTTAAAGCAATTTTAGCACCTGACGTTAGCATTTGGCAAAGATTATTAACATAGAAATTTCTTCTATCTTAGTTACTCTCGACTGCCTTCTCTGTAGGGGTGACAGGAAAGATGCTGGACATTGTAAAATTGACATTAAAATGTTATATCGATGCCTGGCCAGATTTTGCTGTGTAAATTATGATGGAGCTAATGGTACCCATTGTTATTTATGTTTGTATCCAATTTTTTAAAATATTCAAGTAACTACATTTGCAGATTAAAATATGGAAACCCATAAGGTGTTATCCTGGATGTTGAATCCACTCTATAAGGTTTATAAAAATGGAATCCTGCTGTAAGCGTTCACTTTCAAATGTCTGGAATGGAACGAAGTTGCTGATTTAGAAAAGTGAAATAAAACAAATGCTGGAAATACTCTTAGGTCAGCCAGCATCCATGAAGAAACGGTGAATTAATGTTTCAGTCTGCAGAGCAGAACATTGTCTATGGCCAAGCTGAGGGATCTGACAGTCCTTATACAGTACTTGAAACACAAAAAGTTAACGTGAAGATGCAATAAGTAATTAGGAAGACAAATGGAATGTCTTTATTTCAGTAAGAAAATCTTACAACTGTATAGAGCACTGGTGAAATAATAATCAGAATACAGTGGAACCTTGTTATAATGCGATAGTTAGGGTCCAAAAAATGGCATCGCATAAAAAAAGCAGGGTCGTGCTAAATTGGGGTTTCAATAAATCATTGTAGTTACAGTTGAAATTAAAACACAAATTAAATTTTAATAAATCGACCGTTCCCGCTTCCAGTGCCAGTCCAAGGTCCCTGCTCCAAGTTGTAGCCCAAAGCTCATGTACTCACTCCAGACGACAGCCCAAAATCCCTGCTCCTAATGACTGGCAGGAATCCCAGCACTCACTCCTGGTGGCAGCCCGACACCAATGTCCAAACACTCATTGCGTTATATACAGGTTTGCATTAAACCGGGAGATTGTGACAGTAGGTGCTTTGTAGTGGGTCTAGACCTTTACTTTGGTACATGTTAATTCTGGCCAAGAGCAACCTCTCAAAGTATTTCATCATTATAGATGTGAGTGCAACTGGGTGATAATCATTGAGGCAGCTCACTCTACTCTTTTTGGGCACCAGGATGACTGATGCCCTTTTGAGGCACATGGAAACATTTGACTGCAGGAGTGAGAATTTGAAAATGTCCGTGAATACTCTGTTTAGCTGTTAGCACAGCTTTTAAGTACATTGCCAGATACACCATCCTGGCCTGATGCCTTGTGGGGATTCACCCTCTTGAATGATATTCTGATGTCTACCTCAGAGGCAGATGTCACAGGGTCCTCAGCCTTTGTAGGGATTCTCGAAGGAACTGATGAGTTCTCCTTCTCAAAGCAAGCATAGAAGGTGTTCAGCTCATCGGCTAGTGAAGCATCACAGCCATAACAACCTCAATTTGAAGGACGTTATGATCTGAAATCCCTGTCATAGCTGGCAAGTATCTGTCTCTGCCTCCAGCTTTCTCGGGAATTGCTTCTTTGTTGCTGTGATGGCTTTCTGCAGGATATACCTGGACTTCCTGTAGAGATCTTAAATACCCTTGATCTCTCCCTCAGCAGGTTGCAAATCTTATGATTCATCCAAGGCTTTCATAAAACCATCAAAAGTTATGGCAGAGAAGAAGCCGATTTGGCCCACAGTCTAAAAGCTACTGAAACTCCTTGCAGTTAGTGCTCATTCAGTTATGTCCTAATGATTGAGTGTTTGCCTTAGCCACCTTGTTGGTAGTGAGTTTGAGGCTCCCAGAACTCTAGGTTCCACCTGTTTTTCCACTAAAATAACCTAATTGTATACATTACACTTAGATTTCCCTTCAGGACAGTCTGCCAAAGAAAATAGCTGAACCTTACCTGAATTTTCCTTCATAAACAATTTTTCTATACATGCAATTTCAAATCTCCACTACATTCCCTGTACAAATAGATTCTACTAATAATATTCTGACTTCTTATAATATTTTGAAGTGTTATATAGTCAGGATAATATGAACTAATTTGTAACTGCATAAGAATACACCCTTCTCACTGTAGTAACTGTAGTGCACCACTGTGGGGCATATGTGTATGTGAACAGTTTTCCTGAGATGGCAGAAGGCATCAGTAAGTAAACTCTCTTCTGTTATTTGAATCTTGCATTTCTAAGTTATTTAAGAAGCCTCCCAAGTAACACAGAGACATAAAGCAAAGTTACTATGATCAGTCTGTCTTGAATAAAGGCAAGTTGCTTTTCCTTCTCTGAAGAAAATGCTTCTGTCCAATCAGCACACGTAAATCGCTTCCCACGGCCACCACCACCCCAACACCCGTGTCAAAATTTCGGTGTTCCTCTTGCAGTGACTTCAAGGAAATGTGTTTTGTTGGTTCCAACACCATTTTTAAAAAAAAAGGTGATTTGGAATGTGTGTGCAGATTGCCGTCACTGGAGAGGGAAAAAGAGAGAGAGTGATGGCACACTGCACATGCATTCCAAATCGCAACATAGGTTGCAAAATGACATTGCTGCCTCTAGTTACCAGACACCATCTCAGGCTCCCGGTAGGAGCAGCTCAGAAAACTACCTGTATGGGTACGATAATTCACCTTACGATGCGTGTTGCAGAACCGAACCCCATCGTAAGTAGGAGTCTATCTGTATTGAATTAAACAAGAATACCAGCAGATACTGGGGTTGAGAGCAATACACAAATGTGCTGGAGCAACTCAGCAGGTCACACAGCATCCATACGAAATAAAGAATAACCAACATTTTGGGTCTTGGCTTTTCCTCAGGTAAAACTGTTGAGTTTTTCCAGCATTTTGCATTATTATATCCTGTATAGCTCTTTCAAATCTTCCTATGATGTGGTGATCATAAACATACAAAATTCCCTAAATGTGGCACAACTAATATTTTATACTGTTCTAGCAAGATCCATGCTCAACTTCTATACCAAGATAAGAGCTGTTTCATATTCATTCTTAAACAATTTATCTACTTCTGTTTCTCTATCCATCTGTGCATTCCCTTGCTTTGTTTGCTTTTCTCAAGGTTAATACTTCACATTTCTCAGCTTAATATTCTATTTACAAATTCATGTGTTGCCATTCCCACATATTAGTCTCAGATTCCACCCAATCTATTCATATTTGGTTTGCAATTTAATGCTTCCATCTGCATTGCTAACAATTACACACACATCTTTGTTCTATCCACAATCTGTAATGGCAGCATTCAAATACATTTTTGAAATTATGTATAAATACAGAGAATAGTTGAGATCCATTAAGAGATCCTATTGGGGTCTACTACTCCCAAGGTGCCAAACTGAAGATTTCTCCATTATCCCTACTCTCCTCCTTTTGCTGCTCAGCTTATCTCTTTAATGGATACATAATTTGCCATTGCTTTTAAATTTTATCTAATAACCTTTTTAAAGAGACCTTTTCAAAATAATTCTGGAATTTCAGATAAATAGCACCTACTTTTTATTAGAAAAATCTACAGAGTTGCCCTTGTCACATTTTCAAAATGTTCACTAAGATGTGTCAGATATGACACTGTGTACATATTCCCATGCTGCCTGTGTCTGATTGGCTGAAAATGTCAAAGTGTTCTTTCACTTTACTCTTAACCAATGACTTTATCAATGCTCTGTATCAGATGTTGGGTGTATGGTGTATAATTTAACAATTTCCCTTTCCAAAATTATGTTGTGGTATACATAATTTTCCAATATGGAACTGAATCAAGAAATTGATGTTAGAATTTTTCCAAAGAACTAAAGGCATGGTCACTGCTCAGCTCAAATTCTGGTCCATTATGATCACAATCAGATAAATGTTATTGCACCATGGCTTTATGATATCATAACATCATTTTAAGGATCTGTCCTAATTGGATTTGAGAAGGTGATAATGAGCCTTCTTGAACTCTAGTTCTTCTGGTGAAGGTGATGGGCAGGCAATCCAGGATTTACCTATGATGAATCACCAATATATATTCAAGCTAGGGTTGTGCATCACTTGAAGTGGAACCTGCAATACACTGTGGATGATATACATTGTAGGTACTATAGATGAGAGTGAATGGATGCACATTTAAGGTAATCGAGTTGTACTAATCAATGGAGAAGTTTAGTCCTGGATGCTGTCATGTTTCTTGAGAGTTTGTGCTGTACACTTCCAGTGAAGAATATCCAACCAGCCCTAATTTGTGCCTCATTGATGATGGAAGGGATTTTGGATATCAAGAGAGAAATAATTCATTGCTGGATACCCAACCACTGACCTGTTACAGTTGTATTTCAGTGTTGACCTTCAGGATTGTAACAGTGGGGGACTAAGCAATGGCAATGCCATTAAACATGTCAATAGTAGGTTGTTAGACTTTCTCTTGCTGAGATTGTCTTTGCCTGGCACTGCAAGATACATTGGTGCATATCAGTCCATGGCTGAACGTTATCTAACTCTATTGCACGCAGGCATATGTTGAGAAGTAACATATGCAAATTAATATTGTGCAGTCATCATCTTCACCTTTTGACCTTGTGGTTGAGGGATAGACTTTGATGATGATGAAACCTAGAACCTGAGGAACTCCTGCAGCCTGGTTTCTACCTCCCTATATCCACAATTTCACAATTCAATAACATGAACAGAGCTTTGCAAGATTAAGATGAATGGATCTGCAATTTGCAACATAATACTGCTCAAGAGATTCGTGGCTTTCTCCATCATTTTATTATAAGTTAAACCACCAATTTCTTCTTTGGACTTATGGTTAAGTATCAGCATATTCCTTTCTGAACTTATTACTCTTTTATATCTCTGCTTCTTTTTAACACCTCCATACCCTCCTCAGACAGTTTGATGCAGGTATCATATTGTATTTATTAAGCATGATTGGTGAACTATTTGAATATAGCTTCTCAGTTTTGAAAGAACAGCTATTTGTTCTCTATCAGTTAAATAAATCTTTGAAGTATTCCTAAATTTTGCCTTTAGGTTTACAGTTCAGTATAGTTTTGAGTGACCAATTAATTTGTCATTGCTACTTAAACATGTTCCCAGTCTGCAATTCTGGAGGATTATTTTACACTAAATGCATCGCCTGCAGACTGATGGAAGGTAAGGAGACAAATAATGAAATTCAAGATTTATATGGAGCATTATTATCTGGTTAAATTATTGATATGCAAATTCATTCTTTTAATATGTTCATTGGGCTTACTTTGTATGCATGTGCTCATGTTTCATCATATCTCCTAACTTCAATAAAATATTTAACAGTTATTTATGAAAGTCTCAATAAAACCAAGCCAGATGTAAAGCTTTTAATAACAACTGAAAATTCATTTTAAAATTGCCTCTCCTTAAACTGGTTAGTTAGCAGAGCAAAGTAATATTTGTTAACCATTAGTATTTTGAAACAATCATTCCAAAATCCTATGTTTTTTAAAAAATAAACTTCATTTGAATTGATAATAAATGTAAATCTTCATTTTCTCCCAGCTGATCATACCACAACTTTCCGTTAAAACAACACTGACTTAATCTAAAATATGTTTTGAGGATCGCAGTGTATTTTTCCTGGACTCATCACGCCAATGGCATCATGAAGAAAGCATATAAGCACCTGGGAGTCTGCAGAGGTTTGGTATGATATCAGAAACATTGGCAAATTTCTACAGAGGTGGAATGCGGGCTGACCAGCTTCATCACAGTATGGTATGGGAAAACCAATACCCCTGAGCGTAAAGCCCTCCAAATGGTAGTGGACACATTCCAGGCACTCCCCATTATTGAGTACATCTACAGGGAACACTGCTATCAGAGGGCAGCAGTATTCATCAAAGACCCACACCACCCAGCACTCGCTCTGTTCTCACTGCTGCCATTGGGAAAGAGGTATAGGTGCCACAAGACTCACACCACAGTTGGAATTTTCATTTTGTGAAGGAGCGTGTTTAGGAACACCTGCTAACCCTCTTCTATCAGACACTTTAACAACAAACTCAATCAGAGACTCATTTAAGGTCTCTTACTTGTGCACTTTATTGATTTTCTTTTTGTTCTCTGTTTTGCAGTTTGTTTACATTTGTTAACTGTTTACAGTTCTTTTATTTTTTTTACATGTTTACACTGTGTACAGTATATTTTTGCACTACCAATTAGTGGTAATTCTGCTGCACCCGCAGGAAAAAGGAATCTCAGTGTTGTATATGATGTCATGTATGTATTCCGGCAATAAATCTGAAATCTGAGGTCCCATAAAATGACATAAGTTCCAGAGAGATATACTATAGTAGGGAGACAAGCCTTTCAGTCTACTGAGTCCATGCCAACCACAAACCATCCAATTACACTAATTCTACATTAATACCACATTCTTGTTGACTCCTCTAGATTCTACCACTCACCTAGACACAAGGGAAAATTTACAGTAGACAATTATCTTCCAGATTGTATGTCTTTGGGATGGGGCGGGGGGGGGGGGGGATTGTGGAATCAGAGCTCTTGGAGGAAACTCACACAATCACAGGAAAATGGTACAAATAAAACCCCAAGATCAGAATTGAATCTGAGTGTCTGGCACTGTGAGGCTGTGGCTCTACTAGCTGTATCACTGTACTGTCCTACAGATTATCAATAAAATTGTAAGTGCCCAGGGAAGAGTTGATAATGGTTTGGGATGTCGGATAAAGAGAGCAGGGCCAGAAAGAGTTGTTGAGTTATTGTATATGATATCTTGAAACAAAAAGAAATTAAATCACATCAATAATCCTGTGCTAGAGCAGTTAATATATTTTTCACAAAATACTTCTGAGTACATTTTGAGTAGCGTCTTAGTGGGTGTCATTCTAGAAGTTCCCCGAATAACTACCCAAGAAGAAAGAGCACTCCAGAGACTAGAGCACAAAAATGTGTGTTAACACTACTGCACACTGCTTAGGGGATACCATACTGAGATTATTTTGAATGAGTTAAATAGGAGTCACAGTTGTTCTCAAAGATGGAATGCAAAGATCCCATTACACCATTTCAAAGACAAGGAGATTAAGTCTTCTTGTGTTCAGGCCAATATTTAGTCTTCAACCAGTACAGCTGAAACTGAAAATCTGGTTAGTTTCATACAATTATATGGTGGAGTGTTCTATCTGCATTTATTGTTTTAGTGCATGAGATGTGGGTTTATTTAAGCTAGAATTTATTGCCCATATCCAAATGCTCCTGGACTAACTAGCCCTTTAGATTTCTGTTAAGGGTCTACTATATTAGGATTGTTCTGGGCTCATACATGGATTAGACCAGATAATAATACATGTTTTCTTCTCTGAAGTCTATTTGAAAACTGGATGTAAATTTATTACAACCCAGGAGCTTCACCATTTTCATTGTTGATGCAAAGCTTTATGTCTGAATTTTTTTTTCTTTTGAACTCATGGGACATTTTCTGTATGAGTGCATCATTGTGTAATGGAATCTGTGTGGGGCTGAGATCACCAGATGTATATGATTTTTCTATCTAAATTTAAAAACACTGGCTGAAGATAATACAATCCCTAAATTATTTGATCGATCATGAATGGATGCCGCTGTCAGCACTGATAAGTCCTTCATTCCATTTTTCCAAAGGTAATGAAAGCATATTAATTTCAAGAGACAGCATTCAAGATTCCTTTAGTGTCATGTAATGAAACAGGTGTAATATCAAACAACATTTTCTTTCGTTTACTGTAATTCAGACAGATTCACCATCAGCAGAAATTACCAAGTGCCTCTTTATAGTCAGAGAAAGTCAAACAAAAGAGAGTTCCCTCAGAGCATTCAAATGTTCCTTAATTCGCCTCCAGTGCTCCCATAGCCACACGGAGTCCAGTCCAAAGCATCGCAACCCGAGCTCCAGATCCAAACCTCTGACAGATCAGAAAGTTTTCAGCACCCTCTCGCATCCCATTTACGATACCTGGTACCCTTCAGCCTGTCTCGAGCCAACCTCCAGCAGCCCACATTCTGGTTTGAGTCCTTTGACCACAGTAACCAGCAGCCCACAACCTGCAGGGGTTCCTCGCCTCAAGTCACCAACAGTTGCCTGCCTCCTGTGTGTGTTTTCTGCAGAGTCCTTCATTGGCCTTCTGTCATGGTCCCCATCCCATTGGTCTTTTCCTCTACTTCTCCTTCTCAAACAATGGGTGGTTTCCCCATTTTCTGGTGCCTTGCACCAGTCCTTTACTCTTCTGGAGTCTGAAGCTCCTCGAGACTGCTGCCAAACACAGGCACCACCACCTTGGGCCCAGACCCCATGATTTCAGGATTTTAAATAAAACACCATCAACAGGAAGTTTAAAACCTGTATGGAGCCGTCGGCATGTACGAATGAAAGTAAATATTTACAGCAAAAATACTTAAAGAAAAGCAATCAGCAATTTCCAATGAGAAGAATAATTACTTGGGCTTTGGCGATGAAAAACAATGTCAATTAGATGTTATTATCACATCTTTACGTAATTTAACGGCAAAGTTCACTTAAATGAAAAATTGCTGTGAAAGAACAGAGACTGAAAACTACATTCATGTAATGCCAATATATTCTGCCAAGTTTGTGTAAACTCTTTTTAAATTGCTTGCAGTGGTACCATCTTTACTTCTCATGGAAACCACTAATTCCCTGAAGAATATCTTAAGGTGGCCACCAAACCCATTGCTTTCGATCTTTCTGTAATCCTTCAGCACATTATTAGAGTGAGATAAGTGCTTCTTAAATGTTGTATTTTATCCTTCTAAACCATTTGGTTTAATGCTGCTTCAAATCTTCTCTTCCTATCTTTCTGTGCCATTAAATCTCATGGGATTAAAAGGGTTACAGACACTGGAATATATTGCAATCAAGTGTGGTTTTACAATGTATCTTTTTTTTCCACGCTCCTTCACAAAATGAAAATTCCAACTGTGAGTACCTACCACTAGTTATCAAAAGGAGATGAAGTTGTGACCATTGACTCATGGGAATTCCCAAAATGAAAGGCAATTCCACATTACAATGTCAGTCCCTTAACCTAGATATTTATTCTTCAAATCAATCAATAATATGGAAACACGATATAATGATCTACAAATGATTGCATATCTGACATAGCTTCCGAGTCAAGAGGTACATTTCTTCCAGTTCATACCTTATTGTGCACTACTGTAACAGCTGATGATGTCAGCTGAAAACCAAGGAGGGGAAGGGAAAGCCAGAGGTATACGATCCAGTGATCATTGGGGGATCAGAGGTGGAGAGGGTGAGCAAATTTAAGTTCTTGGGAGTCACTATCTCAGAGGATCTTTCCTGAACCCATCACACTAATGACATCATGAAGAAAGCACATTAGCACCTTTGCTTCCTCAGCAGTTTGCAAAGATTTGGTATGACATCGGAAATCTTGGCAAGTTTTAACAGATGTATGGTGGAACATGTGCTGACTGGCTACATCATGGTCTGGTATGGGGACACCAACACCACTGAGCGCAAAGCCCTGCCCATGACATCAAGGCAAAGCCCTCCTCACCACTGAGAACATCTGCAGGGACGCTGCCATCAGAGAGCTGCACCAATCATCAAGGATACACACCTCACAGCACATGCACTGCTCTCGCTGCTACCATCAGGAAAGAGGTAAAGGTGCCACAAGACACCCACCACCAGGTTCTGAAAAAACTGCTATCCCTCCACCTTCATAGTCCTCAACAATAAACTCAATCAGGAAGTCACTAAAGGATTTAACATTTACGTCAAGCGCTGAAGAGCTGGCTCTGAATGGGCAACTAAAGCGGCATCGTCTGCAAAGAGTAGTTCACGGACAAGTTGCTCTTGTGTCTTGGTGTGAGCTTGCAGGTGCCTCAGATTGAAGAGACTGCCATCCGTGCGGTACCGGATGTAAACATCGTCTTCATTGTTGAGGTCTTTCATGGCTTGGTTCAGCATCATGCTGAAGAAGATTGAAAAGAGGGTTGTTGCAAGAACGCAGCCTTGCTTCATGCCATTGTTAATGAAGAAGGGTTCAGAGAGTTCATTGCTGTATCTGACCCGACCTTGTTGGTTTTCGTGCAGTTGGATAACCATGTTGAGGAACTTTGGGGGGCATCCGAGGCGCTCTAGTATTTGCCAAAGCCCTTTCCTGCTCACGGTGTCGAAGGCTTTGGTGAGGTCAACAAAGGTGATGTAGAGTCCTTTGTTTTGTTCTCTGCACTTTTCTTGGAGCTGTCTGAGGGCAAAGACCATGTCAGTAGTTCCTCTGTTTGCGCGAAAGCCACACTGTGATTCAGGGAGAACATTCTCGGCGACACTAGGTATTATTCTATTTAGGAGAATCCATCCCAGAATATCAAAGCCTCCTATCTTGTTTCACAGCCTCATTTTCAATTGGCACCAGAACCATTCTGCTCTCTGGATCTCACTGCTGACATCAAGCCAGCTTTCAAAACCTCTGATGAAGCTCCAGCCATTTTAATCATAACTAATTTTTTTTATTGGTTAAATGTCTGTTCTCTTATTTATTTTATTCACGACACTTTGCATCAGAACAATGATTTTTGTCGCAGGTGGTGTCTTAAAAAAGCAGCCTCTATCCTCAAAGACCCCCACCACCCAGGCCCTCTTCACTCTGCTACCATCAGGGGAAAAAAGGTACAGGAGCCGAAAGATGAGCACTCAGCGACACAAGGACAGCTTCTTCCCCACTGCCATCAGATTCCTGAATAACCAATGAACCAAAGACACTGCCTCACTTTTTGTGCACTCTTATTGCTATTATTTTTATAGTAATGACACAAGATGGTTATAATATGTATGTTTGCCACAAAGCACCAAATTTTGCGACTTGCTCATGACAATAAATCCTGATTCTGAATGATCTGGAGGCTGAGAGGATTTAATACATTAGGAGCAGTTGAATGCTCTGAATCTAAACTTGCTGAAGTTAAGAAGGATGAGGGGGGCATCTTATTGATGAAAGAGATGGAGATAGTGGGTGTGGAAAAGATATTTCCAGTAATGGAAGAGATTAGGACCAGAGGGCACAGCCTCAGACAGAATAAAAAAGACTTTTCTTTATAACTCAGTTGAGGAGAAATTTCTTAAGCCAGAGTCTGGTGAATCTGTGGAATCCATTGCTACAGACAGCAGTGGAGGCCAAGTAATTGGGTATATTTAAAACCTATCATACGCTCGGGGGTATTGGTGTCCCCACACCAGACCATGATGCAGCCGAGCAGCACACTTTCCACCACCTATCTGTAGAAATTTGCCAGTGTTTCTGGTGTCATACCAAACCTCCGCATACTCCTGAGGTTAATAGGTTCTTGATTTGTAGGGGCATCAGAGGATGTGGGAGAAGGCAGGAGAATGGGGCTGCGAGGAAAAATGTATCAGCTATTATCCAAATTTCAGAATAGACTGAATAGGTCAAGTGATCTAATTCTGTTCATCCATCATATGGTCCAATGGAGGGAAATAGATATATCGAGAGAGGGAAGATTATGGAACTGAGATGTGAAGACAAGGAAACAAATATTGATTTGGGATTAGGATTATTAAGATTCATGCACATCAATAAGAACAGGACTTAGAGAGAATTTGACAAGAATGCAGGTGTGGGAATTAGCAGTTATGTATGCTGATCGGTGGAAAGATGTTCAGCAGGCAGGATGTCAAATTGTGATTCAGCCAGTGCTTACCAGTTCATTGGAGAATCTAACATGATGTGTTTAACCAAGAAAGATCTAATAAATCCATGATTCAATATTACTCCATTAATCTGATAATTGGTCAGGAAATTGAGAAAAATGACAAGAGGGAATCGTTGACATGCCTTCTTGTCCAAAGGGTGACGTAGATGATAAAAGAGAGGCCAACGGAAGGCCTAGGAGAATGGGGGATCTGACAAGGATTGTTTTTTCAGACAATGGGGAATTACCT
The DNA here is from genome assembly GCF_036971445.1 of Narcine bancroftii. NCBI lineage: Eukaryota > Metazoa > Chordata > Chondrichthyes > Torpediniformes > Narcinidae > Narcine > Narcine bancroftii. Next base: position 98,940,906 of record NC_091473.1, read on the forward strand.
GGAATTCACTTCTTTAGAGAATGATGAAAAAAGGCATTTAATTTGCGTCTAGATGATCACTAGAATCGCCTAGAAACATGAGCACAAGCACCTAAAAATTAGCATTGCACCCCTCGTACATACATGACATTACATACATCCCTGAGATTCTTTTTCCTACAGAAAAGATAGAATTACCACTTATTGGAAGTGCAAAAAACTGCACACAGCATATACATGTAAATAAAGAACTGTAAACAGATAACAAATGTATACAAACACTGTGCAGTCCAGAGAGATCAAAAAGAAAAATCAATAAAGTGCACAAGTAAGAGTCCTTAAATGAGTCCCTGAGTGAGTTTGTCATTGACGAGTCTGATATTGGGGGTAACAGCTGTTCCTGAACCTGGTGGTGCGAGTCTTGTGGCACCTACACCTCTTTCCAATAGCAGCAACGAGAAAAAAACATGTGCTGGTTGGTGTGGATCCATGACGACTGCTGCTGCTCTCTGACAACAGTGTTCCCTGTAGATGTTCTTGAAAATAGTGGGGGGTTTGCTTGTGATGTCCTGTGCTGTGCCCACTACTTTAGGAGGGCTTTACGCTCAGGGGTATTGGTGTCCCCAGACCAGATCATGATGCAGCCGATCAGCACACTTTCCACCACACATCTGTAGAAATTTGCCAGTGTTTCTGGTGTCATACCAAACCTCCGCATACTCCTGAGGAAGTAGAGACGCTGATATGGTACTGATTAGATATGATACAGAGGAGATTTTCTTACCATTCCTCACTGATTATGGTCTGGAGGAGAGGAAATCCACAGTGGGGTGTTACGTCCCAGATCTTGGAGTTTGATGGTGTTAAATGCCAAACTGTAGTTGATAAAGAGCATCCCGATGAATGCATCTTTACTGTCCAGTTGTTCCAGGACTTTGTGTAGAGCCAATAAAATGGCATCCACTGTAGATATGCAAGTATGACAGGTGAGCTAGAACATATCCATGTCACTGTTCAGATAGGAGCTGTCAATTTTTAGTGGTAGCTTGGCTTTGATATATCAGCCCACTTAATAAACCTGTTGATTTCTTATTAACCATTAGATAAAAACAATCATATTTAAATAATTTATGCTGAGCGGATCTTTGTTTATTTGCAATGAATGGAATGCTGGAGAAAACAAGCCATTAATAATAAAAATGAAAATACTTAAAAATCAGAAGTGTTAAAGATACAAGTTCAACAGCACTTGTTCAAGAAAAAGAGGGTAATACATCAGGTGGAACTTGTAATCAATCCTTTTAGTTTGCCCTGGTCTGCTCTTCACTTGCAGCATGTCTAATATTAGCACAAGATGATAATTGCCTTATTTGTTTGTTTTTCCACAGTTAACACAGTCTAAATATGAGGGAATGAGGTGAAACATTGGCAATTGTAAAAAAAACCCTCTGGGGAAAAAGTTTCTACATTCCATAAATAGAACCTTTGTGGACCATTAAAGTATTATTCCACATAGTTTGTTGTCCTCTTCCCATAGAGGTCATTTGTTACCACCCTGAAGCAAACTTTAATGCTTGTTTACAACATGGAGTTTTGTTCACATTATTAATGATTAGCACAGAGCAAGACATAACAACAATGCAATCTTTTTTAAATTTTGCTCAGTGTATAGTAATTTAAAAAAAATATAATTTCTTTCAATCTCCTAAATGAGCCATGATCTCAGGATAAGAAATAAGCCTGGAAGGCAAGAACATGCATCTACCCTGAGAAAGCTATAAATCCTTGGAATTCCAGAACCTAAAAGTCCTAGGAAGCTCAAATTCAAGTCCAAGATTAGCCCCTTTCACACTTGCAAGTGGACCCAGGAATTAACAGCCAATGTCTAGTGTGCCTAGTCTGCAGATGCCGGCATTGCAATCAGGTAAGTGTGGAATTGTGGGATTGAAATGATCCAAGTCTTTGTGTGAGTGCAGGAGCATGAAGTAAGATTAAAAAGGTATAAACTTTGCCATGGGAAAGTTGCAGTGAGAGAGAGGGGAAATATTTTGCTGTGGGAAAGTTGCAGTGGGAGAGATGGGAAATAAATAACAATAGCGGGCAATTTTTAAAGAGCATGGGAAAGTTGGTAGCGCTAGCACACAATTTTTAAAGACTGTGGGAAAAACTGATGGCGTACCTGACTTCCCAGAATGCCATGCAGCAGAGAAACCCTTCCATTAGTGCTCAGGGCATGCAGCCTTTTTCTGCTGCAAGGAATTCTGGGACGGCAAGTCTGTCATCACTTTTTCCCCACTGTATTTCTATATTGAGCACGATAGCGCAACGAATTTTCCCATACTGTATAAATCATGTACGATGGCGCTTCAGGGTCATGGTATCTTTTCCTTCCAAACTGCAATACGTCATATTGTCTTAACTAACCTCCTCCTGTTATTGTTCTGCTCCATATTAATCTTTATCCCAAAGAAATCCTTTGACAATCTTCCTCATTATTCAACCACATCTTTCTAGCAGAGCTACATTTTCATCTGTTTTATTTATGAACCTCATAAACCACAGAGGTCCCTGTGAAACACCACTAGTCACAGAACCTTGGTAAGAAGAGCACCCTCCCACCAATTACCCTCTTGGCAATTAAACTATTACCAAGCTAATTTTGAATTCAATCTACCAAATCTCCATGGACCCCTTAATCCTCTGGATCAGTTTAATCAAACATCTTAATCAGGATTGCTAGCCCATGTCACATGCTAGAAATAGAAGGATAGTGCAATTTAACAAGTGGCTAAAAAGACGGTGCAAGAGGGAAAGCTTCAGGTTTCTGGATCATTAGCCTCTCTTTCAGGGAAGGTGGGTCCTGTTCTGATGGGCACTTTGCATTTGAACTGGAGGGGGGACTAATATCCTTGCTGGAAGGTTTGCTAATGCTGTTCTGGGAGGTATAAACTAGATTTGCAAGAGGATGGGATGGGAGTGCCAGAGCAGATAGTGGAGTGGAGGAGGAAAAATTTGATGTTAAGACTGCCTATAGAGAGAAAAATCAAAGGGCTATACATGGTGGAAATAATGTCATCCGGTGCATCTATTTCAATGGAACGAATTTTGTAGGAAAGGCAGATGAGCTTAGAGTGTGGATTGGTACATGGAACTATGACATTGTGGCCATAAGTGAAATGTGGTTGCAGGAGGGGTAGAATGTCAGCTCAATGTTCCGTTGTTTAAGATATGATGGAGTGGGAGGGATGAAAGGGAGGGGAGTAGCTTTGCTTGTCAGGGAAAATATCGCAGCTGTGATCAGACAGCACAGTCTAGAGGTATGTTCTACTGCGGCTATATGGAACCGAGGAATAGGCACAGTATAACCCCATTAATGGGGTTGTACTATAGACCACCCAATAGTCTGCAAGAATTAGAGGAGCAAATCTGCAGGGAGATAGCAGACAGCAGCATGAAACAGAAAGTTGTGACATTAGGTAATTTTAACTTTCCACAAATCAACTGGGATTACCAGATTGTAAAATGGATGGATGGCTTGGAGTTTGTCAAATGAATTCAGGAATGTTTTCTAAATCAATATATAGAGGTAACAATTTGAGAGAGTGCAATACTATTAGGGAATGAGACAGAACAGGTGACGGAAGTATGGGTCCACCGATCATAATGCCATTAGTTTCTAGATAATAATAGAGAAGGATAGGTCTGGTCGTCAGGTTGAGATTCTAAATTGGAGAAAGACCAATTTTGAAGAAATGAGAAAGGATCTAAGATGCATTGATTGGGCTAGGTTGTTTTATGACAAGGATGTGCTTGGTAGGGGAAGGCCTTCAAAGTGTGGCATGGTTGGCTTAACAGCTAGGACAATGACTTTACAACACCAGCAATCAGAACCTGGGTTTGAATCCTACACTGTCTATAAGGAGTTGTTAAGTTCTGGCCAAGTTTGTGTGGGTTTTCCCCCAAGGACTCTGGTTTCCTCCCACCGTTCGAAATTTACTGGGGATTTAGGTTAATAGGGTGCAAATTGGGCTGCATAGACTCATGGGTCAAAATGGCCTGTTACCGTGCTGTATGTCTGAATTAAATTAAAATTAAACATTGAAATTAGAGGTAAAATTTTGAGAGAACAGAGTTTGAATGTCCTGTCAGGATGAAAGCAAAGTTAACAGGCACAAGGAACTTTGGTTTTTGAGGGGTATTGGAGATCTGGTTAAGAAGAGAGAGGTATATAGCAGGTATAGGCAACAAGGAGCAAAAGAGGTAGTTAAGGAGCATATAAATAAAGGAAAAAAAAATGAGAGAAATCAGGAGGGCAAAAATAAGACATGAAATTGCTCTAGCAGAAAAGGTGAAGGAAAATCCTAAGGTCTTCTACAGGTATATTAAGAGCAATAGGATATTAAGGGACAAAATTGAAGATCATATGTATGGAGCCAGAAGAGATAGATGGGATTTTAAAATGGGTTTGTGGATCTGTATTTACTCAGAGTCTAGGAAAGTGAGCCAAACAAGCAGTAAGGTCACAAAACATATACAGATTAAAGAGAAGAAGTTGCTTGCTTCTTAGAGTGAATAAAGTTAGATAAATCTCCAGGGCCTGACAAGGTAATCCCTCAGTGCACAAATTGCAGGGGGTCTGGCATATGTATTTAAAATATATTTAGCCATTTGTGAGGCATTGAAGGATTTGAAGGCAGCTCATTTTGTTCCATTGCTTAAAACGGGCTACAAAAATAACCCAGGAAATTTCTGGCCAGTGAGCCTTACATCAGTTTGAGTTACGTTATTGGAAGGTGTTCTAAGAGATCTGATATACAAGCATTTGGATAGTCAAGCATGACTATATAGCATATTTAACAAGGTCCCACATGGGAGGTAGTCACAAAGGTTCAGTCACCCGACATTCATGGTTTGGTAGTAAATTAGATTCAACATTGGCTTTAAGGGAGAAGGCCGCGAGTGGTAGTGGATGATTGCCCGTCTGACTGGAGGCCTGTGACTAGTGCTGTGCCTTAAGGGTTAGTGCTAGTTCCATTGTTGTTTGTCATCTATATCAATGATCTTAATGATAAGGTGGAAATTGAATCAGCAAGTTTGCAGATGACACTAAGATTGGAGATGTTGTGGACAGCAAGGAAAGCTTTCAAAGCTTGCAGAGAAATCTAGACCAGTTGGAAAAATGGGCTGAAAAATGGCAGATGGAATTTAAAGCAGACAAGTGTGAGGTGTTGCATTTGGGAAGGACAAGCCAAGGTAGGACATACTTTACCAAAGTTCATATTGACAACACCCATCACCCTACCCTAAATCATCTTTTATCACATCCTCAAAAAAATCATCTTTATCACCTCTTCAAAATAAATTAACTAAATTTCTCAGACATGATCTCCCTGCACAGTTCAGCACAGACTAGAGGGGCCAAGGTGGCCTGTTTCTGTGCTGTAATTCTTTTATGGCTATACATTAACTATTGTGCCTGGATTTTATTTTTCTATTTGGATTTAAAATATTTAATCTCAATCACTAGGCATTTTTGGAGTATTGAGCAACCTATTACTGCCGCCAGGGAAACTATTGGCCCAACTTTAATTGATCTTATCTGGTGGGAATTAAGTGGATTTGTGTAGATTGCTTGTGTTCAAATATCATAGATTTTATATTATAATCAACTTTACTGGTGAATAATGACTGAAATGGGTGAGTGATAATTCAGAACACCACGAGTTTCAAGCTGAAATTGATATATTAGGGGTCAGCTTTGGCAACCTCAAAGCATTGTTGAAGTTGTTTTTGATCTGTCTCGTGTTCTCAGTATTAACCCTCATCCACGAAGAAGAAAATAATATTCAACACCACTAAATTACCGTAATCATCCTTTAAATCAAATACAATGATAACTAACTGCACTTAGCAGTGGCAGGTTAACAGCCATTTGGTCCCCTCCTTGACCTTGCCCACCCCCCCCCACCCCATGGCCCCCACCCTTTGTCCAACAATGTGAATGTAGTAAAACACAGAAATGCTGGAGGAATTCAGCCAGTCTTGTAGCGTCCACGAGAAGTAAAGATACCTTGAAGAAAGGCTCAGTACCGAAACATCAGTAATACAGCTTTACCTCCTACGACACTGTGAGACCAGTTGAATTCCTCCAACATTGTGATTTTACAATTCAATTTACAAGTGCAAGTTCGGCTTCTCCATTTCATTTTGCTGAGATTTCATTTAAAACAATTTGTACTTTACATGTTTTCTGCAACTGCTGCATGAATAATAACAGAAAAAATATCCCTGTAGCGAAGGAACAAATTAATAAAACTTGATTGTGCAGAATAACTGTACAACAATGATTAAAAACATAGGTATATTAAAGTTCAAACAATAACTATCACCTTTGGCTATATTATTTGAAGAGAAATCACTGATTTAGTTTAATATTATATAAATCCAACAATTAATTTAATGTGCAACTTTCTCTTGCTGACCCTGACATTTCAACAAAATGTTAAAGTGGTGGGCCTGGCCTTCGTCGCCCTGGGCAGGGAGAGGCTCGCGTCCCCCTGGACAGGAAGAGGTCCCCATCCCCCGTCCCTCTGGGCAGGGAGAGGTCATCATGCCGCTCAGGCCCTGGGTGCAGACGCGAGGAGGAAGGACCACAAATGTCCCACCAGGTTCCTACAGCGCTGTGGCTATGGTGCACCATTCCTCCAGTGCTTCTGTAAATATGCACGCTCTTCTCCAACCTGAGACAAAGTGGTCCATTTCTGCTACTTTATAAATAGTTTTGATGCCTCGATGATTTCGTTAGCACAATATAAAAGAATTGCCTGGCCGACTTACTTGCCTATCTGCTAGGAGGCTAGCTGCAATTTTTAAAGAAATCAAACAAACAAAAAGAATAATGAACCTCATTGTTTTTGTTAAGTCAGTTTAATCATACCTTGATTCATCCAGCCCCCTCACCTTCTGTGCCCCTAGGCTGCAGCCTACTCATTCTAATGGTTAATCTGCTACTGGCACTTAGGAATATTAAATTACAGTACAACTTGGATTATTCAAAATGGATGGGACCATCCCTATGTCAGAGAACTGGTCATTTTTTAAAAAACAATCCAGTAGCAGCAGTAAATCACTTGTATCAATGTTTAAACAACAACAAACAACGATGGAAGGCATTTTAAGCATTAAAATAATATTTAATTCTCACTAAAAAAAATGCTGGCTGCAATGCAACTGCCAATCACTGAGACTGCCCAACTGCGGCTGCCAATCCCTGACACGTCCCTAGTGCCGCTATTGATCTCCGACATGTCCCCAGCACCGTCGCTGATCACCGAGACCTCCCAGCCACTGCTGCTGATCCCTGAAACATCCCCACTGTTACCACTGATCCCCAGGGAGGCTTCCTGTGCCAGTGGAACATTCATTGGTGAGTTGGTGGGCTCCTGTCTCCTTGGTCACCGGAGCTCCTGACGGAGACGCCCGATTCCGAATCCTCCCCTAGGCCTAAGGGAGTCTGGGGTGCGTGCGCGGTAGTATGCTGAGGGGAAGGTTTGGAGTCAGCTGCAGGAGCTTGGCTGTGCGAAGGAGGGAGGGAAAAGGATAGGAGGGAATGCCATTGAGCCTGAGGTTCTGTTCCTGCCCAGGAGGCCACTCTCCTTGAAGACACTGGGACAAGGGATTCATACAACTGGCTGTGGCTGGGAGATAGTGGCATCCAATTTGAGAGAGAGAGTGAGAGAGAAAAGACAATAGGGGAAGGTAAAGAAGAAACGGAAAGAGAGAGCAGAGGGAGTTATCTGAAATAAGGACAATCTTCTTTATACTTTCATGTTGAGTGAGTTTTTCCCCCCCCCCCAAACCTGTGAAGTCAGTTCGTCTCCAAAAATTTTTTTGATAAATGAGGATTTCTGATTTGTTTCGGATATCCTCATTTTTCCGAAATTTTTAAAAGATAATTGGATAAATGAGGATTTCGAAGAATCTGATTTCAGATCAACAGAGTTGTACTGTACTTTGTGGCATTTAACTTTACTAGCTAAATCTGCACAAAAATGCTGGTTTTAGCACTGAAGCACTGATCATTATATTATAGGAAGATAATGACTGCATTAATGAGTGTTCTGAGATTTACTGTTACTGAAGATGGAGAATTATATCTGATATAATTATAAACAGATTGTGACTAATAATCTTGGCTTTAATCTGACCCAATCAGTGGATATCAGCAGGAATTAAAGCCAAATACACAACAAGCACCCTGTTCTAGTGCTTTTTTTTTCTTCTTTTGGGTCATTTAGTTCAAAGTTGGTTATCTGATTTCTAGGTCCTCTTCCAAATAGCATAGGTATGAAGACACTTCAACTAATATTTGTGAGCTCTGTATGAACAACAGCAGTTGAAATTCATAATGATTGTATTCATGGCACAATTAGCCTGAAATTAAAGTGGGCCCTCAAATAAATATCCCCATCAAAGACTTTAACTATGTTCTTTTCTTGCAGACTCTAAAAATCAAGGTGTAAATAAAGCAATCAATCATTCTGGTTTATATAAGTAAACTGAATATGTCACATTCCCAACGTAAATCATGGGAAATTATGCATGCAATGATTTGAATTAATTTTAATTCTAATACAATATTTAAATTAAACTCTCATCCATTTAGAACCATCCTGCCAAACCAGGCTGCACAATGTAGATAGATATCCAACTGTGCACTCTGGCTTCTGGTGACATAAACCACAAGTGGGCTTACTGGATACATCTGTATTCATGTTCTGTGGGTAAATGTTATAACTAAAGACTATCTACCAGAAGACAACAAGCAATGCTGGGATGAGAAGAACAAAGGAAGAAAATACATGCACAGTGACTTTTGTATTATTTTAATTTTTGAAATATTTTTTCTATAGACACAGCATTCACATTGCAAACAGCAAGAGTTCATAAACTGTTCATAATTTTCCTGTTAGATCAAATATTTTGTAGGTTGGTGAGTGGAAAGTGAGGTGAGGGTGTAACAGATCTGTATTAATATTAATCCTTAGTTTAATGTTAAAACTGTATTTTATATACATATGGTTTAATAAATTAGTTTGGGTAGCTACATGGGGCACAAAGACAACACATTAGCATTTTAAACATGGTTGATCACAAAAGCCTGTCTGAAAGCTGAAGAGCTCACTGTTGCATTACAAGAAACAGAAGATGAAACTATTTATGATAGTTTTTGAGATACTGAACACGATAGGTGTTAATTCAGAAGCACCTGTATAAACGCACGGCTATTTTAGTTCTGAGGAAAGCGGACTTTATGGAGATATAAATGGACTTAAGTGCTTTTAGCACGTTTGGTTTTTTTTCAAACTTTATTTATAATATTTTTAAAAAGATAATACCATCAATAATACAAACCCCATTGTTACAGAAATACATTAGTAAAATAGATAATCTTAAATTATTAAATTAATAACCAACCCCAAACCCCCAACTCCCCTAAAAAAATCTCCAAACTATCCCTATTTCTACAAACTATTGGAGCCTGGTACAAAGATTAAAATACCATAATACAACATATGAAAATTAATTTTAAAAATGATTAAAATATCATAGTTAACATATACCAAGGCCCATATGTTTTAAATATGGATCCCATATTTTAATAAAAAAAGAATAATTATCATGTAATCTATGTTATTTTTTTCTAGATAAATACAAGATTTCAACTCATCATGCCACCTTAAAATACTAATCTCTACATCATCTTTCCATGTTACTGCAATATATTTTCTCACAACAGCTAAAGTTAAATGAATAAAAGCAGTCTGAAATTTATCCAATTTCAAACCCCTTAAATCCATCATAAACCCTAATAAAAGGTCAAACAATAATTGAATATTATACAAACATTTTAAAAATTGTCTAACTTTTAAACAAAAATTTTGCACCTTTTTGTATAATCAAACCGAATGTAAAAAAGTCCCTTTTTGTACTCCACATCAGAATCATAAATCTGAATCCCTAAAACCATATCTTTTCAACTTCTCCAGTGTCAAATATAACTGATTTACAAAATTATAATGAACTAAGTTATATCTTACATTAATCAACTTAGTTACCACATTCTCACATATCTTTAACCAATCATCTTCCAATATAGTAAGTTGTAAATCTTTTTCCCATTTACTTTTTATTCTAAAAATACCAAGTTACCTCATCTTCTCTTGGAACAAGCTATACATTTCTGATATAAATCCTTTTTCAAAGATTCTGTGATTAATTCTTCAAATCTAGACAAATTGGGGAGTTTAATTTCTTGCCCGAATATTTCTTTTAAAAAAGGTCGTATTTGATAATAAGCAAATATTGAATTCATTGAAATATGAATTTTTTCTTGTAATTGATGAAAAGAAATAAAGCCTCCTTTCTCAAAAAGATCCTCTACCCTTTGAATACCTTTTGGATCCCATTCCTTTAAATAATAACTAGCCATTTAAAATGGTATAATCCTATTTCTATATATAGGAGTCCGACCAGTAATTTTATCCTTAGATCCAATTATACAATCTCTCTTATACCAAATATCAATGAACACATTTGTGTCAAAAGACCTTATGAGCTTCAAAGACTGAAATGATGTCACATACTATGTGACATGTGAGATTTGCTGGAAATATATTATTGAAAAGGAGACAAAGTGATCAGTTTATAGAAGTCAAAACCCTGTGATACATACAGGAGTTGGAACCTTGTGGAGAACAAGGTTGAATTACAGTAACCAGAATAGGTGGTGTTATGTGTTACTTCTAAGAAAACGGACACACAGAATAAGTAGATTTCAAAAGAGAAGTCTATTTCTAACTGCCTCTTTAAGCTAAAGAAGAACATCTCATCGTTTGTAAAACAGATTCCAAAATCTTCATTCAAAAGAAGATTTGATCCTGGAAAGACAAGATTTGTATTCTCCTTTTCACAGGAGGTACATTGGTGGTTCAGAAGATGGTCACTTCTATTTAAAAAATCTCTCAAGACATCTCATCAAATGAATTGTGAGTAAAGAGGTCTAAAGATATGATATTTAATAGTGGTTTATCATTATTTCTGAACTGAAAACTTAAGACCTTCAAGCAAGACTAAAGTGATGGTGAAGTTTTAAAAATTGACTTTTCAGAGTGGGAATTTAATTTTACACACACACACACACACACACACACACACACACACACACACACACACACACACACACACACACACACACACACACACACACACACACACACACACACACACACACACACACACACACACACACACACAGTGGGGTTAAGTTTAGAGCTAAGTAAGAAATGCTATTTTATTGATAGTTTAATAAAAACTATTATTTTGAATTTACCATTGTCTGGTGAATTTTCCATTGCTGTTCCTTTGTTAGTGCTAACCAAGTCCCTTTAGTTCCAAACAAAATTTAAACGGCTTGTTAATTTGTAACAAGGGAGAAACTTTAAACTTTTTTTTATATATTCATTTAAACTGACAAGACTCTGTTTTGCATCATTTCAGGAGGTTGCCATGACTAAAAGCACAAGCTAGCTCCTTTTTTTTTGTCAACCTATACCATAGATGCGCTTTAACTCTTAACTTTCTGATTTAAAGGCAATAGTTTTACTTATAAAAATATTGAATTGTTAAGGGCAATTATTTGCATGGAATCACTTGCTAATAGAACATTTAAAAAAAAATCAGCTAATGGATGATTCAAAATCCAATGTTCATTACCACATTCATTATAGCAAGAAATAACTTTGATTTTAATGCTGTCCTTAAAAATATCCATTCCACTTAATTCTAATTCAAGTTCCCAATCTAACTAATAAAAGTTAATATGTTCTGTTAAAAAGCGTAGAATTTTCCCAAGAGCAAAATAGTGTGAGAAATCTGCCTTTTAGCAACTTTCTAAGTCCATCAGAAGAAATTTCTCTCATGAAAAGCAGAAGTAAGGGAAAGAAAGGAAACACACACACACACACATATATATATATATATATATATATATATATATATATATAATCATATTTTACATACCATGATTAGTGTACCAACTCATATCACAAGTTTCCAGATTCCAACCTGACCAATGCTCACTTTGGTTCCAAGAAAGGAGGGAGATTTTGTACAGATATAATCACCTCAGAGAAGGGTGATTATATCTGTTGACAACTGGCAGTTGTTTATGTACCCAAGTACAGTACAACTCCCATTATCCAAAATCAGATTATCCAAAATCCTCAGTTATCCAAAATGTTTTTGGACTCAGAAGTGACGTCTGCTTGGCTCAAATTTTTTTTTGGATAAGTGAGGATTTCAGAAAAAAAATCAGAAATTCTGATTTTTTCCAAAAAAATTAAAAGTCAAAATGACATTTCACCTCCGAAAAATTTTGGATAACTGAGGATATCCAAAACAATCAGTTATCCAAATTTTTTTCAGAGTCAAACTGACATCACAGGTTGAAAATATTTTGGAAAATCCTCAAGTATAATTCAGTTTTTGGTGTTGGATTTATCTTATTTTGTTCTGATTGCTTTTTTTGGTGAGAATTAAACATTATTTCATGCTTTAAAAGCCTTCCCTTGTTGTTTGTTGTTGTTTAAACATTGTTACAAGTGATTTGCTGTTGCTACTGGTCTGATTTAAAGAAAAATGTGCAGTTATTTTCGATATCATTTATCCCGGTCCTGATCATTTCAGATAATTGGAGTTGTTCTGTAATTGATTTGCAGTATGTTATACTAACATTTATATCCTTCAGGCAGTTAGTCAGGTCACTCCAGAATTATGACTGATAAATTTTTGTTTTCTTTCTTTGGAAAAAATTCCATCAAATATATATCTATTCATTTTTTTCCATGCCCTCTAACTGTACATTTCTGCCATGTTCAAAATCAATCATAATGATGTCTGCCAAAGATCAAAAAACAACTGAAGTATTTGTGACACTAAGGTAGTTCCCAATAGAAGCAGAACTGCTGCTGGAAAGGTTATCAACGTGTGTCGTTCATGTGCATGCGTCAATGCAGTTGTCATCCTATAACTACACAATCCAGGCATCTGATGATGTCATTTACTTCTGCCAAGTCAAGACAAAAGAGAAAAAGATAGAAATGCAGGTAGCAAGAGACAGAAGCAATGTGTTGGAAAGAAACATCGATATTCCTGAAGATAACCAAGAAAACATTGGGTAACACAGTGGTGAAGCTGGAGGAGATAGAACACTGCAGCACAGAAATAGGCCCCTTTGGCCCTTCTAGTCTGTGCTGAACCATATTTTTTGCCCTGTCCCACTGACCTGCTTCATGTCCATACAGCTCCAATTCATGTACCTGTCCAAATGCTTAAATTTTTTAATTGAGCCCACATTCGCCACTTCAGCTGGCAGCTCACTCCACACTCCCACCACTCTCTCTGTGAAGTTAATAGAATGCTACAGCACAGAAATAAGGCCATTTGACTCTTCTAATCTGTGCTGGCCATTATTCAGCTGGTCCCAATAACCTGCTCCCATTCCATAACCCTCCAGACCTCTTCCATCCATGTATCTATCCAATTTATTCTTAAAACTCAAGATCGAGTCTGCACCCACCACATCAGCTGGCAGCTCATTCCACACTCCCACCACTCTGAGTGAAGAATTTCCCCCTGAACTTTTACCTTTTCACCCTAAAGTCATGTCCTCTTGTATTTATCTCTTCTAATCTCAATGGAAAGAACCTACTCATATTCACTGTGTCTATACCCCTCATAATTTTGTAAACCTCTATTAAATCTCCCTTTATTGTAAGAAATAAAGTCCTAACCTGTCTAATCTTTCCCTGTTAACTCAACTCCTGAAGACCTGGCAAAATCCTAGTAAATCTTCTCTGCATTCTTTCAATTTTATTGATGTCCTTCCTGTAGCTCGGTGACCAGAACTGCATACAATATTCCAAATTTGGCCTTACCAATGTCATATAACTTTAACATAACATCCCAACTCCTGTACTCAATACTTTGATTTATAAAGGCCAAGATGCTAAAAGCTTTATTTCCCACCCTGTCCACCTGTGATGCCACTTTCAGGGAACAATGTACTTGTATCCCCAGGTCTCTTTACTCCTCTGAACTCCTTAATGGCCTACCATTTGCAGTGTACGTCCTTTCTTGATTTACTGTTTCAAAATGCAATACCTCACATTTGTCTGCATTAAATTCCATCATCCATTTGGTGTCCCATGTTCCCAGTTGGTCCAGAGCCCTCTGCAAGCTTTGAAAAGCTTCCTCACTGTCCACTAAATCTCTGATCTTTGTGTCATCAGCAAACCTGCTAATCCAATTTACCACGTTATTATCATTCACATCATTGATATAGATAACAAACAACAATGGTCCCTGTAAAAATAGTGATCAGGATTGTAACGCAACTAGCAATGCCTTAAGGATTATAGTATCTGTTTGATTATACTTGGCTACCAGTAGGGGGCTGGCACAGAAGGAGAGACTGTTGTTTGAGAGATTGGTAATGGAGGCTTGCAGCCTCATGGGCTTCTTACTACAACTTTAAAGTAAAGAACCTTTTCCTTCATCCATGTGTTGTCCAAGATCTCACACACATGAATACAAGATGAAATATGGTGTCAGAAGTGGGATGAAGGAAATTAAAAGGAAATATTTTAAAAGAAAAAAATCTAAAGTCAGCAACTGATCAGTGAAGAGAAACTAACAAAGTGAAAAATGGAAGGATTACATCCACCAACGAAACTTCAGTTGACAGGTAATGTGGCTGAAAATTGGAACAGATTTAAGCAACATTTTGGATTGCATTTCATGGCAGTTGGAGCTGATTGAAAAATTGATAAAGTGAAAGCATCACTTTTCTTACACATGATAGGTGATGAAGCCCTGGAGGTGCATAATACTTCACATTTACTGCTGAAGGAAACAAAATGATATTCGAAAAAATAATGGAACAGTTTGAGGGATACTGCATACCTAAACATTACATATTCTCATCCCAAAGGATGTACAGGCCATACTAGGTTTAACAGCTTATGAGAAACTCAACCTGGTATAAAGAGTCCTCGTCATGAAAAGCGAAGGAGAAACAGTCTGTAATGAACTTATGACAGAGTACAATGACCTATCTCAGGGTCTAGTCTGCCTTCCAGGAGAACACATGATCAGAGTGGATAAACGTATTTTCTTGATTGTAAAGATGATGTGGAACAATGTAAAGAAAAGATGGGTCAGATGGAGGATTCATTTACTGGTTAGGAAATTCAGAGAAGTGATTTATTGAAGAAATTTGATGCTTTACAGGATCAAAGTCAAAGGAATAATGTTAAATTTGTTGGACTTCTGGAAGATTTTGAAGGTCCGTATCCAGTTCAATTTTTTCAGTTGTGGATTCCAAAAGTTTTGGGGAAAGAATATTTTCCAAATGGTTTGGAATTGGACAGAGCTCATAGATCAATAAGAAGGAAACCTCTTCCTGGTCAAGGTCAATGCTCTATCCGGATTGATCTTAAGAGTCGCTGTTCAGAATGCGAGAAGTAATTAAGGCCCTTCGGTAGTTATAAACAGTCTTTTTTAATGCTGATTTGAGTCAAGTTGTTATTAAACATTGTAAAGAATGTAATTCAGCTAAAGCTGTTTTGTGGAAGAAAGGATATAAATTTGCTTTCTGATATCCTGCTGTACATAAAGATTTTTATGGAGACTTTCAATCTCAGTTTTTCAGTGATGCTGCTGAAGCTCTTACATTTGCTAATTCTCAACTGGATAATAAACAGGTGGAAAGTCAAGAAAGGTTTCTTCAACAGCCTGTTCTAGTTCCGAAGAGGAAGAATGGATGGTTAGAGAAGGAATCTCAGCAGTTGATTGATATTGATGATGATCAAATCAATAGAGATTTGAGAAGAGTTTAAATAGTTTAAATAATGATGATAGTTTAATGAAATGGGAGTTGGGAGAGGGAACTGGGTGGGCACTAGTTTCCAGAAGTCATCAGCTACCTGTGAGTTATCTCACACCCAATATTTTGGGGGAGTTACCGCTTTGGGTGGTTTAAACAGGAGGAGGTAGTCGTGACCTCCGACCTGTTTTTTTTTCTTTTTAATTTTTGGGTTAAGAAGTGAAGGATTTTTTTAATTATTTTTTTTTAATAAATAATTTTTTTAAACTCTTTTTGTTTTCTGATTGTAATTGAGAGGGAATTATGAGGTTTTTTTCTCTCCTTTTTTCTCTTTCTTTTTTTGGGTTTTTTTTCTCTTTTTTTTCTCTTTTTTCTCTCTTTTTTAAGAGGATGATGTCACAGAAGATAAAAAGTCAAAAATTGAGGATGTTGAATTAGATGAAGAGGAAAATGAGGGGAAAGGTGATAAGAATAAAAAGAAGAAAATCAAGTACAAATACATTGAGGGAGAAGAGTTTAATAAAATTAAGTTAATTTCGATAGAGAATTTTGAAGATGATATAAATGAAGAATATGGAGAATTTTATAAGAGTTTGAATTTTTTTTTCTTTTTTTTCTTTTTTTTATATAAGGGGAGGGGAAGGGAAAAAAAAGATTATCTGATTGTTTTTCTAAGGGATGTTTTCTCTCGATGAATTACAAAGGAAACTTGATATTAATGGAAATTCTGTATTTATGTATTATAAATTATAATTTTTTGTATAACAGATATGTGGTTGATATATGATTTTAATATCTGAACTTAGTTTTAAAGTGGATTTCATTTGTTAAATACATGTATTATGTTTGATTTAAATATATGTTTAAGGGTATTATTTTATTATTGATAATCTTTTTTGTTGTTAGTAATTTTTTTTGTTGTTAAGTTTTATCCTTTTTTTTGTAAGTGGGGTTTTTTCTATTTTATTTACTATATTGTTAATTAAATCTTCACTATATTTTGGGGGGAGGGTTGGACTAATTTTAAATTAGATGATTAATGTTGTGTTATAATTATTAGGGGGGTTAATTTGTGTAGTTTAATGATGTAGTATTCTAATTTTTATAATCTTATTTTTTATTATTATTTCTTTAAATGTAATTTTTATTTTATTCATGTCATAAAATTTTAAACAAAGTTAAAAAAAATGTCAATAGAGAATTGGAGGAAGCATATCATACTTGAAATGATTTGTTTATATTATTTTTTGTTCTGTTCAGGGGAGGTGGTTTAGCTACTCGTCCATCTGAAGTCATCGACCACTTTATGGCATTGGTCACTCTCGTATAATTTCTTTGTTTGTTTATAATATATATATATATATATATATATATATATGATTAAGGCTGAACATAAGAGTAGGATTTGTCTGATTATCCTTTGTTAATCAGGCTTGGTTTTCGAGGAATATTGGAAATTTGGTTAGGAAAAAAAGGGAGGTGTACAAGAGGTATAAAGAGCAGGGAGCTGAGAATTTGAAGGAGGACTACAAGGAGTGTAGAAGGAATCTTAAGAAAGAAATTAGAAAGGCCAAAAAAAGGCACGAAGAGGCTTTGGCAGACAGAGTAAAAATAAATATAAAGGGTTTCTATAGATACATTAAAAGTAAAAGATTAGTGAGGGATAAAATTGGACCCCTTGTAGATAGCGAGGATAGGCTGAGTGAGAAGTCAGAGGAAATGGGGGAAATTTTGAATGATTTCTTTGCCTCGGTATTCACTAGGGAAAAAAATGTTGAACCAGTTGAAGAAAAATAGTGGGCAGGTCATGAAGCATATAAGGATAACTGAGGAGGTAGTGATGGCTGTGTTGAAAAAGATAAAGGTGGATGAATCTCCGGGACCGGACAAAATATTCCCAAGGACACTCAGGGAGGCTTGTGGACAGATAGTGGGGCCATTAACAGAGATATTTAGGATGTCACTGGCCACGGGGGTAATGCCAAAGGATTGGAGGGTGGTGTCACATTTTTGGCCCGAAATGTGAAGTTAATAAAACATTAAACACAAGTTTTATCAGGTAAACTTCTCAGTGGCTTTATTCTCCCGTTTCCTTTGTTCTCCTGCTTGTGTTCTTATCTCTCTCTCATACCACGTGATTTCCGGTATATCTCATACATATTCATTATCATGACATCCCTCCTTTAATCAGAAATAAACTTTACCTTCATTTACCAATATCCCTCGGAAACATACAAACATCGTAACTAATGGTAATACTATAACTCAACTACATAAAATTTACTTCCTACAGCACTCATACATGCACTTTAAGATATAAGATTAAATACTATCCCAAAGTTCTTATTAAAACTATGGCACAAAGTCTTCGTATCGTTTGGGCACTTTCCGGTTTCGTTTCGGCCTACCTGCGATATTTTTGATGCTTCTCGGTTGTTCACTCTCGGCGTCAGAAATACTGCTCGCCACGGCTTCGAGTGTTTCTGGCGCTCTAGTCACTTCATCAGGAGTGCTGGTAACTGCCTCTGGAACATCATCAGGTCTCTCAGTTTCAGCATCTCGTATTGGCCTTTCAACCTCTTCGCTCGATGTATCTCTAGACTGGTACTTTTTACACTTGATACATTTCTCTTATACAGGACTCCAGTCGGAGACTTAACTGTCACCATACTGCCACTTCTGGATACGACAGTATAGGGTTGATGGTAATAAGGTGTGTCTAGCTTACCACCAATTTCATGCCTCACTAGAACATTATCTCCTGGCATGATGTCTGAGTACTTGGCTCCACGTTTCGAATCTGTGTACAGCTTTGCTGCACCTTTCTTTTCAGCATCGTGGTCCCTCATCTCCTGGTCGTCTCGGATTTCCTTTATTTCTGGCATTTTTGTGCGGATTTTTCTCCCAAAAAATACTTCTGCAGGACTTTTTCCAGTGGTTGCATGAGGCGTTGCTCGATAGACAGCCACATAAGATAGCAATGCTTCTCGCCAATTTTGTCCTTCAGCGTGTGCAATCCTCAATCGTTTTTCAATGGACTGATTTTGTCTCTCTACTTCTCCGTTGGCTTGCGGCCATTTCGGAGTTACTTTATGATGGTGGATACCTGTGGTCCTTATGTATTCCACAAATGTCTCTGAAATGAATTGTGGACCATTGTCAGAGTATAATGTAACAGGTAATCCATATCTTGCAAATATCTCTGCTAATGCTTGTATTGTTTTTTCAGTGGTTGTGGACTTCAACACCACGTACTCATAGTATCTGCTGTAGTAATCTATCACTACCATAATTGATTCACCCGTCGGTAAAGGTCCAAGAAAATCAACAGCTACGTCGATCCATGGTCATGTCGGGAGTTGCGTACTCCGGATCGGTTCTGGCTAATTACTCCTACTTGTGATTTGACATCCGTGACAAGTTTTAACAAATTTCTCTGCGTCTTTATCACAACCTGGCCACCATACCTTGGTTCTGAGGTTTTGCTTGGTACCAACAATACCTAGGTGTCCTTCATGCGCTAAGGATACGATCTTCGGTCTCAATCTTTGTGGAATCACCAATCTGCAACCTCTTAATACACACTGTCCGATGCAACAAAGTTCATCTCTAATGGGAATGTAAACCTTGTGAGTACACTTGTCCCATTGTCCACTCTGTATGCATTCTCTTACTTCCATGAGTTCTGGATCACGTTCGGATTCTCTCTCGACTTCCTTCGTAGTCACAGCTTTTGGTGTCGACTGAATAGCTATGAAGCGTACAAAGCTCTCTGTTTCTGTTCCCAATTCTGACTTGGATTGTGGACCTCCATCCTTCACCAATCTGTACAGCGGATCAGCAATGTTTGTTTTCCCTGCAATGTGGATTACTTTATATTTGTAGGGTTGTAGTCTGAGTACCCATCTCTCTATTCTGGCACATGGTTTGGATCTAGGTGCATAGATCACCTCTAATGGTTTATGATTTGTGATGAATTCAAATTCAATGCCGTATAAATATGCATGGAACCTCTCACTAGCCCATACAAGTCCGAGTGCTTCTTTCTCTGTCTGAGAGTATCTTCTTTCCACATCTGATAACGATCTGCTGGCATAGGCAATGATTCTTGGTCCTCCATCATGCATCTGGACCAACACGGCTCCTAAACCAACTGGGCTAGCATCCGCTATGACTTTGGTTGATTATGGCTTGGTTGCTGTGTATGGATACAGTTTCTTGGAACACTTCTTTGAGGTACAGATGATCTTTTTCCTTTTCAACTTCTCCCATAAATGTCGATCAATCACATTACTGTCACTGCCTGAGTCTACAATGACCTGAACTGTCACTCCACCAATGATCACTGGGACCTTCTCATGACGTATTTCATTCAATGTAAATTGGTAACAACTCTGTTCCTCCTGGGTATCATCATCGTCACCGTCTATCTGGCGAATGGTATCTTTCTTTCCAGGATACTTTCCTTTCCCCCAGGCTTTGCCTTTGGAAGTTGTACTCTTCCTCTTCTGGTCTGCATTGGACTTGCTTTTGCACTTCTTTGCAAAATGGTCCTTACCTCCACACTTTCTGCAAACTTTGCCTTTGGCCGGGCAATATGGGTCTTTTCCAAAGTGACCTCGGTTTCCACATCGATAACACTCCACGTCCTGTGTCGGCGTATATCTTGACTGGTTATGGCGATGTGAGAGCCTCTTAATTTGCTGGCTTGAGTTGTCTTTCAGGGTCATGGTATGAAATTGCCCTTCAACAGCCTCTAATGCAGCAGCAATGGTTAAAGCATCGGTGAGTTCCAACTCACTCCCTCTTTCCAGTAGACGTCTTCTGAGTTTATCTGATCTGCAGTGCTGTACAACTTGATCCAATAATTGGTTGTCGAAATCAGCTGGCATGTAATTGCATCCAACCGCTAGCTGGCGTAGTCTCGTCACGTACTGAGCAATTGTCTGGCCATCTTCTTGTCTCGTTCTCCGAAACAAATGGCGTTGAAATGTAGCATTCGGTGTCACTACATAGTGTGCATTTAATGCATCTACCACTTTCCGGTACTCATCCTTCCTTCCAGTATTCAAAAGTGTCTTAAATGTTTCCCGAACTGCGGGACCAGCAATGAAAAGAAGTAACGCCCTTCTCTGCGCTTTTTGTTCAACTGTACCGGTATCTAGAAATAGGCCACGACTGTCGGCATAGGATTCAAATTCTTCCAGCCATGCCTTCCACTTCACACTTACAGTGCTTGCATCACCAGTCGGGTCAAAATGAGCAATTCCACTATGCGTTAGAAAGTCACCGTTTGCCCCAGCCATGAGGAAATATTCCAGCCCCAAAAGTACTGAGACAAAGAGAAAATTCTTATCACCTTGAAGTTGTCTGTAATCCTCTGTAATCTTGTTTAGTCTTTAATTTTCTTCAAGCTTCTTTCATCCTCGTCACCAATGTAACATTTGTGGCCCGAAATGTGAAGTTAATAAAACATTAAACACAAGTTTATCAGGTAAACCTCTCAGTGGCTTTTATTCTCCCGTTTCCTTTGTTCTCCTGCTTGTGTTCTTATCTCTCTCTCATACCACGTGACTTCCGGTATATTTCATACATATTCATTATCTTGACAGGTGGCGCATGTGTTTCCGCTGTTTAAGAAAGGGTCCAAATGTAAACCTTGGAATTATAGGCCCGTGAGTCTGATGTCTGTGGTGGTAAGTTGATGGAAAATGTTCTGAGGGATGGTATTTACAAATATTTGGAGGTACAGGGATTGATAGGGAGTAATCAGCATGGTTTTGTCAGGGGTAGATCATGCTTGACAAACCTGATTGAGTTTTTCGAGGGGGTTACAAAAAAGGTTGATGAAGGGAAAGACGTGGATGTTGTCTATTTAGACTTCAGTAAAGCTTTTGACAAAGTTCCCCACAGGAGGTTCGGAAAAAAGGTGTAGGCATTAGGTATAAATAAGGAGGTAGTGAAATGGATTCAGCAATGGTTAGATGGGAGGTGTTAGAGAGTAGTGGTAGAAAATTGTTTGTCCAATTGGAGGCCAGTGACTAATGGAGTTCCTCAGGGATCGGTCCTGGGTCCACTATCGTTTGTTATATATATTAACGATCTGGAAGTAGGGGTGGAGAATTGGATAAGCAAGATTGCGGATGATATAAAGATTGGTGGTGTTGTGGACAGTGAGGAAGATTACCGTAGATTAAAAGGTGATTTAGGAAGGCTGGAGGTGTGGGCTGAGAAATGGCTCATGGAATTTAATACAGATAAGTGTGAGGTGTTACATTTTGGAAAGGCAAATCTAAATAGGTTATATGCATTAAATGGTAGGCTACTGAGATGTTCAGAGCAACAAAGGGATTTAGGAGTGATGGTAAATAGTACCTTTAAGGCTGATACTCAGGTAGATGGTGTGGTGAAGAAGGCATTTGGAATGTTGGCCTTCATAAATCGGAGTATTGAATTCAAGAGTAGGGAGGTTATGATGAAATTGTACAAGGCATGGGTGAGGCCAAATTTGGAGTACTGTGTACAGTTATGGTCAGCAAATTATAGGAAAGATATAAACAAAATAGAGAGAGTGCAGAGAAGGTTCACGAGAATGTTGACAGGATTTCAAGGTTTGAGTTACAGGGAAAGGTTGTGCAGACTGGGGCTTTTCTCTCTGGAGCGTAGAAGATTGAGGGGGGATTTGATAGAGGTGTTTAAGATTTTAAAAGGGACAGACAGAGTAAATGTGGATAGGCTTTTTCAATTAAGAGTGGGGGAGATTCAAACTAGAGGGCATGGTTTAAGATTGAAGGGGGAAAATTATAAGGGGAACATGAGGGGAAATTTCTTTACGCAAAGGGTGGTAGGGATGTGGAATGAGCTTCCGGCAGACGTGGTTGAGGTGGGATCATTGGTTACATGTGAGGATAGACTGGATAGTTACATGGAAAGGAGAGGACTGGAGGGGTATGGACCAGGTGCTGGTCAGTGGGACTAGGAGGGTGGGGATTTGTTACAGCATGGACTAGTAGGGCTGAACTGGCCTGTTCTGTGCTGTAAGTAGTTATATGGTTATATTAATAACGTGTCTGGTTTGGAGAGAATTGATGATGTTTATCATTGAAGATTTAATAAAATTGGAGAGCGTGTCAAAAGAACCAAAAACTTGTTGATCCAAACCAAGCCTTTTATTAAATAGAAGACTGGAGCATATCACATGTAGTATGACCTGGTCTGGCTGGGAGGAACCCTTTAGGACCTCCCAGTAGGTGTGGCTACGTTCTCAGCCAATCACAGTCATCCTACACTACAATCTGTACATATACACATTGGTGATAGAATCTGTACTATCACAGGGAGAAAGTGAGGAAATTCAAAGAACAACAGAAAGAAAAGCAAAAGTATTACTTTGACAGAGGAACAAATAAACCTATCAGAGCTCTATACTGGTGACCTAGTAAGGCTAAAAAACAAAACGAACATAACGACTCAGAAGGGAACTGTCCTGAGTGAAGTCCAACCAAGATCATACACCATTTAGACAGATGAAGGTGGAGTTCTGCAAAGAAGTCATCGAGATCTTCAAATGGGACCAGCCACAGTGGATGGAAAGATAGATACTGTTGTACAACCTGAATACACAGCTGAGAAAACATTGTCTGAGGCAACAAAACAGATTTAAGGACAATCAATCAGGAGATCCTCAAGACGTGTGAATCCTCCCAAGAGACTCTGAGTAAATTTAAAGACTCCTGTTATAGAATGAAGTAGTGCTCTCTTATTCACTCTTCAAGTTTTAGTGTATGTAAATATGAACACACAAAACAAGTTTAAAAAATGTTGGCAATAATGAAAATGCAAGTTCCTGGTGTTAAAGTTACAAATGTAGAGTTATACAAAGAAAACATGTTAGTTAAAAGTAAGCTACTTTTGTTTTAAGTAAGGGGAATGAAATGAGAGTGATCATGGTTGCAATGCAACTATCAATGCCTTAAGGATTATAGCTCTTGTTTGATTATACTTGGCTGCCAGTAGTGGGGTGACACAGAGGAGAGACTGCTGCATGAGAGATCAGAAATGGAGGCTTGACGCCTCATGGCATGCCTCAAGGGCTTCTTGCAACAACTTTAAAGTAAAAAACCTTTTCCTTCATCCACGTGTTGTCTAAGAACTCACACATACGAATACAAGATGAAATAGTCCTAACATCGATCTCTGAAGCACACCACTCATCACAGGGTTCCAGTCTATTACCTCTCTGCTTTTTTCCACACAGCCAATTTCAAATCCAGTTTACAACCCTTCTATGTACACCTAGAGTATAACCTCCTGAACTAACCTCCGATGTGGGATCTTGTTGAAGGCCTTACTGAAGTCCATGTAGACAACAAATCCACAGCCTTTCCTTCACCTACCTTTTTTGTAACTTCCTCGAAAAAATCTACAAGATTTGTGAAACATGACCTACCACGCACAAGATAATGCTGACTGTCCTTAATCAGCCATGGGTGTCCCAATACATATATATCCTACCTCTCAGAACTCCTTCCAATAATTCATCTACTACTGACATCAGGCTCACTGGCTTATAGTTACCTGGTTTACTTTTGGAGCCTTTCTTAAACAGCAGGACAACATGTGCTACTCTCTAATCCTCTGGCACCTCTCCTGTGGCTAAGGACATTTTGAATAAATCCCTCAGGGCCCCTGTAATTTCAACCCTTGTCTCCCTTAAGGTCTGAGGGAATATAATATCTGGTCCAGCGGATTTGTCTACCTTTATTTGCTGTAAGGCAGCAATCACTCCTCCTCAATCTCCATATATTTCATGACATTTCTATTTGATTCTCTTTTATCCAAATGCACTACGCCAGTTTCCTGAGTTAATGCTGATACAAAAAATATACTGTTTAAGATCTCTCCCACTTCATGAGGTTCCACACATAGTTGACCACTCTGGTCCTCTAGGGGACCAATTTTGTCCCTTATTATCCTCTTCCTCTTAATATACTTGTAGAAATCCTTCAGATGTATCTTCACTTTATCTGCCGAAGTAACCTCAATCCTTCTTTTTCCCTTCCTGATTTCCTTCTTTAGTATTCTCTAACATTTTCTTTACTCTGCAGGTACCTCATTTGCTCCTTGTTGTCTATACCAGTTCTATACCTCTCTCTTCTTCTTAATCATGTCACCAATATCCCTTGAAAACCAAGGTTATCTATGCCTGTTAATGTTACCTTTAATCCTGGTAGGAACATGCAAACTCTAAACCCTCATAATCTTGCCTTCAAATGCCTTCCACTTGCCAGAAACAGCTTATTCCAATCGACTCTTCTGAGATCCTTTCTCATTTCCACAAAATAGGCCTTTTTCTAATTTAGAACCTCAACTCGAGGACAAGACCTATCCTTATCCATAAGTAACTTGAAACTAATGATATTATGGTGACTGGACCCAAAATGCTCACCTACACAGATTTCTGCCACCCGACCTGCCTGATTCCCCAATAGGAGATCAAGTATTGCATCCTCTCTCATTGGTACCTCTACATATTGATTTAGAAAACTTTCCTGAACACATTTGACAAACTGCAAGCTATCTAGTCCTTTTACAGTATGAGAGTCCAATTCAATGTGCAGGAAGTTAAAATCTCTTACTACCACAACTTTGTTTCTTACAATGGTCTGCTATCTCCCAAATAATTTGCACCTCCAATTCTCTTGGATTATTGGGAGGTCTATCATTAAAGCCTTTTAGTGTGCTCACACCTTTTCTGATCCTTACCTCCATCCATATGACCACTGTATGAGAGTCCACAGTGCTGTCCTGTCTAAGCACAGCAGGGATATTTTCCCTGATTAGCAATGCTATTCCTTCCCCTTTCATCCCTCCCCCTCTATCACGTCTGAAACATTGAAACCACAGCACATTGAGCTGCCAGTTCCTCTAATGTTCCACCTAAACTTTTCACCTTTCACTCTTACCCCATGTCCTCTGGTTTCTCTGTCACCTACCCTCAGTGGAAAAATCCTATCTACATTTACTCTGTCTATCCCCCCCCCAACAAAAAAAATAAATACCTCTATCAAATCTCATCTCATTCTTCTACATAGGAATAAAGTCCTAACCTGTTTTACTTTTCCCTGTAACTCAGTTCCTAAAGTCCAGGCAACATCCTTGTAAATCTTTTCTGCACTCTATCTATCTTATTGATATCTTTCCTGTAATTAGGTGACCAAAACTGTACAAATACTCCAAATTGTGCCTCACCAATGTCTTATACAACTTTACCATAACATCTAAACTCCTATACTCAATACTTTGATTTATGAAGGCCAAAATGCCAAAATCTATCTTTACAACCCAACCCACCTGTGACACCACTTTCAGGGAATTATGTATCTGTATTCCAAGTTCCCTTTGTTCTACTGCACTCTCATTGCCCTACCATTTACCATATACGTCCTTTCTTGGTTTGTCCTTCCAAAATGCCATCTACCATTTTTCACCCCATCTTTACACTTGACCAGATCTCTCTGCAAGCTTTGAAAACCTTATTCGCTGTCGACAATCCCTTCAGTCTTAATGTCATCTGCAAATTTGTTGATCCAATTTACCACATTATCATCAGGTCATTAATATAAACAACAATGGCCCCTGCACCTATCCTTTTACTTTAAAATATTATTTTATTTTTCACACTGTGAACCATATCAACCAAAATATGTACAAACATTTCTCATTAAATATACACAGTGGCATTTTCTCCCTTTTCTCCCCTTTTCCCTGCCTCCCCTCTTCCCACCCCCTCCAAACCCATTAAACATTCAACATATACAATACAATAAAACCATAAAACAATATCTTCACACAAAGGAAAATAAACAAGAAAAACGTGTCATCTATTTGTTACACACTGAATCAAGTCGTTTTGTCTTCTTATCATTTTAGGGGATGGAGGTCAGAGGCAAGCCCTCTCTGTTATGTTCCATGTATGGTTCCCAAATTTGTTTAAATAATGTGATTTTATTTTTTAAGTTATGTTATTTTTTCCAATGGAATACATTTATTCATTTCCATGTACCATTGCTGTATTCTCAGGCTCTCTTCTGATCTCCAAGTTGACATTATACATTTTTTTGCTACAGCTAAGGCTATCATAATAAATCTTTTTTGTGCTTCATCCAATTTGAGGCCTAATTCTTTATTTCTTATGTTACTTAGAAGAAAGATCTCTGAATTTTTTGTGATTTTATTTAATATCTCATTTAGTTCTTCCCAAAACGTATTCACTTTTGTACATGCCCAAACTGCATGCATTGTTGTTCCCATTTCCTTCTTACAGTGAAAACATCTGTCTGATAATGTTGGATCCCATTCTTTTAATTTTTGAGGAGTGATATATATACCCTGTGTAACCAATTATACTGTATCATGTGTAACCTTATATTTATTGTATTCTTCATAGTTCCAGAACATAACTTTTCCCATGCTTCATTTTTTATCTTTATGTTTAAAACATTTTCCCACTTTTGTTTAGGTTTATAGTTTATTTCATCATTTTCCTTATCTTGCAGCTTAATGTACGTGTTCATTATAAATCTTTTAATTATCATTGTGTCTGTAATCACATATTCAAAGCTGCTTCCTTTTGGTAATCTCAGTCTGTTTCCCAATTTATCCTTTAAATAAGCTTTCAGTTGATGATATGCAAATATTGTACCATGAGTTATTCTATATTTGTACTTCAACTGTTCAAATGTTAATAAATTATTTTCCAAAAAACAATTTTCTATTCTTTTGATTCCTTTTCTCTCCAATTCTCTAAAGGAAAGGTTATCTATTGTAAAAAGGGATTAATGGATTTTGCGTCAATAATAATTTTGGTATTTGGTAATTCTTTTTTTCCTTTCTAAGTGGATCTTCTTCCATATATTAAGTAAATGATGCAATACTGGTGAGCTTTTATATTGCACCAACTTTTCATCCCACTTATAAAGTATATGTTCCGGTACCTTCTCCCCTATTTTATCTAGTTCTGTCTTAGTCCAGTCTGGTTATTCCCTTGTCTGGTAAAAATCTGATAAATACCTTAATTGTGCAGCTCTATAATAATTTCTAAAGTTTGGTAACTGCAAACCACCTTGGTTATACCTCTCTGTTAATTTATCTAACGCTATCCTTGGTTTCCTCCCTTTCCACAAGAATTTCCTTACTATTCTCTTTAGTTCATTAAACAATTTTTCTGTTAAGGGAATTGGTAACGTTTGAAATAAGTATTGTATCCTTGGGAAAACGTTCATTTTAATGCAGTTTACCCTCCCTATCAACGTTAGTGGTAATTCTTTCCAATGTTCTAAGTCTTCCTGCAATTTCTTTATTAGTGGTTGATAATTTATTTTGTACAAGTAGCTTAAGTTATTATCTAACCTGATACCTAGGTATTAGATTGCTTGTGCTTGGCATTTAAATGGTGATTCTTTTTTAAATTCTGTGTAATCCACATTACTCATTGGCATCACTTCATTTTTCTTTGCGTTGATCTTGTACCCCGATATTTCTCCATATTCCTTCAATTTCTTATGTAATTCTTTTACTGATATCTCTGGTTCTGTTAGGTATACTATGATGTCATCTGCAAATAAGCAGATTTTATACTCCTCCTTTATTTTTATCCCTTTTATTTTATTTTCTGTTCTTATCAGTTCTGCCAAAGGTTCTATTGCTAAGGCAAACAATGAGGGGGATAATGGACATCCCTGTCTAGTTGACCTACTTAATTTAAATTGGTTTGATACATATCCATTTACTGCTACCTTCGCCAACGCTCCATTATACAATGCTTTAATCCAATTAATATTTTTTCTGGTAGATTGAACTTCTGTAATACTTTAAATAAGTAGTTCCACTCTACTCTGTCAAAGGCTTTTTCCCAGCACCTTATCCTTGAGGGACACCACTAGTCACAGTTGTCCAGTGTGAGAAGCAATCATCCACCACTACTCTCTGGCTTTTCCCATCCAGCTATTGTCAAATCCAGTTCACTACTTCACCATGAATACCTAGCATCTGAACCTTCCTGATTAACCTCCCATGTAGGACCTTGAGATGCTGACAGACAATACTTGGCACCCAGGTTTGACCAGAACTTGGGTGTGGTCTGTGTGGAGCTTCCTCATTCTCTTTGTGACTGCAGGAGTTTCTGATTTTCTTCCACATCCCAAAAACACATTGGTCAGTAGGTTAATTGGAAAGGATAATATATTGGATGTGGAGGATGGTAGAGTAAATTGTGAGGACCAAGAGAACTATCTCTGTTCTCTGTGGGGATGGGAATGAGAAGGACATAAGGTAAATAAAGTACTCCATTGATTGCGAAGACTACATTAACTATTGAAGCAGGGAAGCCACATTTCAGGAAGGAGAAGGGAATTTCAGAAGCCCTAAGGCAGAGGCCTCACTTTGTTAACAGAAAAATAGAGAAAAAGAGATGGTGTCCTTCTGGAAGATGGTGGGAGGAAATATCATGGGAGTCAGAGGGTTCACTGAAGATGTTAGTGACAAGTCTGTCTCCTGAGAAGGAGATGATTAAACAGCAGTGGATATGCTAGTATCTAAACTCAGTATATTTCTATGCACTGCTGTGTACAGGTGGAAAAATCAAAATATATGAACATCAGCACTTCACCCAACTTACTGAAATTCTTCTGGAACATTATCACACAATCAGGAAATGCAATAGCCAATCTGTACTAAATAAACCCTTTAATGCAGCAATGTTGATTGAGTATAAATCAAAATCTTAACAGCTTAATTATTTTGTTTTCTGAAGTGCATAGAACAGAACCATCTGTAATCTCTCTGTATCAATTCTGTCCTTCCAATACACTCAATATAAAGATTACCCAAGGAAAGGAATTTGGCATTTTCCTCTAGTTCAGCCATTCTCAATCGTTTTTTTTGGCTAGGACCCCCTTAGGACTCTGTTCCAAGTTTATGGTGTAGCGACCCGCGCACAAAGACACAGACCGGCCTGCAAAATGGTTGACGAACACAGCGGCTGCATGGACCTGGGGGTGACACCAGCCATCGTCCCAGGTGACCTCTTGCATAGCAGGAAGATGGGGAAATCTGGTGGGAATGCCAGCCAGTCCCAGGCCAGTCCTCTGATGACGCATCTGTAGCCCATATAAGTGCGATGGCCAGAGCAATAAACTAGTCTTGTTTTCCAAGGCTTTGGTGTGCCTGTTGTTCTCCTCTACACTTGTGTAGTGCAAACGCTACACTGGTGACCCTGAAAGGTCCAACTGGCAATTGGACCCGAAGAATGCAGACCAGATGGAGCCAGTGATCATCCATGTGGTCTCTCTCAGGCTCCCAATGTTTTGGGTGTCACAGACACTAGTGTGGTTTGAACAGGCCGAGACTCAGTTTCAGCTTTGACACATTGCCACAGAAGACACCCGCTACTTCTACGTCGTGAACACTCTCGATCAGGACACAGCGGAAAGGGTCGTAGATTTCCTATGGCAGCCTCTGGAGCAAGGCAAATACACAGCCTGCAAAGAGCTGTTAACCCACATTTCCGAGCTCTCCTGATTGTTGCATATTGACGAATTTGGGGACAGGTTCCCATCTATCCTAATGAGCGAGATGCTCACTTTAACCAAGGGCCACAATCCTTCCCTGCTCTTTGAGCAGATCTTACTGGAGCAGCTGCCCGAGAATATCTGACTCTCGCTCATGGACGAGGACATCAATGACCTTCAGAGGGTCGCAGTCCAGGTAGACACACTCTGGAGAACGAAGAAGGGCAGCAGCACTATCGTAGACCACATCAGAAAGCCTCACAAATAGCCGCTTGTGAGATCAAGACCAGCGGAAAGGCAAGTTAACACCCCAGGACAGCTAGGCTACTATTATCAGCGATGTATGCAAAGGACTGTCAATTCCTCCCACCCTGCGGGTGTCCGGGAAATGCCCTGGCCAACCATCATTGATGGCTGCGGAGGTTGTCCCACATGATAGCCTCCTCTATGTCTGGGACTCTTTGTCAGGCAGGCATTTCCTGGTTGACCTAGGCACTGAGATAAGCATCCTACCTCTTGCAGGCCTCAACACCCGCAATGGCAAGCAGGACCTAGCACTGAGGCCAGCCAACAGCTTCTCCATTTGGACTTTTGCTACCCACACCATTCCCCTTCGGTTTGGCAATGTCCGTTTTACATGGACCACCCTCAAGGCAGTGGCACAACTGCTCCTGGGGGCCAACTTCCTTCAGGCCTACTGCTTGCTTGTCGACCTCAAGGGATAGCGCTTGGTGCATGCCAGAACCTTTCAAACTCTGCTCTGGGGGAAGCCAAGCTACCCACCCCCCACTTGGACTCTGTAACACTCTTGGACAATGAATTCTCCCGCAACCTGGTGGAGTTTCCCCTTAGTAGAGGCACCACAGTTCGGTGTGGCCAAGCCAAAGCATGGGATAAGGCACCACATTTTGATGAAGGGCCCCCCACTCCATGCCAGGGAATGCCAACTTCCCCCCGAAAAGCTTAGCCTAGCGAAGGAGGAGTTTAAAAAACATGGAAGAACTGGGAATTGTGCAGTGCTCCAACAGTCCCTGGGCCTCTCTCCTCCACATGGTGCCCAAATCAGCAGGGGGTTGGAGACCCACCTCAACGAGGCCACCACACCCAACAGATATCCTGTGCCCCACATCCAAGACTTTGCCACCAACCTGCACTTGGCATGGGTATTCTCCAATGTGGACCTCATCCGGAGGTCCCACCAAATCCCAGTTCACCCCAAGGACAATCCCCAAGACTAAAATCATAGGCCCCTTTGGATTGTTTGAATTTCTCCACGTCCTTCAGTCTAAAGAACACGGCACAAATTTATCAGGAACTGATTGACACAATGGGCAGGGACCTTCCATTTGTGTTCATCTATTTGCATGATATACTCATTGCCAGCTGCAGCGGCAACAACCACACCACCCACCTGAGACAACTGTGTACTAGCTTGAGTTGAGACCATCAACCCCACAAAGTGCCAATTTGGCCTGGACAACATAGACTTCCTGGGGCACAGGATAAACAGACATGGGGCTACACCCCTCCCCAAGAAGGTTGAGACAATCTGGCAATTCGCTAAGCCACCCATGGTGAAAGGACTGCAGAGGTTGTTCGGTATGATAAACTTTTACCACAGGTTCATACCGGCAGTGGCACGCCTCATGAGCCCCCTTTTTGCACTGATGACCAGCAAAGCAAAAGGCATTACTTGGGATAATGAGTCTTCCAGGGCATTCCAGAATGCCAAAGATGCACTGGCCACTGCCACCCTCCTGGTCCACCTCAGATTGGAGGCACCTACTGCCCTCTCAGTTGATGCCTCCAGCACAGCAGTAGGGGGTGTGCTGGAACAGCTCACTGAGGGCCAATGGCAACTACTTTTTCAGCAAGCACCTCCACCCCTCCCCTCCCACCCGAGCTCAAATGCAGTGCATTTGACTGAGAGCTATTGGCACCGTACCTGGTGTAAGACATTTCCGTTATTTTTTGGAAGGCCAGCAATTCAAGGTCTTCACCGATCACATTATGTCTTCCATAAGGTATCAGAACCATGGTCAGCCCATCAACAGAGACACTTGTCCTACATATCCGAATTTACATCACAGGGAAAAGCAACAAGGTAGCTGACACTCTACCATGCTCCTCGATTGAGTTGGTAAACGCTCTATTCCAAGGGGTCAACTACATGGCCCTCGCCAAAGCGCAGCAGTATAACCCTGAGATCCTCGCATATAGGACACTTGTCTCCGGCCACAAAGTGGAGGACATTCCTGTCGGCCCAGGTAACCGGACACTGTTGTGTAACATCTCCACTGGCAGCTCCCGCCACATCATTCCAGCTGCATGGATGTGCCAGATTTTCAACACCTTCCACAACCTGGTGCACCTTTCAATGCACGCCATGGTCAAAATAGTGGCTAGCAGGTTTGTCTGGCATGGCCTCTGTAAATAGATCAGCCAGTGGGCCAAAACTTGCATGAACTGTCAGTCATCCAAAGTGCTGGTTCATACGAGATCACCCACACAGACCTTTGAACTAGCGCGGTTCAGGTTCAGCCACAGTGGGCTGAACCGCTTGACGATGGTTGACCCACTCCACGAGGTGGCTGGAGGCAGTCACGCTGACTGATACGACCACAGAAACTGACGCCAGGGCACTCATCGACACATGGATGTCCAGATTCAGGGTCCCAGAGCACCTAACCTTTGACTGGGAGGCACAATCACCTCTGAGCAGCCCTGGATAACTGTTTGGGGACACAAACCCACCACACCATGGTGCATCACATTCAGGACAATGGGTTGGTTGAGCACTTCCATAGGCACCTCAAGACAGACTTGATGGCCCAGCTCAAGGGTCCCAACTGGGTGGATGAACTACCTTGGATCCTGTTGGGGATTCTTACTGCATCAAAGGAGGACTTCAATGCCTTGATCATTATTGGGGAGTTCATGGCACCTAGTAAATGCCCGGAAGACCCTGCGGCAATACTTGAGAACTTGTGGTGAAAACTGTGGTCCCTGGTCCTGCACATGGCCAGCCCAAACATAACATCCCCTGGGACTTAAAAACTTGTCAGTACATATTCGTGAGATGGGCCACACACCAGCCGCCCCTACAACAACCCTATGAGGGGCCCTACAGGGTCATCAGGGACAATGGTCCCACCTTTCTCCTCCACATCGGTGGTAAGAAGGAGACTTGCCATTGACAGCCTGAAACCAGGATATCTGGACTAATGAGCCACTCTCCACTCCTCCTTTACGATGCAGGTGCAGACTGCCCAAGGGGACGGACAATGGTCTGGTCATCAGTTCTGGGGGGGTTGGTGTCATGTAGTGTCCTGTGCACGGAGACACTGACCGGCCCACAAAATGGCTGAAAAATGCGGCAACCATGCAGACCTGGGGGGGGGGGGTGAAAGCAGCCGTCATCCCAGGTCATCTCCACTTGGCAGGAAGATGGGGAAATATGGTGAATCCCAGGGCGGAGCTCTGATGATGCAAGGCCCTGACATCAGCACCTGGGGCCCATATAAGTGTGATGGCCAGAGCAATAAACCAGTCTCGTTTTCCAAGGCATTGGTGTGTGTGACTTTCTTATCCACACCTACGTGATGTGAATACTACAATAGGCCTCTTTCCTATGAAGCAGTCAAGTTTTGGTTTCTTCTGTACTTCGCTCCTACCGTCTACATAAAAAAAAAAACAAAATTTACTTGTTATGCGAGATGTAAAACAAACAAGGCTTTTATTTAAATAAGCTCTTGCTGGTGGGCTGGAGAGGCTAGGGTCTCTGTTGACAACGGCTGCTCTAGGTTATCTTCAAATAATTATGAACACCACCTGTGCAAAAACTATTTAAAGCAACAAAGTAATATTCCACTAGTAGAGCAGAAATATCCTGAGAATTGGGTAGAGTCTTGGTGAGTACCTGCTTAAATGGTAAAATGCAATGGGTCTCAACCTTTCCCCACTCACGTACCACCTTAAGTAATCCTTTACTAACCACAGAGCACCTTTGGTTTCCTATGAGTGGAGGGGGGAGGGGGTGGGTGAAATGTTGAGAACCACTGGTATAGTGGTTTCCTAATCTACTTTGAATAATCTGTAATATCTCATACTTTTATGGTGTTTGAGCCAGTCTGTCTAAAAAAACCATGTTTATCTGTGAAATATTGATAATGAAGAATCCATATAATTCTTAAAGATATCAACTTGGAAGCAGAAGTAAACAATTAAAGTAAATGTTTTAAGTTTTACTTTCCAACTCACCATAATATATAGCCCTAGCATCTTACATTTAGAAGGTAACAAAATAACAAACAGTTATGTAAAATTATTTTTAAAAATATCACCATCATCGTAAGTTAAATTTCATTCATCAACTTTCTCTCACAAAGGCTTGATCCACTCTCTAGGGAACTGGGCCTGAGTTTTGCTGTATTCCCAGAACAATCAATTTTCAGCTGGATCTTGCCTGCTGGTAGTTTCTGGACGACACACGCACAAGCTTTCATAAGTTGTCATGCCTCATTTGAAACCTTACTGCATACATGGATCACTAGTGTCATTAGTGGCATACTAACACGTGCAGCTCATTATCCCAACCTCCTCACAGTCTCTAAGGCTGGATGTCTGCTGTGCACTTTTAGAAATTACCATTTTGATATA
The DNA here is from genome assembly GCF_036971445.1 of Narcine bancroftii. Lineage (NCBI taxonomy): Eukaryota > Metazoa > Chordata > Chondrichthyes > Torpediniformes > Narcinidae > Narcine > Narcine bancroftii. Next base: position 98,976,060 of record NC_091473.1, read on the forward strand.
TATACTCATAAATTTCAGCAGCTGGGCCTGCTCAAACTCAGACGTCCAAATACCAGTTGAAACAATGCTTTCCAAAGTTGCTTTCTGGAAATTTCAACATTAAAACATTCCAGGTGAGCACTGATTTGAAAAAAAAATCTTTCATTCATCTTTTAGTCCCTCGCAATGGTCTCACAAGAGTAGCTTTCTCTTCAAATTTATTCAATTTTGCCAACATGCTTAAGAGATTGACGTGCGAATCTCATGATTTTCTTCGTAACGCAGCTAAGTACACTTAATTATTAATTTTAATCCATTATTAATTCACATACCACTCTTTAAAATTAGTTACCTTCATAAATGCATTTTACTACATGATATTTGACAGGCAGATGTGCAATATTGTTAATCACTGCAGTTAATAGTTTGTTGCCTCAAATAATTGACTAGATATAACTGTTGAAATAACTGCATTTAATGATATTTGTCATAACTTTAAAAAGTAATGTGGTAATATGTGAATACAGAGAGATCTGTGAATCAAACTTCTGAAGTATTCTCCCTGCACAGCAATTAGTCACACTGCCAACTAGGACTTTAGATTTTCCTTCTTGCCTCTCCATTTTTAAATCTTTTTTGTTAAGATGCTTGGTCCTCTTCTCCAAAATTTCATTTGTCTTGCTAATTTTACTGTGGCATTTTAAGGTTGCTCTGCCAGCTAGAACTGCAGGTCAAAGAAGCATGCCTCTCAAAATATGCCACACAAGCAAAATTCTGTAAAATTATTTATTAATTTGAGAGATTTGTTTATTTACTTTATGAAAGCAATACCATGACACTTTTCTTTATTAAATGAAGGAACATGGGCTTGCCTATCCCTAATAGCCCCTGGTGAGTGATCTTTCTTGAACCATTGCTGTTTGCGAGTGGGTTTACCTACAATACTGTCAGAGTGGGAGACCCAAGATTTTGACCCAGTGATGGTGACTGAAAGGTGATATATTTCCAAGACATGATGGTGTGGAGATTGACAGACTGTTTCAATTTGGTGGTTCTCATGCTCTTGCTGCTCTGGTCCTTCCAGATTGGGTTTCATAGAGCCTTGGTGAGTTGCAGCAGAACATCTTTTCAGCAGTAAAAACTGCTGTGACTACATTGGTGGTTGAATGAATGAATGGCTGTGGATGGGATGCCTATCAAGTGGCCTGTGATATTCTGCATGGTGTTCATGAAGCTGCAATCATCGAGGTAAGCAGAAAGTACTCCATCACACTCCTGATTTGGGCCTTGTAGATAGTGAACAGCTTTGGGGAGCGAGGAGGTGAATTACTCACCATAGCCTTTAACTTGCTCTTATAAATACATTTTGTATGTGGCTACTTCATTGCAGTTTTGGTCAATGGTAACCCCCCCCCAGGATATAGATAGTAGGGGGATTCAGTAATAGGAATGCTAGTGAATGTTAGCAGTTGCTAGCTGGATTTCTCTTTGTGGACATTGTTACATGTTGCTTGAACTTCATTGCAGTTTTGGTCAATGGTAACCCCCCCCCAGGATATAGATAGTAGGGGGATTCAGTAATAGGAATGCTAGTGAATGTTAGCAGTTGCTAGCTGGATTTCTCTTTGTGGACATTGTTACATGTTGCTTGAACTTCATTGCAGTTTTGGTCAATGGTAACCCCCCCCCAGGATATAGATAGTAGGGGGATTCAGTAATAGGAATGCTAGTGAATGTTAGCAGTTGCTAGCTGGATTTCTCTTTGTGGACATTGTTACATGTTGCTTGACAGTACCATTGATTATCCCTCATTTTAATGATACAGTATTGACATGGCACCACATTATTGTGTGTTATATGATATAAAGACCTTATCATGCACATTAGAAGAAATGGACCACTCAAGCCTGCTCTTAAGCTTAATAAGATCATGGTTGATGTGATTGTTCATTTCCTTCTATCCATACCAACCTTTCAGACCTTTGCATGCTTAAAAGATTCACAACTCTAAGAAAAAGTGTTGTGCCTCATCTCTGTCTTGAATGACTCAATTTTAAAAAAAAAACAATGACACCCTTGTTCTGCTACAAGATCATCAAATTGTAATATTAACACAGTTTCTCTTTTATAATTAAGATTTTCTGATCTGCCAGGCATTTTATAAGAACATAAGAAATAGGCGCAAGAATAGGCCATCTGGTCCTTCGAGTCTGATCCGCCATTGATCTATGATAGGCTCAACTTCATCGACTGTGGCTGCCTTTTCCCCATATCCTTTAATTCCCTTATTTTGTAAAAATCTATCTAATATATTAAAAAAAAAAATATATATATATATTTACAGAGGTAACCTTCAGTATTTCAATGGGCAGCAAATACCATAAATTCATCACCCTTGGTCAAAAATAGTTCCTCCTCATCTCCATTTTCAGTCTACTACCTACGATCCTGAGGCTATGTCCCCTAGTTCTAGTCTCCCCCACCAATGGGAACAACTTACCAACTTCTACCTTATCTATACTTCTCATAATTTTGTTTCTACAATATCTCCTCTCCTTCTTTTAAATTCCAGCAAGTACAGTCCCAGATGACACTATCTCTCATCTCTGGAATCAACCTAGTGAAATTCTCCTGGATCGTCTCCAAAGCCAGTACATTCTTCCTCACATAAGGAGACCAGAACTGTATGCAGTACTCCAGATGCAGCCTCACAAGTACATTGTACAGTTGCAGCATAAACTCCCTGCTCTTAAATTCAATCCCTCTAGCAATGAAGACCAAATTTCCATTTGCCTTCTTGATAGCTGCTGCACCTGTAAACCAACCTTTTTGTGATTCATGCACAAGCATTCCCACATCTTTCTGCATGGCAACATGATGCAAATCACTTTCTATTTAAATCATTATCTGATCTTCAATTTTTCCTTTCAAAATGGATAACTTCACATTTACCAACATTGTACTCCTTCTGCCAGACACTTGCTCACTCACTTAACCTATCAATATCTCTTTGCAGACACTCCATAATCATCTACACAATTTATTTTTTAACTCAATTTAGTTTCATCTGCAAACTTGGATACACTAAACTCTGTCCCCTCTTCCAGATCCCCTACAAAATTCTGACCCGTGTTTCACAATTGTTTTCCTCTCACTGCCCTCATTAACCTGTGAACTAAATGGCTTCATCAACAGATTCTAAACAAAGAAACACTAGCCTAACGCAATCAAAGGTAATTTCCTTAATCCTATCCATCTCATCCCAACTCTCTGCCAATTAAATTGTGCTTGCCTTTCTCTCATTCCCAGTTCTGATGAAAAATTCACAGCCCAAAACATCAACTGTGTTTCTCTTTCCACAGATGCTGCCTGACTTGCCAAGGGTTTTCCTACATTTTCTGTTTTTACTTATTCTTAGTTCTAGATTATGTTTTCATGGACAACATGCTTTCCATATCCACCCCATTAAGACCCCACAGGATAGTATATATTTGGTTGATAGTTTACACTTTATAATGTATTTTATATTGCATTCTTATCCCGTCTCTTAGAATCTTCAACAGATAAAAGATAACCTATCTGACATTTCTTCATAAGCTTGGAAATTGATCTTTCCATGTATTCAACAAGTTAACCTTCTCTGTACTGCTTCCAAAGCATTAGCATCTTTCGTTAAGCAAGGAGACCAATGGTGTACACAGTTCTCCGGATGCAGTCTCACCAATATCCTATAGCTAAGAAGCACAACTTCCCTCCTTCAGTATTCAATTCCCTTAGCAATAAACAATGACATTCTGTTCACTTTCCATACTACTTGGAGAACCTGCTTATTTGCCTTTTGTGAATCATGCACAACAATGTTCCATTATATCTTGGTGCCTTTAAAACAGATAGTCTTGAGGCTGCTGTGAAACCCCACTAATAAGGAAGCCATGTTTCAAGTGACAAAAGGCAACATTTTTCAGGGTTTAAATGTTGCCCCAGCAAATTTATTCAATGCTCATCTCCACTCCAATCAACCTGCAAGTAACAAGTGATCCTTATAAACAAAACAAATTCTGGGCTTCTCCTTTCAGTGCATCTCCGAGTTCCTCAACGTGGTCCATTCCAATGGGTTGAGTGCAGACACAAAAGCAAATTTCACAGGAAAAGCATTAATTAGACACTAATGTTAGCCCTGTGTGCTCAAGTGCTTCAGGCAGACATGTGTTACTCACATAAAACCAGGCAACTGAAAGTTATTAAATGTACTTTTTGTACTATTAAGGCCCTGATCACCTTACCATCAATTTCATGCAATAATGAAGTCCCATTGTCCATAAAAAGAATGTGCACCGTACCATAAATGACTGAATTAATGGAAGAAATACCACAACTTATTAAAGAATATGCTCACTTTTTCAAAAATACTGATAGTTACTAGTTCTGTTGAGTGCCATTGCTATGTTGCGTTACAAGTATGGATCAGCTTTTATTTCCCAGTTTGTTGTGTATTATCACAAGTGAATTTCTTGGTATATCCAAGGATATTCTGTATATTGATAAAAGTTCATTTTTATTTCTTTTGTAATATGTCAAGTTTCACATTTGTTCTTTTGCGAAAACAAAGTCAAGGGCCTATCTCAAGGGGAATAACACAAGTTCAAATTTAATTCCACACTAGCCATGTCCTCCTAGTTTTCCAGCTCTCCGATAAATTGTTTACATTGCATTTTCCACAATTTGATGGTAGCTAATATTAATATACCATACAAATAGAGAACTGCAAAAATGCTCTCTAATCTGTTATCTTTAATCTATATCCTCAAAATTAATTGGAAATGGGATTACATGAACATTTTAAAGTTATCTGTTTTTCTAGAAGTGCAACAGAGGTATCAATTTCACTAATCACACCAATATGACACTTAAGAATTCTTCAGATACAGTAAATTACTAGATTATATGAGGTGAACGAAAGGATTTGGTTAATGCGACAGGGTTACATTTTGCTTCAATTCTGATCTAGATAACAAACATCAAAGACCAGAAGCATTAAAGCTCCTGAGATGCAGTCTAGGATCCTAGTGTCGCAGAAGGCAAGCTAAGTAATTTGGAAAAGATACCAGACTCCCCATCTTACATGCAGCTGACCAGTATTTGTAGTCAGGACCTGACTACAAACACTGCCCTACACCAAGTTGGAACTGTAGTATTGTTTGGGAATATTTAGCATTGAGCAGCACCCCATTGGTACAGGGAATCTGGAATGAGAATTGAAGTCCCTGTCTTGTAAGATTGTGTTAGTAACTGTATATTACTGCACGTATGTAATAAAAACAGAGAGTAGGCAGCCACTGGTATCAGATATCGCTGTATCTAATGTGAATACCATATTGTTTTGTATCCCTTTACTATTTTAAGTATCAAGAGTTGTTTTGCGTCTTCCCCATTACGATTTCCCCATGTGTATAATAAAGATCATCCCTTGTTTGTCAGCCTTTGTCTGGTCTTGCTTCTCTGTGAACCATCGAACCAGACTTAAATCTCACATAAAAATTGGCGCTGCGAGCAGAGTTCAAGGAGTCTTTCCCAGACACGTACAATAACTATGTGGGAAATTGCGTGGGCGTGTGGGCGTGTGGGCGTGTGGGCGTGTGGGCGTGTGGGCGTGTGGGCGTGTGGGCGTGTGGGCGTGTGGGCGTGTGGGCGTGTGGGCGTGTGGGCGTGTGGGCGTGTGGGCGTGTGGGCGTGTGGGCGTGTGGGCGTGGGCGTGGGCGTGTGGGCGTGGGCGTGTGGGCGTGGGCGTGTGGGCGTGGGCGTGTGGGCGTGGGCGTGTGGGCGTGGGCGTGTGGGCGTGTGTGCGTGCGTGCGCGCGCGTGTGACAATATCCTTTAAGTAGCAAAGGTAAAAATACATAACTGACGTTTCAGGGTTGAGCCCTTCATCAAGTTATGAGAGAATGCTGGCAGGCGTCTGAACAAAAGATGGGGGGGGGTGGTAAAGGCAAGAGATGATAGGTGGAAAAGGGAGGGAGACAGGGGACAGAAGCAATGGGAGGCAGGAGGGATGGCTAGGTGGGGAAGAGGGGAGAAATGGAAAGACTGGAAAGGGGGAGGGGAAAGAAGGTGACCAAGTTTAGCAGAGAGCAGAGAAGTCAATGTTAAGGTCATGTGGCTGGAGGATGCCCAGAGGGGAAATAAGGTGTTGTTCCTCCAATCTGTGGGTGGTCAGGGGTGAGATAGTACACAAGGGCATGGACAGACATGTGAGCATCTCAACATTGAAATGGTTGGCTATTAGGAGGTTGCTGTTGTTGCGTAAGGAATAGAGGTGCTGAGCGAAGGGATCCCCCAGTCTGACCAATGTAGAGAAGGCCACAAAGGGGGCACCAGATGCAGTAAACAAGTCCTATGGATGTACAGTGAAGTATTGCTTCACTTGAAAGGCTTGTTTGGCGACTGGACCGTGGTGAGGGAGGAGATGTGGGCTCAATCCAGCCGGCAAGTCGCTCCCATTAAGTTTAGGGCCATTATTATGCATGGAGGAGTGGGGATGGGGACATGTGAATAAATGATGACAATGAGGAGGTTGAGTCCCATTACACACATCTTCCCCCTCCACCAACCCCCCCCCCCCGCCCCCTCCGCTCACTGCATACCTGAGATCTTTCAAGCCCGGCTGGTGACCGCGTGGTCCCAGACCCACCATGATGACACCTGTGGGCCCTCCCCAGTGGAGAAGTAGCAGAGATTGGGGAGAGGGTGACTAGCCAATAAGAGGTCATAGAGATCCGGGACGACTCAACAAGGAGTTAACTGGGCTGGGAGATGGATATCGCCAGCGGCTGGGCGAGCACCTGGCTGCATGGCTGTTCTGGCTGAGGGATAAGGAGGGTTTCTTTATCCACCTGTCCCACCTAGAGGCCAATGCCCTGGACAGCCTGTTGGCACAGTGGACAGTGAACAATGCCCTGTGGATGCCACCTGAAGGGATTTATGAGAGTACCACCCTGTGCAATCGGTTGGTGGTTGCAGTGAGGGCCAGGTTCCCCGCAGTCTTGGGACCTGAATGGCCAGCCACAGAGACTCATGGTCAGAGAACACGAAGGTGATCAAGGAATGGGCTCTCATTACCCATATCTACGGGGGTGTCTGTGGGTACAACTTCCCTGAGGAGGCCAGGGTAACCATCGCCTTGGCGAGACTCCTAGTGACCACTGCTCGCCCCATCCTCGAGGGGGTGGTCTTGCCCTTGAAGGGACCAGTGACTGTCCAGGAAGCCATTACTCCTTCTGGAGTGGATATGGAGCAGGGAGCACCCTGGTAGCTTCGTTATGCAAACACCAAGGTCAGCAAGCAAGATCATTTTCCCAGTAACCCTCAGGGTAATTTACTTACATCTCCACCATCTTCACGCATCACACCACTCATCTTGCCCCAGACTACTCAGCCTTCTGCTCCTTCCCCACCAGAGCTGGCCCCTGCTGCCCTCAGGGCAGAAATTATCACCCTGACACACAATTGAAAGTTGAGCCAAAGCCACCCCCCCCCCACCCCACCTGCAGCATGGAACACCTCCGCCCCTGTACCAGAGGATGCAGGCCAGGGTCCCTGGTGGTTCCATTCAGTGGACCTGTCTCACTCTGGCAACCTGAGGCCATTTATCCCAGTGACCATCCACAGGGAAAAATGAATTACCTTGGACTGGTTAATACCGCGCCGATCATACTATTATCCCAGGGAATCCAGAGGGGTGGTGGGGTCCTAGGGTGACTATAAAGGAACTCGGGAGCTGAATTCTCACAGCCAGAGAGGTCAGACTCTGCTGCACCATAGTCTGGGTGCCTCCCCGCCCTGTCCCTGTCCTGGTGCCATTCCCCCCCCCCCCTCCCCTGCCCGTGCATTCTTGGCATGAATGTACTCGAGGGGCAGTAGATGTGTAGTGATAAGGGGAAATTCACCTTTTGGGTCACCATGGTAACCATTGCAGTCAGAGCTGCCAAATGAACTCCAAGTGTCTGCATCCAGCAGTATTGAGTACCGGGAGGCACTGAAGAGATCACGGAAATTGAGGGATTAATTAGACTGTGTACCCCTACAACAGCCCCGTCTGGCCCATTCTTGAGAAGAATGGCGCATGACAATAGAGTATGGGAGATTAACTAAAATCCTCCCCACACCACCCACCCCCCCCACTCCCTACTGCTGCCGTTCCCAATGTGGTCACTTTGGTGGAGAACATTGGGGGCAGGGACATCAAGCATTGGTACTGCATGATGGACTTTGCCAAATGCAATCTTTTCCATCCCTTGAGTCCTCTTCACACACCAGTTTGCTTTTATCTGCTGGGGGCACCCAATATAGCTTCTGTCAGCTGCTCCAGGGATACATTCACAGCCCCACATTCTGCCACGGATTAATATCCCATGATATTAAAATAATTGCCCTTCCCCTGATGTCAATGTCACCCATTACATCAACAATATACTGCTACAGGGTACCCACAAAGAGATTGCGGCATAAGGACTAGAATTCTTGATCTCAGGACACCACACGCATGGCTGGGCGATCAACCCATCAAAGGTCCAGGGCCCCAGCCAGACAATCCTTTTCCTGGGTATTCAATGGCACTCAGGGCAGAGGGAAATTGCGGAAGTGGCAATTTTAAAAACGAAGGTGCCCACCAATAAAGTTGAACCTAGAGCTTTGTTGGCCTTATACTATACTGGTGGCAGGACATTCTCTACCTCACCATGCTGCTACGCTCACTTTATGCAGTCTCTAGGAAAAAAGCTACATTCCACTGGGGTCCCAAGCAGCAGATGGTATGTGGCCATTGAGCAGGCACTTCTGCTAGCCTCCCGCCAGGCAGGGGTCCTCTTCGAACACTAAGTTTCCACCGCCATGGCTGAATGGAGTCTCCAGCAGAAAAATTAATGGCCACAGAGTTCTACTCAATTTTTTCCCCTCCGCAAAACCTCCCCGAGCTCGCCTTGAACACCAGCTGCTGACATGCTATCTGGTGCTTCTTGCCACAGAGCACAAAATGGCTGCTACGACCATAATACTCTTGTCTCACCTGCCCACCATGCAGTGAGTCAAGTCCACCAATGACATCCACAAAGATGGATGTGCCCAGCGGTCCTCTATTCCAAAATGGAGATTGTACATCTTGGTCCGGGCAGAGGCTGGGGTAGAGGGGATCAACAAGCTGAATGAGCAAGTCATGTTCCTCCCTGAAAGTAATGATTCTCCTCCCTAGGTCCATGACATATATCCCTCTCCCGTATCCTGGGGTCAACGGTTCGACTCATTCAATAAGGAGCAGGAGCAGCAGGTGTGGTTTACGGATGGCTTGAGTTGGAAGAATAGGAAGCAGCTCACCAGTGGTAAGGCCCTGACTCAGGAAAGGTCTGTTCTGTATCTATACAGACTCATGGGGAGTGGTGAATGGGATGGCGGTGTGGATGGCCCATTGACACAATGCGGGGTGGGAGAGTCAAAGCTCATACTTTGAGGCCAGCAGCCCTGAAAGTACATCTGGGAGCAGGCTGGGCAGAGGGTGGCCACGGTCCACCATGTCGATGTCCTTACCAATAGGGACCTAGCAGAGTCAGCACATAACCCTGCTGTGGTCCATATAGCACCAATCTGCTCAGCCTCCACCCACTCCAACAATGCAGTCTCCAGTGCCCTGGGTACATGGGCCCACAGAAAGAGCGGACACGTGTCTGACGGCACACCATGGTGAGTGGAGGGCTTAGGCATGGCTCTTACACATGATGAGGCATGGCTAGCAGTGCATAATTGCCCCACCTGCCAACAGATTAAACCTTAGGGCTGGCTGATGTGTGCACCGGGGCACATGCGTCACACACAGGAGCAGGCTAAGTCAAGCAAATAGACTATGTCAGCCCTCTCCATGCCAAAATAATAAGAGCTTACTCCTGACAATGGTGATACTTCAGCATCCTGGTGGCAATGCCCTGCGAGGGAGTCAACCTAGACAACACCATCCAAGGACTGAAGTACCTCTTCTCTATTTATGGAGTCTTGTGGAAGGTACAGTCTGATCAAGGATCACGCATTACTGGGGCCAAAATACAGAATGGAGCAGTGGAGGCTGGTGTCTCATGGCTACTGCACAACCCCTACAACCCACAGGCATCTAGACTCATTGAAAGGATGAATGGTCTCCTTAAAAAAAGCTATGCACACTGATAGGGGAGTCTCAGTGAGCTGCAAGAAGTGGTGGTCCAGTTGAATTTGCACCCCAGTGCACAGGGTCGGGGGGAGGGGGAAGTCCCCACTTTCACATTTGGCCACCGGACCACCAAAACCAGACGAGGTCAATGTACAGACCATGAAGAGTCCATTGGGGTGTGGGTGAAGCAGCCACAGAGTCGACCTAACAAGAGGTAGTAATAGCACATGGACCAGGAGATATGCCATGGGTTGTGTTCCTGGGAGAAACGTCATTGTCATGTCAACGCACAGACTCTCCAAGTGAGACTGAAATATTCCCACCCATCCTCCTTGCAGGCCAATTATACTTCAAACTTAGCATTATGGAAGACCACAACATCGAGATGCCCTCACTTCCACCACTCCAGATTGCTGTGCTCTCATCACTGCTTCTGATGGTCTTCCACTCATCACCATCTGCTGATGGCAGCAGCGTGAACAGCTTAAAAAACCCTTGTACAATGTAATCCTGTAGTAATGATGGTGTTCCTCCACTCTCTCCCATTACACCTCTCCTAATAATTCCCTATAGGGTGAATGCTTCAGGAATCTCTCTGTAGTCCATTAAAAGGACCAAAGTAGGCAATCTGTTGCACCTATTTTGGTAGACACTGATCTATGCACAGTAAGAAAGCAAGCAGAAACAGAATCCTATATAACCATACAAGCATATAACCATTTACAGCACAGAAAAGACCAGTTTTGATCTACTAGTCCATCCAAACATCATTTCCCACCTAGTCTAATTGATCCATCCATTTACCTATCCAACCTTTCCTTGAATATTAACATCAATCTTACTTCTACCACCACTGCTGAAGTTCATTCCATACCCCCACCTCTCTCTGCATGAAGAAATTTCCCCTTGTGTTTCCCTTAAACTTTTCCCATTTTACTCTCAATCCATGCCCTCTTGTTTGTATCTCCCCCACTCTCGGGGGGAAAAAGCCTATCCACATTGACTTAATCCATCTCCCTTATAATTTTCAATAACCTCTATTAAATCACTCCTCAACCTTCTATGCTCCAGAGAATAAAGTCCACAACACCGCCAACCTTTGTATCATCTTAAGGGGGGGGGGGGGAAACATGCCACATGATAATGTGGGGCTAGACTTGGAATCCCTTCTCTCTCCATAAAAGTTTCAAAAAAGAGTTAAAAAGGCTGAAGTGACTAAAAGAAAATAGAAAGAAAAGCTGTTGGAAGGCCTACAGAACAACTCAAAATGCCACCTAAGAAGGATAAAACAATTACTATCTTTCAAGAACTTGAGCAAGAAATGGAAGCAGATAAATAAGAGAGGCCAAACTTGAAGAAATATCCTGGAGCTGCCCGGAAGATAGGAGCCCATGGGGATAAGCTTGGAGCTGGGGAGACCTTGGACTTCGCTGTGCAAAGTCTCCCCCGACAATGGCCGCCAGATTGACCTCTGCTTCTCCATGGGATGGCATGGTACCAGACATCTGGTTTGTGTGTCTCACAATGATAGGGGGTGCCCAAGTGGATGGCCATTGTACAGGAGGCACTGGAAGGATGGCCTTGCACTGCCTGCTCATAGAAAGAGGTACCACCGGTGCTGATGTTGATGGCAAAGGTCCGCATACATGCCAGGAGAGTTGGAGAGACATGAGTCAGTGACTAAAATTTTTTTCTTACCCTCCCCTCTCACACTGGGGAACAGTTCCAATAGCATCCCATTCCATTAGGAACACAATGGGGGTGGGGGGGGTGGGCGGGAGAAGAGATGGTATAGCATTGTCATTTCCAGAAACATCACCTGCCCCTGCTTGATCTGCTTGTCCCTTATTTTAAGGCACTTGTTTTACCTCTGCATATATTGTATATTTTTGATTTGCACAATTTGTAGACATGTAATTTAGTATAAGTATCATAACCTGTTAACCATAATTTTCTACATCAATTATCTCTTACGCTACAGAAATTAAATAGATTGAAGTCAGATTTATTAGGTTAATGTTTTAGATGTGGCCAGGAGATGGGTATCTTTTTTATATTCTACTTGGTTCTGCCCCAAAGTGAGACCCTTTTGGATAAATTTGGCAACTTTTTTTTAAGAACAGGTTACAGGAATTAAACTTCCACAAAATTCAATGTTATTTTTATTAGGTAATATTGTAAGGATAAGACTCAAATTGAAATTACCTATATATCAAAAAGAATTAATTTATAGTATTTTCCCTAAACTTTGAGAACCTTGTTAACCTCCTTGGAAGATTTTTTTTAAATGTAGATGGTTAGAACTTTTTGGTGGGTGGTGTCTTCTTGGCAATCAGATTTCTTTTTTTATTATTATTTTCTCTTTTCTCTTTCTTTTCTTTCATGCTTTTTTCTTATCATTCTTTTTTTCTTAGGGACTTTTTGTAAAGGGAAGGGGGTTGGGGTTTTATACCATTGTGAATAATTGAACTGATATTAATATTTGATGTATTTTATATTTTACTATGATTACATGTATGGTTAAAAATAATTGGCAAGTGGTGTGACTTACGAGGAGTGGAATGTAATGTGGATTGTGGAGGGTCATGTGACATGTTCATCTGGAATCCATTTGGAAGTTGCGTCACCTGCCGATGAAGGTTGAACTCTGCCCATTCTTAAGTAAACACCTGGCCATTGGCCCCTTTACTTACCGATTACTTGGGCCAGACTTCTCAGCCTATTACACTTTAAAAGCCAACCACGTGCAGCCGACTGGTGTGTCTGCTCCTTGTTCCTGACTATTCATGATGCTCTACACTAGGTCATGAACCGTGGCCATTGCTGGAGGAGTCGTTGATAAGATGTGCACTACACTTAGAATGGGACTGTAGTATTTTGTGGGAATAATAAGCATTGAGCTGTACCCTGTTGGTACATGGAATTGGGAGTGTGCGTTGAAGTGCTTGTAAGAATATTACTGCATGTGTGTAATAAAAAGAAATGGGACCACTGTATCTGATGTGAATGCCTATATTGTTTTAAGTATCAAGAGTTTTTTGGTGTCTTACCCATTACAATATCTCTGTGTGTACAATAAAGGTTGCTTGTCGACTTGTGTCTAGACTACCTTCTCTGTGAATCCACTGAAACTCACTTAAATCTCATGTTACAGGTTCAGACTTCAAAGTTTTATTACATGCTGAGGGTAGTACCACAGTATCTTCATAAATGTGATAATTAACTTCTTTAAAGCTAAAATTATAACATTATCAGACTCACCAAAAGTCAATTGTCAATTTGAAATCAATTTTAGAAGTCCATTTAGTTCTGTGTCAAAGAACAACCCTGTTCATTGATGTTTCAAGTAATCACCCCAAAATCATTAATTCTGTCACAATCTATCACAATATTACCAGGTACATGAAGTCACTCCTCTACTTTCCCAATCTCTGTCATGTGAGCCACTGATTCAGACCATGATGCCATTTACCTCCAGTCAGTTAACTTTTCTGTGTTTTGAGAAAGTGCAGACTATTCATTGCAAATTTATCAATGCTCTGTTCCTTTCGATTCTCATCTTATGCATAAACAGGTACTGGAATAATCTATCCATTATTTCCCTGCCTCGGGATATTAATACAATTCTATAAAATACAAATAAAAATTTGATCTTTCTATGAACTTAAATCAAGCCAAGATTAAACTAAATGTTTTTTTTGGAATGCTATTATTGATATTATAAAATCTAACTCAATCAAGGATATGGAACACTAAACGATAATAGAACACTAAACGGCATGCTTAGTGTAGTGGTTAGTGCAATGTTGTCAGAGGGCCAGTGGCCAGGTTTGAATCCGGTGCTGTCTGTAAGGAGTTTGTATATTGTTCCCATGTCTGCGTGGGTTTTCTCCAGGTGCATCAGTTTCCTCCTACCCTTCAAAATGTATGGGGGTCGTAGGTTAATTTGTATAATTGGGTGGCACAGGCTGGTGGTCCAGAAGGGCCTGTTACCTTGCTGTATGTCTTTAAAAAATTGAACGAATTGAAAATAGTATTTTGTCATTGACTTGAGGTAGTTCTGCCATCATTGAGGTATAAACTACATCTGGGTATCATAAAACCTCATCTCCCTGAAGTTGAATAAACAATGCAATATTCTTTCAATTATTTAATTTGTGAGGGAAAGTACAGCTGAATAATACGTGGCAACAATTTTTTTCAAAATGTTGCTTCCTGAAAAAAAAAGGGGACTATGATACAAAACTTCAAGCTGTACCCAAAGATTTGTTGCATCATGCAGGAAGTTGGAGAAACATGAAATTAACTTTTATTGAATTTAGTCTGTTTAATTGCACAATGATGCGAACACATTGCGTTAGTTTAACTGATCTAAAGATATTTTTACGCTAATTCTCATTTGTACTCAGCATCAGATTAGTCTCATGTCAGTGTCCAACAATGATCCACAGCATTGATGGATCAGTTGCCTGATACTGCTTTTCAGTGGTCGCAATGTCCTGGTGAAACCTTTCACCATGTTCGTCACTGACTGCACCAAGATCAGCAGAGAAGACGTCAAGTACAAATGCAGAAAATGAATTTTCAATGTCATGGCACGTCATGCTTTTGTATGGTCGAAGAAGACTTAAAATACAACAGAATATCACAAAAATTAGTTTTTTTTTTAAAAACTGTACGTGATAGGAAAATTTTAAGGTGATCTTCTCGATCAGCAGTCAAAATTCATAAAATATACCCAAAATGGTTCAGGAAGAAAAATCTTCATTGTCTACTGTAATCAATGGATAGTTACTGAATATTCATCACATTTATGATAGGAACAAAATATCCCAACCCAACACCATTTTATCTGGAAGAATTTCAGTCCATAACTTGTACGACTGCTAATTTAACTTGCAAGTGGGTTTAATCTGCAGCTCAAATTACTGCACAAGGATCATTGCCCAAAAAGGGCAGCTTCCTTTCAATGAAATTTGTTCAATTTATTTGTTATACCTAACAAGAAAAATTCTCCACCCAGTCCAAGTCAAAGGTTTTTCCTATTTCAACTGTTCCTGCAATTTTATGCAAACTAGAAAATTCAAATTTATGAATACGATTTCAAATTAAAATGGGGAAATTTCAATCAATTACTCTCTATTGCTGGGTTATTCTGGAAATACCTACATCCGGGCAAATGGCATCTCAAGGACCATGAAAACTATCTTTATAGTTGCTTTATTCTGATGGATCATATTTCCAATTAGTAAATAAAAAACACTTTATTCAAATTATGTCCAAAAATTATCATATTTGGAAAATTACCAATTTACCTGAAATTAACTCCAGGGCACACAAGAAAATGAACAAAAATATTTTTCTCTCTGTCAATGAATATATTTCTTCAGTTGAATCAGTCCAAATAGCATTTCCTTATTCCAAGTCCTAGGGGATACAAGTCAGTCACGTACATTCCCTTTAGTGGAACATGATGCTGGTGATGGGACACCAGTGCAAAGTAGCTGTCAGTTGGAAATGAAAAGATCATTTTGTCATAAGTAAGACATGCAAGAAATTATAAATAATATTTTCAGCTGAAGCCTGTAATGATGCAATAAAGAGCAAGAATTTTTAGCAACAGGTATAGCCCATTAAAGAGAATAAGACTTTTTTTTGCTTCGATAAATTTTTCAATAATCTATTTTTATTGCTCACTGTTTTCTCTGGAAATTAATCTAATTGGCTCTTTGACTTGTTTAAACTGTTGTTTTTAATGTTTTTCTGCAAGTCTTCGATATTCACCTTGATTGTAAAATGGGTGGCAACAAATCGAAATCTAGGCTTACACCTCTTGATTATCATGGCTATTGAAGTCAACCATACAAAATCAAAATTCATGCACTATAGGCTCCTAACTAGTCAATATGCTTTTACACAATCCCACTAAAACTAGATCCGGTCCTTTTGGATTGCAGTCATTCTTTAGGCTCTAATACCTAATAGGTCCCCAGCAAAAAAATCCACATTGAATTCAAACCGGTTACATCCAGAAACTCGTGTTAAAATGGGATGTTTTGGGAATCTTTGGTGTTGGGGTGGACTTTAAAGGAACACTCCAGATGAGACCAATACACACTTTGGAGGTTATTGGCGCAGAGAGGTTGCAAAGATGAGGAGAAAAGGTCGCCACTCAAAGGAACATGCATGTCCTGTTCAATGAAAAATATCCTCTTTGCTCAGGTGAGGATAGAGGGGTGACTACCCTCAGAGCCCAAGGATCAGGTAACAATATAAAGTGATAATTCTGGAAGAAATTTCATGATCTCACAAGATACATTATGGTGAGCCATATACCATTGCTTTACACCTACAGAGACGAGATCCTCATGGGTTTTTATATGGCTCTGAATTCTTTTGAGATATTAGTCATCAGGAAATTCAGAAATATTGTTCAACCCATTTATAATAAATGAAGCAGGAATTCATTCATCCATCTGCTGGAAGACCTTTACTGTAGGAAGTAAATGATTTTGAGTGTTATCTATTCCTGACCGATTAGTGGTGCCTCTATTGATACTGAGAATTGTAAGGCAGATCAATAGG
This sequence comes from Narcine bancroftii, assembly GCF_036971445.1. Lineage (NCBI taxonomy): Eukaryota > Metazoa > Chordata > Chondrichthyes > Torpediniformes > Narcinidae > Narcine > Narcine bancroftii. Next base: position 98,992,809 of record NC_091473.1, read on the forward strand.
AGCTTTTATCTTGTGGTCTCCTTGTGACGATCCTCCCTCTCCTTTACAGCTTGTGTGACAGAGTATTTTGAGGTAGCTTGGGAAGAATTGCTAGAGCTGCTTGCACACACACACACATTTTAAAACACAGAATTTTTGCAAGACTTTTACAGAGTGCTTTTTGCAAAAGAGCAACAAAGTATCAGCATACAGCTGGGAGAGCATGTGATTTTTGCAGGGAGACAGAATAGTTTTGCTCTCAGAGAGGGAGGGTGTGAAACAGAGAGGGAGGAGACAGAAATCAGTTCCAGAAGGACAAAGCTGGCAAACCTTTGGAAGATGTCTGGTCAAAGGAGAAGGCTGTCTGTCTGAAAGGTGACCTGAAAAATGGAAGATCATCTGGAGAACCCTGAAGGGGGCAAGTTTCATCAGCAAGACTGATTAAACAGGAATCATGTGCGGATATCCAGGAACAAAAAGGAATCTCTCTCTGAAGACCAACAAGAACCCTCCAGAGTGGTAACCATTTGCCTGTTAAGCACCAAAGACTGGTGAACTTTGTTAATGCTAATTTCAGTGCACAGTACAAGAATTGCCTGTAACCAGAGAGATTGGACTGTGATCCAAAGAACTTTTCTAATCTTAAATACACATTACACATACCTGTGCTTAGTATTAGAGGGGGGATTAAGTAGGATAAGTAACAAGTTAAAGTTTAATTCTGCTTTCTTGTTCAAATATAATTAAAAACTAGTTTTATTTAAGTAACCCTGTGTTGTGGTTACTTAATACATATCTAATGCTGTTGGTTTTTGGGGTCCTCTGGGCTCTGTAACACTGGTCTCCTCTGCTCAGCTAGAAGAAAAGGATTTGGATACTGAATAAGAGCATTTCCTGGTAGCCTTTCCTTTAGCCCTGCATCAGCCACTTTATGAATGCCAGGCTCTGGGTCTCCATGATGCTCTTCCTCAGGCACCTGTTGTGGTCTACAGTTTGCTGAATCATGAAAAATATAGCAAAGTGATGGAATATTCACATCAACTTGGAATATACAGTAAAATGCCTACAGATTGATGGATGCAACCAATGCTTTATCTTGCAGAGCCAAATGGCATTTTCTACTTTGTTCTAGTCCTTGAAATTGTAGTGGGTGAGAGCACTGTTGATGGGATGTTGGGAGAATGCATTTTTCTGATGGGATGACTTAGCCTTCTACATTCCCAAGCCACACTGTGATGTCAACTGTATAATGACATTGATACCTACAGAAATGGAGTGCTCCCAGCAATGTTACTGCTGTGTCATCCTTTCATTGTGATAAGAATGGCATATAATAGAAGCATGGAGGGCCATTGACTGGGTGCAGATCAGTGGGACGAGGCAACAAAAAAATGGTTCAGCACAGACAAGAAGGGCTGAAAAAGCCCGTTTCTTTGTTGAAATGTTCTATGGTTCATAAGAGTGATTTTTCCTCTTTTGCATGGAGGTTTCAGTATCCGTGTTCCACACGGTGAATCTGTCCTCTTCAAAGAGACAGTGAAATGACTATTTTCTTCCATGATGATTTCACAAACCCAGGCAAGGGCTGAACAAAGTAAACATTTATAAATGGTTATGTTCCAGAAGTAAGATTACTTTTGCTTTCTTAATCAAAAGTGATAATTTCCATGGACACAACAAGGCTGGACTTTTTATCTTAAAAGAGACAGACAGAAGTGGTCTTCCTCCTTCAAAAGCCACTCATTCTGTGCTCCCCTTTGACCAAGAATAACATGTACTGTATCTTCAATCCTGTCTTCCCCAAAGGATGGTCAACATCTTCTGGTTTCAAAATATTTCTGGTTCAATAATTTGTTTCTCCAAAATGTCTCATCACATGACATGTAACATCATTTCTGTCTTTGAAGTTTATAATGCCTTCTTCAAAGGGTATGAATCATGAGCCAACGGACTCCAGCTGCACAGGTCATTGAATCAAGAACTTGCTTATTTGAACAGCTGCCATCTCTCACACTTTTGACTTAGTTTCAATTCTAAAAACATAAGTAATCTACAGATGGTCTCTTATTTGAGTACGTCAGTGTTATGGCTGTTTACATAGCTTCCACTGAACAATGAACTTATAGACAAACAGTCTCTGAGATCTGCCAGCTTCCATTTCAAAGTACTAAGCATAATTGCATGTTTGTAAAATGCATATGTCCCTAAGAAATAATACAGAATTTAAGATTAATGTTAGCACAAGTCCATCACACCTGCAATTCTTAATACCCATACAATACAAAAACTATTCAACTGCGTCTTAAATATTTCTAATGAGGTTGCCTCTTTTGCTTTCTTGAACACAGAATTCCAGAAATTCTCTGCTCTGAGGAAAGCAGTTCCTCTCATTTCCAATTTAAATCTACTCCCCCCCCACCCAAAATTTGAAGTTATGTCTTAGAGTTCCACCTTCTAGTGGAAATGACTTTCTTGCCCTTATCTTCTCTATCCCTTCATAATCTTATATGTTTCATTAGATTCCCCCTTAATTCTTCTGAATTTGAGCTAGTCCTAGGTAACTCAATCACTCCTCATAGGCTTACCCTCTCATTTCTGAAATCAAATCTAGTGAACCTCCTCTTCACTAGTTCCAAAACCAATATACAGTTTTCATAAAGGGAGACCAGAACTGCATGCAATACTCTAGCTGTAACCTCACAACAATCCTGTACAGTTGCAGTGGAATGTCCTCTGCTCTTAAATGAACTCCATCAATTAATGAATTCTAATATTCCATTTGCCTCCTTGATTATCTGTTACACTTGCACAAAACACTCCCAAGTCCCTCTGCACAACAGCATACTGCAATCTTTCACTTTAAAATAATAACCTAACATTGTATTTTCCTTGCATTCGGATATCCTTGCATTTACCAACATTGTACTCCATCTGTCAGACCTTTGCCCACTCACTCAACCCATCTTTATTTATCTCCAAACTCTCTGCATTCTCTACACAATTTGCTTTTCCGCTCAATTTAGTGTCATCCAGCAACCTGACAATAAGTAAAAATCAGCACGAGATTTTGAGAGCAACCTACCATTCATTTAGAAGTTCCGAATGTCAGAAAAACCTATTCTTGAATAATGGACATAGCAAAAAGATAGCTTTGTTGCAGCCTGCGGCCCACGCCTCGGGCTGAAACATGAAATAGAGACCAGGAAAGCATTGTGTGGGCTGAAACACCCATTTCCATAGGCTGTCGGCAGAGCGATGAAACTGGCCAATTACCGCCAGTGAATCGCAGGGGGTCCAATCGGGCCCCAGGCATCCAATTTAACCAATCGTCAGCCAGCCTGTTCAAGCCATTCCCCAGTGGTGATGCAGCTGAGCTGACTATAAAAGGCAGAGCTGCCACTGAATAAACTAAATGTTGAATGTGTCTTTCTTCTCCTGTGGATTAGAGCTACAGCCTTAGAGCTATAACAGAGAGCTATAACCAGATTTCCTGCCATAGCGACTTTGCTACAATGGTGACCCCAAATGATCCAAACAGTGCTTTGGACCCAAAGATGGCAGAGCAACCTACAATCAATCCTGTAGCATTGAAGCTGCCCAGCTTCTGAACGTTGCAACCACAGGTGTGGTTCCAACAAGCCGAGGCGCAGTGTGCCATTCAATGAATCTCCACCGATGGCATGCACTACTACCACAGGGTCAGCGCCCTCGATCAGGACATGGCAGCCCACATCATCAACTTCCTCCAGCAGTCCCCAGAACAAGGAAGATATGTGGCCATCTAAGAGTGGTTAACCCACACTTTAGGGCTCTCAAAGCATGAGTGCACTGCCCAACTGTTGCATTACATGGTTTGGGGGACAGGGTCCCTTCTGCCCTCCTAGGGGACATGCTCACTCTTAACAATGGCTACACCTCCTGAAGATCTTCCTGGAGAGACTGCTTGAGGACATCTGGCTGCTCATCGCTGAGAAAAACTTAGATGACTCTAGGAAGGTGGTGGCCCAAGCAGACGTGCTATGGGCGGCGAAGAGGGATGCCCATGCTTCCCCTGAGCAGGTGACAGCACCATGTCATCAGCATCAGGCCAGGAAGACCACTGATCAACCACCCAAACATCACACCCCACTGGTGAGCAGTACTGTTTATATCACTGACAGTAGAGTTCTGAGACCTGTCGATGCCACTCTCCCTACATATTCCAGGGAAATGCCAAGGCTGGCTGTTGTTAATGGCTGTGATGACCAGCCAACTGCGTAGCCTACAACACATTCAAGACTCCCTGTTGGGCCAACATTGCTTGATGGACACTGGGGCACAATACAGCATCATTCCCTCGACCAGCCTGGAGGCCCAGTGTGGAAAAGTGGGCCAGGAACTCCGAGCGGCAAATAGCTCCAACATCCAAACATTGAGCATGCGTACCATTCCCCTACGCTTTGGGAACAGACAATTCACTGGGAGGTTCACAGTGGCGGTTGTGCAACAACCATTACTGGGCGCAGATTTCCTGTGGGCCATCTCACTCCTGGTGGATATCAAGGGGCATCAGGGGCTATCACGAGATCTTGGTACACCCTGAAGACATTCCAAAAACCACCATCATAACCCCCCATTTGGACTGTTTGAATTTCTCCACATGCCCTTCAGGTTAAAAAACATGGCTCAGACTTTCCAGAGGCTGATGGATAGAGTGGGTCAGGATTTACATTTTACCTTCATCTACCTTGATGACATTTTAATCACCATCCACACCTGCACCGAGCATGCCACCCACTTAAAACAATTATTCTCCAGGCTGAGCGATTTCTGCCTATCAACCCAACCAAGTGCCAGTTTGGCCAAGAGATTATTGACCTCCTGGGCCATCTTATCAACCAACATGGAGCCAGACCGTTACTCACTAAGGTGGATGCTATTCACTCTTCCCCATGCCATCGACGGTGAGGGGACTACAAGAGTTTGCAGGTATGGTCAACTTTTATTGCCTCTTCATACCTGCAGTGGCCTGCATCATGAGCCCACTCTTTCCCCTCATGGCAGGACCCAGTAAAAACATACAGTGAACCCAGGAGGCAACCAAGGCCTTCCAGGCCACCAAAAACACCCTAGCCAATCCTGACCGCCCTCACAACAGACACCTCCAGCACAGCCTGTTTCAGTAAACACCTCAGGCCACCAGAGCTCAAGTACAGCACCTTTGATGGAGAACTGTTAGCCTTATACCTAGCAATTCGGCATTTTTGTTACTTCCTTGAGGGCAGGAAATTCAAAATTTACATGGACCACAAACCCCTTACCTTTGTCTTCAGTAAAGTTTCAGATCCGTGGTCAGCCAGGCAACAGCACCACCTGTCCTACATTTCCAAATTTACAATTGATATTGAACACATAACCAGCAAATTCAACATGTGGGCGATGTCCTATTCCGTCCGGCTATCTTGGCGATGCATGACCCTACTCCTGGCATCAATTAAGTGATCCTGGTTGATTTGCAGCAAGCAGCCTCTGACATTCTGGTGTACCAGGCAGTGCTCACCGACTTACAACTGGAGGACATCCAGATCGCCCCCAGCAATCACACACTGCTCTGCACCACTTCTGTAGTAAACCTCACCCTGTCATTCTGGCTGCATGGAAGAGGCAGGTTTTCAACTCGGCCCATAACTTGGCTCACCCCGCCATCGGGACTACAGTCAAAATGGTGGCAAACAGGTATGTCTGGCACTGGCCCCTGTGGGCCAGAATTTTTACTCAGTGCCAGTCATCCAAAATCCAGACTCGTCAAAGCTCCACCACAGGCACTCAAGCCTGCACGTCGCCCCTTTACTCATGTGCACATTGACATTGTGGGGCCCCTACCTGAATCCAGAGGAGCATGTTACCTTACCTTCTCACAATTGTCTACCTCAGGCTGACACAGGAATAGGTGTCGAACGCAACGACCGGCAAAGCATCATGCGGGCTGAAATGTCTGTTTCCAAAGGCCGCTGGCAAAATAGTGAAACTGGCCAATCACCGCCAGTGGATCGCAGAGGGCCCAATAGAGCCCTGGGCATCAGAGGTAACCAATTAGCAGCCAGCCTGCTCAAGCCATGCCCCGGTGGTGATATGGCCAAGCTGACTATAAAAGGCAGAACTGCCACTGAATAAACTCAGTGTTGAATACACTCTACTGGTGTGTGTGTCTTTCTTGCAGATTCAAGCTACAGCCTTAGGGCTATAACCGAGAACTATAACCTAGCTGTAGCCATAGTGACCTTGCTACAACTTATTTTCCCAGATCTGCTGGCACAATTTCATGTTGATAATGTGTGAAGCCTTCTGCTCCAATTTACATTGCTATGAAGAGAAATATCCATTCCATTAATAATGACATACTTTTTATGTGCTTTGCTATGGAAAAATGTCAGGGAACCCTAAGATGTATAATATACAGAAGCAATGAAGGGCAGTACCAATCCCCTTCAGGTGAGGGCAAATTTGGATATCACGGTGCAAAAGAAAATGGACTGCTTAACAACAAAAACATACAATTGTGTCTTAAATTAATTTATTAATTTCAGCTCCCTGAATAGCATTCAGATATTACCTCACGAGTGCCACCATTGCACAGGCTATTCAACATGCAAGTTCATTGCACTATACATTTTGTGCTGTACATCCACAGGCATCAGCTGTTCCACACTCAAAGTCTCCAGGCAGCATCAATTCCATTGTTAATGCTCCCAGACATTACACAAACAAAGCTTATAGATTCCTTTCAGTCCATGCTCCACATCCACAAACATCAGCCTTTGCATAGTCATTGTCTACAGTCATTGCAAGTCCCCAGATATCATGGTCAATATCTACAGGAGCACCAATTCCCTAGTCAACACCCACAGACATCACCCATTCCACAGTAAAAAAAATTAAGATTGCTTTCACTACTCTGAACACTATTCTGCAAAATAATATTTTAAAAGATTAGTCCAGGTCTTCCTTTTCTCTCCATTTCTGTAATTTCTTATAAGCCCTTAACTAGTTTTTTTTGCTTCTTCATTGGTTTAATTTTTTTCTAAAGCTCACAGCTCTTTTGGCTTCTTTAGTCCTTTCTCCATCTTGTAACTTAGAACAATATCCTGTAACCAATAATTTCATTCTCCCACGGGTCCTTCTAATTTCCACAGTAGTTCTATTCTGTATTGTGGGATTTGAACATGCACACAGGGTTTTTGTTCTTAAAACAAACTCCCCATGACTCTGAGAACTCTCTAAATAGCTAAATAGCTATGTTGCTTATATTACCCTGTGCCATTCACTAATTAATGATTTGTAACAAGATTTTAAAATATTATTTCTCCACTCAGGAACTCTGTTCATTACAACTGACAGCTATTAAAATTCAACTCATCAATCATAATATATCTGACCGTAGAGCATTCCTTCACTGATAAAAGGACAGAATTGTAGTACAGAAATGAAGTTTCCAGAGGCAGTTAATAAGAAAAATATTGTGCTGTGATCCCTTGGCAAATGCATTACCCAAGAATTATTCTGGCTAGAAAAATCCCAAGTTTTAGATCCAAGTTAGTTTTTAATGGATGAGATCATAATTTGATTCAGTACAATTTAGCAAGAGGACAGGAGAGTCTCTGTCCTTATTTCTGGCCAACAATGCTACATGTCAAGTCAATTTTTATTCTCAGGTACATTGTTTGTAACTATTGCCATTGGGCGAGTACTTGCTTCCAATATCTCAGTAAGGATTTCCCCTATCAATTGCATGACTTGCCCCAAAGCGATCTTCCTCAATTTTAGAAGACCACAGTATGATCATTCCACTGGATTTTGTTTATAGACTAATCTGTCAAACAAATAATAGTGAACAGACCATTGTAGATTTATGCTATATGCATTTATCTGAAAACTAAGACTAAGAGTTAAATTTGATGCGTTAAACTATAAAGTTACCTGCACCAAATTCAAGATCCCTTGAAGAGTACACTGAAAGTGACATTTTGTTCTGAGAAGCTTTCTACTGATTTTTTTTCTGGTGACTTCAGGCACACTTCTCAATGGAAATCAAAGTTTTGCTGAGAAACGCTGTTCATGAACAACCAAGATAAAATGATTCGAATGTGGTTTTCTTGAAATTAAATGATCCAAGACAAAAGTAGATTCAAATAAATGCATTCTACACTTACATTTCTATGTGAAATCTGGCACCAAAGAAATGTCCTGAGAAATGTGATTAAGTAACACTGTTTATTTCTGCACTGAGGATACAATTTGGATGGAATGAAATATGAAAACGACTATTTCTAGATCCATTTTTGCCACTTCCCAGCTTTTAATTGCAGCCAAATTCTTCCACCAAACCCTTTGACTTTACTTTAGGCTCCAATAGGCCTCAGACCCACAAAGTTTTAAATGGTGGTGGAGTCAGAATATGTCGAGATACAGAAGTTATGAGCTGGTGCCAAGTATGCCTTGAATTTTGTTTTAATGTTTTCTTTCCCCACGCAGGGATTCTCCCAGTTACAATCATTACACGAGAGCAAAAAGCGGAAAAGTGGAAAGATAAATATGAAATTGGAAATAAAACCAAAAAAGGCTCAATGGCAGCTGGAAGAATATCTTAAAATTTGCAAAATCTGCAACTTCTGGAAATCAGAATTTAAAAAAAAAATAGTTTGAGAAAGACAGCAAATTAATAAAGAACAGTCGGCTAATTTAGAGTATTAACTTCTTCACATACTAATTGGCATGATATGTACTTTTGGTGATTTCTGGGATTTATTAAAATCAGTAGGGGGGGAAGAGGGGTGGGAAGGCAGAGGTTTGTTTGAGAAAAATTATGTAATAAACAAAAAAAAATCCAATCTTCTTGAGGAGAATTAGGTGGAAATATTTTCAAGGCTGCATTTGAGGTGAACATATTGGTAAAAATATTCTAGAACATAGAACACAGAACACAACAGCACAGTACCGGCCATTCAGCCCTCGATGTTGTGCCAACCCATAAAATACATTCCTTAAAAAAAACTAAACCCTCCCTGTCCTGTAACCCTCTATTTTTCTTCCATCCATGTGCCTAAGAGTCTTTTAAATGCCCCTCCACCACAGTCTCCTCCACCATCCATGGCAAGGCATTCCAGGCACCCACAGCTCTGGATTTAAAAAATAACTTGTCCCTGATGTCTCCCCTAAACTTCCCTCCCTTAACTTTGTACACATACCCTCTGGTGTTTGCTGATCCTGCCCTGGGAAACAGGTGCTGGCTGTCTACGCTATCTATGCCTAACACAATCTTGTAGTCCTCTATTAAGTCTCCTTTCATCCTTCTATGCTCCAATGAGAAAAGTCCCAGCTCTGCTAACCTTGCCTCACAAGATTTGTTTCCAAATCCTGGCAACATCCTGGTAAATCTCCTCTGCATCCTCTCCATAGTTTCCACATTTTTCCTATAATGAGGTGATCAAAACTGAACACAATACTCTAAGTGTGATCTCACCAGAGATTTGTAGAGTTGCAAAGTGAACTCTCTACTCTTTAACTCAATCCCCCTAATAATGAAGCCCAGTATCACATTGGCTTTCTTAACTATCCTATCAACCTATGGATTCAAGATTCATGAAGTATCTTCCAAGAAATCTTCCACAAGGAATTAAGTAGGATGCATAATGTCTGTGAAGCAATAGGCTGTGAGTCATCTGTGCAACACATGTCCTTGAACCAATGTTACCACATCTTTGGAGATGCTGTTATTGTATTTTTATTCTTGAAGTAACAAAAAGAACAAAATTACTTTCTTCTTCTGTCGGCCTTCTATTGCAATGGGAAAGAAGAAGGAACAATTCCTGTCAAACCAATATGTCTGGCTCAAGGAAGACAAAAAATATGTGTGTCTAATTAAAATGATCAACTTATGCATATGAACAGAAATGTTACAGAAACTCAGCAGGTAATGCAGGATCCATAGAAGAAGGGTTCAAGCTCAAAACATCAACGGCCTTTTACTGTGCGACCTGCTGAGTTTCTTCAGTACTTGTGTAGTGCAGTAGACACCAACATCTGCAGATTTTCTTGTTAACCTTTTCTGCATATATAATTTGTTTTGGGTATTTGAACACAAATACTTTTTTTCCAAACTTTATTTAAAAGATAATAAAAAAAACATAACATACAGGATAGAAATAATCAAGAAAAATTTTACATTAACAACCCTCCCACCCCTACAGCTAACTCCCTTAAGGGGAGCAAAAAATATATATAGATTATATATATAAAAAGAAAATATTATGAATGTTAGTAACATTTCAAAGTATATCTAAATGTATATATTTCAAATATGGAGACCACTTACTAACAAAAGAAGAATTATCATATAAATTATAAGTAATTTTTTCTATGACAATACATACCTTCAATTCATTATGTCAACTTGATATATTAATCTCAGTATCATCTTTCCAAGAACTAGCAACACTTTAACACATTACTGATAACACCAAATTTAAAAAAGCAATATGAATTTTGTCCAATCCCATTCCCCTTAACGAATACAAATTTCCCAACAAAAAAAATCATTGGATCTAACGGTAATATAAAATTATATAATTTTTCCAGAACTACTTTAATTCCTTGCCAAAATGATTGAACTTTAACACAAGTCCAAACAGCATATAAAAAAGTTCCAATACATGAGCCACATCTAAAACAAGAATCGGAATTACTATACCCATTTTTTTTTTTTTTTAGCTTTTCTGGGGTCAAATATCTTTGATGTAAAAAATTATAATTAACCATTCGATATCTTACATTAGTCAATTTAATCACATTGTCCTGACATATATTCAATAGACAATAGGAGCTGGAGTAGGCCCTTCAGCCCATCGAGCCAGCACCGCCATTTTACAGATCATGGCTGATCACTACCATCAGTACCCCTTTCCAGCCTTATCCCCATAGCCCTTAACTCCTTTGCCCACTAGAGTCTTATCTAACTCTCTTTTGAACATAATCAGCGAATCTGCCTCTACCACCCTCTGTGGCAGAGCATTCCACAGATTCACACTTTTCTGGGTAAAAAAATGTTTTCTCATCTCCGTCCTAAAGGGCCTACCCTGTATTCTTAAACTATGCCCTCTAGTCCTCGTCTCCCCCATCATTGGGAACAAGTAATCCGACTTCACCCTGTCTATCCCCCTGATAATTTTGTATACCTCAATCATGTCCCCCCTCATCCTTCTAAACTCCATCAGATACAAGTCCAGTTTTTCTAGCCTTTCAGCATATGTCAACCCTGCCATCCCTGGAACTAACCTTGTAAATCTGCGCTGCACACCCTCTATAGCTAGTATGTCCTTCCTCAAAATTGGAGACCAGAACTGGATGCAATACTCCAGATGGGGTCTCACCAGGGCCCTGTAAAACTGCAGAAGGGCGTCTCTGTTCCTATACTCCAATCCCCTCTTTATGAACGCCAACATGCTATTAGCCTTCTTCACAGCTTTCTGAACCTGCATGCTAGTCTTCAGTGACCGGTGAACAAGTACTCCCAGATCCATTTGCTCCTCCCCACTCCCTAGCTTGTCTCCATTTAAATAATACTCAGCTTTCCTATTATTGCCCCCAAAATGGATAACCTCACATTTGCTTACATTGAATGTCATCTGATGCATTTCTATTCTTATTAAAACCTGTTTGATCAATATGTCCAAATTTGGGTAAATATTAGTTAATACTTTCACTACAATTTTATAATCTACATTTAATAAAGAAATAGGTCTATATGAAGACACTTTTAATGAATCCCTATCTTTTTTTGGAATGTCAGTTATTAAAGCACTTGAACATGATTCTGGTAACTTCTGATCTTCAGTAACTTGATTCAACACATCTCCAAATACATTAGAAAAATCATCATAAAAAAGTTTATAAAATTCCACGGGGAATCCATCATCCCCTGGGGACTTTCCATTAGGCATTTCCTGAATAGCTTCCGTAATTTCAAAATCTGTAAATGGAGATTCCAATTCCTGAACATCATTTCCATCTAATACCGGTAACTTTAATTTAGATAAGTAAGAGTCAATAGAACCACTATCCTGTTTCCCCTCAGAAGTGTATAATTTCAAACAAAATGAATAAAACTGGTCATTAATTTCCTGAGGTTTGTAAGTAACTTTTGAATTCTTCTTAACAGCATTAATAGTCTGAGATGTCTGTTCAGCTTTCAATTGCCAAGCAAGGACCTTATGAGCTCTTTCCCCCAACTCATAATAATATTGTTTAGATCGATTAATTAAGCACTCAAACTGATAAGTTTGTAAAGTATTATAACGTAATTTCAACCTCGCTAATGCAACTTTTTAATCTTCTGTTTCACCTTTCTGAAAATCTTTCTCTAATTCAGCAATCTTATTTTCTAACTCTAAACTTTCTGCCATATATTGTTTCTTAACATTCGTAGAATAACTAATAATCTGCCCCCTCAAATAAGCTTTTAAAGCATCCCATATTACAAAATGACTACCCACAGAATTAACATTCTCTGTCAAAAAATAAAGAAATGTGCTCTTTAACAAAAATAACAAATTCTGTTTTTTTTTCAATAACATTGCATTAAACCTCCATCTAAATGACGGACGTACTACTTCCAAACTTTCACAAGAAAAAAGTCATCATGAATTATCTGATATAACTCTTCTTTTATATTCAGCTGGTAATACTCTACCTTGTAAATGTGCTGATACCAAAAATAAATCAATTCTAGAAAATGAATCATGTCGTGAAGAATAAAAAGAGAAATCTTTCTCTGTAGGATTAACTTTTCTCCAAATATCCACCAAATTTAAATATTTCATTAACGCATCAATTTGTGCTGCCATCTTTGATTTCCTTATACATTTTGGATTTCTGATCAATAAAGGGTCCAGAACACAATTAAAATCACCACCAACTAAGACAATTTCACTAGCTTGAGTTAACAGTAAAAAAGCTTCTGAAATAAACAGCTCATCATCTATATTAGGGGCATAAAGATTCAGCAAAGTCCAAGATTCAGCAAAATTTTACAGTTCACTCTTAATACTCTGCCAGCGTACCCCTCTGAAGATTCCAATTCAAATGGTATTTTTTAATGAATCAAAATCGCTATTCCACTTGCCTTAGAATTAAAAGAAAAAGAAAAAAAAACCATGACCAACGCAATCTCTTTTCAATTTCAAATGTTCTTTTTCAGTCAAATGTGTTTCTTGTAAAAAAGCAATATCAATTTTCATTTTTTTAATATAAGCCAATATTCTCTTTCTCTTAATTGGATTATTTAATCCCTGAACATTAAAAGTTGCAAAATTCAATTTAGACATCCTTTTTAACTACTAATATATTTACACACTATAAAATAATGCTCCCCTCTATAATTCTTCAAAAAACAACCCTCCAAAAAAATAAATTAATTAATAGATAAATAAACACACCAAAAAAATCCCACCCAAAGATAGTAATACCCTAAAAGTCTTGGTGCGGTAAACCCACTAGCGGCAGATGACTGTCAAAGTTTTCAGTGTAATCCACCCCCCCAGCCAGGTACATATTTATTATTTAATTAAACACAATAAAATATAGTCCATATATTCAGCCCAATGATTCCAAGCCCAATGACTGCTCTGGATCTTCAACATCAAGAAGACTTTGTGTCAACTCTTCTTTCTTTCCATTCTTTCCATACCCATGTCCATTTCCATTTCCATCTACCCTCCTCTTAGGAGACAACGGAGGAGAACACTCATTTATTTGCAGTTCCAGCAAAGAATTAGCAAAAACCAAAGCATATCAAATACTTTAAAGGATTTCAAATTTAATCCACTGTGATCAATATTTCTGTTTTTTTTTAATATACCATATGCTTCCATTTGTTTATTACTTTGTAAGAAAATAGTAGCATGCATCATTCATTCAGCAATGAGATGAGGAGAAACTTTTTAATGTAGGTTGTATGTGTTCGGAACTTACTCCCATGTTTATTCAGAGGGCTTTGTCTGAAGGCATTGCTTCCTGCAAAAGCAGGGTTTCATTCAACGAAACGAAGTTGTACTTGTATTGGACCTTCCAGTAACTCAGCACATGAAGTGTTTTTAAAGTGTAATTATTATTTTAAAGCTATATATATAGTGAGGTATAATGGGACATCAACCTCTGGTTTGAGTTTGATTAAATGAATCATGATCTAAAGTACTTACTTCTTAATTTATGATCCAATATTTGCTATTAGACAACGTACTTATTTTGTTAATCATTTTATGAAGGGAATGCTCATTTGGGTTATGTCTCATCTGTTAATTATTTATCCCAGTAGCTATCAAAAAGCTCATTAAAATCCTTGTGAACAATTATTCATCACATTTTAGTGGCAGGGGCTTAGATGACACCTCTGAATAGATCACAGATGTCAAATGTGCTCGTACTTGCGTTTCTAACAGTAACAAAGTTAACAAAATAGGTATTTATACATTTTTCTTATTTTCTTATTTAGCATTGCATAGAATAACATGCAGGGAAATAGTCTCTTCAGTCAAACTAAATACATGTTTATTTGCCTTGATAATCCTGTAATTTCAGTTCTCGAGTCAAGTCGTAACATTTATTGTCATCTGATTGTACAAGTGCAACCTGACTAAAAAGCGTTCTCCAGTCCTAAATGCAAAAAAGTGCAGACATACAACCAGACATAACACACATACAGACAAACAATACATATGGGTTAAATAATATCAAAAGATTTAAACTGCACTAATTCATTTTAATTTACATATAAGTGATAAAAGTTGCACTGATATTTGTACTTCAGCTAAGTTTTCTCCAGCTCATTTGCATCATCTTAGCTTTTTACCATGCTTTCCATTCCCTTTTCTGTTATATAATCAGGCAGATTCATTTTAAACTATTTGGTTATAGTGAAAAGTTCCAAATTCTGGACACTATGTATTAATTTTCTCCCTATAGGGGAAATGAGGAGAGTAATGTATGAATCTTTAATATTTAAATGGTTCTCCCTATATAACTCAGGCAGTGAATTCACTACCCAATGTAGCATTGAGCCAGGTTCGATCATGGTTTCTATTCAATTAGCTGTTCACATCTGGGATGCTTGTACAGTAGCAATTAATTACTGTACTACTTGGCTTGTGAAGAGGATAATACAGCCAGAATTTCTGGTTAAGCTCTATTCAGTTATGTCTGCTGGTAACAGTGTTGACAGTCGTTAAGAACAGGAAGTGGCTTGGCTACAACACCTCAAGTAAATAGATGAGCTGCGAGCACTGCTTAAACTTGAGCAAACAGGCCATTTGCAGATGTTTCCAAAGAGTCACAATGATACTAGCTCCAGACAAAAGGTAAAGGGATTATATTCGTACAATGCAGAATATTACCAATGACTTCCTAAGGATATCTAAGTTTACAACAGGATCTAGATCAGTTGCAAAGGTGGCCCAAGGAGTTGCAAAGGAAATTTAATGTTGACATATCTAAGATACTGCACTTTGATAAGGAAAACCAGTGTAGTATGTATGCAGAAAATGGCAGGGCCCTGGAGAGAGTTGTAAAACAGAAAGTTCAAGGGGTACAGGTGCATAATTCCCCAAAAGTGGTTAAGAAGGTATTTGACATACTTGCCATCATTGGGCATGGTGCTGAGTATAAAAGCTGGGATCTCATGATACAGCTGAACAAGGCATCGTTAAGACCATAGTTGGAAAAGTGTGTAAAATTCTCAACACCCAGCTACAAGAAGGATGTCAATCAGTTTGAATGAGTGTGGAGGAGATTAACTGGTATGTTTTCAGGACTGAAGGGAGAGATTGAATAAGCTGGGTCTTTATTCCATAGAATGAAGGAGACTGAAGGATGACCTTATACAAGATTAAAACATCTTGCATAAAGTAATACCTACAGTCCTTTCCCCAGGATTGATGATCCTAGAACTAGAGAGAAGAGGTTTAAGATGAGAGGGGAGATATTTAAGAGGGATCTGATGGGCAACTTTTTCACTCAGAGAGGTCCATATCTAGAAAAGGAAGACACAGAAGGGGAGTAGAAGTACAATATTCAAAAGATATTTGAAAAGATTTAAGGACTCAAAAAGGTACGGATGACATGCAGGTAAATAAGACTTACTGAGAACATTAACTTTCTTTGCATGGACGAGTTAGGCTGAAAGGCCTGTTCCATGCTGCATGATTCTGTTCAATCCCTCCAACTCCTGAAATGAACGAAAGGAAGCAGATCATATGATCTGAATTCTCCTGAGCTACCTTAATAGCTTTGTGCACGTATGTAGATTTATTCGGTGTTGTACCGAGACTAGCGAGCAGGTCTGTGTTGTTCTCAGTTAAAGGAGTTACTTAAATAAGGCAGCAAACAGAGCACATATTATTTGCAATGCTCTTGGCCAAAAATGAAGAAAAATGCATTCATGCTCCTGATTATTATTCAGAAATTCTGCTGAAAACATCTGAATATTGATGCAGCGAAGATTGGATCAGACACTATTAAAATATCGCAGGAGATCATAGCCTATCAACGTACGCAATGAAATGTTACACAGCACAATCAGTCATGTGGACAAGGAATTAGAATTTTTTTTAAATGATGAAGTTAAGCAACAAAAACTTTTTTTCCTAACCACGATGTGTAAATGGGCATAGAATGCATGCAATAGTTCTGAATATTTCCAAAACCAAATAATGAAAGGAATGTGAAAGGTAAAAGAAATTTAGTCAATGGGAAGAAGTTGAGAGATCAGGACCAGCTGGGTTGCTCTTGAATGGAGGTGGCATGGACTCAATGGCCAAAGTGCCTCTTTTCTAGCTGTACCCATACTGTGATTTAGTTTATGTCATGTAAAGCTGAGTATAAGAACGTTTTAAAACATATATTGGAAACACAAGCTAACCTCTTAAATTCCATATCATCTTGAGCAAAGAAGAACAAAATTTGAGTGGCCTTCACTTTGTTACCCCTAACACTACATAATTTTCCAAAACATCATGGCTATCATTTTCAAAATATGAAGCCAAAGCACAACTATGGCTTCTTGTCCTCTCCTCACAAACCTGATTTCCCACCATTGAGAACAGCCATTTTCAATAGAAGCCCTACAGCCCCCTGGGGGCTACAGCAAATTTAAGTAAAAGCCTCATTTTCACCTCATGTAACATAAATAATTTTATGTTTATTTTTGTTGTCGGTAGATGTATGGAAGAAACCAAAATTTGACTGCTTCAAAGGGAAGGGGGTCTATAAACTTAGAGCAGTCCAAGAGCTGAAAAAAAAGATTGAGAATGGTTGATCAAGAACAGTGGTTCTCAACCATTTTCTTTTCACTCACATACCACTATGCTATAATCCCTGTGCCTTCGGTGCTCTGTGATTAGTAAGGGATTGTGAGTGGGAAGGGAAGGTTGAGAATTGTTAGGTCTGCTTTGTTCATGAATGAGTGAGACAAACACCAGACTGAGTCGAAATCAGGGTTCTTTGTTCTTTATTACCGGATTGTAACACTTGCAACTAACAATGTTAGTCGGAGAATGCATTCTGCCGTTATCAGCAAAATGGTGATTTTTTTATACCCTTGGATACGTGCTTAGAACATCATCATATCATTACTTGTCCAATGACTAAAACTGTTGCTATCCTTTCCCTGCTAGCTTCCTGCCTCTCAATCCATCAATGTCTCTCTTATCTTGTAAGTACAAGGATGCATTCACATCTTGTTATAGCCCTGCACAGGGTAACTCCTTACACATTCCCATCTCATGATGTTTTACCTTACAGAATCACTGTTCTAAACTCAATTGTTACTGAAATATTTTGCTTGAGAAAAGTTGTCATATGCCCATTTCCTTCAGAGTTATGAAACTGTGCACATAACGAGTCAATTAGGTACAATTAAAGCAGTGGTTTTCAACCTTTTTCTTTCCACCCACATACCACCTTAAGCAATCCCTTACTAATCACAGAGCACCTATGGCATAGGGAATACTTAAAGTGGTATGTGAGTGGAAAGAAAAAGGTTGAGAACCACTGATCTAGAAGGATAAAGGCATCACAAGCCAGTGATGATCATGAAAATAGAAAAAAAAATCAATAGAACTTCCAACTCAACAATATCATAGAAAATTATAGCAATCTACAGAGGCTGATTGCAGTTAATCATGCAGCTCATCACTATCCTCTCAAATACAATTACAGATGGTAATAAATATTGATTTTTGCCAAATGACACCACACATTAGGTAATTAAATGATGCATATTTATTAAACCTATATAATAAGAAAAGACTGATATGTTGCAAACTAATTTTGGAAAAAGTTTTATTGTACCATATCTTTGAGAAAACGTAATTTAGCTAAAAATTTGAATGTTTATGTCTGTTACATTATTCTTTAAATACAATGGCAATTGAAAATAAATCAATTATACCATTCAGAATTGAGCTTTATGTAGATCGAAGCTTTACTAAATCAGTAAAAATATTTCTGAATGCCAATTGGCCTTATAATTGACTGCCGTATCTAATGATGACATTTTAGATTGTTCAATGGCTCAGCATACTTAGTGAAATAAAAAATATTGGCCGTACAGAATGCAATCTTTTTGCCATAAATTATAATGCACAATTCATAGTTGTAATAATTTCTCACTAGATCAGAGTTTTCAATCACATACAAACTATTTCAAAAATTACTATTCAAGTTGCACACAAACAGATGAATGAGATGATCAAATAAGCCACTATCCCCATCCAGACAGCTCTGCAATAAATAAGATCACGGTTTGCAAAGCAATAAATATCCATCATTAAATAAGGGTAGCTAACAATCCAGACATGATCAACCTCTCTACTTTTATTATTTTTCCCTTGCAATAAACAATAACATTCTATTTATCATGCACAAGAATCAAAAGATCATTTTGCATCTCAGAGATCTGCCATCTCACAACATTCAGATAAGCTTCATTTTTATTTTCCTGCCAAAATGGACAATTACTCATTTCCCATATTGTACTCTATTTTTTGCAGGTTGCTGTCCAAAATTTACCTCCATATGATCTTTTCTACAACAGGAATGTTCTGTATCTTAGCTGACCTTCTACTGGGATATGGGAGTGATATATCTAAGGGTTCCACAAGGAACTATTGGCCAGTGGTAATGTGTAGGTAAGGTCATCTCTAACTTCTGCAACTGTGCACTGTAATTCCAAGAAGGTCAGAAATAAGTTGGTTGAACACTGGCAAGTCTGACCTCTACGGCAAACAGAGAGCAACAGCGATGCAAACATACAGAGCTGAGGGCTGTGATGCACTGTGTGTTCAGTCCCTCAGTATGACATCAAGGTGGCAATTGATTGGGGTCATTAAGCTTGATCAAAGAGCTTACAGGTAAGTATTGATTTTTTTTTAGAACCTAACAAAAGGACATCCATGTGGAGGGTGGACTCAAAATTCAGTCACCAAGATTTCTGTGTAATATAGGCCTTCAGTACAATTGGACCCATGAATTGCAAGGAGTAGGTCCACTCACAAGTAGCAACCAAGGTCCAGTCCAATACTTACATAATGATTTCCTGAGAAGAAAATCATCCCATGTGAATCCACTGCATAAATGACTTCACTGATACTTTTAAAAAATTACAACAATTTATGTAGGCTAATTGAATAAGGACAAACTAGTAAAATGTGTGCAGAAGGGGAAATGAGAGCTGTGGCAGATGTCTGCTAAAGGACTAAGTAGGCTTTACCTTTAACTTAAAAAAAATTAATTTTGACATACAGCATGGCAATAGGCCCTTTTAGCCCATAAATCCATGCTGCCCAATTAACCTAAACCCCGGAATGTTTTGAACAGTGGGAGGAAACCTACACAGACATGGAGAGAACGTAAAAACTCCTTACAGACAGCTCCAAATTTGAATCCCAGTCACTGGTACTGTAACAACATTGTGCTAACCTCTATGCTATTCTGCTGTCATAGATCTAATGGTCATCAGAGTTTCAATTAGTAAACTTTCTCAACTATTCAAAAATAACATCTTCGCTTCAGTGAGCACAATGGATTCATCAGAATATGAAGGTATACATTGTGGATGGGAGTATGATCTTGAAAGTAGGTGTGGTACAAGTTTGTACTGTGCATGAGCCAGAAGTGTTCATAGAACTGCAGTAAGCAATTCTAGCTCCGCATGAGACTTACTTGCGCTAATGAATGTTCTAAACTACTAAGTAAAATAACAAACGAGTTCTTTGTGAATCGACTTGCCAGTGTTCAACCAACTTATTTCTGACCTTTTTGGAATTACAGTGCACAGTTGCAGAAGTTAGAGATGACCTTACCTACTGGCCAATAGTTCCTTGTGGAACCCTTAGATATATCACTCCCATATCCTAGTAGAAGGTCAGCTAAGATACAGAACATTCCTGTTGTAGAAAAGATCATGAGGTATCTTACACATTCACATAGCACAACTTGATTCAGAAACCATTGCATTAAATGTGGATGCTTGTGGTACCAAATACACAACAAAAACTGATTTCAGAGATCCTATTGATCAATTACAGTATGTTCATGAACATGCTTTGTGCCCCATCCTTGCCCATCAACATTCGCTCGGAATTAAAATGTACACCACTTTAAGATGATATATTTGAGGCGCTGTTTCCCATTTCTTCAGAACTGTGGAGCTCCTTTCCCAACAACTACAAGTTTTCCCACACACAAGACTATAATTAACTGACTACTTCATCTCAATTGTATTTCCAATCATGTATTTATTGTCTTTTTAATTGAATTAAGTTTATTATTACCTTTTTAAAAAAAGTACCTGATTGCAGCAGAAATGCTGTTGTGTCTGATCATTTTACAATACATACAACAATGAACTCATTAGCAATTGACCTCAACTCCTTCTCAAAATATAAATGATCCGCAGCATTCTGTATGGCATGTGGTCAAAATCTGAAGTGATTTCATGTAACGTCTAAGAATTTATTAAGGAGAAGAGTAATACCTTGTGGAAAATACCAAAACACCAACCACTCGCCAGTTTTAAATTGACTAAGGGGCTGAAACACAAAAGTCTGCCGATTCTGTAATTGTAATCAGAGCACGAATGCGGGAGGAGCTCATCCATAGGAGGTAAAGGTACTGTAAATTACCATTACCTTTCCTCAAGCTCTGACTCTCTCTCTCCCCCCTTTTCACTCGGTCTTCTTTCATAGAACCAAAATCGATTCTCATCTTTCCTCTTGCATCCAATTAACACCTTTTGTCAGTTGCTCTGTACCCCTCCTCCTCCCATTCTTCCCCCTTTTTTACCCCAGACTTTAATTCAGATGCCTGTATTTTTTCCAATCATAGCTTGAGGCAGGTCTCAAGCCTGAAGTGTAGGTAATACATCTTCATCTCCAATGGATGCTACAAGACTGGTGGAGTTCCTTCAGCATTTCTTTGTTTTGATTAAATTGACAAACCTTTTGAATGATTAAAATATTGAGCCAAGAAACAGGAACAGTCGATCCCATGGTCATGCCTGCTCCACCATTCAATATGATTGTGACTGACCTTTCACCTCAGCAATGCTTTTCCTAACTCATTCCACGTCCTTTAACTGATCTGTCAATCATTGCATGAAATATACTGACTGTGCCTCTCAGATTCGTACATGGAGAAATTTTAAAGATTCACTATCCTCTGAGTGAAGAGATTTCTTTGACTTCAATGGCTAACTATTCATTTTGAGACTCAGAATTCTGGTTTGTGACAACTCAGCCAAGTGAAACATCATTGACGAACCACATTCTAATTTTGCAAGCTTCAATGAGATTGCCTCTCATTCACTAAATGACATTGGGTCAATACTGTAATCATTCAAAAAGATTTTCAGTTTCTGATATAGTTCATGTTCATGTATCCAAAGACAATGCTGATATCAACAAACATAATGAAGAAATGTATTGTTATTCAGCAAAAAAAGCTCAACATACACAGATCTGAAAACTGATGATAGGGTTTAGAATCATCAAACATTGGAACACAGCAACAAGCCCTTCGGCTCATCTAGTCCATGCTGAACTCTTATTCTGCCTCGTCCCACTGACCTGCATCCAGTCTATAGCCGTCCTATTCATGTACCTGTTCAAATTCCTCTTAAATGTGAAAATGAGCCCACATTCACCATTACAGCTGGCAACTCATTCCACAATCCCTCTACTCCGTGTGAAGAAGTTTCCCCTTATGTTCCCCTTAAACTTTCCCCTTATCATCCTTAACCCATGTTCTCTGGTTTGTATCTTGCCTAACCTCAGTGGGGAAAAAAAGCCTATTCCTTTCATAATTTTTCATACTTCTATAAAATCTCCCCTCATTCTTCTATATTCTAGGGAATAAAGTCCTAATCTGTTTAACCTTCCCCTGTAAATCAGTTCCTGAAGTTCAGGCAACACCCTATTAAATTTTCTCTGCACTCTTTAAATCTTACTGATATTCTTACTGCTGTTAGGTGATCAAACCTGTACACAATAATGCAAACTTGGCTTCACCAAAGTCCCAATTCCTATACTCAATTCTCATACTTTGATTTATGGAGGCCAATGTGCCAAAAGCCTTCTTTATAACCCTATCTTCCTGTGATGCCACTTTCAGGGAATTGTGTACCTACATTCCCAGATCCCTGTTATACCACACTCCTCTGTGCCCTACTGTTTACCATGTACATTCTACCTTGGTTTGTCCTTCCAAAATGCAACACCTTGTCTGTATTAAATTTCATCTTCCATTATGAAACCCATTTTCCAGTTGGTCCAGATCCCTTTCCAAGCTTTAAAAGCCTTCCTTGCTTTCCACTACAGCTCCAATCTTTGTAAGGTAATTGTAAACACATTTGTTTAGGTTTCAATTAAAATACTATAGGTTTGAAGTTTGGTAGAGAGCAGAATAGATTAATTCTTAATGGTCAAATAAAGTAGTTCACGATTCCATGGCTTGCATAGCCTCCTTCATTTGTATATAAAAAAGCAACTATACAATTCTTATGGTGTGGTCAGAAAAAAAAAAATCACATGCTTAGTCCTTGAGAATGCACAGTCCATCTTGAGCCTAATTTGTTTGACAGCTTAGGCAACATGAATGGATTCAACAGTCCAAGGTTTGAGCCCACCTTAGAACTGAAGGCATTCTCCACACTGGATACGTAGGTAAAAATTTAAACTCAGTTGTATGTACTAAGAGTGTATTAGCAGATGATATTCCATTGACTACAATTGAACTGAACTTTGGAAGTGGGATGCAGCATGTACAGTATATGCTATACCTGAACTTACATTTGGTGCAAGAGATTAAGGAATGAATTTTCAACCCATGATCAGGGAACATCAGAGTGACATGAACCAAGGAAGAGCAGTGGAAGGAATTGAGGTAATATGGATAACACCAGATTTGGAAACCAGATGTGTAGCATCTTCCCCTGAAAGGCTGTTACATAATAAAGTAAAAGATTATAAGCAAGTTCAGAGGTCCATTGAAATGTTTGCCATTAATTGTCAGCTATACTTCAAAAGTACTTAATTGGCTGTAAAATACTTTGGAACATCTTAATGTCATGAAAGGGGTTGTAAATGTCCCCTTCATGACATTAAGACATTCCAAAGCATACAGAAGTAAGATAAAACTTTAAGGTGAGTAGTGTCACAACAACAACCTTGCACTCAACATCAGTAAAACTAAAGAACTGATTGTGGACTTCAGGAAGGGGAAGCCAGGAGAACACAAACCAGTTCTCATTGAGGGGGTCAGCAGTGGAGAGTGTAAGAAACATCAAATTCCTGGGTGTCGACATCTCTGAAGATCTATCATGTTGATGCAATCATGAAGAAGGCCTGCCAGGAGTTTGAGGAGATGTGGTATGTCACCAAAGATTCTTGCAAGTTTCTATAGATGTACTGTTGGGACCATTCTGACTGGTTGCATCACTGGTCTGAAATGGAGGTGTCAACATACAGAACAAGAAGAGGATATAAAAGGTTGTCAACTCGGCCAGCTCCATCATGGGCATTAGTCTTCACTCAATTAAGGTCATCTTTAAGATGCAGTGCCTCAAGAAAACAGCTTCTATCATCAGGGATCCTCACCACCCAGATCATGCCCTTTGCTCACTAGCACCATCAGGAAGGAGGTGCAGGGGCCTGAAGACACACACTCAATGTTCCAAAGCAGTTTCTTTCCCTCCACTATCAAATTTTCGAATGAACAATTAAACTATGGGCACCCTCACTTTTCTCTCTTTTTGTGCACCAGTTTTTTTTTTAAAACTTGTATTTACAGAATTGTAATTTACAGGTATATTAATTTTGCACCTTGTTCTGCCAATACTACTGATGCAAACAACAAATTTCATGACACATGTTCATGACAATAAACCTGATTCTGATTATGAAATGCAAGGCCTTCTCTCTTTCACTTTTTCTCACAACACATATCATTATTGATAACAAGGAATTAAAAAATTCTTTCCACTCAACATTTAAAAAAAATCATGTGTAACATTGTTCATTGTTACCGGACTATTTATTTTCTGTGTCTGCTTGAAGATCTAACATTTTTCTGAAGCACAATAAAACTGAAAGACTTTCACAGATCACTATCAGTTAAGAAATGACACAGTCAAGTGTTTTATCAAAGTGAGAAGATTTAAATAAGGATCTAAGCAGACAAAGAATGGTATATTTATGGTCCATATTAGGATGATATCAGGGATCAGAGGCATCCAGAAATTGGTGATAAAGGTTCTGAGAGTTTTGTAGGGAGGGAGTACTTTGGAGGGAAGGAAAGAGGGGATACCAAAGAGGGATTTAAGTGTGAGGAAGATAATTTTAAAATGAAAACATTAGTTAATTAAAGTCAAACTCTCCAGAAGGATATGTACTCAGATGCTGGAAGCTGACTGATTTTTCATTTCCAATTGCCAGTTATACTAAAGCCAGTTGAATTATTTTAAATAGGTCAGCTATTTCAATACAGTGTTAGGAATGAAGATCTTTTTACTCAGCAGTAAGAAAAATAGCACCTACAGGTATCGACATTTTGATGTGTTAAAAGAGGAATAAGATCTTGGATTGCGTTGTATAATTTTGAATGATAAGCTTCTGCCTTGGGGTGTGATAAAGTCTGCGTAGAATTGCGGTATTTTATTAAATTAGATTTAATTTAATCTAGATGAAAGTGAATAATTCAATGTTAACCAATTAGTTTGGGTTAAGTTTAGATTAATTTAGTTACTTGTTTGCTTCATTTCATGGTGCTGACCAGAGAGGTAATAACTGATTTAGGAGAGGGAATGGGATTTGCTGATGACAGCTGATCAAAAGAGTTGACACGAGAGATAAAGAGTTCTCAAAATTAAATTGGGTGACAGCAGCATGAGTAGTTTCCATTTTTGAGAAACCATAAAATAAGGCACTGTGAAAGCAAAGACATCAAGCAATTCTGCATTCAGCAAACAACATCCCTTTAAAGAAAAAGCGAGGTGCATGTTTTTCTGTGTCACTACTGACATTTTCTTTTGATGTTTTTAGTTTAAATGAAGCTCCTGCTGACCGGGCTAATCAAAAGTAGGACACTTCCTCAGGGTATTTGACTATTAATTCAATCTAATTTAGATGACTGCCGAAGTTGCATTTAGAATGTTAAGTATAGATTTTGATTCACTTTCAAAGGGCATTGATGAGAGTCACAAAAAATAACTGCATGAAGAAAGTTGTATAACTAATTTATTTGAATAAAATGAATTGGAGCACACACGGTTCATGCCTTTAAACAAAGAAAAAGTGAAGCGGTATCTCGCAAGTATCTCTAGAAACATCACCCAAAATGAGAAATCCTAAAATACCTGTTGACCACTGTGGGAAATGTCTGAATAGAAGATTTCGGAATCAATCAGAATAATTAGTCTATGTTTGATTATATTGATTGACGAACTAGTCAAGAAAACTCTCTGCGCTTCCTAAGAAACATTGGTTCACAATATTTATTGGCGGGGAACCATTAGAAAAGTTAATGCATTTGCTCCGTTGTGTTCATGTTGGAATTCTACCAGAACAACTCACTGTTTCCACCCCACCACCCCCCTGACCCCTGCCCAGCCCCTTCTCTATTGCCTTTCCTCCATCATATATTTACCCAATTCCTTCTTGAAGCCCAGAAGGGAATAGGGCTCCACCCCATCTGAAAGCAGTGCACTTTAGATTCTAACCGTATGCTGTGTAAAAATGCTTTGTTTAGTGTTATGATACATTTTATTCCTATTATATGTCTATAACCCTAAATTCTTGACCCCTCCATCACCACGTAGAGCCTCTTGTCAGACACATCATTGTTCAAATCCTATTTAAATTTCCCTCACCTTTCCCCAATTACTCCCAGCTATTTAATCTTTCCTTGTAACAAGGAATCGCTCCAAGGCAGATGCAATATCGCTGGCTCTCCACTCAGCTCTGGATCACCACAAAAACAGCAATTCATACATACAGCTGCTCTTCATCAACTACAGTTCAGCCTTTAATACTATTAATCCCTCAGTGCTGGTCAAGAAGCTACAAACTCTAGGCCTCTGTACCCCACTCTGCAATTGGATCCTTGACTTTCTCATCAGAAGACCACAGTCATTATGAATTGGAAGCAATGTCTCCTCCTCACTAATTTATCCACACAGGCACATCCCAAGTATGCTTGCTTAGCCCAACACTCTACTCATTATACGCCCATGCCCGTGTGGCCAGACACAATTCCAATGCCATGTACAAGTTGGCCAATGACACCACAGTTGTTAGCAGTATCACAAATGGCAATGAGGCAGCGTACAGGAGGAAGATAGATCAGCTCATTGAATGGTGCAATGACAACAACCTTCCGCACAACGTCAGCAAAACTAAAGAGATGATTGTGGACTTCAGGAGGAAATCTGGATTTATAGAATATGGATTTTTACATTATGACGCTGCTGCCAAACACCAAATTTCATTAATCTCTTTCTCAATTGTTCCTCTCCAATTAACTTAATACTCTTGTTGACTTCATAAAGGTTCATTAAGATTGCCATAATTTCATGCTCTATGCCGCTATTGATAAAACCCAAAACTGTGCCTAGCTTCTCCATTGGTTTCTCAACTTACCTTGCCACTTTCAATGCGTTAGGTCCCTCTGTTCCTGCACCCCTTGGAGAGCAACACCCTTTATTGCAATTTCTCACCTCATTCTTCCTTTGAGAATGCACCCACTACATTTGTCCATAGTAAACTTCATCTGCCAATTTCTCCAACCTTCACAAATCACAACGCGAGAATATCAGTTATCAAATAAAATTCTCTCCCACAGAATTTATGTTCAAAAAAAATAAGTAAATCAATACAAAAATCTTAATGTATGTACCAATGATGCAGCTCCATGTCACAGAAAATTATGATATGGCTTGTTTCCTTGGATTGCAAATCTCTGTAATGTAAGGGCCACCTCTACTTACAGTACAAGGAGTCAAATGAAGGTTTACCAGAGTGGATAGTGCATTGTTTTGTAGTATGGGGAGAGATTAATCAGATAATTTCATGTTGTGTCTAAGAATTTATTATATATGAAGAGTGATGCCATGTAGAAAATACCAAAACACCAAGAATAGGGAACATTTTAAAAATGGGAATAATATACAATTAGTGTAAAAATGGGAGGATGGTTGGTTGATGGGTTAAAGGGTCTGTTTTTATGCTGTTTACCTTTATGACCCGATCACTCTAACACTGCCAGTTTCAACAACTCTGGCAACTACAAGAGTTCAAATAAAAATATCATTATCAAATATGTGTAAGTAATTCAAATTGCAGGTAACAATATTTTCTCCATGGCTGACCAGCTCAACTGCCTCCATCCCACTTGCACAGAACTTCTGACTTATTGCCAATGCATCAGCCACATTTTCAACAACCAGAAGGTCAGATATAAAAATTCATCCTAAGTAACAAAAAGTACTCAACAGTTTAACACTGAACCTTTGGGAGACTCAGAAGAATAAGAGCTAAATTTGACAGGTAGATATTTCTATGAGCCATTATTAAAAATAATATAAGGTCATCCCAAGTCGGAAATAATTCTGAAAGAGGTTTGTCTTGAATACAGAGAACTATGTACGATAAAATACAACAAAATCAGACTCTCAAGGATAGAAGACTCAGACAGCAAATAAGAACAAAATAAACTTCTGTCAAGTGGTCCTGCTGAATCCATGAATTTAAGTAAATGGAAATAAGATGACAATGCCAAATTAATTTTAAATGTTATCAATATCTCATTTTGAACTGGAAGCTTGAAGTGCACACACAATGAATTGATGTACATTAGCAAAGGTGAAAAAGGCCTCAGTTATAATTACTGACCATATGCTGACAAAATCCAATTAATTTTAATATGAGGAAGTAAGTACTAAGTATAGCTGAAGGGTGTTTGGTTGTGTCCAATTAGATTATTTTTTTTAATTTTCCATAAAATAATGATAGGATTATACTTTAAATATTGTATGATTTTTCAAAAGATTAAAGTTGCATTGTATAAAATTCAGAAAATGACACTGATAATTCTGGTATTGGTGATTACATAAAGATTTACAAAACTGAACTTGCTTTTCACTGTAAAAAAAAAGCTGGAAATATGTCAACTGAAAAGGGGGCTAAGGTTGAGCTGTCTAATTATAGACCTGTAAATCTCACATCAATTGTGGGAAAATTGCTGCGGGCAGTATAAAGAATCATCTCAAGAGACACAGATTAACAGGAAGCAGGCAGTCAGGCTTTAGAAAAAGGGTCATGTTTTGCCAAATCCATTCATTTTTTTTCTCTCGATGAAGTTATTGACCTTGCGGATTAAAGTGAGGCACTGAATGTTACTTACCTGGGTTTGTAAAAGGCATTTGACCCAATGCTATATAAAAGAATGCTCAAAGTTCAGACCCATGGGATAGATAGAATGCCTAATAAATAGCAAGGCATCTGCCTGGCAGTTAGTAATGTGCCATGTAGATTGGGGCTTGGCTTCCACAGAAAGTGCACAACACAAAAGAAGTTATTCAGTAATCCAGCCATGGCTGTAAATTAGAGATAGTGTTTGGAAACTATCTTAAGAATTGCCTCAACTGTATCTTCATAGGTCTTGGCATTCACAGTAAATACTGGGAAAACAAAGTTAGCATCAAATAGAATCACAGAGATCCTTATGTAAAACAAAGCGTAAATACACACAAGCTTAAACAGTTCACCCATTAATAAGTTTGAAAAGTTTACAGTTTCTTGGTTATTTTGAGGACATTCAAATTATAATCAAGTTGAATTTGCATGAATTTGACATTAAAAGGTGAAAACTCACGACATTAGTTGTTCAGATGGGTTAATGTTAATAATGATGACCCTTGTAAAATCAAGAATATATAAGATAACACTAATTTTATGTTTATTTTAAACAAGATGAGTGCATAATCATATCTATTCAACATAATTATGTTATCAGTTTACATAAACAGGGGCAGAAAATATTAACAATCACTGAAATTGACGTTAATTCTGAATTCTGAGATTATTGCCCCAGTCTTTATACATTGTATTCCTTCGATCTGAAAGTAATCATTTATCGTATGTAATCGTTTGCAGCATGTGCAAAGATGCCTTTAGTTCGGCGTTTGAGAGTGTGGAGAAAGGAGGGAGTGATCTCTGATCTATCAGCTTTACTTGTTTCAAGCAAGCTCTGCGGTTTAATGATGTTTCTTTTCTCCAAGCACCTCATTATCACTGTCGAAAGGACAAATTTTAAATGTCTGCTTTTTACTTCCACTCTTTCATTTCATTTACATATTCCTTTATCCAGTTCAGTGTCGTTCTATCAATTCACTGGGTCCAAACCTATATTGAAACCCCACAGAATGGGAATGTTGGTGAGGGGAGAGGCTGAACCCATTTTTGTTCTTCATTCGGTCTTGTAACTGTGAAGTATTTTGATAAGTTGAGGAAAATGACAATAATGCATCAGGGTTTATAAACTTCCTTTCCTGTGAAGCAGTCAAGTTTTGCTTCTGTACTTCTCTCTTACTGACTACATTTTAAAAAAAAGTAAAAACTTCTGTTACATGAGGGGGAAAAAAAAAGAAGACTTTTACTTAAATGTGCTGTGGCCCCCAGATGGCCATTGGGCCCCTTTTGAGAATGCCTGGTCTAGTGCAGTACATTTCCGATTATCTGAAATGGTCAGGACCAGACTTATTTTGGATAAATGGTATTTTTGGATAACTGGCCTTTTTTTTTTAAACCAGACTAGTAGTAACAGCAAATCACTTGTAACAGTGTTTAAACAACAAGGGAGAACTTTTTAAGCATGAAATAATGTTTAATTCTTACAAACACTGAACAAAATTTTTTAAAAATTCAACACCAAAAACCTCAAAATTATACTCAGAGGTTTTTCCAAAGTTCCAAATTTCAGATAACTGAAGCTATCTGATTGTTTCGGATATCCTCATTTATCCAAAATTTTTTTGGAGGCGAAATGATGTCATTTCAGCTTTGAAATTTTTGGGATACGTTAGAATTTCTGAAATCCTCAATTATCTGAAAAAATTTTCAGAGCTGAATAGACGTTATTTCCGGGTCAAATAAATTTTGGATAACTGAGGATTTTGGATCATCAGAGTTGTACTGAATTGCATGAAACCTGTATCAGAGAATGAGCTCATGCATAGGAATTACTGAATGCCGAGGGACAGTAATCGTAGGTGTTTTTCCACAACTTTCCCCCCAAATATTACCATCTAATATTTATATTTGGTGAACTATGCCCTCACTGTGTTGGTGCCATCCATGGCACAAATGTGTACAGTGGCTGGTACTCTGGGCAGCACCGTTGGAAACCTTCAGGAGGGGAGTCTTTTAATTAACATGTTCAAGAAGGGTCTGGCCTTTTAGATGAGTGTTAAAAAAAAAACATAGCAATATTGAAGCGCTTCTATTTTGACCACAAATTTCAGCACCCAATCAGATTATCTGGTCAAAAACATTAATCTTCAAAGGAATTTGCTAAGCCCTTATAGACTGTATTGCACACATTACAAATATCTCAACACTTCCAACTTTCTATTATTGCCTATAAAATCCTATAAACCTTTCTCTTTCTTTCAGAACTGCAATTTTTGGACCATTTATGTTTATGGGAGATGTTTTTGGGCAATGTAACTGGTGAATTATGAAAGTGTGATGGAAATAGAAAGTAGCCACTTCAAAAGAAGGAAAATATAGAGACACCACTTAACCTGCTAGGAAAAGTGTTATCAAGGCTCAACAGTCATGATGCAGATTGCAGACTGTTTCATGCACAAGAAATCTTATTATAAAGATACAGAGCTAAATCATTTAGACTGGCAGCAAACCAAGCATCCTCTATGCACTTTTCCCATCCCAGGATTAAACTTCCCAGCTTCCAGTGTTTGCCTTTATTTGCAGCCAATCCTCCATTATTACTAACAGGCAGCACCTGATCAAAGATATTCTAATTTTGGAAGCTTGATCTTGGGTCTTAGTAGATAGATTGCCAGCCTCAATACAATCAAACCAGAGCCATGATATATAATCTTCCCGACAGACCAGCTGCTGGCATATAACTCGCCTTCTTTGTTCCACTGTCAATTTATTGCACAAAGTGAAAAAAATAGACTTGTTCTTAAAGGAAGAAAAACATTGTTTAATACACATTGGGTTCAAGGAAGTTATTCTTTATTATCCAGATTGTATTTCATACTCAGTTTGTTATATTTTGCTTTGATAATTCAGTCAAAATATCTGAAAAATTAGATCAGAGAATGAGAATATATATTTTCATTAGTTTAATTTCAATACTTACTTTAGCTTCTGGTTCTCTAGTTCTGGACCATCATCTCAAATACCACCCTAGTTTATGTGTTCTTTCTTATTCTTCTTCTCTGATCTGAGAGAGAGGCACTTGATCTCAATGCACCTTCAGTCTCATCTAAAATATAATTTTAACCAGCAATCTGTGAGTGGAGAGTGTTCCACTTTTTTCTCTTTGCTGAACACATTCATGCCTGGCAAGAGGCAAACATGGAGATTATCCATGCAGCTAGCTGATAAACCAATTGTGAGCAATGAACTCACAATTACCCAATTAATTTCAGACAGCACAAGGGAACAAACCAGAGCGAGCTCATTTGCCAGCTGTCTGATTTTAAAAAAAAGGACAATTTTAACATGGACTTCCCAGAAGAAAACCAGTAACTATTTGAAAGATGCTCTTCTATCATCAATCTGTTACCTTCCCACAACCTTCAATTTTAACCTTTCTGTGCTGGCAGCGGGGTCATCAGCCATAAAGCACTGGGATTCCTCATTAAATTTGAAGATAAGGTTACAATTATATCTTCAAAGTCCAACTGCTATGTCTTGTGGTTTTCATGCTAAAATAGTGGGATGAAGAAGCCAGAAACGTGGACTCAAATATAAAAAAAATAAACCTACCTTAATCGTAAGATCCTCCTAAAGTCTAATTTTGGCAACTTTCTATTTGAATGCTCTGTTCCTTCAGTCTGGACTTGTGACCTTCTGCTGCCAGCAATTCTGTTCCCATCTGCAGACAAACTCTGACTGCATATCAGCTCACCTTCACAATCCCACCCAATTTTCAAGGAGGAAACAGCTATCAGTCAAGAAAATTAAGGAGCTATAAAATATTTTATGAATAACTGAAACTTGAGAAAATGCAGAGCAATGAAATAGAGCCTAAAATAGCTTGAGAACTAATTGGCAGAAAAGCCTTGTTGAGCTGTTACTTAGGTACCAGAAACATTAAGAGGGAATTGTGTAAAAATTGGAAG
Organism: Narcine bancroftii; assembly: GCF_036971445.1. Taxonomy (NCBI): domain Eukaryota; kingdom Metazoa; phylum Chordata; class Chondrichthyes; order Torpediniformes; family Narcinidae; genus Narcine; species Narcine bancroftii. The sequence goes on from NC_091473.1 coordinate 99,025,744, forward strand.
AACTGAAACACTGAATATTGTGTGATGTGAAGTGACAGATGGTCCCCAGAAGTACTATATACCAAGGATGTATTGTAATAATACTGCCTGTTCTCAGAGGACCTTGCCCTTGCTTGGAATAAAAGGGCCATTTTAAGCAAATTACTGTAATTTTGGTGTACAAGTCAACTGGCATATGTCAACACCCATTTTTAACCTCATTTTAAGGGTTTTATCATATATCCGGCATATGTCAACCCCAATTTTCTGGATGCCTCAGTTGGCCGTTGACCAGTGTACAAGTCAACACCCAAAAATCGCGATGCCTGAGATGGGCCCATTGGCTGGAGGTGATTGCTATCATGGAGGGCCCATCAACACAAGGCAACTCGCAACAAAACTATGAAGCGAGTTTTAAGTTGAAAGTGATAAGAATGGCCAAGAAAACCATCAACTGGGCTGCTGCAAGAAAATTTGATGTATTTGAGAAATTGGTAAGAGATTGGAGAAAGAAAGAAGTGACTTTAAGAAAAATATCAAAAAGGCATTGTTTGTTGAGAAAATGGATCACTCATTGGCTAGAGTTGGAAAATTATGATGCAGCAAGATTGCTACGTAGTCACCCGGAATAAAATAAGAACATTTGCACTGCAGGGCGACACATCACACACAGATCTCAGTAAAGATTTTGAGGCTACAGTCGGCTGATGCAACCGTTTCATGAACAGGAAAAATCTGGTATTATGCCAGAAAACAAAAATTGCACAGAAACTGCCAAAATCATGAAGTTGTAAATTTTCTCCAGTTTATTATTCAGAACTGACAGAGATACAAGTTTGCATTGGAAAATATTAGAAACATGGACAAAACCCCCATGAGTTTCAACGTGATAGGCAATAGAATAATGGAATGGAAAGGTATTAAAACTGTGCAAACAGAATTACAGGCCATGAAAGGACTAGGTTTACTGTGGTGTCATTATGCATGGCTGACGGGATGAGGTTAAGACCCATGGTAATCTTCAAATGAAAACTCAAACCTAAAATAAAATTTCCTGAAGGTATTTTTGTACATTTTTATGAAAAAGGATGGATGGATGAAAATGGTGTGAAACTATGGCTAGACAATATGTGGAACAAGCGGCCAGGCGGTTTATGTAAAGAACAGAGTTTGCTGGTCTGGGATATGTTTCTAGCCACTTAACTGAGAACACTAAAAGTAGATTATGACTACATAATGCTTAGAAGGCGGTTATCCCGGGTGGTTTGATGTCTAAATTGCAACCTCTCGATGTCTGCTTGAATAACCCATTCAAAGACCATGTGCATGAGGAATGGAAGACATGGATGTCAAGGGCAGAAAAGTTGTTTACAAAAGGCGGGGCAATGTGTGCTGCGTCACTTCATGTGCTGTAACTTCATGCTCAAGGCATGGGACAAAGTTAAAGTAACGACAGTGATAAAATCGTTCAAAAAATATGGTATCTCTTGTGCACTTGATAGCATGGAAGATGATATGTTGTAGGACACTGATGATGAAGTTGAAACCGCCTCATCAGATACAGACTGGGACCCATATGATGACTCTTTATACAGTGAGAGTATGGATGTGCTCGCTGCCATCTTTGTTTAAGTCGATTATAGCAAGAATCATTTTGAAGGGTTCCAAATGTGTTGTTGTTTTCAGACAATGATAGTGATTTTGAAGTTTTCTAATTGTGTCGTTGTTTTCAATAAAAATCTCAATGAAAATCTGTCATTATAGTTTTTTTTTGTTTATTAAGGGTAATTTTACGCCAAATCTGGTTTTCGTCAGTTGACTTGTATGCCAAATTGGTTTTTTCATGCATCAACTTGTATGCCAGATCAGCATGGATTGAATTCTGAGCTGAATTTAAGGTCTTAAAAGTATATTCAGCCTATGTCTACCCCCATTTTTTGAGAGATTTTTTTGGGGTTTCATGTCATGACTTATAGGCCAAAGTATACAGGTATTATTTTTTAAAAATGATTAAAAAAATAAAAGAATTAATTAAAAAGACCAAAATGATCCTGAAAAAGCTCCAAATGACTGTTCATTCAAACATGGATCTGATCGCTGGTTCTGTAATATTATACATGTATCTCTTCTCACTTCCATTCAATCAGTGTTTTCCTTAATGATGATTAATTAAATGTATTCATTTGTGTGTGAAACAAAACAAGGCATTGATTTGTGTTGATTCAGATGGAAGTTCTAGGCCAATGCATGAACGTTTTTAATTTAAAGTTTCAACTTTGGCAGGTGTAAGGTAAAAACATCATGAGATGGGACAGGAGAAGGAGTCACCCAGTACTAAGGAGTAACAGAATGCAGATGTGACCTTGTACACTCAAGATAAGCTTGGCACTAACAAGCTGATGAGCAGCAGACTAAAAGTGAAGGGTAGCAACAGCTTATTCATTGGACAGTGTAATGGTATGATAATTTACTAAGTATGTGTCCTGAGGTATAAAAAAAACACCACTTGCTGATATCGTTAGAATGCGCCTTCTCCAACTAACACTGTTAGTTGTAACTGTTACAATCCGGTAATAGATGAGTCTGGTGTCTGACTCATTCATTCTTGAACAAAGAAGACCTAACACAGGATATATGAACACTGCTCTGATTTTCAGATTCTGTTCGAAGAAGGTAACGTCTAAATTCCCAACAACAGCTGCTCCTTCATATTGAACCTCAGGAATCCTACAGTTGGATTTCATTGCCAATTCTGCAAGGCAGCCAAACCATCAGAGATAATTGATTTTTCTGATTAGCATGAAGAACCATATCAAAACTGTCGAGCCAGATCTTGTTCTGACAACTGTTATTCTCTGCAGGTTGTATTCTCGGATTGGATGGTATTTTCAATTAATTGTAGAACCAAATTTTAGTTCTTTCAAAATCCTTTTTATCCATTCAAGCTTTGCATAATTTTAATGTATTTTTGATTAGTCCTTGTTGCTCTATTTTGGAAATAATCATGCTTCACCACTCTGTGTTCTTCAGGGGAGATGTCATGACAACATAGAGTGAAAGGTTTGTTAGAGAATTGATTGATGTCTGACAAACTAGGTACATTATCCATGATGGTGTAGCAGATAAAAAATATTCAGATCTGCATATATCCATTGCATAGCACAAGTTTTTTTATGTGCAGCCTAATTTAATCTGAAATATGATGGCTAATTGCAAATGGGTACTTACTGCATATTTCGCACGTTTCACCAGATTCACTTTTACTGTTCAATGAATCTGGCAGCACACACACAGACCTCTGGGCAATATGCAGTGATGCCAATGAATGTGCAATGCTCAAGCAAGGGGATTTCCTCTTTTAAACTATATGTACATTAAGTCTGAATCTGTGATTTAAACACAAAAATACTGCAGGAGTTCAGCAGATCTCGCAGCATCTATACGAGTTAAGGATATATAATCAATGTGTGGGGCCTGAACCCTTCATCAAGGTACGAGCAAAAAGCAGGCAGGCCCCTGAATAAAAAGGCAGGGGGAGGAGGAGTACAAGCAAAAGATGAAAATTGGACATGGATAGGAAGATAGGAGAGGAAACGCAAAAATTGATCAGGGGATGGGCGTGGTTCAGTGAAGGCAGAGCTGGAAGAAAGAGAGAGAGGGAGAGAGAGATTGAGAGAGGAAAGGAGGACATAGGGATGGGGAAAGAGAGAGAGATGAGGTGGGGGGAGAAACTAATGGAAACCACAGGAGTCAATGTTAATTCCATCTGGTTGGAGAGTGCCCAGATAGAATATGAGTTGCAGTTCCTCGAACTTACATGTGGTCTCAGTCTGACAGTGTATGAGGCTATGAATACTGGCATGGGAATGGGGCAGGTAATTAAAATAGGTTGCTACTGCGAGATCCCCGCTATTGAAAGAAGGTGCTCAGTGAAGCAATTTCCCAGTCTGCACCCAGTCCCTCCAACATAGGGGAGACCATAACAGGAGTGCCAGATGCAGGAGATGATTTCTCCGGATTCACAAGTGGAGAGTTGCTTCATCTGGAAAGGATCTTTTGGGCCCCAAATGCTGCTACAATTGCAGCATCTCCTGAGGTTACAGCAGTAGGTGGCAAGTAGATGATTAGAGGGGAGGAGTAGACGAGGGAGTCATGGAGGGTGGAGTCCCTGTGGAAGATGGAGAGGGGAAGATGTGTCTGGTGGTGGGATCACATATTAGGTGGCAGAAATGGCAGAGGATGTGTTCGTTGAATGCAGAGGCTGGTGGGGTGGTAGGTGAGGACAAGAGGGATCCTTGTTGCACATGGCAGTGGATGGTGTCAGGGCAGATGTGCGGGTAATGGAGGATATCTAGGTGAGGGCTGAGATTATGACAGCAGAGGGGAGGCACATTTTTTTTGATGAAGTAAGACATCTCAGATGATCTTGCATGGAAGACCTTACCTTGAGAGTAGAAGTGACAGAGATGGAGGAATCGCAAGAAAGGAATGGAATCCCTACTGAGGACAAGGTGTGAAGAGGTATAGTCGAGTATCTTTACCTCATGGACAATGCGAGACCTGCTGAGGATGGACTTCAAGTTACAAGGGAACAGGCAGCACTGTGGATGAGGGTCTTCAAGGTTTATCATAAATAAGAGCTGGATAACATCAGCATTAACTGAGTAGGTTAGGTGCTGAAGAATGTGATTGGCAAACTGGGTCACAAGTTGACTAGTATTTGAGTGGACAAAGTCCCATCTTCACGTCATGCTGTTGGTACTACAAATGGGATAACTTGGGTAGACTCAGAACAGATCTGATTGATCAAAGCAGGGTATCATAAAAATACAGATTTTAAAAATAAATATAATAGGAGTAGGCTGTTCAACTCTACAAACCTACCAGGTACTTTCCCATTCTACGGCAGATTGCGTAAAACATAGTTGATTATGTAAATTCAGTACCCAGTTTCTCTTTTCTCCCCATTTCCCTTGATCTTTTTAGCATTAATTCCTGGAAACCACAAGAAACCATTCAGCCAGTCAAATCCGTTCTTCTATTTAGATAGATATTTTAAATTTAATTTAATTTAGTGTTTGAAAGAAAGTTTTTATTTTACATTTCAAATTTCATGAGTCCAGAAATCCCACAGCAGATTGCAGTTAACAAAGTACTTTTGAAATACTCTATTAGTCATTATTATTCTGTAAACATTTCAGAAGTCTATTAACATCTGTATTTTTAACCTTGACCAAAATGTAACAATTTCAGTGTTAATATTCACAATTGACCCCACTGCAATATGTTTTGGGAAGAATGGTCGAGATTTTGATTAATTTCTAAAATCTCTAAATTTAAGACAACATCCCTTTATTTTCCTGCATCAGAGGTTTGTACCTATTTTCCCTACCAAATCCTTTAATCATATTAACCAATATTAAGCCCTTAATCTTCCAAGCTCAAGGCAAGAGAAACTGATTCTATGCAAGTTAATTTCAGAATTTAACCATTTTAGCTCTGGGATAATACTAGTAAATCTGACTTTTCTTGAATTTAGAATTTAGATAAACAGTATAGTAACAGGCCCTTTCACCAATGAGCCACAGCCACCCAAATTAACCTAAAAACCCTGAACGTATTTTTTTGAAGGGTGGGAGGATACTGAAGCACCCGGAGGAAATCCATGCAGACATAGGAAGAATATACAAACTCATTACAGACAATACCAGCTTCAAATCTGGGTCACTGGCTCTGTAGTAGTGTTGCGCTAACCGCTACACTAAGCGTGCCACTGAATATTTGGAAAAGGATGTTCTTTCTAAATGTACAATAAAAGGTATTAACTTAAAATTCAGTCAAGGTGGCGTTACCTCCTGGCATCCCACCCATCTAAGTGCATGATGCCTTTGCTAGAATTATGGTATATCATTAAGTTAAACAGGCAATTATACCTGTGTGTGTATATATATATATATATATATATATATATAGCTGCTTTTAGCTATATAAAAATCCTCACCCCAAGCAGACAGAATATCAGATTTATCAATGAGATGGACTATGTGAAAAAATAATTACTTTAAGATAATTAATTGTCAGAAGACTTGGAATCATTTATTAAGATGTTGCAATTGGATCTTTGGATGAAGATTGTAATTCAGGCCAGACTATTGGGCTGAAAAATTATGTACCTAGTGGCCAGAATTTGGGTAGTTTTCTTCTATTGCCTAAAGAGTCCGAGCATAAAATTCTAATTGAGATTTAATGACAAAAAATTGCCACATCCTATAAACCACAGGACAGCTGGTACAGTATCTGATATACACTGAACATTTATTAAATGATACAGCACAGAAGGAAGCTACTAGACCATTATTCCTGCTTTGGTTCTGTAAAAGATCTACCAATTAGGTACATATCCCTGCTGTTCCTCCATAGTCTTACAGATGCTTCCTTTATAAGCAGGAATCTATTTCCCTTTTGAACATTGAATTGAACTATCATTCTTCCAGCAGTACATTCATGTAAAATAAATTCTCCTCATCTCTTCCCTCGACCCATGCACGGTTACTGACCCTCCTTCCAGAAAAAAATCTATTTCTCTCTATCTACTTCTCCACAATCCCTCAAGCTGTTTCTGCACAGAGCAGAGATCTGGCAGCTCTTATCACTGAAGCCTGCTGTTCGAAGTGGTACAAAGTCCCAATCTCCCAGTTTGAGATTGCTTGCAATAAAAAAAAGTGCCTCATGAGAAAAATCACAATTATTTGTCCTTAAACCATTACCCTGCAGGCATGTTGAGCCTGTTTTAATATTTCTGGCACAGGCAAGATTCACAGCTTTCTCATGCTCAATTGCATATTGTGAAAGAGGAAAACCAAAACCTTGCCCACTGGTTCAGACATTCACATCATTAGAACATAACATTCAAAATGTAATGTTCACATTTATAATGTTGCAGATTGTGGAAGAATATGAAATATGGACAAGAGTAGTTAGTGGATTTCTTAAGCCTGTTTTTCTTTTCAATAAGATCATGCCTGATTTGACACCACTTTTCTACTCCAACTGCATACTCAACAATTCCTTTGCAGTATATCATCCTCTGAAAAGTCTTAAATGAATTCTTTGTTTTACTTTTTACTTCCTGCAAAAATAACTATTTTTTGTCTTGGGTGCTGTTGATTAGAATGCATTCAGATATTTTTGTGTTGGAAAAACTGCTAATGGATATAATGGAACAAATTATTAGCAAAATAATATTCAAGTAGAGAAAAGCAAATTTCAGATTTATGATTATTTGGAAAAAAGAGTAGCACGAGATTTTCAAATATTCTGAAAAATCAATGTGAAGGTCAATTTGTGCTTTTAGATTATGCCATGTCTTTTTTATGAAAAAGAACTGGAGATGTAATTGACACCATTGATGTTCAACCGTGACTGATAATTATTGAATACTAGGCCTGCATCATAGTCTGGAGGGGAATTCTGTCCAGCAGGTCTGCTGTGAAGTTGGAAAACCCTGAAAGATAGATTTTCAAAATAGCCAGCTGGATTTAACTGCAGGGCTCGATTAGATGGTCTCCCAACAACAGAGAACATGCCAAAATTGAAGGAATGTGGACAAGTGGAAAGTTTGGTAAGATGTGGGGGTGGGGTTTGCAGAGTTGGGAGGAAGTTTGGATCACAAAGGAATGATCCAGACTTGGTCAGGGAAGAGGTAAAATGGTGTTCCATGGCATTGCCAGCAAATCAAGGGGAGAGTCTGACCATGAGTTTGTTCATTCAGAGGTTAATGCTTTTACTCTTCCTGACCCATGTGCAACACGATAAAGCTGTTTAGTTCATGGAATCAACCTGAAGCCCTTGAAATCCAGGGACCAGTAATTAAACACAGAATGAAAATGAAAAATGTAGCTCAGGCTAGAAACTGAAATACAAACAGAAAATGCTGGAAAAACTCAGCAGGGCAGGCAACATCTGTGCAAAGAGGAACAGGGTTGAAGTTGCAGGTCAGCCATCCTTTTAAGCATGTGTCGAATGCCTGCTACCCTAAGGCTGTACACATATAAGATTTATATCACCAAACTTTTCCTATGAGAAGAATAGCTGTTGGTTCCTCACTTCCCAAGCCAGAAGGTGACATCTTTGGTTTCTGCTTCAGATATTTGTATGTAACTCCTGATATAACCGTATTGACCCTTGGAAAATTGAGATACCAATTCCCACTGAATAATAAAAAGCACAAATATATTCCTTTCCACCATCCCCTCTCCCAACTTCTCCACTTCCTCAGCTCTCTGTTGGTGTCAGTATTGATTTTTGCACAGGCTTAGTTCCACGGGCTCTATGAGAGACAAGTAACCCAGTAACCACTAAACTGCTGCATACAATCCTATCTACATCAATTCTTTTTATAACATTTTACTCATAGTATGGTAGAAGCTGATTCTGGCCATTTAAACCCATGCCACCCATTTTCACCCTACAACCCCATATGTTTTGGTGGGGAGGAGGAAATGTAGTCATGAGGAGAACATACAGACAGTGTCAGATTTGAACCTGGGTTGATTGCACTGTACTAAGATTGCACTAACCAATATGCTAACAGAGCAGCCCATACTAATGAAAGGTTAAATCCTTCTTGCTTCTTAGTGGCTGCCTAGTATTTTCTGCATTTTGTTTTTCTTTCAACAATCCTTGCTATTTTAATTTGATGTCCACAAGAAAAGATACAGGCCAATCTTGATTATAAATCAGAAGTCACTGCAATGACTTCACCCCTTTTAAATGAGGAACTTCAAGAAATACTATAATACAGTGAGTCGTGGCAAGGTTGAGCTCAGTAATGTGAATGTGGAATAGAAATCTAAACCACCCTGTACAATGGATTTACTCTGTATATTGAAAACCAATAATTGCATTGTCCAATGGCGATATGGAGAAGAACAGCAAACTAAAAGGTTCTGGAAAAAGTACAAGAAAATCATTTAAAGGCTGAAGGAATGAGAGCAACTGCTGGGATGGTCAGTGGTTCATATCGGTGAAGCAAAAAAAAACACGGTGAAAGCCCAAAGTCACCATATCCACTTTGGGTTTTCACCGTGGTTTTTTTTTTGCTTCACCGATATGAACCACTGACCATATCCACTTGCGTCACTAGCACTGTGGTTGTATTGCTGTGAGATCTCTTGGTCAGTCGTAATATTGTTAATTGTTCAATTATTCTTCAATCTGCTGGAGGAACTCAGCAGGTTGAGCAGCATCAGTGGGAGAAAAAGAATGGTCAATGTTTCAGGTTGGAACCCTCATAAATGTACTTTTAATAATTGTTATGTTCTCAATAGAGATTGTTAGTGATAGGGGTTCTTGAAATAAATGACTTAAAAGCATTCTTGCCTAAGTCTGCCCAGAAATACATTATTTTATTTCTGTGTTCTTTGTATCAATAGCAGCATTCTTAAATCTCAATTTTGTTAGTTAATTGTAACCATATACTAAAAATGTCATATAGGAAACGAAACCAATTTGATTTAATCAGGTAACATTTAGTCACAAGTGATATGGGCCCAGAAGACCTCAAAACCCAGCAGCAATAGAAATTCACTAAGACAAATGGTTACTTAAACAAAAGTTGCTTTTAATGATCTTTAAACATGAAAACAAGATCAAACTTTAATTTATTACTATGAACTTAACCCCCTTCTAATTCTAAGCGTACATGTACGTAATATGTGTACAAGTTCAGAAAAGTTCTTTGATTCACACTTCTCACTGCTCCAAGTTCATGGTTGCAGGCAACTCTTATACTGTGCACAGAATTTAACATTTATATATTTCACCAGGTTTTGGTGCTTGGTTACCACTCAGAAAGATTCTTGTTGATTTTCAGAGAGAGATTTATTGCTTGTGGTACCTCAGTTGGTGGTACCTCAGTTGTGGAAATCCTGGAACAACACATCTCTTTCTGCAAACCTACAAGAACCTTCCTGAGCGATAAACATTGACCTTTTGAGCACCAAAGCCTGGTGAACTTTATACATGTTAAATTCTGTGCTCAGTATAAGAGTTGCCTGCAACCATGAACTTGGAAGAATGAGAAGTGAGATTGAACTGTGAACCTAAGAACTTTTCTTAAATGTATACACACATTACATACACGTGCACTTAGAATTATAAGGGGGTTAAGTTGGGTTAGTTAAGTTAATAGAGATAAGTTACAGTTTGATTCTATTTTCATGTTAAAAGATCATTTAAAACAACTTTTTGTTTAGTAACTACTTGTCGTGGAGAATATCTATTGCTGCAGGGTTTTGGGGCCCTTTGGGCTCGTAACATTTTATGGGGGCTCATCCAGTTGATTGAACATGAGTTTTGTGGGTGTGGTGATACACCACTAGCCTACTGCAGGGGGAAACCTGTGTACCTGCAGAAGACGATGGGAGGACAAGGCAACACCTGGCCGGCTGTCAATCAGCCAACCTGAATGGACCAAGCCCTACCCGGTCGGCTGCCAATCACTCTCCAGGATATAAGCTAGATCCGGCCCCTCGAGGTCAGTCTCAGACCTTTGCACAGCACTCTCACAGCCAGCTCTGTGGAAGTTTATGTAGAATGAAGCCTATTGAACAGACTCTATGTTTTGTGTTTGCTTTCTGCTCGATAGCGCATCACCATTTATTCTACATAAAATTTTGAAGCTGTAATGGAGAAGCTCCTGAGCGCCGGGAACTTCAATGTTGACCCACGCCATCCGGATGCACAGGCATACTTAGAAATATGGAAGCACACGGTCAAAGCAATTATCGAGGCACACGCCGAAGGCATCCTGGACTCTGACAGAAAAAGGCTCGTCTTACTCCACACAAAGCTGGGTCCCCGAGCTTTACAGGCCCTCAAAGACTACACCGGATACTCTGAACCAATGAACACCCTAGAAACCATGTACAAACCTCCCACAAACATGAGTATTCATGCCCAGCTGCCCGGAGAGATGGCTGAGTCCTATCTGGGAGCCCTACGTAAGTAAGCCCGACCATGCCTGGCAGAACCCGGGGTGAATGAAAGGGAGGTTGAAAGGTTGATCAGGGACGCCTATGTCCAGGATCTATGCTCAAGAGCCGTCAGGCAGAAGCTGCTGGAGGACAATATATACTCCCTGACCAAAACTGTGGAGGTTGTCTGAACCCTGGAGACGGCAGCCCTGCATTCCGAAGCCTTCAACTCCAGGCTTCCCCAGGTCTCCACATACAGCAGCTGTGGCCCAAAACCAGATGGTGGACGAGAACATCGCAGCTGCGGCCTTGTAAGTACTGTGGGTCCCGGTGTGGGTCAGACCAATGATCGCACCTAAACGGCCCAGCCAAAAATCAGTACTGTTCAAGATGTGGCAAGAAAGGCCACTTCGCTGAAGTATGCCTTTCAAAGTCTGCTGGTAGCTCAGTGGCCCTCTATGACCTGCCCCCCTCCCACCCGGTCCCAGCCATTTGCAATTGCCGGTCGACGCCATTGCCCCCGCAGTGACTTCCGGCCTACCCAACCTCGGCACCCCTACTTCCAGCCTCACCAGCAATGATCGCCACGTGCATGCCATGCCCCCGGAACAGCCCTCAACCTTGCCAGCACCAGCCCAGAACAGCTCTCGACCTCTGCCAGGCACGGTCGGGCTAACTCACGTAGGGCTCCCAGATAGGACTCAGCCATCTCTCCAGGCAGCTGCGCACGAATACTCATGTTTGTGGGAGGTTTGTACATGGTTTCTAGGGTGTTCATTGGTTCAGACTATCTGGTCTTTGAGGGCCTGTAAAGCTCAGGGACCCAGCTTCAAGTGGAGTAAGATGAGCCTTTTTCTGTTGGAGTCCAGAATGCCGTTGGCATGTGCCTCGATGATTGCTTTGACTGTGTGCTTCCATATTTCGAAGTATGCCTGTGCTTCCGGATGGCGTGGGTCAACTTTGAGGCACCGGCCCACTAAGACGCCATGTCCATGGACTACAATGGTGTCACTTCCGGTCCACGGAGGGATGTCACTTCTGTTGCCCGAGATGATGTCACCAGTGCCGACACCTGATGGCATGATGTCACTTGCCCTGCCGCAACCGATGTAGCCGGGGAGGATGGTCCGCCATGCTGCCACCACACACCCCCGCGCAGCACCACCATATTATGCCTGACAAGTGCCACAGCCACCAGGGGCCACCCAGGCCTACAATGGGCACAGCACCGACAATAATGATGATGTGGTCAACAAGGGCACTGACCAGACCACCCTACTGACGCAGCCCAAACTCTGGATGCCGCCGATTGCCACCCGATGCACTCCACACTTCTGGACGCAGCCGATCATCACTCACCGCACCCCACGCCTATGGAGAGCGACACAGGCCAACACTCACCTCTCATGACGCACCCCATGCCTGCAGAGGATGCTGCCGGCTGCAACTTTCCTCTGCCATTAGGGAATGACAACTTGGACCCCGAGATAGCCCTACTGACCATGGACATCCCTCAAGGCCTCGGGTGCTCCATGATGGACATAAAAATCATCGAGTAGGTAACGAAGTGTTTAATCAACAGTGGCAGCACCGAGAGCTTTATTCAACCAAGCGTGGCCCACTCCCTAAAATTCAAAATCCACCCCACCACCTTCTCTATCACCTTCGCTACCCAGGACTGAACTGTTAATGCCCTCGGGTGCTGCTCTGCCAATCTGACAGTGGGGAGGGGGAGACATACACCGGGTTCAATCTCCTGGTCATGCCCAAACTCTGCGCCCCAGTCCTCCTGGGCTAGGACTTCCAATGTCATCTGCAGAACATCACACTCGCCTTCAGAGGCCCCTGATCCCCACTCACGCTCCACAGCGCACCATCCAACCAGCCCCAGCAAATCTGCGGTCTCTCCACACTGCGCATCACCCTTCCTGCTCTCCTCACACCTCATACCAGACTGCAAGGCGATTAGTGGCTATTGCGCCATGGACAGAGACTTCATCAGGGTGCCAGCTTCTGGCAGAAGGTGTCATAGAGCCCAGCAACAGCCCATGGAGAGCCCAAGTCCTGGTGGAGAAGGGGGGCAGCAAGCTGAGGATGGTCATGGATTACAGCCAGATAATCAACAGATACACCCAGCTGGATACCTACCCCTTACCGAGGACAGCCAACATAGTCAACGAGATAACTCACTACCGGGTCTTCTCCACAATTGACCTGAAGTCAGCTTATCACCAACTCCCCATCCACCCACAGGACAAGCCTTACACCGCCTTCGAGGTGGATGGGCATCTCTACCAGTTCTGCCGAGTTCCATTTGGGGTCATGAACAGGGTCTCCATCTTACAGTGGGAAATGGATCGCATGGTAGACAGGCACAAGCTAAAGGCAACTTTCCCGTACCTGGATAATGTCACCATCTGCAACCATGACTAGCAGGACCACGATGCAAACCTGGAGAAATTTCTCCGGGCGGCCGAGGAGCTGAAATTCACTTACAATAAAGAGAAGTGCGTGTTCAGCGCCACCCGCCTCGCCATCCTGGGTTACATCGTGGCACATGGTGGGATCAACCCGGATCCAGAACGGATGTGCCCATTAATGGACCTGCCCCTCCCCTCCAAGCTCAAAGCCCTCCATAGGTGCCTTGGCCTTTTCTCCTATTACTTGCAGTGGGTTCCTCGCTTCTCAGACAAGGTCCGTCCATTGGCCTAGGCCACAACTTTTCCTCTCCCACCTGAGGCACAGAGAGCCTTCACGCGCATCAGGCAGGATATTGCAGTCACCACGATGCATGTCATAGATGAGAATTCCCCCTTCCAGGTGGAGAGCGATGCCTCCGATGTGGCCCTCGCCACTACCCTTAATGAGGAAGGGCTCCGTCGCCTTCTTTTCCAGGACCCTCCATGGTTCAGAGCTAGGGCACTCCGCCATTGAAAAGGAGGCCCAGACAATCGTGGAAGTGGTCTGCCATCGGCACCACTACCTGGCTGGCAGGAGGTTCACCCTCCTCACTGACCAGCATGCAATGGCGTTCACGTTGAACACCACCCACAAAGGCAAGATCAAGAACGATGAGATCTTGTGCTGGAGAGTCGAGCTGACAACATACAGCTACGACATCCAGTACTGTCTAGGGAAGTTTAACGACTCACCTGATGCCCTCTCCCGGACCTGCACATTGCTCCACAAAGACCAGCTGCAGGCACTGCACAAATCTTTCTGCCACCCTGGCGTCACCCGCTTATACCACTTTATCAAGTCCCAGAACCTACCGTACACCATCAGGGATGTTAGGACCATGACTGAGGTGTGCCGGGTCTGCATGGAATGAGAGCTTCTTCCGCCCGCTTCAGGCCCATGTCGTAAAAGCCACTTAGCTATTCGAGCGCCTCAGCATGGACTTCAAGGGCCCCCTGCCTTCCACGAATCGCCATATCATGCACAGACACCTCCACGACCACCGTCATCAGGGTACTGACACAGATATTCACCATGTTCAGCTATCCCGCGTTCATCTGCAGTGACCGGGGGTCTAACTTCATGAGTGAAGAACTCCACCAGTTCCTGACAGCAAGGGGTATTGCAACTAGTTGCACGACTAGTTACAACTCAAGAGGTAATGGACAGGTGGAGTGCAAAAACAGGGTAATCTGGAAGGCAGTCCTTCTGGCCCTTAAGTCTAATGGGTGGTCCATAGAGTACTGGCAGAACACCCTCCCTGAGGTGCTCCATGTCATCAGGTCACTCTTGTGCACAGCTACCAGCGAGACCCCTCACAAATGCTTGTTTTCTTTCTCCAGGAAATCGGCGACGGGAACATCACTCCCAGAATGGCTCACGTTCCCCAGGACCGTCTAAATTTGTAAATAATGTATATCTGTATATATGTTTGGGGCTTTTGGTAAAACATGAAATGTAACATCCCCCCAGGACAATTTTTAAAGAAGTGGGTGAATGTGGTGATACACCACTAGCCTACTGCAGGGGGCAACCTGTGTACCTGCAGAAGAGCACTGGAGGACAAGGCAACACCTGGCCGGCTGTCAATCAGCTGACCTGAATGGACTAAGCCCCACCCAGATATAAACTAGATCCGGCCCCTCGAGGTCAGTCTCAGAGCTTTGCACAGCACTCTCACAGCCAGCTCTGTGGAAGCTTATGTAGAATAAAGCGTATTGAACAGAATTTATGTTTTGTTCTTGCTTTCAGCTTGATAGTGCATCACAATGGATTATTAGTCGATTGTTTTTTTTTCCCAAGCTAATTTAAAGCTTGTGTCTGGAAAAACAGCAGCAATGGATGTTGATAAGTTTTTGTCACAATCATCACCTGCAGAGCTGAAGAACAAGAGAAAAGAAGAACTGATGATTATTTCTAAGGCATTAAAACTGGCTGAAATTAATCATTGGATGAGGGAAGTACAAATACAAAGGATGATAGTGAAATATTATATAGATGAGGGTAAATTTGTTGAGAAAGACTTAGAAGATTTTCCAGAGGATAGATCTGTTGAATTGTGATTGGAACTGGAGAAATTGAGGATGGAAGAAGAAAGAGAAAAATGGAGGGTGTTGGAGACTGAGAAACAGAGACAGTATGAGGCAGACCAAGCTGAAAGGCAAAGAGAGGAGGCAGAAAAACAGAGAAAATATCAGACAGAGGAAGCATATTCCAGTCCCAGATCCTGCTGCTGAACTGTAGAACTGAATTCTCTCTCTCTCTCTCTCTCTCTCTCTCTCTCTCTCTCTCTCTCTCTCTCTCTCTCAGAGAAAAAAACACATGACCCTCTTAGAACAGCAAACTGCACTCACATTGCGGCACCAGACCTAATCTTCTGAGCTCATTCATCTGTTGCTTTCCAAAACAATAATCCATTACTCCACAGCATGTCCAATTAATACCTACTTGTGAAGTTCTTATAAGCATTCTTCAATGCTTTTGCAAAGGCACCTGGAGCCTGGACTGTCTGGCTTCAGCAGAGCTCTGGCATTTTAAATGCGATCTGTTTTGAAGTGCTTCTATGTGACCTACACTAAAAAATCTGCCATTATTTATCTCCTTTTAAAACATATCTACATACAATATAAAATATAGCATAATCTGACGCACAAGGCATTTCCTACTTGGTTTGACAGAAGGTGTTGAATAAATCTTTCTCTGGGAATAGTAAATCCTGCTGCCTTTCTTAGGAAATAAAACCTCTTCAGAGTTTACATGCATTAACTTTTCCTTAATGGTTGCATCAAAATATATTTACAGTACTAAATATCAATATGCTGTACAATCCATAAATGCCAAAAATCTGGACTACAAAATTGAAAGCAATGAGGATCGGTGATCTAATAAATAATAAACACCACATTGATAAATTCAGTAATGTGCAAAATTAGATAGTAAAGTCTATTCTAATTAAGATTGGTTCATGGAAAAAGACATTAAGAACTAAGCCAAAGCTTTTAGCACTTAACTTACAATCCATCAGACATAAAATAATTTTTATCTTCAACCATAAAGTAACATATTACGTATGTTACTTATACACCACGTGATAAACCTCATGAAGCATTGTTCTGATGTCTTTGCGAGGGGTATTTTAAGGAAGTCAACATGCATGTTAACATTCTTTTGAAATAAATAAGTTAAAGTGATCTGAACCTCAATTTTTCATTCCATCCCACCTCTTTTTAGAAGGATTTTGGGCTGTTCTCCTCCAAAAATGCTGAGTAAAAAAATTTCTGTGTAACATAATTCTGCTGGACTTCACTCTGTGCTCCTTTTGATCATTTGCATTTGAGTGTTTTTGCCACAATAAATATTGTTCTTGGATAAATATGAGGCAATTTTTTCTCAGTTTTGATAACTTAATTTAGGTTATCATCTTTGGCTTGGCTTCACGGACGAAGATTTATGGAGGGGGTAAATGTCCACGTCAGCTGCAGGCTCGTTTGTGGGTGACAAGTCCGATGCAAGACAGGCAGACATGGTTGCTACTGAAAAAATCAACATGCTGATTATTTCCTCATAAACAAACTCAATAGTTTATTTTTTTTCCCTTTCCCTTTCCTAAAGTAATAATACAGAGCAGATTGAGGAAAGAATATTACTGCTCAACATTTGGGAATATTATTCTTGCAGCTGATGGCTGCAATAAAATGTAATAGATTTGGCACGAGCTTGGAAGACAATTGTGGGTTAACTCACAAACCTGGAATTTTATACTGTGGACACTAGAGAGAATAATGGATTCACATGTTTGTGTAAAATATGCTTTTCTCCTATTTGCTAAAGTAACAGAAAGCCATTTTAAAACAAAAATCCTTGAAGCCATTGGTGAACTTTCAGAACTATTTTTCTCATGACAAAATGCTAATCTTTAAATTATGAGATTCCAAATTTAGAAATAACATTCAGTAACTGATGGGGAAACACAACAACATGGTTCAGTTCTATTCAGTTGTAATGCATTCATTAACATCTACTTGTACAATACTGACCCCACCCAGAGATCAGTCCTTTGATTTTGGACATTCCCTTTGATTAAAAATTAAACTCTCTTTTGACACTCTATACTATAAAAGATAAGCAAAACCCAAAAAGGTTAATCCGCTCATTGTTTTTTTCAGTGATATAAAGCATTTTCCCATTTTCTGTATCAACCTTTAAACAAAAAAGGCTGATACTTGCGATTGCCAAATGAAGTGGACAGACCAAGTCAAGAGAAGCAATGTAATGACTACCATTTTAACTGTATAGAGAATCTTATAGCATTATTTCTGAGAGATGAGATGTTTCTCCAAATTAAAATGCTGGATTCAAGATAGGATAAAAGGATAGTATGCATACTCCCATGTCACTTAGACTCCATATATTAGTTCAGATCAAATAGGTTAATTGATTCATTTTCCCTCTCTCTTTGGCCACACTAATCCAACAATGTGCATTTCAGGTGCTCGCAGCCTCTTCTCTATTTTGAAAATGGGAAAAGAAGAATCAGAGATTTCAATCATAGTCTCCACTGTAAGATATGGAAATGCCTCACTGATATAGAATCATAGACCCAAAGAATGCTATAGCACTGAAAACAGGCTATTTAGCCCTTCTAGTCTGTGCCAACCATTGTTCATCTCATCCCAATAACCTGCTACCATTCCATAACCCTCCAAACCTCTCCTATCCATGTATCCAATTTATTCTTAAAACTCAAGATCGAGTCTGCACCACATCAGGTGGCACCTCATTTCATACTCCCACCACTTCTATTGGTCAGTTTAAAGGAATGGTGCTGGGACAAAGACTCTCGAAAATTTCTACAGCAGAGCTTTCTGATGGCTTGCTTCCCTGTCTGGTATGGAGGTGCCAATGCTCAAGACCAGAAAAAAAACTCCAGGGAGTTGTTAACTCGGCCACCGCCATCAAGGGCACCAGTCTTCACTCCATCGGGGACATCTACAGGAGGCAGAGTCTTAAGAAAGCAGCCTCTATCCTCAAGGACCCCCATCACCCTCATAACACTGTTACCATCAGGAAGGAGGTACAGGAGCTTGGAGATGAGCACCCAGAGGCACAAGGCCAGCTTCAGATTTCTGAATGCACAATGAACTACAATCATTACCTCATTTTCTTCTATTTTTTACACTATTTATTTATTTTGAAATGTACAATCTAGCAACATTTGCACTGTAATGCTGCCACAAAAACAACAAATTTCTTAAGATGTTCATGACAATAAATTCTGATTCTGAAGATAATCATTTTATCCAATTTCCAGTTGCAACATTTTTAACTTTGAAGATTAGTACTGACACTAATGACCAAAACTCGAAATATATTTTCACACCCATCACTGTCAAACTTCACCATTAAAAAAAACCTAAAAATAAAGGGGAAGAAATAATTATGGTAAATTATGGTGATGAACCAGGTGAGAAGAAAAAATGGAATACAGGAGGCTTAAAGAGTGGGGTGGTTGGAAAGAAGGGTGTGTATGTAAGATGTCCTGGGTGGATCTGAAGGAGGGGCAGAAGAACAGAAGGGCTGTGGGTAATCTGAAATTGGAGAATCCTTGTGTTTATGCCATTGGGTTGTAGAATACTAAAGTGGAATGTGAGGTATTGTTTCTCTGTGTTTGGCTTCACCCTGGCAGTGGGAGGCTGAGAATAGACTGGGGAAGGAAACTAAAATGGCTTGCAACTAAGATCTTAAAATGGCTCATTGCAGGCAAGGTGTAGGCACTTGGCAAAGCACCTGTCTTGTCTGCGTGTGGTCTTACCAATGTAAAGAGGCTATATCAAGAATGACCTTCACAGAGCTAGTGGATAGCCGATTTAAATAATGACATAGGCAAAAGGCAGTCAGGGTGTTCACTGGTGTTATCTTCTATGAACAAGGCAAATACATTGACAATCCAGCAATGATAATATCACGAAACATTAAAAATGTTCATGTTTTCGTCAAAGTAAATTAAATATGAATGATTTCCATAATCCAAGAAAATAATTATTTATCTATTTCAGGAAATATTTCATGACATCTTCCACATACTTACAGATATAACTCAGCAGTTAGTGGACAAAAAAATAAACAATTAAGCAAATACTCCAGATGTATTGAATTTCATGTAGTACAACCTTGAATTAATGTCATAACCTCCCTAATTCACAGTTCAACTAAAGCTCTTGAGTGTTTCCAATTTGTTCTAATTAACTGCACATCTACAACTGTGAAAAAGACAATAATTTTAGTAATTGTAACAATGGGTGGCTGAGTAGCTCAGAGGGTTAGATTAATATTGCCCTTCCAACCCTAGAAGCTGCTTGGAATCCTGCCCAGTATGATTGCATAGCCATCCCCCGCTCTCTCTGCCATTTAGTTGAAATCTGAATAAAGCAAATTTGGATGTTGTAAACCCAACTCAGCTCCTGGTACACATGGATCAATGTTTCCTGCAGACCAGGATTAATTGGCATATGTGTGGAAAAAGCTCTAATGCAATGATACTTGTATAAAGGATATTCTTTTATGTTGTTTAATTCAGACTTGTTGTTGAAGTGGAACAGAGACACTTTCTCTTTTCACAGCTAGGGTTTGCTACTGACATTAGCTCCATCCAGGAAACAACTAATGTTGCACTTACGCATGGATCAGTATGTGGAACTACAATGTTGTGGCTGTTACAGCGACATAACTGGCACATGGTCAGGATTGGCTGATTGATGTTTCAGTGTTCACATATTTCAAAAGGGACCACAATCAAGGAGCAGGTTGTGGACTTGAGGAGGGGAAAGGCAGAGGAGTACAATCCAGGATCATTGGGGGAATCAGAGGTGGAGAGAATGAGCAAATTTAAATTCCTGGAAGTCACTAAGTCAGAGGAACTTTCCTGGACCCAACACACGAATGTCATCATGAAGAAAGCACGTCAGTGCCTCTACTTTCTCAGGAGTTTGTGGAGGTTTGGTATGACACGAAAACCTTGGCAGGCTTCTACAGATGTGTAGTGGAAAGTATGCTGATTGGCTGCATAAGAGCTTGTTTTGGGGGCAGCAATACCTCTGAGACTCTGCAGGCAACAAGCTCTGCAAAAGGTAGTGGACCGTGCCTAGTACCTCAGACAAAATTCTTCCCACTATCAAGAAAATCAACATGGAACATTGCCATTGGAGAGTAACAGCAACCATCAAGATCTACACCACTCAGGACATGCTCGGTTCTTTCTGCTGTCATCAGGAAAGAGGCAGAGTTGCCACAAGACTTCTATCACCCAGGTTCAGAAACAGTTGTTACCCCTACACCATGAAACAACAAACTCAATCAGAGACCCACTTATGGCACAGTATTTATTATTGAATATTTAATTTCTGTATTGCACAGTCAGTTTGTTTGCACTTATTTCTTTGTTTACATTTCACTCTTTTGAAGATGTGTCTGGTCTTGACTAGTTTTTTTGCACGACCGATCAGGAAAAAGAATCTCAGAGTTGTATGTGATGTTATGTTTCTGCTCTGACAATAAATCTGAATGTTGAATAGTGAAGGAGGTAAAAAGAAGGTGGAGTGACATTGCTAATCAAGGATAAAATAACAGCTGAAGAAAGGAAGGATCTCATAATTGTCGACTGGGTCAATATGGGTGGAAGTCAGAAAGAGGAAGAAATCAATCACTCTTTTAGGAGTATTCTCTAGCCCCTCCCTCTCCTCCAACCAATATCCACTGGGCCAGTGAGGAACCGATAAGTAGATAGAGTTTGGAAAGGCGCAAAAATAGCAGTTTGTTGCTATGAGAGACTTCAACTTCCCTAATATTGACTGGCAGCTCCTTGGTGAAAAAGGTTGAGATGGGCCAGAATTTGACAGGAGTGTCCTAGAAGAATTCTTCACACAGTATGTGGACAGACTGATTGGAAAGGAAGCCATACTGGATCAAGCACTGGGCAATTAACCTGGTCAGGTGATAGGCCTCTCATTATGCGAGCATTTCAGAGACAGTGACCTGATGTTTAGCATAGCCATGGACAATATAGGAGCAAACAAGATGAAACAGTGTTTAATTGGGGAAAGGCTAATTATGATGGTTTTAGGCAGGAATATGGGTGAGTAAAGTGGGAAAAGATGTTCTCGTGGAAATGCATTGCAGAAAGTGTAGTATGTTTAGGGCCTATTTGTGTGGGTTTCTGGATATGTTTGTCACCCTGTGACATAGAAAATATAGTAGTTACAAGAGGCCACAAGAGGTGGAAGTGTTCATCAAGAAGAAGAAGGTAGCATACATAAACTTTAGGAAGCAAAAGAGACTCATGAGAATTATAAGGCAGCAGAAAGGAACTTAAAAGGGACTCGGGAGAGCTTAGAAGAGGGCACAAGAGGGTCTTGGCAAGTAAAATTAAGGAAGATCATAAGGTATTCTGCATATGTGTGAAGAACAGGAGTATGATGATAGAGTGAGGGTTGAACTACTCAAGACATAAAGATGGGAAAAATGCTTGGAGGCAGAGGAGGTAGGGGAGGTCGAAAATGAATATTTGGTTCAGCATTCATCAAAGAGAAGGATCTTGATGAATGTGAGATCAGTGTAGAACAGGCAAAGGTGCTGGTGCACGTCACAGTTAAGAAAGGAAATGCTGGAGTTTATGAACATTTGGAGAAGCAAAATCTTATTTGGGAGAGAGAGTATTGGTTTTGTGAGGTACAGGTCATGCAGCATGAACCTAATTGAGTATTTTAAGAGGGTGACAAAGGAAATTGATGAAGGTAAATTGCTGGATGTGGTATATATGGATTGGTCGGCACAACATCATGGGCTGAAGGGCCTGTACTGAGCTGTAATGTTCGATGTTCTAAATAATTAAAGGAATAACTGAAATAGTACAAGATACGAATAGATCAAGAAATAATGGTAGATAGAGTTTTACTAATCTCTCCTCCTACCTTTTTCTCTGCAACTTAAAATAACCTTCTGACATTTACTTTTCTTCTCTCTTTTGCACTTCTCCAGTTTAGAATCTCAAATCTCAAAAAGCCTCAAATCTGTGACCCAAAATATTACTCCTCTTTCTTTCCCCAGACCTGCCTGACCTGCTGGTGTTTGTAAATTGAGTAATGTAATGGATCAGCCTTTCCCATTTCAATCCATCAATGTATCTTTCGAGGGAAAGGATGGTTGAAGCTAAATGTCACAACAGTAGAAGTCCAATTATGCATTATTGAATGCTTGGGAAACCCAATGGTTTGGCATTCAATTCACCCATTAGTCTGGGATGTGAGCAGGGTGACTGATTAGATGCAGTGAGAAGCCAGAATCAAGGTTGGTGTTGGACCACCAGAAACTCCAAGTCTGAAAAGTTCAAGCTGAAAATCACCAGGGTTCAGTTTTTCACACCCTTTAAATTCACCAGGTTCACTGAAAACATTATTACATTATTGTACGAGTTTAAAAAAACTCCCTATTAAAATGTGTTGAACTATTAATGCAAGTAAATTCAAAGGTCAAGAAAATATGTTGATCCCGAGTGTGCCAGATTATTAGAGTTTTATTATTGTCCAGATTCATAACTTGGCTTATCTAACATCTACACCTACTTGTTTAAAATCATTAAGATATTCAATTTTATGTGAGAGAAAATGTGAATAAAATCTGTCAATTAAATTGGATCAGACACATTCACAAAAAGTGATTGGCAATTCTGCACACTTAGTTTGCTGGCAAAGTTTTTATTGCTCATTTGTGAGTGATTTTTAATCCACCACTGATCTGTGCACAAGGAGCAAGGAGCATTCAACCTTCCAACGTCTTTGAGATGTATGAGGAAACCCACTCACTCACAAGATCTTGAAAAATCTGACAAAGACCAGAGGTTAGGATTTGATCAAGGCTGCTAGAATGATGAACTGTGTTTCCCAGGTGTCTGCCCACCTCAGCAATTTAAGAGATTGACAAATGGAAAGATCTGAATCCACAGAGAGATGACTAATAAAAATAAGGCAAGACTTTATTCATTGCAGTCATGAGATTTTCTCCTTCACAATCGCATACTCCATGTATAAATCAAAATAGACTTTTGAAAGCAATAGCTGTGTGGTGAATATTTTGTCATAATGGAATGGTAGAGTTACTTCATTCTTCTGCAGATTTGAAAACATTTCTTGTTGGAATAAATGTAAACAAATATCAGTTCAAATACAACAGACCTGAGAAAGGATTTTTTTAAATATGAACAAAGTGACTGGAATTTTTAAGTTTCTTAATCAGTTCAAAAATTAAAAAGAGTTAAGACAGAAGGATGAATTACTTGAGATGTCCATATTTTCCTCCTGCTAAAAAAAAGTTATTTACTACACAAAGTTCTCATTGATTGCAGAACCACCTAAATTGACCCAGAATTGTTCTAGCAGCTCATTGCCCTGAAACATTGAGATGACTTTTCTCCATGTAAATACTACTTGACAAACTTTAATATAGTTTTATAGTGAGTAGAATTTTCATTCTTGAAGTACCCTAATCCTTCACTTGTCATAGTAGCTCAACCCGACAAATAGCAAATGGTTGGGAAATCCTGTAATAATCCCATTTAATAAGTGTACAGTACTTTAATATATTTTGGTATTATGTAGACCAATATGGATGTTCTTTGTATTCATGGGAGCAAAAAATTAATTGGACAGGTTTTTACAGGTGCTTTAGGCTCCCATGTAAATTATTGTTGTCTCTTAATTATTGGTTCTAATTTTTAATTCACCAAATTAATTGATCTGCTCACTAGAAATCAATTTATAGTCCAGTTTAGCTTTGAAAGCCTCAAAGAGTCTCTGTGGTTAAATATTCACCTTGTAGCTAGAAGCAATATAATAATTTATTATTGTTTTGCATTACAACATGAACATAATTGTTAAAAGCTGTTCAACTTAGACTAGAAAAATACTCAATAAATTTGATCAAATGCATTGTAATGTCTAAGCTTTGTAGGAAAGGCATATGAGCTTAGACTGTAAATTGGCACGTGGAATTATGACATTATGGCCATTAATGAAAAGTTGCAGGAGGGGCAGGACTGGCAGCTCAGTGTTCCAGGCTTCCGTGGCTTTAGATGCGATAGAACTGGGGTGGGGACGGGGGCTGTTTGGGGGTGGGGTGGATGGATGAAAGGGGGAGAAGTGGCATTGCTCATTAGGGTAAATATCACAGCTGTGCTCAGGCAGGACAGACCAGAGGGCTCTTCTACTAAGGCAATATAGGTTAAGCTGAGGAATGTGAAAAGTATGACCACACTCATGGGGCTGTATTTTTTAATTATAGACCATCCAATAGTCAATGAGAATTTGAGGAGCAAATCAGAAGAGAGATAGCAGACAACTGCAGAAAACATTAGGATGAGATAGTTGGAGATTTTTAACTTCCCACATATTGACTGGGACTCCCATCCTGTAAAAGGGCTGGATAGCTTGGAATTTGTCAAAGATGTTCAGGGAAGTTTTCTCAATCAATATACCAATATAAAGAGTGCATTACTGGATCTCCGATTAGGGAACGAGAAAGGACAGGTGTCAGAAGTGTATGTGGCGGAGCATTTAAGTCCAGTGATCATAATGCCATTAGTTTCAGGTTAATTGTGGAGAAGAATAAGTCTGATCCTCAGTTTGAGATTCTAAACTGGAGAAAGGCCAGTTTTGAAGAAATCAAGAAAATCTAGAATGCATGGATTGGAATAAATTGTTTTCAAGCCAGGATAGGCAAGTGGAGGTCCTTCAAAGGAGCAATTTTGAGAGTATAGAGTTTGTATATTCCTGTCAGGGTTAAAGGCAAGGTTTTCAAGAAATATTGGGGATCTGGTTCGGAAGAAGAGCGAGGTGTACAGCAGGAGCAAATGAGGTACTTGAGGAGTATAGAAAATACAAAAAAAATCTCAAGCAATAAAACAAGAAGGCTAAAAGAAGACATGAGGTTGCTTTGGCAGACAAGGTGAAGGAAAATCCTACGGTATATTAAGAGCCAAAGGATAGTAAGGGTCAAAATTAAATGGTTTCTTGGCATCAGCATTTAATCAGGAAACTGGCACAATAAGGTTGAGCAACCTATCCAGATTAAGGAGGATGAGTTGCTTTCTGTCTTAAAGCAAATAAGGGAGGATAAATCCCCAGGGCCTGACAGATATTCTCTTGGACCTTGAGGGAGGCTAGTGTAGAAATTGCAGGAGCTCTGGCAGAAATATTTAAAATGTCCTTAGCTAGGGGTGTGGTGCTGAAGGATTGGAGAGCAGCTCACACTGTTCCATTGTTTAAAAAAAAGGCTTCAAAAGTAACCTTGGTAATTATAGGCAAGTGACCCTGATGGCAGTAGTAGGTAAGTTATTGGAAGGTGTTCTAGGAGATCGGATATACCAGTATATGGATTGCAGGAACTGATTAGGAATAGTCAACATGGCTTTGTTCATGGTAGTCATGTTTAACCATCTTTAATCTTATTAAGTTTTTCAAGGAGGTTACTGTCATGATAATGAATATGTATGAGATGTACCGGAAGTCACGTGGTAGGAGAGAGAGATAAGAGCACAAGCAGGAGAACAAAGGAAACTGGAAAATAAAGACACTGAGAAGTTTACCTGATAAAACTTGTGTTCGATGTTTTATTAACTTCACATTTCGGCCACAAATGTGACATTGGCGACGAGGATGGAAGAAGCTTGAAGAAAATTAAAGACTAAAGAAGATTACAGAGGATTAAGGACAGCTTCAAGGTGATAAGAATTTTCTCTTTGACTCAGTACTTTTGGGGCTGGAATATTTCCTCATGGCTGGTGCAAACGGTGACTTTCTAACACATAGTGGAACTGCTCATTTTGACCCGACTGGTGATGCAAGCACTGTAAGTGTGAAGTGGAAGGCATGGCTGGAAGAATTTGAATCCTACGCCGACAGTCGTGGCCTATTTCTAGATACCGGTACGGTTGAACAAAAAGCGCAGAGGAGGGCGTTACTTCTTTTCACTGCTGGTCCCGCAGTTCGGGAAACATTTAAGACACTTTTGAACACTGGAAGAAAGGATGAGTACCGGAAAGCGGTAGATGCATTAAATGCACACTATGTAGTGACACCGAATGCTACATTTCAATGCCATTTGTTTCGGAGAACGAGACAAGAAGATGGCCAGACAATTGCTCAGTACGTGACGAGACTACGCCAGCTAGCTGTTGGATGCAATTACTTGCCAGCTGATTTGGACAACCAATTATTGGATCAAGTCGTACAGCACTGCAGATCAGATAAACTCAGAAGATGTCTACTGGAAAGAGGGAGTGAGTTGGAACTCACCGATGCTTTAACCATTGCTGCTGCATTAGAGGCTGTTGAAGGGCAATTTCAAACCATGACCCTGAAAGACAACTCAAGCCAGCAAATTAAGAGGCTCTCACATCACCATAACCAGCCAAGATATGCGTCGACACAGGACATGGAGCGTTATAGATGTGGAAACCGAGGTCACTTTGGAAAAGACCCATATTGCCCGGCCAAAGGCAAAGTTTGCAGAAAGTGTGGAGGTAAGGACCACTTTGCAAAGAAGTGCAAAAGCAAGTCCAATGCAGACCAGAAGAAGAAGAGTACAACTTCCAAAGGCAAAGCCTGGGGGAAAGGAAAGTATCCTGGAAAGAAAGATACCATTTGCCAGATAGACGGTGACGATGATGATACCCAGGAGGAACAGAGTTGTTACCAATTTACGTTGAATGAAGTACATCATGAGAAGGTCCCAGTGATCATTGGTGGAGTGACAGTGCAGGTCATTGTAGACTCAGGCAGTGACAGTAATGTGATTGATCGACATTTATGGGAGAAGTTGAAAAGGAAAAAGATCATCTGTACCTCAAAGAAGTGTTCCAAGAAACTGTATCCATACACAGCAACCAAGCCATTGCAGACCATTGGATGTTTTACTGCAACTGTTGAAGCTGGAGATAAGTATACCGAAGCAGAGTTTATGGTCATAGAAGAGAGGGGAGAACCATTGCTGAGTAGAAGCACAGCGCAAGACCTGGCAATACTTCATATTGGAGCTTGTGTCAATTCAATTCAGTCATACGAGGATATGAAGCAAGAATTCCCCACAGTCTTCCAAGGAGTAGGAAAGCTGAAAGGTCGACAATTGAAGCTAGCGGTAGATGAAACGGTCAAACCCAAGGCACAACCAATGCGCCGAACTCCGTTTGAACTTTGTGGGAAAGTCGAAGCCAAAATTAAAGAATTGATCGAACAAGACATTATTGAACCAGTGGAACATTCGACACAATGGGTCAGTCCCGTAGTGATTGTGCCCAAACCAAAGGGTGACTTAAGACTGTGTGTTGACATGAGAATGGCCAATGAAGCTATAATTAGAGAACGACATCCTATACCAACATTGGAGGAAATACTTCAAGAACTAACTACCAGCAAGGTATTCTCAAAAATTGATCTGAAATGGGGCTATCATCAATTAGAGCTGGATCCAGGTTCCGGAGATGTAACTACATTTGTGACTCACTGTGGATTGTATCATTACAAGAGACTATCATTTGGAATAATGCAGCTTCGGAGATCTACCAATATGAAATGCATCGAGTGATTCAAGGCATTCCTGGAGTTGCCAACATTTCTGACAACATCATAGTCCATGCACCAACGAAGGAAGAGCATGACAAACGGTTGAGGCGTGTACTATCTAGACTACAGGAGGCAGGCCTTACCGTGAATGGAAACAAGTGCCAGTTCGGTGTGTCAGAAATGGACTTCATGGGACACAGACTTACACAGGAAGGACTAAACCCTGCAGAGGCCAAGGTGAAAGCTATTGCAGAGGCACGTGCACCTCAGAACGCAACAGAGGTGAGGAGTTTCCTGGGATTGGTCAATTTTTGTGCAAAGTTCATTCCTAATTTTGCTACAGTGGCAGAACCACTAAGGAAACTAACCAGGAAAGGTGTACCATTTCATTTTGGATCTGAGCAGAAGATAGCGTTCACAGCGCTGAAGCAAAGCCTGACAGATGCAAAAACTCTTGGATATTACGATCCGGCGGCGTCAACCAAAGTCATAGCGGATGCTAGCCCGGTTGGTTTAGGAGCCGTGTTGGTCCAGATGCATGATGGAGGACCAAGAATCATTGCCTATGCCAGCAGATCGTTATCAGATGTGGAAAGAAGATACTCTCAGACAGAGAAAGAAGCACTCGGACTTGTATGGGCCTGTGAGAGGTTCCATGCATATTTATACGGCATTGAATTTGAACTCATCACAGATCATAAGCCATTAGAGGTGATCTATGCAGCTAGATCCAAACCATGTTCCAGAATAGAGAGATGGGTACTCAGACTACAACCCTACAAATATAAAATAATCTACATTGCAGGGAAAGCAAACATTGCTGATCCGCTGTCCAAATTGGTGAAGGATGGTGGTCCACATTTCAAGTCAGAATTGGGAACAGAAACAGAGAGCTTTGTACGCTTCGTAGCTATTCAGTCGACACCGAAAGTTGTGACTACGAAGGAAGTAAGAGAATGCATACAGAGTGGACAATGGGACAAGTGTACTCACAAGGCTTACATTCCCATTAGAGACGAACTTTGTTGCATCGGACAGTGTGTATTAAGAGGTTGCAGATTGGTGATACCGCAAAGATTGAGACCGAAGATTGTATCCTTAGCGCATGAAGGACACCTAGGTATTGTTGGTACCAAGCAAAACCTCAGGACCAAGGTATGGTGGCCAGGTTGTGATAAAGACGCAGAGAAATTTGTTAAAACTTGTCACGGATGTCAAATCACAAGTAGGAGTAATCCGCCGGAACCGATCCGGAGTACGCAACTCCCGACAGGACCATGGATCAACGTAGCTGTTGATTTTCTTGGACCTTTACCGACGGGTGAATCAATTATGGTAGTGATAGATTACTACAGCAGATACTATGTGTATGTGGTGTTGAAGTCCACAACCACTGAAAAAACAATACAAGCGTTAGCAGAGATATTCGCAAGATATGGATTACCTGTTACATTATACTCTGACAATGGTCCACAATTCATTTCAGAGACATTTGCGGAATACATGAGGACCACAGGTATCCACCATCATAAAGTAACTCCGAAATGGCCGCAAGTCAACGGAGAAGTAGAGAGACAAAATCAGTCAATTGAAAAACGATTGAGGATTGCACACGCAGAAGGACAAAATTGGCGAGAAGCATTGCTATCTTATGTGGCTGTCTATCGAGCAACACCTCATGCAACCACTGGAAAAAGTCCTGCAGAAGCATTTTTTGGGAGAAAAATCCGCACAAAAATGCCAGAAATAAAGGAAATCCGAGACGACCAGGAGATGAGGGACCACGATGCTGAAAAGAAAGGTGCAGCAAAGCTGTACACAGATTCGAAACATGGAGCCAAGTACTCAGACATCATGCCAGGAGATAATGTTCTAGTGAGGCATGAAACTGGTGGTAAGCTAGACACACCTTATTACCATCAACCCTATACTGTCATATCCAGAAGTGGCAGTATGGTGACAGTCAAGTCTCCGACTGGAGTCTTGTATAAGAGAAATATATCAGGTGTAAAAAGGTACCAGTACAGAGATACATCGAGCGAAGAGGTTGAAAGGCCAATACGAGATGCTGAAACTGAGAGACCTGATGATGTTCCAGAGGCAGTTACCAGCACTCCTGATGAAGTGACTAGAGCGCCAGAAACACCCGAAGTCATGGCGAGCAGTATTGCCGACGCTGAGAGTGAACAACCGAGAAGCGACGACAATATCGCAGGCAGGCCGAAACGAAACCGGAAAGCGCCCAAACGATACGAAGACTTTGTGCCATAGTTTTAATAAGAACTTTGGGACAGTATTTAATCTTATATCATAAAGTGCATGTATGAGTGCTGTAGGAAGTAAATTTAATGTAGTTGAGTTATAGTATTAGCATCAGTTACGATGTTTGTAGGTTTCCAAGGGATATTGGTAAGTGAAGGTAAAGTTTTTTTCTGATTAAAGGAGGGATGTCATGATAATGAATATGTATGAGATGTACCAGAAGTCACGTGGTAGGAGAGAGAGATAAGAGCACAAGCAGGAGAACAAAGGAAACTGGAAAATAAAGACACTGAGAAGTTTACCTGATAAAACTTGTGTTCGATATTTTATTAACTTCACATTTCGGGCCACAAATGTGACAGTTACCAGGAAAGTTGATGAATGGAAGACTATGGATTTTATCTATATTGACTTTAGTAAGGCCTTTGATAAGGTCCCACATGGTAGGTTAGTCAGGAAGGTTCAGAAGTTTGAGATTCATAGTGAGGTAGCAAATTCAATTATGCATTGTCTATACTGGAGAAACAGGGTGGTAATGGATGATTGCTTCCCAAACTGGAGGCCAGTGACTCGTGGTGTGCCTCAGGGATTGATGTTGAGACCATTGTTGTTTGTCATCTATATCAATGACTGATGATAATGTGGTAAACTGGATGTATTTGGAAGGGTTGTGGCTGTCATGTGACAGCACTGCCCCCTGCCTAGTTGGAGGACACACCAGCTGCCAATCAAGGTTTGGTTCTGCCCCACCCATTATTGCTGTTGGGCTCATGTAAATTACCTGGACTGTACTCTCCAGCCTGCCTATATTTGGCCTTGGGCCATTGGCTGTTGCAATTAGATTAACCCTCCTGCCATCGAGCCATTGGCCCTCAGTAAATGATGTGGGCTTGTCCCTCCAGCACTATAAACGTGCCATGTGATTTTTGTTTTTTTTTTGCCAGCTTGGGACCACCCTGCTTTACTCAGGTTTAGAAATGTGGAAGGGTGCTGGATAAACTGTTGGTAAGATGTGCACTGTTAAAAGGGTTGGGAGTGTTTAATTAGTGCCCCTTGTAGCATAGAGCCGTGCCTGCACTGAGTCAAGGGGGGGTGGGGCATCATAGTGATTTTTCCCTGATCAGTGTGTGTACCAGTTCATTGTGTGCGTGTGTGTGTCTTTTGTTCCCATGCTATTTTCCCCACGTTCATTATTAATTGCTTGCTATTTCTTTCCCACAGCTGCTGTAAACTGTATGTGTGTGTGCTCCATCTGTTATCATTTTCCCACACTTACCTTCTGTAAATAAAATCTTTCGCTACAAAAAAGTCTGTTCAGAGTCCTTCCCTTTGAGACCTAATAAAGCTGTTTCCTCACTCACAACAATGGATCAGAAAGTTTGCTGATGACACAAAAAGTGGCGCATTGTGGAGAGCAAGGAAAGCTTTTAAAACTTGCAGAGGGATCGGGACCAGCTGGAAAAGTGGGCTGAAAAATGGCAGATGGAATTTAATGCAGACAAGTGTTAGGTGTTGCAAATAGGAAGGACAAACCAAAAAAGGGCATACACGGTAAATAGTAGGGCACTGAGTAGAACAGAGGGATCTGGGAATACAGATACATAATTCCCTGAAAGTGGTGTCATAGCTGGATAAGTTTGTAAAGAGAGCTTTAGACATATTGGCCTTCATAAATCAAAGTATTGAGTACAGAAGCTGGGATGTTATGGTAAAATAGTAAAAGATGTTGGTGAGACCAAATTTGGAGTACAGGAAAGGTAACTATAAGATTGAAAGAGTGCAGTGATTTACAAGGATGTAGCCTGAACTTCAGGAACAGAGTTACAGTGAAAGGTTAAACAGGTTAGTGATTTACTCACTGGAGGGATGGATGGAGATTTGATAGACGTATTTAAATTTATGAGGGGTATAGACAGAGTAAATGTATAGGCTTTTTCCACTGAGGGTAAGTGAGACACAAACCAGAGAACATTGGTTAAGGGTCAAAGGGGTAACGCTTAAGGGGAACTTCTTCACACAAAGGGTGGTGGGAGTGTGGAATGAGCTGCCAACTGTAGTGGTGAATTCAGGCTCAATTTTCCCATTTAAAAAGAATTTGGACAGGTACATGGATGGGATGGGTATAGAGAGTTATGGACTGAGTGCAGGTCAATGGGACCAGACAGAAAAATAATTTCCCACAGACTGGAAGGGCCAAAGGGCTTGTTTCTGTGCTGTAATTTTCTAATTTTCTTCTTATGCTTTGACAATAAACACTGACTTATATCCAATTTTATGGGAAGCTTGGCAGAAGTATTTACGACTACGACATCTTTACAAATTGTGAGCCAATATGGCTTAGCTATAGTGAAGGATACTTAAAAGCTCAGATTTTGTTAAGAATACACAGTTCAGGCAAAAGCCACTTATGTAATTATGTGCTCTGCTCAAGAATCTAAGACATGCCTAACTAGTTCAAGATTAAATCAGGAATCAATTTTTTGCCAGCTCATAGCACTGTGCAGCTAGATGAAATCATGACAGATGGCAATAATGCATGCAAGATGAGTGCTGGGTTGGAAAATATCTGACAAAAAAGTAATGAAGACATCATTAACAATGAGTGAATTAAAAACAATATGCTCAGGAGTGAGTGAATCTTATATTTTGTGAAGAAATAAAGTAAAACCCAGCTCCTATGGGGATTGATAGATGCCGGATGAGTGTAATTACCGGTTGCTTGAGACTTACTCTTACCATGGCTAAATAATATATCTCCATTAAGAATTATCAGTTTAAAAGACCAAAGACAAAATTAATATATTCTACTTACACTGAACAAATTTCACTTGGTTGAATATATAAACCTTAAAGCATTTTACTTTATTTTCAGTCACATTCATTTGAAAACACTTGGTGCATCTGTAGGTTCGTCCCCCCATCCACAGATCCACCCGAAAGATGAACAACATTATAGATAATTAGCACCCCCCCCCCCCCTCCCAAGTATACAGATAAACACTCTTACTAAGCAGGGATAAGGAGTCATCCCAATGGCGAGCGGTATTAACCAGATTTTCGTCTTCGGAGACAACATTGTTGTTTTACGGAAATTTATTTGAAACAGCTGCTATGAGCAAAGCACTGCGCTGGCTGAACATTCAATCCCATCTACACTAAAATGTTATGTGCTACTTCAAACTATATTTACGTTTTCAATTTTAAACTTACAGTTTTTTAAACCTGTTATTTTATTCTTTTTTAAAATTTATTTATTTTGGCCAGTTGCTTGAGGCTGCCTGTTGTTTGAATTCTGGATACCAGGGGTTTTACTGTAATTGGTGAGAAGTTGTGCAAAATTGCATTGTGCGTGCAAAAAAAAACATCCACTTAAAACGCAGTGTTTTAATAGTCAGATGCAGCACAAACATGCTCAAATAAGCCAAAGCACTTCATCGGGAACAGAAAAGAGAAAAGAGTTAATATTTATTGATACGTTCAGACGCAATATAAGATAATGACACAGTGTGCCATTGGAATTTGGTGCTGAACCCTCAGATTACAGATTAGGTAAATGACTTGTATGAAGGCAGCAAAAGTCTGCTGATGACAAAAAAAAATAGGAAAGTACATTGTGAAGATGGCAAGGAGATATGGCAAGGTTAAATGAATGGACAAAGGTTTGATAAGTGGAAATATAATGTGGAAGCATGTGAAATTACCAATTAGGACAGAAAACATTCAAAAGTATATTATGTAAATAGTTAATGATTGCAGATCTCCAAGATGCAGATCCTGATGCAAATGTTGAATATGTAGGTCAACCAAGTAATTTAGATGCTTCTCCTATTTTGTTGCAGGAGTTGGATGTTGCAGGAAGGAGGCATCCGCCATTGGTGCACAGTAGAAGTCATTTGTGCAACCTACAGCCTTCACTGCATCAACTCACCAAGACTTTTTTGACAGTGTCTACCAAATCATAATGTGTAACAGAAAAGGGCAGAAAAACCATGAGAAAAACCTGCAAACTACATGTATCCTGACTTGGAAATATATTGGTATCCCTTTATCATCACTGCGTCAAAATCATGAACTCCCCCTAACAATATTGTGTTTACCCACACCTCAAGAACTGCTATGGTTCCAGAAGGCAGCTTGCCACAAATCACTTCTTGGCCTTTTGTCTAAAATCAAGTGTAGATCACCTCCTGTGACCTGATCAACATCACACCAAGAATGAAGAGGAAATAAGAAGAGGACATTGGAGAGAACTGTTGGAGTGGAAGAAACCATCTGGTGTGAGCTGTCCTGCTGACACAAGGGTGAATGCATGTTGACTGGGGGATCAATGTTATGCCCTTTCCACCAGTCTCAGGAGAATGGCCATGGCAGGAAAGTCCTTTGGAGGATTAAAAAAATACACAACTCCATCAAAGGAGCAGTGCAAAGGCACACTGTTTCCTTGGGACCTCTTTGTCAGGAATGTGTTAATGGACTACTGCTGATTTGAATTATAAGAATTTTACTTCCTCCAGGATATCGTGGATAACAGTTACTTTGATCACCAAGATCCAAATGGAATGGCAGAAGATGCTCTGAGACTTCGAGGAGAAGGTGAATTTGGCTCCACTCTCACTATTCAAGGTACAGCCACTTTTCAGTCTTCCAATGTAGAAGGAATGAGTGATAATGAAACACATGTTCAACTCATATATGCTGGTAGTGGACTTGCTCCCCTTCCTGGGCAGTTATGTCAAGGGAATAGAGAGCTATATAGATGTCAAAGACATGCTTTGAATCTGAACCAGCAAACACTGTGAAGGTGAAGCCAAAGGAGGACAATAATGGGGCCGTTATGTACCCCCCCCCCTCGGTGTTTGCCATTGGAGGGAACTGTACCTAGTTGGTCTACACTGGACAGCCCAGCATGCACAGAAA
This sequence comes from Narcine bancroftii, assembly GCF_036971445.1. Classification (NCBI taxonomy): domain Eukaryota; kingdom Metazoa; phylum Chordata; class Chondrichthyes; order Torpediniformes; family Narcinidae; genus Narcine; species Narcine bancroftii. The sequence goes on from NC_091473.1 coordinate 99,060,944, forward strand.
CTGCAACAAACCTGGACGTGTGGCAGCCAAAAGACAGCGCGATCATCTGTAAGAACTGCAAGCAGGGAAGCAACCAGACCAAGGGCTGTGCAGAAAGCAACTACTGCAACTTGGGTGGGGAAGTAGACCACCTCTACAGAAACTGCTCAAAGTGTGCAGCCACCAACACACAGGCAATAAGAGGGTAAATGCCCAACAGCACCACCCACAATGAGGCCAACAACCCTTCAAACTCAACCATGACCTCAGTAGAGTCTGAGACAAAGGGCAAGTGAGGAGATCAGAAGCACATCCACATCCAGCCACAAGGCTGGAGGCCCCTCTTGAAGAGACAAAATTAATGGAGGAAGGAGCTGCGGAGGAAAAATGGCAGACGGTGAAGAAAAAAACCCCTAAAAGCTCCAGGGTGAAACTGGCAACTGACACTGTAAGCAGTGGGAAGAAAAGGGTCAAAGCACAAACAGAAGGCAATAACCTCTCATCGTCTGAGGATAAAACCAGCATGAGATCCTGACAAAGGCAGTGGAAGCACTAAGATGGAGGGTAAAGAAAGAGGGGAAAGCCGACTGTCAGATTTACAGTGATCCAAGCTCTGGGAGACTGGAAGCAGTGCAGAGAACATTGTCCCCTAGCTCCAGGAGATCAGTAGCAAAGCAGAGGCCAACCCCCCCTCTCCCCACCACCCCCCAGCTCTGGAAGACTGGGAGCAGTGCAGAGGTTGTGGCTCCACAGCTCTGGAAGAAGGAGAATACAAGCCAGTCAGGAGACAGAGAAGCAGGAGCGCTAACAGATCTTCCCCCAGCGATACCACCAGCCTTGCCTGAGGAGACCTCATTCTCAGAGAAAGATCACCCCCCCCCATTTTCCTGAGCCCAGTCCTGCTGTTCATCAAAGCAGTGGACATGAGGGTTTAGACTGATTGACACTAGACTAGAAGAATTGCAAACTGGAGATACCTAGAAACAAAAAAATGGAAACGTGTCAAACGCATTGGGGTTGGGGGGTTGGCGGTGATGTGGTGTGGTGGAAACAATGTTTGAGCATCCAGACTGGGCATTTTGCTGAGGCTAGACAACTTTGTAATCATCATGGTTAAAGAGGTGATTTAGAGGAGTCTAATCGTGGTGGAACTAACATACCATGTCACGCGCTTCAACTCATCAAGGTGTACAGTTTGCCTGCACAGAGTGAGGGGCTGGTCATCTTCCAGCAGCTTAGAACGATGATTGCCACGTGGAATTATGATATTATTGCTATTAGTGGGACTTGGTTGCAGGAGGGGCAGGATTGGCAACTCAATGTTCCAGGGTTCTGTTGTTTCAGATGGAATGGAGCGCAAGGGAGGAAAGGAGGAGGTCAGTAAAAATATCACAGCTGTGTATAGACAGGACAGCACTGAGGACTCATCTATAGAGGCCATGTGAGTGGAGCTGAAGAACAAGAAGGGCATGAGCAAACTAATAGGGCTGCATTATAGAGCACCCAGTAGTGTGAGAGAATTGGAGCAGTAAATCTGTAGGGAGATAGCTGACCGGTGTTAGAAACAGAAAGTTGTGATAGTAGGAGATTTTAGCTTTCTGCACATAGACTGGAATTCTTACATAGTGAAAGGACTGGATGGGTTGGAGTTTGTCAAATGTGTACAGGAAAATTTTCTACATCAATATGTAGAGGTACCAACAAGAGAAGATACAAAACCTGATCTTCTTTTTCTGGAAACCAGGCAGGTCAGGTGGCAGAAGTATGTGTAGGTGACCATTTTGGGACTAGTGACCATAATATCATTAGTTTCAAGTTAATTATTGAAAAGGATGAGTCTAGTCCTTGAGTTGAGGTTCTGAATTGGAGAAAGGCCAATTTTGAGGGAATGAGGAAGGATCTCGGAAGAGTCAATTGGAATAAGTTATTTTCTGCCAAGGATGTATCCAGCAGGATACAATGATGAAATTTTGAGAGTGCAGAGATCATATGTTCCTACCAGGAATGAGGACAAAGTTGACAGACATGGGGAACCTTGGTTTTCAAGGGATATTGGAGCGCTAGTTAAGAAAAGGGGGCTATATGTGCAGTATAGGGAACAAGGAACAAATGAGCAACTTGTAGAAAAATGTAAGAGAAGAAGGGAATTAGGAAGGCAAAAAAAAAGACATGAAGGTGCTTTGGCAGATAATGTGAAGGAAAATCCAAAGGGTTTTAAAAATATATTAAAATTAAAGGATAGGAAGGGACAAAATTGGACCCCTAGAAAATCAGAGTGGTCAACTATGTGAGGAGACTTGCGAAATAGGGGAGACCATGAACAAATTTTTGGATTGGTACTTACACAGGAAACTGGCATAGTGAATAAGGATGGAAGAGAAACAAATAGAAGTGTCATGGAATATATGGAGTTTAAGGAGAAGGAGGTGCTTGCTGCCTTGCAATGCATGAAGGTAGACAAATCCCCTGGACCAAATATGATATTTTCCCCGCACCTTGAGGGAAACAGGTGCTGAAATTGCAGAATCCCTGGTGGATATATTTAAAATTCCTGGGGCGGGTGATCCACTCAGACCAACCTTGCATGAATCGAGCAAAATCTCTGACAACCTTGACTGCTTAGAAATATTGTCACCTATGTGCATGACAGAGGGGTGGATACAGGGGAGATGCCGGAGGATTAGAGAGTAGCTCATGTTGTCCTGCTGTTTAAGAAGGGCTTCAAGAGTAAACCAGGCAATTATAGGCCAGTGAGCTTGACATCAATAAATGTAAAATATTTGAAGGATTTCTGAGAGATAGGATATATAGATATTTGGACCATCATCAGCTGATTAAGGACAGTCAGCATGTGTGGTAGATTGTATTTAACAAATTTTGTAGAGTTTTTTGAGGAAGTTACCAAGAAGGTTGATGAGGGAAAGGTTGTGGATGTTTTTTATATGGACTTTAGTAAGACCTTTCACAAGGTTCCACATGAGAGATTGATTCAGAAGGTTAGAACACTAGATATACATAAAGAGGTTGCAAACTGGATTTGAAATTGGTTTGGTGGAAGAAAACAGAGAATTGTAGTGAACGATTGCTTCTCAGACTGGAGGTCTGCATTGAGTGGTGTGCCTCAAGGATCTGTGTTGTGACTGTTATTGTTTGTTATCTATACAAATGACCTAGATGATAACATAGTGAATTGGATCAGTGGACTGTGAGGAAGATTTTTAAAGCTTGCAGAGGGATCTGGACTAGCTGGGAAATTGGGTCAGTAAATGGCTGATGGAATTTAATACAGGTAAGTGTGAGGTGTTGCACTTTGGAAGAGCGAATCAGGGTAGGACGTACACTGTAAATTTTAGGGCACTGAGGAGTGTGGAGGAGAAAAGAGATCTGGGAATACGTATACATTGTTCCTTGAAGGTGGCATCACATGTGGACAGGGTTGTAAAGAAAGCATCTTAGCCTTTACAAATCAAAATATTGAGTGTACAAGTTGGAATGTTATGTTGAAGTTATTCAAGTCATTAGTGAGGCCACACTTAGAATACTGTGTGCAGTTCTGGTCATGCAGCAGCAGAAAAGATATCAATAAGATTGAAAGAATGCAAAAAAGATTTACTAAGATGTTGCCAGGTCTTTAGAGTTGAGTTACGGGAAAGATTAAACAGGTTAGGACTATACTCCTTCGAATGAAGAAGGAGGGGAGATTTGATAGAGGTTTATAGACAGAGTAGATGTGAGTAGGATGGATCAGGATGGGACATTCTTCCAAAAGGTTTCTTTATGATGAAATGTATGATACTATAGCTACAGATGGAATGGCTTTCTAAATCTTCCTGTCCTCCTTCCATGGAGGTCTTAAGTGACAGCAAGTGGGAGAGTCTGGGCCAGCCAAATACCCTGGGGAACTGACAAACTCCATCCATTCGTGTGAGATGAGTAAAACTCCTGGAAGCAATTACCTACTGTCCGAGTTGTACTCAGATCTGTGGGACTAGATGATCCCAGTCCTGCTAGAAGTATACAATGTTATTCTCATGGCAGACAGCATGTCAGACTCCATGAGGAAGGGCATTATCACCCTCATCTTTAAACAGAAGTTGGAGAAGAAGGGTATCAGGAATTGGAGACCCATATGGAAACCAGGTATCAGGACAGGATTTGAGAGGGTGCTAAGGGTAAGAAAGTAGGAGGCGGCGGCCCCGGTCCGGGCACAGGCAAAGCAGCGGCGGCCCCGGTCCGGGCAGAGGGTAGGCGGCGGCGGCCCTGATCCGGGCAAGAGCTAAGGGGAGGTGGTGGCCCCGGCCTCCGTCGAGTGAGGCAGGCGGAGGCCCTGGTCTGGGCAGAAAGTAGGAGGCGGCGGCCCTGGTCCGGACACAGGAAAAGCAGTGGTGGCCCCGGCCCCGGTCTGGGCAGAGGATAGGCGGCGGCGGCCCCGATCCGAGCAAGAGCTAAGGGGAGGCAGCGGCCCCGGCCTCGGTCGACTGAGGCAGGCGGAGGCCCCGGTCCGGGCAGAATGTAGGAGGAGGCGGCCCCAGTCCGGGCACAGGGAGAGCAGAGCGCCCTCGGCCCCGGTCTGGGCAGTATGGTCCGACCTAGGAGGGGAGGCAGGCCCCTCCAGCCCGGGTAAGAAACCTGCATAGGAGAAGGCCACTCCGGTATAAAACCTACGACCCAAGGACCTCGCTGCCACGTCCCAGCTTGCTTGGCCACGGCACACGAACCATGGGTGTAAAGGGTGGGGCCAGTACTGCGCGCACTGCACTCCACTAAAAGCTCCTTTGCGCAGGCCCGAGGACAGGTCCACGTCCTCCCCCTCCACGTCCTCCCCCTCCATGTCCTCCCCCTCAAAGGATGCTCACAAACTCAAACTCGCATGTTGGAACATCAGAACCATGCGAGACAAGGCTGACAGCCACCGACCTGAATGTCGGTCTGGCCTCATTGCACATGAACTCCTCAGACTTGACATCGACATAGCCGCTCTCAGTGAAGTCCACCTTGCTGATGTAGGCAGCCTCCAAGAATGCGGTGCGGGCTACACACTCTACTGGTCTGGCAAGCCTATGGATGAACGACACCTATCTGGTGTAGGCTTCATGGTCAAAAACTCCATTGCCTCCAAACTCGAAAACCTCCTGACAGGCCACTTGGACCGGATCATGTCCATGTGACTCCCCCTTCAAAACAAGCGTCGCATCACCCTCATCAGTGTCTATGCTCCAACCCTCTAGGCGGAACCAGCAGAAAAGGACAAGTTCTACACTGACCTGCGCAACCTCATTCAACGCACCCCTACAGCCGACAAGGTTGTTATCCTTGGCGACTTCAACGCTCGTGTCGGCAAAGACTCAGAAACCTGGCCAGGAATCCTGGGCAAGCATGGTGTTGGCAAGTGCAACGACAATGGGCGCCTCCTGTTGGAGCTCTACGCAGAACAGCGGCTTGTCATTACAAACACCCTTTTTCAGCAGAGGGACAGCCTGAAGACTACCTGGATGCATCCCCGATCCAAACACTGGCACCTCCTGGACTACATCCTGGTGCGAGAAAGAGACAAACGAGATGTGCTCCACACCAGGGTTATGCCCAGCGCGGGATGCCACACTGACCACTGGCTGGTTCGCTGCAAGCTCAACCTTCACTTCAAGCCAAAGCCCAGGAACAGTAAAGCCCCCAGAAAGAGGTTCAATGTTGGAAACCTGCAGTCAGACGAAGTGAGAGGAAACTTCCAGGCAAACCTCAAAGCAAAGCTCGACAATGCAATCCGCCTCACGGACTCATCCCCTGAAACCCTCTGGGATCAGCTGAAGACTACCATACTGCAATCCACTGAAGTGGTACTGGGCTTCTCCTCCTGGAAAAACAAGGACTGGTTCGACGAAAACAGCCAGGAAATCCAGGAGCTGCTGGCAAAGAAGCGAGCTGCCCACCAGGCTCACCTTAAAAAGCCGTCCTGGCCAGAGAAGAAACAAGCTTTCCGTCGCGCCTGCAGCCATCTTCAGCGCAAACTCCGGGAGATCCAAAATGAGTGGTGGACTAGCCTCGCCAAACGAACCCAGCTCAGCGCGGACATTGGCGACTTCAGGGGTTTTTACGAGGCTCTAAAGGCTGTGTACGGCCCCTCACCCAAAGTCCAAAGCCCGCTGCGCAACTCAGACGGCAAAGTCCTCCTCAGCGACAAGATCTCCATCCTCAACCGATGGTCAGAACACTTCCAATCTCATTTCAGTGCCAACCGCTCAGTCCAAGATTCCGCCCTGTTCCAGCTCCCTCAACAGCCCCTAAGCCTAGATAGAGCTGGATGAGGTCCTCACCCGGGAAGAGACATATAAAGCAATTAAACAACTGAAAAGTGGCAAAGCAGCAGGTATGGATGGAATCCCCCCAGAGGTCTGGAAGGCTGGCGGCAAAACTCTGCATGACAAACTACATGAGTTTTTCAAGCTTTGTTGGGACCAAGGAAAACTGCCTCAGGACCCTCCTGATGCAATCATCATCACCCTGTACAAAAACAAAGGTGAGAAATCAGACTGCTCAAACTACAGGGGAATCATGCTGCTCTCCATTGCAGGCAAAATCTTCGCTAGGATTCTCCTAAATAGAATAATACCTAGTGTCGCCGAGAATGTTCTCCCTGAATCACAGTGAGGCTTTCGCGCAAACAGAGGAACTACTGACATGGTCTTTGCCCTCAGACAGCTCCAAGAAAAGTGCAGAGAACAAACAAAGGACTCTACATCACCTTTGTTAACCTCACCAAAGCCTTCGACACTGTGAGCAGGAAAGGGCTTTGGCAAATACTAGAGAGCATCGGATGCTCCCCAAAGTTCCTCATCATGGTTATCCAACTACACGAAAACCAACAAGGTCGGGTCAGATACAGCAATGAGCTCTCTGAACCCTTCTCCATTAACAATGGCGTGAAGCAAGACTGCGTTCTCGCACCAACCCTCTTTTCAATCTTCTTCAGCATGATGCTGAAACAAGCCATGAAAAACCTCAACAATGAAGATGCTGTTTACATCCGGTACTGCACGGATGGCAGTCTCTTCAATCTGAGGCGCCTGCAAGCTCACACCAAGACACAAGAGCAACTTGTCCGTGAACTACTCTTTGCAGACGATGCCGCTTTAGTTGCCCATTCAGAGCCAGCTCTTCAGCACTTGACGTCCTGTTTTGCGGAAACTGCCAAAATGTTTGGCCTGGAAGTCAGCCTGAAGAAAACTGAGGTCCTCCATCAGCCATCTCCCCACCATGACTACCAGCCCCCCCACATCTCCATCGGGCACACAAAACTCAAAACGGTCAACCAGTTTACCTATCTCGGCTGCACCATTTCATCAGATGCAAGGATCGACAACGAGATAGACAACAGACTCACCAAGGCAAATAGCGCCTTTGGAAGACTACACAAAAGAGTCTGGAAAAACAACCAACTGAAAAACCTCACAAAGATAAGCGTATACAGAGCCGTTGTCATACCCACACTCCTGTTCAGCTCCGAATCATGGGTTCTCTACCGGCATCACCTACGGCTCCTAGAACGCTTCCACCAGCATTGTCTCCGCTCCATCCTCAACATTCATTGGAGCGACTTCATCCCTAACATCGAAGTACTCGAGATGGCAGAGGCTGACAGCATCGAATCCACGCTGCTGAAGATCCAACTGCGCTGGGTAGGACACGTCTCCAGAATGGAGGACCATCGCCTTCCCAAGATCGTGTTATATGGTGAGCTCTCCACTGGCCACCGTGACAGAGGTGCACCAAAGAAGAGGTACAAGGACTGCCTAAAGAAATCTCTTGGTGCCTGCCACATTGACCACTGCCAGTGGGCTGATATCGCCTCAAACCGTGCATCTTGGCACCTCACAGTTCGGCGGGCAGCAACCTCCTTTGAAGAAGACCGCAGAGCCCACCTCACTGACAAAAGACAAAGGAGGAAAAACCCAACACCCAACCCCAACCAACCAATTTTCCCCTTCAAGCGCTGCAACCGTGTCTGCCTGTCCCGCATCGGACTTGTCAGCCACAAACGAGCCTGCAGCTGACGTGGACATTTACCCCCTCCATAAATCTTCGTCTGCGAAGCCAAGCCAAAGAGAAGAAGAGAAGAAGGGTAAGAAGGGCTCCTGAAGTGCCTCGGGCATTGAAAGCTTCCTGATAATGTCAGAGGTTTGGATCTGGAATTTGGGTTGCCGATGAGTCCAACAGGAATCTATATGGCTACAGAAACTGTGGAACCATAGGAGTGAATTCATGGACACTCAGTGATTCTGAAGGGACTATTATTTGCTAATCTTTTTCTCTTACTGTAAAGTGCACTAGGTGACATTAATGGCGACTCCTTGTCTGCTTTATAGCAGACATAAGCAATTCTGTGTAATATTATTTAGTCTGTTCTATTAAATGAAAATAAAGGAATCTTGATCTTGATATCATTGCTAAATGTTGGCTACAAAACCCTGTAAAGTCTTTGCCAATCAAGTCAAGTCTGCCCTGAGGCGGGTGATCTACTCAGACCAACCTTGCATGAATTGAGCAAAATCTCTGACAACCTTGACTGCTTAGAAATATTGTCACCTATGTGCATGACAGAGGGGTGGATACTGGCATCACTGGGGGGGGTGCGGACCGCAACAGGTGACACCATCAGAGGGGGTGACACCAAAATAACTCTCTTTAAAATTTTTGTGCAATGTTTCAGCAGAAATTTATTATTGTTTATAAAAATATCCCTGTAGTTAGTTATAACAGCAAAAAAAATTCATAAGCCTAGCTTACACATATCAATATACCTGCAAGGCTAAAACTCTATTCTAATTTACTTTTTGAAGCTTCTAATGCACTCTGGTCAGAGCTGTCATTATTACCAATTACAATGACACTTCGAATCACATGGTTTCATCTATCTGCAGGACAGGACAAGCATGCACTGTTGTTTTTGTTGCTGCTAGTGTTTTTATAGTCACTGCTTTTGTCAAATTTTTTTGTGTTTTAGCTACAATATTTTGGTGACTTGTATTTGTGAACCTATATCAATAACTTTATTGAGAATGAAGTACTAATTAACAATAAAGTTTAACATTAAAATCAACATAATTTTGATGTAATGGTAATTCATAAATATTTTTATTTTGAATTCTTTTGTTTTCTAACTGAATTTTCACTTTAACCAGATGAAACTATGTAAATTTAAATACATTTAGGCTGTATGTATGATGTTGTAATTGAAAGGTGTAATTTTAATTTTGCTAGTTGTTTATCTCACTGATATTATATTGCCATTATATTCATGCTATACGGGAATTATGATTTACTAGTAACATTAGTGCAAAAAACAAACATTATAAAGGGTTCTGAATGGCCTGGTACGGGAGGAAGTCCATGGGGGAGCGGACGGGGGTGGGGGATGGGAGGTGACACCAACCCGAGTGATGCCACAGGGGGTCGACACCTGTCTGGTCAGCTTAGACCAGAAGAAGGCTTTCAACTAGATATCGTACATGTACAAGATAGATGTGCTCTCAAAAATAGGCTTTGGGGAGGAATCTAAAATTGGATTAAACTGCTCTACACAGACATCCATAATGCAGTCCAAATAAATGTATGGGAAATAGATAGCTCCCCCAACACGTCTGGACTCAGGCAGGACTGCTCGCTCTTTCTTCCATCTTGTTTGCTGCATGAAAGCCTTTGCTGAATCTATATGGAAGGACGAGGGTATAAGAGGAGTGGCATGGCCAGGCAGTGAAGACACTCAGGTCAAGGCCTCCCTACATATTGATGATGTCACCATCTTCTGTTTTCATACACCAATTGGTCTGCAGTGTGATCACCACCCGTGGCCATTTTGAGTTTGCATCGGGGGCCAGGGTAAACCGGAAGAAGAGAAAACCAATGATCATCATTAACTGGACTTTTTCACAGTCAGATCTGATGACCTGAAGGTGTTGGGGATCTGGTTCGCAGTTTGGTCAGTAAGTTTACAGATGACACTAAGATTGGAGCTGCTGTGGACAGTGAAGGTTTTCAAAGCTTTCAGAGGGATCTGGACCAGCTGGCTCAATAGGGTGAAAATTGGCAAATGGAATTCAATGCAGACAAGTGTGAGGTGTTGCATTTTGGAAGGACAAACCAAGGAAGAACATACACGGTAAATGGTAGAGCACTGAGAAGTGGGGAAGTACAAAGGGATCTGAGAATACAGATGCATAGTTCCCTGAAAGTGGCATCAGAGGTGGATAGGGTTGTAAAGAGATCTTTTAGCATATTGGTCTTCATAAATCAAAGTACTGAGTATAGGAGTTAGGATGTTATTGTAAAGTTGTACAAGATATTGGTGAGGCCAAATTTGGAGTATTATGTGCAGTTTTTGGACACCTCACCACAGGAAAGCTATCAATAATATCTTATTGATAGTAAGAGAATATTTACTAAGATGTTGCCTGGACTTCAGGAACAGAGTTATAGGGAAAGGTTAAATAGGTTAGGACTTTATTCCCTGGAGCATAGAAGAATGAGGGGAGATTTGGTAGAGGTATTGAAAATTATGAGGGGGATAAACAGAGTGAATGTAGATAGGTGAGAGTGTAGGTGAGATACAAACCAAAGGACATGGATTAAGGGTGAAAGGGGAAAGGTTTAGGGGGAACTTGATGGGGAACTTCTTCACACAGGGAGTGGTGGGAGAGTGGAATGAGCTGCCAGGTGAAGTGGTGTATTTAGGCTAAATTTTAACATTTAAGATGAATTTGGACAGGTACATGGATGGGAGAGGTATGGAGGGCTATGGGCTGGGTGGAACAAGGCATAAAAAATGGTTCGACGCAAACTGTAAGGGCCAAAGGGACCTGTTTCTATGTTGTAATGTTTTCTGGTTCAATAGTTCTATTGAGTAAAGGAGTTGGAATCTTATGGTAAAGTTGCACAAGACATTGGTGAGGCCAAATATGGAGTAAACTTCAGTTTTGGTCACCTAACTATAGGAAATATATCAATAAGATAGAAAGAGTCAGAGAAGATTTACAACAATGTTGCCAGACTACAGGAACTGAGTTACAGGGATAGGTTAAACAGGTTAGGATTTTATTCCCTTGAACGTAGAAGAATGAGAGGTATGGAGGGCTATAGACTGGGTGCAGGTCAGTAGGACTATGCCAAAAAAAATGTTTCTGTACAGACTAGAAGGCCCAAAGTATCTATTTCTGTGCTGTAATGTTCTATGGTCCTCTAGTGGAGCAGAGACATACAACAAAAATTTGGTTGGAGCCAATCGCAATGTTTTACCAGAATTTGGGTTTGTGAGTGTGGCGCTCCCACATCATCAGGTGTGAGTTATTCTCATTACTTCTGAACATGGCACAGGTGTGGTCCATCCCCTGCACCTCCACCCTGGCAGTCACTGGTGCAATTGTTGGGGTTCATATCGGGATCCAAGTTGAAAGGGGTCTGAAAAGTTGCCAAGTGCAAGTTACCAGACAATGGAGGCAAGTGTGGTCTTCATTCTGATGATCACCTTTGTGTGTAGCTGTATCAGACTGGGCATAGAACCAAAGATGAGGGCACCAAATGCTGCTATTTGTTCAGATTCTACCTGTCACAGGTTTGTGAAGGATGAGCATGGCCCCATTGCCATGCAATGTCCCAGTCAGCTGTATTTTTCCACATCATCTATCTTTTGTGGAAAAGTTTTTTCAGAACAACACCTTCGACCTCAAAGCCATCAGGCAGTGGTCAGCACCGAGTGTCCTGCAGACATTGAGACGATGACTCGACGGACACGATTGAGTGGTTCTCAAAGCAGACCATCCAGGTCATCTGTTGGAATGTCTCATTGCCAATGCTCACAAATGAGCAGCAGGACTTGGCCTGAATGACGGTGGAAGGGGCCCTCCCAGTCAGATCCTTCCTGTACGACCATACCATTGCCCACCATGCACATTGTCCCTGAGATGACTACAGTGGAGTAGTGACAATCGCCCACCTATTTGCAGAATGTGAGGAGAAGGATGCAAGTGTCTTTGTCACAGTTCATTCCCAGCAGCAGCTCTCTGATTTATAGGGTGTTCCTGGGAACTCGCACAGTGTCAGACATCCAGAACTGCTGTAAGATCATCAACTTGGTGAAATACGCACTTTGGTCTCACTGAAACCTATTCATCTTACAGGATATGGAGATGTTGGTGAGGGAATACTGCGACTGGCACATTCTGGGCTGCAGCAGTACTTGCTGATGGATGCAGAGGCCTGGCCCAGCCAGTGTGAGGGCATTCTGGGGAAGGACCACAATCTAGAGTCCTCCCATTACTGGACATTGAGGGGTTGAGACTGAGGGGAAGTCACCCCCGAAACAACAAAGGGGAAGTAACAAGGTAATGGTGTCAATTGAAATAAATTTAACAATTTACAGAGATGGAAATGTATGCATACAAAACTAAGAGTGGGATGAGATTTTAAACAGTTTTCCTTTTGCATATAATTTATTGTGAATAAAGTCTTAGTTAAAAAAAAATTGGTGGTTCAGCCTGCAAAGTCCAAATCCTTTGTATGAATAAATAAAAGATAATACTTCATTATCAGACATTTGTTAGATCATATCTGGATTGCCAAATTTAATGAAGGATTTAATTGCATCAGGAATTCAGCCAAAGTATAGTCGACCAGGGTTGGTTGATTGTCTGTACAGTGAAGTTACATTTGAGATAAGTGACATGGAACTTGATTGGAACATAGTTTAAGGGTATTGGCAGGGTAGATGCGGAGAAGACATTGACTCTTGTGAAGAATCTAGAACTGGACGTGGGGAGGAAGGAGGGTTACTGTGTAAAAGAAAGGATAATTTATGTAGAACAAATGAGGGAATTTCTTTCTCTTCAAGGGCATTATGACTTTATACCTCTCTTCCTTACATGGGTGAAATTTTTAAGACAGTAGAAATATTCTTGATAAACATGAGGTAAAAAGCTAGACTGTAATGGTGTTCAGCTCATAATCAGATATGCCATTAGATTAGACTCAAGTTCAAATAGTTCATTCCTTCTAGTTCAGATGTGAAAAACCAATTAGTCGGAGGAACTCATTATTAGTGGGAGAAAAAGAATGTTTAATGTTTCAGCTCAAAACCCTTCACCAAGACTGAGATCGCAGAGGGGCCAGAGCCAATATAATGAGGACAGGGAGGAGGGGTGAGACTAGGATCAACAGGGGATTGGTGAACTAGGATGGGTAAAGATTGGCAGATAGATGGAAGAGGCAGAAGAAGATGATTATTAGGTGTCAGAAGTAGAGAGAGAGACAAAATAAAGAAAGTAGGGGTTCAGATGGAGGAAGATGAATCATATAAGGTGGGGTTGATGACAGCTGGAGGGGTTGATAAGTGGATCCAAGGCTACTGGTGCAAGAATTTGATAAAGTTGATAACAAAAGCTATTAAAGGAGAGGTAAAGAACAAATTAGTCCAGATGGAACCAAAAGATGATTGGGGTGGGGAGGGGGGGGGAGGGTGGATGACGGCAATGTAAATGGGAGATTGTGTGTGGGAATGGGGACACATCTGGGGCTGGGGGCAAACAGTGGCTGGGAGGAAGAGAGAAAGAAGATGTGTAACCTGAAATCTCCTCTTATACAAGAAAGGGAGGGCTTCTGGGAATTAGGACTCAACATTGAAGAGACATAATGTAGAGTAGGCATCCAGATGCAGGAGCTTGAGATTGGCATCCATAGCACCCCCCTCACCATGGGTGGCAGCAAGCAGGAGCAACAGGAACAAGTTGCCATGGCTATTGGCAATGGAGATGGCTACATCAAAGGAAGTAGTGTGATCCCACTACTCATTGTCCCTTTCTTTGATTGCACCTTGGTATTGGAGCATGGTGGCTCTTTGCTAGCCTTTGAACAGCAGAACAATAAAGCTTTTCCCTGCATCTCGATACACATGATATTGAATAATTCTAATCTAATCTCATCACTGAGTGCTGTGTCATCTGTTGGGTAGTATAATAGCCACAGTTGAATTGCTGGCAAGGTGTTTAAGTTGTGGGTTGTGGGTGGCAAGTTTTTAGCTTTGCTAAATTTGTGGGGATGAAGTGAAACAAATAAATGTTTATGTGCTGAGAAAAATAGGTCAGTGATGGGCATGATAAATTGAGCAGTCTAAGTTGTGCTGCTATTAAAAGACATTTAAAGATGATTTCACCATTCTAATATCACAATTTCTTGTGGCTCAGATCCTTGGACCTCAACTCCTGTTCTCTTAACTCCAGCATTTCTCCTAATTTATACATCCTTCACCAAGGCCATCATTCAATGCCAATAAATTTTGTACACTACATTTTCTTGTGTTTTTCACTTCCTGTACAGCATCTTCTCTCACTTCAAAGTTCATCATCTTTACTGGTGTAGGCTGGCCTTCAAGCTGTGCAATCTAGTTTCAACTGAGACATAGACATACATATTATTTGTCTCCTGCAGTAGTATTGTCCAGCCAAGCTATAGCAGGAAATAGCACTGGCTGGAGATGAAATAATCAACAGAAGAAGGCACAAAGTTAGTAGGTTGATTCCATTACAATCAACATTTTACATTGTGATTTGTTGCACCTGTCGCGGTGGCTACACTGCTCCTGCAATAACACACGCAACCAGACGGGTTGAGCTCAGTGAGCAGACTAGTTTATTGCAGGCTGCTGGGATGCACTTATACTCCCAGCCCAGACCTGGCTGAGTATTGCGCTGGAGGGCACTGACGTCATCCAGGCATCACGTGGTCCCCAAGTGCGGGTTTCTGAGCCCAAAGTTGGAAGGAAGGGAAACCCCCGAAGGCGCCATTTTGGCCAGCTGCCCTGCTGCGTGGCTTACAAGTGCCGCCACACACCTATTTTTAGGGCTATCAAATTTCATCCCTAATGGACCAACTACCTTATTCATCCCATTTCAATATGCCATTAATCTCAATTTATATCCACAGTCAAAAATAAATTGATTTCTGCTTTGTGATGATCAATCATTTTAAAAAAAGATAAATCAACAACCTTTCTTTATTGGATTATAATCGTATTTGCAGATTGTGCTGCAGAATCATCTGATGGTTCAGTGAACTCCAGCATTCACTTCCCTTCAAAGCCATTACATTGCTCATACTTTGTCTAGTGGGATAATCTGACCTGATTTCCTTTAAGCTCTTTTATAATGGCAGGTAAATCCAGGATTACTATAACTGCTGCGATGTTGCTCTACAGTTCTGCATCTTGAAAGGTGAAGCTATTGGGTGATGAATCAACATTACTTATGAAGCTCGTGATGTAGTCTGGCTCACACAACTGTGAGTCTTTTTCACTTACCAAGTAGAGAATCGCAAGGGTTGTTCCATTTACTGTTGCTGTGGAATACTAAATAAGGTATGCTGAGCCATTGGTTAGTGTTTATTTCCAGGATTTCAATGGAATATTAAAAAGCCACAATGTCAATCATCTGGTGAGATCATTCCATATGTATTTTACATTTGTGCTGTTAACAAGTGAAGCTTGCAATTTGTAACAAACCCAATACAGATATCAATAATTCACAACAAATCAGTGAACCAAGTTTGATGGAATGTTTATTTCTATGGTGGGTGGAAGAATCTATTCAACCCATGATAATCAAAAATATTTAAACATCATCTTTAAAGGATGAGTCTTAAGAAATCTTTCTTTCTTCATTTGACATTAGTGCCAAAAACACCATTCTGAGCATAATATTTGTAAATGTCCAACTGATAATGAATGTTTTGAATGCATTTTTTTACTTGAAAATCTATAAAGGCAACCCTTTTAAATTACAGCATCAAGTTATTCTATTATAATTTTTTTTAAGAAACCCGGATAGCAATGAAACCAACTCATTTTCAAAGTTAGTCTCAGTATGTTGATTATTTTTGTTCCCTATTTTATTCACTATATAAGATAAAGACGCATGGAGTTGAGGTCATGCATTAGGATGGATAGAGGTTTGATTAACCAACAGAAGGCAGAGAGTTGGGATAAATGGATGATTCTCCGGTTGGCAATAAGTGGTTAATGGAGTGCTGTAGGGATTGGTGCTGAGCCCACAATTGTTCATGATATTGATAAACAATTTGGAGAAAGAAACCAAGTGCAATCCATCTAAGTTTGCTGATGACGCATTAATTGAGTGGAAAAACAAATAATTCAGAGGATATAGAGAAATATTAGGCCCTTTCAAACTGCCATGTAAAATGGGGTTAACCGGCCAATTTGCCCAGTTAGCGGCAGTTAGAAAGGGTCCGACCCCATCAGAAATCCAATCAGGTCCCTGACCTACCTCAGAGATGGCCAGGGAGCCCAGTTAAAATGACCTCGGCCACATCCACGGGCCATTTGAACTGGAAAATGGCTGACCCGCTTATTCCGGTGATGTCAGCGCTTGTGTCTGTGTGTGTGTGTCACACAGCAGCCAGCATCTGAACATCCAGCTGTACTTCCAGTGAGTACGGGACGCATCATTGCCAGGGCGGAATCCCCCTTAAATTGCTGGGTTGGCGATTTTATGGGTTGACCCCTGCTATTTGAAAGGTGCTACCAGCACCTTTGCCCCAGTAATCATACCCAGGTCCCAGAAGGGCTACCCAGGTGGTACAGTTTAAAAGGTACAATTGATAGGTTTTGTGAATGAGTAAAGATCCGGCAGATGGAATACAAAGTCAGTTAATATGAAGTCATCCACTTTCGAAGTAAAAATAGTAGATTGAATGATTGTTGAAAACATGAAAATTGCAGCATGCTCTAATGTAGAAAGATTTGGCAGTGCTTTTACATGAAGTGCAAAAGGTTAGTTTGCAGATGCAGCAGGTAATCAAGAAGGCAAATAGAATGTCAGTCTTCATTGCTAGAGGGACTGAGTAGAAAGAACCTGCTGCAGTTGCATAGGATACTGGTGAGGACTCACCTTAATATTGTGCACTGTTCTGATCTCCTTACTTGACAAAGGATATATAGGTACTCCCCGACTTACGACCATCCACACATACCACTGAGTTTTAAAAAAATATATAAGAAAAAATATAAAATTTACAGGTTGATGTTGTATTTGACAAACTATAACAGGAATACAGTGCATGCAAGAGCCAAAATGTGCATACTTACTTTGTTAATCGGCGACCCGGGGTCCACAGGCTGGGCACGGCCATCTTGACTCCTGGGCACATGTGAGCTTGTGGTTCGTACATGTATGAGTGTTAAGCGCGCAAATTCAATATCGTCAAGGCGCTTAAATCTCATGCATCCGCCACCAAACTCCAATATGTGAACCCATCGCGCATGTGCCAACTGAAAACTCATGCATGTGCACTGGAATCAAGAAGGCTGTGCCCAGTCTACTGACACTGGAATGCTGACTAACAAGTAAGTACGCACATTTTGGCTCTTACATGCCCTGTATCCCTGTTATAGTTTGTAAAAACAACAAAAATCTACAATAGAAAAAGATTTGAAAAAAAAATTTGCTTTAAGACTTTGGTACTCCAAACGCACATGCAAATTGCTGACTTGCGTCCATTCCAAGATACGATCGAACCTTCTGTCTCAATTATGGTCATAAGTCAGGGACTACCTGTACTGACTTTGGAGGTGGAGCAGAGAAGGTTCACCAGGTTGATTCCAGAAATGAAAGGATAATTTTATAGGAGAAATTAACTAGCCTGAAACTATGTTCATTAGCATTCAGAAAGATAAGAGGAGATCTCACAGAAACATACAAAAATATGAAAAAAAATAGGTAAGATAGAAGCAGAGATGTTATATCCACTGGCACATGAGACTAGAACTAAGGACATGCCCTCATGATTTAGGGGAGTAGACTTAAGACACAGATAAGGATCATCCAGAGAGTAGTGAATCTATGGAATTCTCTGACCAATAAAGGAGTGGAGGTTGCTTCATTAAATGTATTTTGGACAGATAGATAGATTTTTGAAGAATAGGGGAATTAAGGGGTGCAGGCAGATAAGTGGAACTGTCCATGGTCAGATAAGCCACGATTGCACTGAATGGAAGAGCAGGTCGATTGGACAATTGGCCTACTCCTGCTCCTATTTCTCAAAGCAGTTTAATGTATTTTGAATGAATATGACATTTTCTAAAAGTATTTCAAAAATCTTTAATTATTGCTTATTTTTTGAACTGTTTCCAATCTTAATGGACACCTGGAATTAGTGCAAAGGTCTCCACCACCATATCATGGGCCAACAAAAGCTTTACACAAGTTCATCATAGAGTTATAGAATCATACAGCAGGTTTGATGTTGTGGCTATCATGGAGTCGTGGCTAAAGAATGGATGTCATTGGGAGCTGAATATCCAAGGATACACAGTGTATCAATAGGATAGACAGGTAAGAAGAGAGGGTGGCATGGCTCTGTTGGTATGGAATAACTTAAAATCATTAGAAAGAGGTAACATAGGATCAGAAGATATAGAATTATTATGGTTGAGTTAAGAAATAGCAAGGGTTAAAAAACACTGTTGGCAGTTCAAGTCAAGATTATTATCATTGTATAAGTTCAACCTGATGAAACAGCGTTCTCCGGACCTCAGTGCAAAAACATGCAGACATATATACAGACAAATAATACACATGCAGGACTTGTTGTGGCGGCCAGCAATTGCAGAGATTGGGCCGGCACATTGTGCGACAGCAGACACGGACAGAGATCGTTAAAGTGACTCCCGGGACAACAAAGCAGCGGGGGTAGAAGCTGGGGCAGCATCAGACCAACAGCGCTAAAATAGCATTGGTCAAGCTGCCCAGCTAACTCAGCAGAAACAGGCTGGGGAAGAAGGGCCTTCATATGCATGGATGTTCCCACCCGCTTTTGTTATTCATATTAATGGGTTACCCAGTCAATCAGCAAAAACGTTGGGAACTTGAACAGTATAAAAGCAGCCTCCTTTCCAACCCTAATAAAGTGAGTGAGCTTAACCTGCCACTTGTGTGTGTGTGTGTGTGTGTGTGTGTGTGTGTGTGTGTGTGTGTGTGTGTGTGTGTGTGTGTGTGTGTGTGTGTGTGTGTGTGTGTGTGTGTGTGTGTGTGTGTGTTTCTTTGTAGCGGTCGGCTACAATTGGTCACCCCGACGGTTTAGAAGGAATCTAAATCTAGCAATGGAGAATGAAGCAGCAGTCAGAGCAGTTGGCCTGAAGCTCCTGGCCTTCTAGACAGTTCAACCCTCAACCTGGTGTATGGTTCAATCAGGCAGAGGCTCAATTCCAGATCTGGGACATCACAGCAGAGATCACCCGATACTTACGTGTGGTCAGCGCCCTGGATCCACAGACTGCAGACAGAGTGGCCAACTTTATCCACAGGCCACCATCGGAAGGCACTTACACTGCCTTCAAAGAGCTATTAACTGAGACGTTCGGACTCTCGCGTCAAGAGCAAGGAGGATGTTTGCTCCACCTGGATCGACTTGGAGACAGATCCCCGTCGGCATTCATCAACGAGATGCTGGCCCTCTTGGAAGATGAGGAGCCTGGCATCATGTTCGAGCAGGCATTCCTGGAACAGATGTCTGAAGACATCCAATTGCTCCTGGCGGATGCGGATTTCACTTACCCCTCAGAAAGTCGCAGCACAGGCAGACATTCTGTGGAAACAGAAAGAGAAGTACTCAGCTACTGCTGGACTCGTAAAGAAGTCCCGCAATCAGACCAGAGCAGTCCCAAACAAGGAACAACAGACGAGAGGCAGGAGCGACAGATGGTGCTTCTACCACCGGAGATGGGGCACCAAGGCCCAACGATTCCAGTCCCCCTGCGAGTTTCAGGGAAACCACAAGGCCAGCCGTCACTGATGGCCACAATGGCTGGCCACCAAGAGAGCCTCCTGTACATCTGGGACCACCTGTCTGACAGACACTTCCTGGTGGATACAGGAGCAGAGGTCAGTGTGATACCCCCAACAGAGTTGAACAGTAGTTGCAGGCTAGCGGGACCCACTTTGAGGGTGGCCAACAACAGCAGTATACGGACCTATGGCACTCGTATGTCTGAGCTGCAGCTCGGGGGCAGTGACTTCTCGTGGGAGTTCATGCTGGCCGCAGTGGAACAACCACTCCTTGGAAGTGGATTTCCTGCGAGCTAACAGCCTCCTAGTGGACCTGAAGGGTAAGCGACTCATCCACACAGAGACCTACCAGACCATCGCACTGAGGGGTGGAAGGTTTCTGGCAATGCACCTCAACTCAGTCCACAGCTAGAGGATGAGTTCTCCAAGGTGCTAGCAGGATTCCTGGCAATCCTTTCCCCTCAGTTCACAGCTGAGATGCCTCAACATGGTGTCAGAGATCACATCCTGATTAAGGGCCCACCTATCCATGCAAGGGCGAGACGACTTCCCCTGGAGAAGCTCCGACTGGCCAAGGAGGAGTTCCGCAAGCTCGGGGAGTTGGGTGTTGTTCGATGGTCAGACAGCCCATGAACTTCGCTCCTGCACATGGTGCCTAAAGCAACTGGGGGCTGGCGACCACATGGCAACTATCGCCGGCTCAATGAAGCCATCACCCCAGACCGTTACTCTGTGCCACACTTCCAGGATTTTGCAGCAAACCTGTACAAGGCAACAATATTCTCAAAAGGGGACCTCGTGCGAGGATATCACCAGATCACAGTGCATCCTGATGACATCTGTAAGATATCCATCATCACTCCATTTGGGCTGTTCAAGTTCCTGAGGATGCCATTTGGGCTCAAAAATGCAGCACAGACTTTCCAATGACTGAGGGATACAGTGGGCCGAGACCTGAATGGCACTTTCGTCTACCTCAACGATATCCTCGTGGCAAGTAGAACCCGACAGGAACACCTTCAGCACCCCAAAATCTCTGTAGTCATCTGCAGGAGTTCGGCCTCACCAGCAACTTGGCCAAATGCCAGTTTGGCCTGAATGCCATCGACTTCCTGGGGCACAGGATTACAAAGGATGGATTCAACCACTGCCCGACAAGGTAGAGGTCATCCACAGCTTCCCGAAGCCCAGTACAACCAAAGGTCTGCAGGAGTTCGTGGGGATGATAAACTTTACCACAGGTTTATCCCAGCAGCTGCTTGAGTGATGTGCCCTTTCTTCATCCTGATGTCCGGCAAGGAGAAAGACTTGACCTGCGACAATGAATCTGCACGTGCATTTGTGGAAACCAAAGAAGCCCTGGCCAAAGATGCACTCCTGACCCATCCCAGACCAGATGCACCCACAACCCTCACAGTCGATGCCTCAGGAACAGCGATTGGTGGAGTCCTGAGCAGCAGATAGAAGGAAGTTGGTACCCACTAGCTTTCTTCAGCAAACATCTGCGGCCCCCTGAATAAAGTACAGTGCTTTCGATAGAGAGCTGTTGGAGCTGTACTTAGCCATGCGCCACTTCCAGTACTTTCTTGAGGGAAGGGCTTTCATGGACTGCAAACCACTGACTTTCGCCCTGGCTAAAATCTCTGATCCCTGCTCAGCCCGCCAACAGAGACACTTGTCTTACATCTCGGAGGACACCAGCGACGTCCAGCACATCTCGGGCAAAGACAATGTGGTCGCAGATGCTTTGTCAAGACATAGCATCGACTCCTTGGTCAACGGTCTGGACTTCACAGCACTGGCAGAGGCACAGCAGCAGGACGACGAGATCCCGCAGTACAGGACCACTGTCATAGGCCTTCAGCTTTAGGACATTCCAATCGGCACAGGTACTACCACCCTCCTGTGCGACATGGCCACTGGGCAGGTTCAACCTATTGTCCCAAAGGCATGGAGGTAATGAGTTTTTGACTCCATTCATGGACTGGCACACCCATCCATCAGGACTATGGTCTGGCTGGTGGCCAGCAAGAACGTGTGGCATGGATTGCAGAAAGACTTCCGGGGGATGGGCCAAGACATGTATGCAGTGCCAAACAGCCAAATTGCAGCAACACACCGTTCCCCCCACAGCCTTTTGAGCCAATGGTACGCCAGTTTGACCACATTCACATGGACATAGTGGAACCCTTGCCAGTCTCTCAGTGTTTCTACTACCTGTTCATAGCGGTTGACCACTTCACCCGGTGGCCAGAAGCAATCCCCCTGGGTGACCTATCCACCAGGTCCTGTGCCAAAGCACTCCTCTCGTCCTGGATTGCAAGATTCAGACTGCCACAGCACATCACTTCTGACTGAGGTGCACAGTTCTCCTCCAGTTTGTGGACCGACATTGCCAACCTGTGTGGCGCTCAGCTACACCATACGACGCCATACCACCCGCAAGCCAACAGCATGGTGGAGCGTTTACACAGGCAACTCAAGACCGCCCTTATGACCAGACTCAAGGGCTCCAACTGGAAGGATGAGCTACCATGGGCATTACTGGGCATCCAAACAGCATCAAAAGAAGACCCCCATATATCCTCCACTGAACTCATCTGGGAGCCCCACTCACAGTTCCCGGGGATTTCGTTCCACAGGCCAAAGGACAGCAGGAGGAGACAATCACCTTCCAGGACAGGCTGCATAAAAAGGTTGGTAACCTGGCTCTGATCCCATCCTCCAGACACGGACAAGCCAAGTCCAACATCCCCAAAGAACTCAAGGTCTGTGAGTATGTGTTTGTACGCAAAGGACCCCATTGTTCACCAGTGCAGAATCCATATGAAGGTCCCTTTCAAGACATCTGGATCAACGGAGCCACCTTCGAGCTGGACATCGGTGGTAAACCAAAGCTCTTCACTACAGTTAGACTCAAGCCTGCCCTCACAGACCCAGCAAAAACCGTGGAGACACCAACACCTTGATGCAGAGGCAGATCACAAAAGACTTAGGGGACTATAACTACGGACACTATAGACTGTAACGTTGGTTCTGGGGGGGGGTCATGTGGTGGCCCACAATTGCGGAGATCAGGCCGGCACATCGCGCGGCATCAGATGCAGATAGAGATCGCTAAAGTAACTTCTAGGATTAAGAATTGGTGGGGTAGAAGCTAGGGCAGCATCAGACCAACAGCCCTAAAATGGCGTTGGTCAAGCTGCCCAGCTAACTCAGCAGAAACAGGCTGGGAAAGAAGGGCATTCATATGCATGGATGTAATATCAGCTACTAACGGTGATTATATTATTGTTTCAGGAAAACTGTATAATAAACTGGTGGTCCTTTCTAACTTTTGTGTCGCTAATGTGGATTATTCAACAGTTGGTTTGATCCTGTGTTGGATCGATCTTCTCTCAACCCTACAATAGTGAGCAAGTCTGCCTCATTTATTCAATCCTTCCAATCAGATTATGGTATTTCTGATGTATGGTAATTTCTTTATCTAAATAGCAGAGAGTATACTTTATTTTCACATGTTCATCATACTTTTTCTAGAATTGATTATTTTCTTATTGATAATCAATTAATTCCATTGACTCACTCTTGTGATTCCAAGAGTATACTGATATCTGATAATTCCTCTATTATGTCACTTCCCAACTTTCCTACAATAGGCATTTCAATTTGACTTTATTGTCTGATATTGATTTCATGAAATTTATGGAGGAGCAGATAACCTTTTTCTTTAGTACAAATAAATATTCTTTCAGAAACCTCCTGTCTGGGATGCAATGAAAGCCTACCTTAGGGGGAAAATTATCTCTTATACCGTGAATATAAAAAGAAGGGCTAAAAAACAACATTTAAGGTTCATTCGTCAAATTAAAGAAATAGATAGGCTCAAGTTAGAAATCAAGAATTATATAAAAAGCAAGTGGAGCTTCAAACTAAATTTGATGTTTTTTCAACACATGATTGAACACTAACTTTTGAAGAATATATCTGGGAAATTGTTAGCTAATTAATTAAGAGGATTTGAAGCAAAAGGCAAATTACAAAAATGAAAATGGAGGTGGTAATGTTACTTCGGTTTACTCCTAGATTAATGACACATTCAGGAATTTTTATTCCTGGCTTTACTCTTTTGAATTACAAAATGGTAGTAGTTCAATGAGGATTTTTAATATTGTTTAGACATGCCCATGCTTTCTACAGAAAACAAAATGAGATTAGATGAACTTATATTACAAACAGAGATAAATGCAATCTGGAAAATCCTCGGGTCATGACAGATTTATTGTCGAATTTTTTAAATCATTTTCTTCTTTGCTCTCACCTTATTTAAGATTTGTGTACTCTAATTTTTTTAAGGAAGGTAAACATCCAGGATCATTTAATAAAGTTTGTTTTACACTTATTGCAAAGAAAGGTAAATATCGTATAGAGAGCTCCTCCCACAGGTCAATTTCTTTATTAAATGTTGATGTTAAAATTCTGGCCTGTAGATTGGAGAATATTTTATCAATAATATCCGAGGATTGAACTGGCTTTATTAAAAATTGGTACTCTTATTTCAATTTACGTTTCCTATTTGAAATTTTATACTCACCCTCAGGTGAAATTCCTGAATGTGTCCTTTCTTTATACGTGTAGAAATTTGCGATTTTAGAAAAAAAATAATTTTGGTCCAAGTTTTATTACATTGATAAGATTATTGTACTCATGTATGACTGCTTCAATTCCCATCAGGCTTCAACAGTCACAAGCTTTTAACCTCCAATGGAGAACCCATCAAGAGCCTCCTCTAAGTCCATTACTTTTTGATCTGGCTATAGAGCCATTAGCAGTTGCATTTCCAAGCTGCGAGAACATCTTGGAGACCTGGAAGAAGGGAGTGCAACAAAAAGTTTCCTTTCATACAGATGATCATTTGTTTTTCATATCAAGCACTGATATCTCCCTACCTTCTATATTGTCGTTACTTAATCAATTTAGTCAGTTTTCAGGATACAAACTAAATTTGCAAAAAGTAAACTTTTCTCTGTGAATAACTATCAAAAATGAATATTTTGCATAAATTTTTCTATCTTTTTCAGACCATATCTACTTTCATTCCTAAATCTTTTTTTGACTCATTAGATTCTGTTTTATTGTCCTATATATGAAAGAGTGAGTGACCTCGATTAAATAAAGTTCACCTCCAGAAATATAAAAGAAATGGAGATACAGTGCTGCCCAATTTCCGAATTTATTACTGGGTGATCAATATAGGCAACCTTATGTTCTTGATACACTTTCATAAATGACGACTGCACATTGTGGGTAGCAATGGAGTTATGTAGAGCTAAAAGTTTCTCCATTCCAGCTTTTCTTGGATTCTCACTTCCTTTTACTTTAGATAAATCTACTGATAATCTAGTTGTTAGACAGATTCTAAGGATATTAGCCCAGTTCAGAAAATGTTTTAGATTTTATGGTTTTTCTCTTCTAGTCCTATTCTATCCAACCTTCCTCACATGATTCTACATTTCAAGAATGGCAAAGACAAGTTTTTTAAAGATCTTTTTGTTGATAACTGTTTGCATCTTTTGAACAACTTTCTGAAAATACCCATTTTTAAGATATCTACAAATCAGACATTTTCTCCATACTCAGATACCTAACTTTTCTGGTGTATCTGATATGAACATTGTTGATGTGTTTTTTTTTAAATTTATAACCCACTCATAAAGGTTTAACATCCATTATTTATGATAAGATGGCAGGTTTAAGATCTGGTCCCTCTCAATAACATTAAATCTGCATGGGGACACAATTTAAGCCTTTCCTTGTTGGATGAGGTTTGGGATTAAATCTTTGTTAACTTCACATCTCTCTGTTCCCATCATTGTTTGTTGCAATTTAAAGTTGTGCACAGGGCTCATATGCCCAAAGCTAAATTATCTTATATTGCATCCAGATGTAAATTATTGTTATGATAAATGTAAGAGGGTTGGGGCCTCTCAAATTCGTATGTTGAGGACATGCCCTAGCCTCAAAAAAAAAATACTGGAGGGATGTTTTCCCAACCCTATTCTCAATCCTTAATTTGAATCATGAACCTAACCTTCTGGTTGCCCTCTTTGGTACCAATGGAGAGGAGGACATTCGTTTGACTCCAGTTAAATCTCGGGTTCTGTCTTTTGCCTCTCTTTTGGCGAAACGTGCGATATTACTAAAATGGAGGGATGTTACCCTGCCCACCCATGCTCAGTTGCTGAGAGATATTATATCCTGTTTAAATCTAGAAAAGATTCATTATTCTGTTAGTAACTTGAATATAAGGTTTAAAAATTCATGGTGACCCTTCCTGAACTATTTTCAGAACCTTTAGTATTTTTTTAATAAAACTTATCTTCCAACACATTATAATATTACTCCAGGTACAAGGTATACTTTAATTGTGGAACTTCAGTTTGGTAATGGACTCAAGAGATGGAGGAGAAAATGAAAATAAAATATTCAGGATAAAATTGTAAGATGTTCTGCTACCTTATAGATGCATTCTATAAATTAGACAACTTTGTTGATATTTGTATATTTGACATCTCTGTTGTGTGATTTACAAATTTTCTGTATATATCTCTTACATATATATATATATATATATATATAACTCAATTAAAAAGACATTTTAGAAAAAAAGAGAAATCTGACAGAAAGAAACTAAGAACAGTCAAAAACAGAACTTGTTAATTGAAAGATGGCTAAGTTCCAGGGAGAGTGTCAAGTGGAACTAAATGTCTAGGTGTGGAAATAATAGGAGCTCCAAAACCAGAGCTCCCCAGAAGAGATAAAGAGTATCTTGAAACAAAAAGAGGATTGAACAATGCATGTCACTTGAACACGTTAGGTGATTAGGATCCACGGTGTAGTAAATTGAGAGGGATAGTGGAAAGGAAAAAGAATATGGGAATAGAATGGAATTCAACATAAAATTGACCCCAAAAATCTTGTATGAGTAACTGAATGGATTATTATAAATAAGAGAGAATAATTGTAAATCAAGAACACAATCTGTCCACGGAGGCAGTGGTGGAATATTTAATGAGTACTTTGTGTTAAGGGGAAGATGCTGGCAATATCTCATTAGAGTGGAGAGTAGAGATAATGGGTAAGATGAAAATTGATGTATTGGAAGAATGCGTGAAGTAAATAAATCACCAGATCTGAATGAGATGCATCCTAGATTGCTTAGGAAAGAGGGGATAATTGAAGAGGTGTTCCCATAATCAATCTTAACTTGTCACAGGGAAGATTCTAGTGGGGTAGATGTGGAGTCCTTGTTTAATAACAGGAGTGAAAAGAGTGTCATTGGAAAAGACCAAGTCAGTTTAACCTCAGTGATTTGGAGAGTTTTACAAATATTCCAAGATTCCAATATCTGTCTATTGTCATGCAATAATACTGAAAATGCAATACTACACAAAATTTTATTTTGCCTACTGTAAAATATCAGGGAAAGTACTAATAAGGACTTGGGAAAGTTAGCTATGAGATCCAGCGCAGATCTATTAAACACAAATTGTGCTTCATTAATCTGATTCAATCTTTAGAGGAAATAATACAGATGATTAATGAAAGAATGTAGTTGGTGTTGTCTATATAGATTTTCAGAAAGCATTGAAGTCCTGAGTGATAATAAACATTGGCTTAAGTATAGAGTTCTTTTTTGAACTCGGGGAACTTTGCATGGCCTTCTGGCTCTGTATTGATAATTTGAAAATGAGTTAATGGGTTAATATTTCAACCAAATGAGTTGTGACAATCAGTCAGCAGGGATAGTGAGAGATTCCAGAAGGGACACAGGGTGGCCATTGCATAGTTATGTTGAAGAAGAAGCCTAATAAAGAAATGCCGTGATATATATTGATAGAAGGAATGTAGAAAGACATTAACTTAATGGCATATTTCTAAAGAACTTGCAGAAACGGAGGAGAGAGATGGCGATAAGGCTTTGAAACTTTAAAAAAATGATAAAGCATCTTCCAGCTACTCCTGTCAAGAAAGAGATACAGGTATTAGAACCAGATCAACCAAGCTACGGAGTAGTTTCTTCCCACAGATAGTGAGATTGTTGAATGACTTTTGAACTGCTAAAAGTGCTAAAGCAACTTCTTGTGCCTATTGATTAACAACATTTATTTTTCATATATGTAAATGAGACATGTATATAGATTGTGTAAAGATGTATTGTTTGTCTGTGTGTTATGTCGGTATGTACGTTCACACTGATTTTGCATTGTAGGTTGGAGAACACTGTTTCGTCAGATTGCATTGTTACCATTGGACAATAAATAAACTTGAACATGAATGGATAGGCCATATTGTGAGTATGATGACTAAAGCACATGGATCCTGATATATGCAGAAGCAAACAGCACAGAAGCAAATAGCACAGCCAGTGGATCTGCTGTCTCACAGCTCCAGCAACCTCTGTTCATTCCTGGCTGACAATGAAGTCTGTGTAGAGTTTGTACATTCTCCCTGTAACTATTCCACATTCCAATCACATTTTGCCAATATGCTGATTATCTATGCTTCCTTAAAACCATAATTGAGACTTTTTAAAAATTAACTTTTACAAAAATTTCCCTGCTCTCTCTGATCAGATCATATTTATCCAAATGCTTAGTCAATTTGTCTCTAATAATTGATTAAATAATGAAACCTGACACCTGACTAATGAGTCTATGATTTTCTCTTCCTGGAATATCAAAATCTTCTTAAAATAATATTGTAATAGTTTCTATGTATTTTGGGTTGTCTTTCTCAAATCCAATGAGAAAGGCTAGAACGACTGGGCTTGTACTCGCTGGAGTTTAGACGATTAACAGAAATGTTCAAAATTCTTTAGGGATTTGGCAGACTAGATGCAGGAAGATTGTTCCCAATGTTGAGCAAGTCTAGAACCAGGGGTCACAGTTTAAGGATAAAGGGGAAGTCCTTTAGGACTGAGATGAGGAAGAATTTTTTCACTCAGAGGGTGGTGAATTTATGGAATTTTCTGCCACAGGAAGTGATTGAGGCCGGTTCCATAGCTATATTTAAGAGAGAGTTAGATTTAGTACTTGTGACTAGGGGGATCAGGGGGTATGGAGAGAGAGCTGGAACAGGGTACTGAGTGGATGATCAGCTATGATCAAAATGAATGGCGGTGTGGGCTTGAGGGGCCAAATGGCCTACTCCTACACCTATTTTCCGTTTCTATGTTTCTAAGATATTCCCTCAGACCTAAAGGGAGGCCACTGTAGAAATTGCAGAGATCTGGCAGATATATTTAAAATGTCCTTTGACAAGAGTGTGATGCCAAAGTATTGGAAGGTAGCTCACGTTGTTTTGTTGTTTAAAAAAGGTTCCAAAAGTAACCCTGGAAATTATAGGCCAGTAAACCCAATTTCAGTAGTAGGAAAATTGTTGGAAAGTGTTCTAAGAGATCAGATATACAATTATTTGGAAAGCCAAGAACTGACTAGGTATACTCAACATGGTTTTGTGTGTGGTAAGTCAGTTTAACTAATCTTATGGATTTTTTCAAGGAGGTTTGCAGGATGGTTGATGAAGGAAAGGCTGTGGATGTTGTCTACATGGACTTTAGTAAGGCCTTTGACAAGGTATTACATGGGAGGTTAGTCAGGAAGGTTCTGACGCCAGGTATTCATGGTTAAGTAGTAAACTGGATTCAACCATGGCTGGACGGGAGAAGCCAGAAAGTTGTGGTGGATGATTGCTTCTCAGACTGGAGGCCTGTGACTAGTAGTGTGCTTCAGGGATTGATGCTTGAACCATTGTTATTTGTTGTCTATTTCAGTGATCTGGATGATAATGTGGTAAATTGGATAAGCAAGTTTGCAGATTATCTAAGATTGAAGGTGTTGTGGACAGCAAAAAATGTTTTCAAAACTTGCAGAGGGATCGGGATCAGCTGTTAAAATGGGCTGAAAAGTGTGAGGTGTTGAATTTTGGCAGGAGAAGCCAAGAAAGGACATACACGGTAAATGGTAGGGCACCGAAGAGTGCTGTAGAACAGACACATCTGTGAATACAGAACATAATACAGATCAAAGGTGGATAGAGTTGTAAAGAGAGTTTTTGGCATATTGACCTTAATATATCAAAGTATTGAGTACAGGAGTTGGGATGTTATGTTAAAGTTGTATAAGACATTGGTGAGGCCAAATTTGGAGTATTGTGTGCAATTTGGTCACCTAACTACAGGAAAGATATCAATAAGATTGAAAGATTGCAGAAAAGATTTACTAGGATGCTGCTTGGACTCCAGGAACTGAGTTACAGGGAAAGGCTAAACAGATTAGGACCATTCCCTGGAACATAGAAGAATAAGGGGAGATTTGATAGAGGTATTTAAAATTCTGATTGGGATTGACAGAGTAAATATAGATAGGTTTTTTCCACTGACGGTGGGTGAGATTCAAACCAGAGGACATGGGTTACAAGTGAAATGGGAAAAGTTAGGGGAAAAATGAGAAGAATTTCATCACAGCGAGTGGTGGGGATGTGGAATGAGCTTTCAGCTGAAGTGGTGAATGCAGGCACAATGTTAACAATCAGAATTTGGACAGGTACATGGATGGAAGAGGTATGAATGGCTATGGACTGGGTGCAAGTCAGTGGGACTAGGCAAAAAAAAAGATTCAGCACAGAATAGAAGGGATGAAGAGGCCTGTTTTCTGTGTTGCAATGCTCTATAGTTCTATGAAATCCTCTCTTTATATTGGCGTTCTTGTTTTTCACATTGTAATCAATCCATAAGCATTTTAAAAAAATATGTTGTGCCTTTTATATAGATCACATGATCTGGAACACTTGGCGGCGATAAATATTTTGCAGGGCCTGTACGATGCAACTTTTGCATTGTATTTTTAGAAGTAAGTGTATTTATGAATCAATCTTGTGAATAGTTAACCATATGTTATTACTGCTGTTTTTATGTTAGCTTAGTTACCAACTGCAGTATTTTAAAAGATAGCTCTGCCTTTCTAAGTACTTCTTATAAACATATTATGCAGAGAACCTTTTGTCATGTATGTCTGCTGAATGTCTGACAATTGGCCTTGGAGGGCAAAAGTCTAAAATTGAATTGTAAACAACAAGGTTTATCTGTGAAGAAAACTCACTGGGGAATTATGTCATATTATAAATGCAAGGCATGTTTCCAAATGGTTGCTGTCAAAGAACAAAGTCTATAATCAAAATCCACATATTGGAAATGCACACAAAAAGATGAGCAAGAAAACAAATAGTAGGAGAAATTTGTGGGCTACACAGCATCTGTGGCCCACAAATCAGATTGTTGGAGTTTCAATCGAGACCACACCTCAGACCATCCTTCTGCCTCCATAGATGTTGCCTGACCCATTGAGTTCCTTTTGGCAGCTTGTTTTTTGCACCATATTACATCTGCAATCTTGTGTATCGGAAAGTTTACTTGTATTTTTTAAAGCTATTGTCTGCTCCAGTAAATGTTTTCAGAATTTCTAAGAATCTGACACAGCTAATGTATTTTATTTTTAATTTATTGATTATTCACAACCTGGGCACTGGTAGCAAAAACCATATTGTTCAATTGGGTATGGTTGGCAATTTCAACCAAATTGGAGTTTTTGGATTTCTATTATAATAGGCAAATTTAACTGATTTTCTAATTAATAAAAAAAATCAAAATTTTAGTGATTCAACACAGAGATCGCCCTTCTGGATGATGAAACTCATGCTATCCAATTACACCCATTAACCAACCAACTCCGCACATTTTGGAGGGTGGGAGAAAACCAGAGCACCCAGGGTAAGCACATGCAGGTCACTGGGAGAACATATACTGACAATAGCAGATTCAATCCCGGGTCACTAGTGCTCTAATTGTTTAATTCTAACTGCTATGCTAGCAGTGCCACCTCAATTATCTCTCCTGAAGCACATTGGCAAACCGTAATTTTCTTTGTGAGTCTCTCAGGACTCAGTTTTAGTAAGGTGACTAATGTAGGAAAGACAGACTCTTCCAGTGGAAGTGGGTGATGGGACAGGCAGGTGGATAGCTTTTTGAGGTGTGCACTCTCATTGCACAGCCTCAAGATTCTCAATACCCTCCTAATGCTTCTTTATCACTTTAATCAGAAATAGTCTGGAGATTCTCAGGAGCCCAATGGATATGTTGCATTTCCTCAGAGATTTTCAGCAAATTCTTGATTATCTTCTTCAGTTTTTCTGATAATCTTGTCCACAACAGAATTCAGATTGGAATGTCAGTTTTGGGAGGCTGGTATCAGGCTTGTGGTTTAAGTGGCCTGTCTATTGAAGCTGACTGAGCATGTTGGTTTAAGATTGGTTTGCTTATTGATCCAGTAAATTTGGAGGTTATTGCAGAGATAACAATGATGGGTTGAAGCAGATAGACTTTTAACACCATCCTGACCAACCTATTGTTATGTTATCATGAATGATTAATTCTAATTTCAATTCCAGTTTATTAATGTGAATTTAAATTCCAGACCTGCTGTGGTAATGTTTGAACTGGGGTATCTGATTTATTAGTTGTCAATTTAATCATGGCGCCACCACAAGGCTCTGTTTATGGAACAGCCAAATCATGAGGGACTTTACCAAAGTGTAATAATATATTCAACAGAAGAATCATTCTGGTGTCTGCGACTAATTCCAAATTTACGGAAAAAAGATCTGTAGTGAGTTTATTATAAAGTAGAAATTAGTGCATCTTGTAATGATAATTCAAGAGGGAGGATCTCTTATGTTTGAAACGCAAAATCAAAAGCAGATGCTGGAAATCTGAAACAAATGCAGAGGAAACACTCAGTAAGTCAGACAATGGCTGTGAAGGGAACAAATTAGACCACATTGTGAATAGAGTTCCTCAATGTTGATTTTGAGTCTGAATCCTTGACAGCTTCCATTTGGAAACAGACCTTGTATTTATAATCTGACAAAATTCCCCAGTGAATTTTCTTCACACATAACCATTGGTGTTTTGAATTTGATTTTGACTTTTGCCCTCCAAGGCCAATTGTCAGCCTTTCAACACCTACTTGACACACACAAATGCTTCAGCATAAATTGCTTCAAAGAGGTATTCGCTCGAATCTGCAGAGCTATCTTTTTACCATAATAGGTTGATAATTAAGCTCACACACTGAAGAGATTGCTAACTATCAATTTAATGGATGGCTTTGTGCACCACATTTCTTTAAAGCATATTTGGATAGAAATTATTGAGACCTCATATCAGCTTTAATATTTTTAGTTGAATAGTTTTATTTTGTAAATAAAATCTTCCGATATTCTAATTTTCTTGGTCTCTACACAAATGCTTAATTTTATAGCATTTTCTGTCTGTTTTAAACTATTGGTGCCTGCCACATTGACCACCGCCAGTGGGCTGATAACGCCTCAAACCGTGCATCTTGGCGCCTCACAGTTTGGCGGGCAGCAGCCTCCTTTGAAGAAGACCGCAGAGCCCACCTCACTGACAAAAGGCAAAGGAGGAAAAACCCAACACCCAACCCCAACCAACCAATTTTCCCTTGCAACCGCTGCAATCGTGTCTGCCTGTCCCGCATCGGACTGGTCAGCCACAAACGAGCCTGCAGCTGACGTGGACTTTTTTACCCCCTCCATAAATCTTCGTCCGCGAAGCCAAGCCAAAGAAACTATTAGTACGCAAACCATTTTTCTTTTATCCTTAAAGTGTCTGATTATCAAACCTATGTGCGATTTCAACTATATGGATTTTTGGGCAGAGTTAATTGAAACATTTGTAGATAAAAAAAATTAAAATCTAACGTAAATATCTGCATCTGGTCCCATACTTGTACAGTGAAAGTGGAATCAATTTCAGTTAGAGTGCCACTTATCGCTTACATTCACATATAAATGGTCAAGAGGCAGAATATTAAAGGAATTATTTTGCAGGATTTCAGTTGAACAGGGGAAAATTGAGAAAAATTGATGATGGAATCTCACAGTGCAACCAAAATTCATAACTGACACTGCATTGCAAATATAGCATGCACTTAAACATAGAACAATACCACACAGTAACAGGCCCTTTGACTGACAATGTCTGTGTTGACCACAATGCTAATTTAAATTAATCCCATGTGCCTGCACACTTGTCCATATTCCTCATCCCTGCCTGTTCATTCAAATCCCCTTGGTACACCAATCATGAACTGTTCTGAAAACTTAAAAGGACTGTCTGCGCTTTTGCAAGTTGCTTCTTTTGCACTAGAATTGCTATGAATATATGCCAAGTAAGAATTTCAGGCATATGTACATGTGTGACAATAAACTCACGTCATTATTATAGCAAGTTTCAGGCACTTTGTCGCAGGCAATTTGTTGAACCAGCTACTGTGACTAAGCTGTTTGACCAGGCTAATTATGTCGACCAGCTACAGCAGAGTATGCAATTGCTTAGACCAATATCAATGCGACATGCAACCACTGCAGTGTATGTACAGGCCAGCTGATCTACAACACTGCACACATCTTTGTTCAACATGATGCTGTTCACCGGCCACTCCAGCAAGCAGCAAGTTTATGACGGCCCTTATGAGATCATACAATGCCAGCTAAATGTTTTGTGATCCAACAAAATGGGAAAGCAGGGGCTGTCTCCATTGACTGTTTGAAACCACTGAATGTCGAAGATCTTTGTCACTGCCAATACTGAAGAAATAGCAGGACCCCTTCCACTCTGATCATCCATCATCCATGTTGTAGTACCGGACTTAATCGGGCTGGAATATCAACCTACCAGATGTAATCTACTGGGATCCACCCTGCACACACCATCTTTCAGCTCCTCCTATTGGGAAAGAGATTCAGGAGTATCAGAGCCACCACCGCCAGGTTGAAGAACAGCTTCTTCCCACGAGCAGTGAGAAGGCTGAACAACCAAAGGAACTGCTCACACTAACCATCTGAGACTCTCATTTGTACAAAGGAATTTTTAAAAAACTTTTATAGATAAAATACTTCTCCTGCATGTGGATTATTTGTGTTAAATCTGATTGTGGGTCTGCGTGACTTACTCCGAGGACTGGAGAATGCTATTTAATCAGGTTGTCCTTGTACAATCAGATGACAATAAACTTGACTTGACCTAAGAAGCTATATTTTTCCACATGTGAGCACACAGATGCAAGACTCATGGATCTTTATTTTTGTAGTCTGTCCCTATTTCCCTTCTTAAACAGAAGCTTTAAATATTGCAAAAAGAGGACATGAATATCAGGTGGCACAACATACAACAAATCCTAGAGTACAAGAAGAAATCCTTATAACTGGGTTCAAATATCTGAAACGGCTGAAGCAGGACATAATGAGGAGGCAAGGATTGAGACATAAACTAGATGGAAAATTAACAATGGAGACAAAGAACAGATAAGATTAATCCCAGTAAAATGCACTTAGGATCAGACAGTGAGAACAGGAGCCAGGATACCAGGAAAATCCTGGTGGTAAATCACAAGTAGAAATTCACCAGACTAATTCATTTAGAGTGAAATACGAAAGTCTGCAGATGCTGTGATTGACATAAAAACACAGAAATGTTGGAGGAACTCAGCGGGCCTCACAGTGTTCATCGGAAGTAACCAAAGATTTGGGCCTGAGCCCATCTTTCAAGACAGCCACCAACATCCTGGTACCCAAGAGGGTGACAAAAACAGGCCTCAATGATAACCACCCTGTGGCACTGACTTCCACCATTATGAAATGCTTCAAATGTGTGGTGATTGAACACATGAAAGCATACCCCTCAGAGATACTGGACCCATTTCAATTCACCAATATAAGAAACCATTCCACAGACATGATATAGCCTTGCCCTATCACTCCGTCCTGACCCACCTGGAGAACAACACCTCATATATCAGGCAATTATATATAGACTTCAGCTCAGGATTCATCACAATCATTACCAGAGACTGGAGGAGAAGTCAAATTTATTGTTATCTGATTATACAAGTACAAACTGACAAAACAGCATTCTCCAGTCCTCAGTGCAAAACATGCAGACACACTGTGACAAAGTTTTTAGAGGTGGCTTGGGAGGATTGTTAGTGCAGGTTGCACACAAATATTTTAAAACACAGAATGTTTGCAGACAAAGGGTTACTTAAACAAAAGTTGCTTTTAATTGTATATATAAGTGTAGAAAATATCTATTTTGCAAAAGGCAACAAAGTAGCAACATACAGCAGCAGTGTGTCTGGAAGAGCACGTGATCTTTGCAGGCAGAAGGAGAACAGCTTTGCTCTCAGAGAGGGAGGGAGGGAGAGAGAGGAAAGACAGAAACTTTGGTTCCTGAGGGACAAGCTGGCAAACTTTGGAAGACTGCCTGGTCAAAGGAGAAGATTGGCTGTCTGAAAGGATCTCTGTGGTGACCTGAAAGAAAGAGGATCATCTGGAGAACCCTGAAGGGGGCAAGTTTCATCAGCAAGACTTATTAAAAAGGAATCAGGTGCGAATGTCCTGGAACAAAAGGTATCTCTCTCTGAAAACCAACAAGAACGCTTCTGAGTGGTAACCATTTGCCTGTTGAACCTTATTAATGCCAATTTCTGTGCACAGTACAAGAATTGCCTGCAACCAGTGACATTGGACTGTGAACAAAGAACTTTTCTACACTTATATACACATTATACACACAAATGCTTAGAATTAGAGGGGGTTAAGTAGGTTAAGTAAGTTGATAGTAATAAGATAAAGTTTAATTCTGCTTTCATGTGCAAAGATAATTAAAAGCAACTTTTTAAGTAACCCTTTGTCGTGGTCATATCTATTGCTGCTGGGTTTTGGGATCTTCTTGACTCTGTAACAACACAACTAGACATAACACACATACAGACAAATAATGCATATGCAGAACAAGTATTTTATCTATAAAAGTAAGAAAATAAATATTGCTTCATACAAATGAGAGTCTCGAATGGTTAGTGTGAGCAGTTCCTTTGGTCATTCAGCATTCTCACTGCATGTGGGAAGAAGCTATTCCTTAGCCTGGTGGTGCTGGCTCTGATGCTCTTATATCGCTTCCCTGATGGAAGCAGCTGAAAGATGATGTGTACAGGGTTAAAGGGTCTTCAATGATTTTGCGCGTCCTTTTCAGACAACAATCCCAGTAGATCACGTCGATGAGGAGAGGGAGATTCCAGTGATCCTCTTTGCCACTCTTATATTTCTATGCAGCAACCATACCACACTGTGATGCCACTGGTCAGCACGCTCTGGATAGAGCTCATGTAGGACCAGGAGTGACTCCCTGCACTGCGCATCAATAACACTGTAGTGGAGAGAGTGGAGAGCACCATGTTCCTTGGAATTCAATAATTAGTGACTCCTCACTTTTCAGGAAGGCACAACAATGACTGTACTGTCTGAGAAGACTGAAGTGGGAAAGGCTACTGGCCACCATCATGTCAACCTTCTACACAAGCTGTCGAGAGTGTCCTGGCCAGCTGCATCACAGTCTCAATGTGGAGAAGACGAAGGAGATAATCATGGACAAAAGGACCAGGAAAAACCACCCTCCACAACACTAAGCTAGGAGGGGTTGTGTGCACGGAAGAGGGGGTCAGGAAGCTCCAGTGTGATTTGGATAAATTGAGGGACTGGGCAGATACATGGCAAATGCACTACAATGTGGATAAATGTGAGGTTGTCCAGTTTGGTAATACAAACCGGAGGGCAGATTACTATTTGAATGGCAATAGATTAAGAGATGGGGAAGTGCAGAGAGACCTAGGGGTACTTGTACACCAGTCTCTGAAGGCGAGCATGCAGATACAGCAGGCAGTTAAAAAGGCAAATGGTATGTTGGCCTTCATATCAAGAGGGTTTGAGTATAGGAACAAGGATACGTTACTGCAGCTGTACAGGGCCTTGGTGAGACCACACCTGGAGTATTGTGTGCAGTTTTGGTCACCTTATCTAAGGAAGGATGTTCTTGCAATGGAGGGAGTGCAGAGGCGATTCACCAGGCTGATACCTGGAATGGCAGGAATGACTGATGAGGAAAGATTGCACAAATTGGGATTGTACTCGCTGGAGTTTAGAAGATTGAGAGGGGATCTCATAGAGACATATAAAATTCTGGCAGGACTGGACAGAATGGATGCAGATGGGATGTTTCCAATGATGGGAAAATCCAGAACCCGGGGCCATGGTTTGAGGATAATAGGCAAACCATTTAGGACCGAGATAAGGAGGAATTTCTTTACCCAGAGGGTGGTGAATCTGTGGAATTCATTGCCACAGAGGGCAGTAGAGGCATGTTCATTAAATATATTTAAGAGGGAATTAGATATATTTCTTCAGTATAAGGGTATTAAAGGTTACGGAGAGAAGGCGGGGACGGGGTACTGAACTTTAAGATCAGCCATGATCTCGTTGAATGGCGGAGCAGGCTTGAAGGGTCAAATAACCTACTCCTGCTCCTATCTTCTATGTTTCTATGTTATGTTTCTATCAACAACTCTGGAGTGGAGAGTATTCCTTGGAGTTCACTTAACATCTTCTCACTTCTCAGGGAGACATAATAGCGACTGCACTTCCTGAGAAGACTGAAGCGGGTTGTTATAGTTGTTGCAGAGAAATGAGGTCAATTGACAGGACCATAAGAGTGGCAAAGAGGTTCACTGGAGTCTTCCTCCCCACTATCTCCTAGGATTGTTGTTGGAAAAGGGTGTGCACCTTCCAGCCCCCACACAGCATCTTTCAAATAGATACTGGAATATCAGAGCCAATACCATCAGGCTGAGAAACAGCTTCTTTCTCCTCTCCTCTCTTCTTCATCTTCCACAGGGTCAGCTCCCTCCATGGCTCCCTCGTTCGCACCTCCCTTTCCACCAATTGCCCCCTTGGGACCTACCTCTGTGACTTCAAGAAATACTACATTTGTATCCACACCTCCTCCCTCATCACAAATCAGGCCTCTAAATAGTTCTTCCAAGTGAAGCAACACTTCATTTGTGAATCTGCAGGTGTCATCTGCTGCATCTGGTATTTCCATTATGATTTCCTCTACATCAGAGAGACTAAATACAGACCGGGAGATCATTTTGCTCAGCATCTTCACTCTGTCCACCTTAATAGTAGGGACCTCCCAATAGCAACCTATTTTAATTTCCTGCCTGGCCCCATTGGTGCACAAAGTTCCAGTCAGCTGAACTTTGCCACTCCACCTATCCTTCATAGAAAAGATTTTCCAGATAAACAGCTTTGATCACAAGGCCATCAGACAATGCTCTTCAAATACTGAGAGATATGGACATGATAAACATGGTGGAGTGGTTCCCGGAGCTGACTGTTCAGGTCCTCTGGAGGAATGCCTCATCATCAGTGCTCACTAATAAGCACCAGGACTTGGCCTTACAGGCAGTAAGAGGAGCCCCAGTCAGATCCTTCCTGTACAACCAGAACATCACCCCTGAGCTGACTGCAGTGGAATGGAGAGAGTCACTCACCTCTTTGCACATGCAGATTCACTAAGAATGTGAAGGATGCAAGGGTCCTTGACACAGTTCATCCCCAGCAACAGCTTGACAGAGGACTCTCCAATTTACGGGCTGTTCCCAGCGAAGCATGCAGAGTTTGACCTCCAGAACTACCGAAAGATTATCAACTCAGTGAAAGACACAGATTGGTCTGCCCAAAACCTATTTGTCTTTCAACACATGGAGATATCAGAGAGGGAATGCTGTCAACTATCATATCCCAGGTTGTGGGGCTACTTGCTGAGGGAACGACCTGAGTCTTGGATCGGCCAATGCAAGGGTGCTGTGGGGTAGGTTCACAGTCTGGGCAATGAGAAGCTGTCATCAAAGGGAAGCCCCTGAAAAACAGAGGTGGAGCAGCAAAAAGGTGTCCCAGTGGTGGCAATGGTGTAAATTGAATTGAATGTAACAATGTACAATGATAGAAATGTATGAATTCAGAACTAAGTGTGGGAAGAGACTTTGAATAGTTTTTCTTTTGTAAATACAATTTATTTGAATAAAGTCTATTTTTGGTTAAAATAATCCTTACCTCCTATGTATGCTGCAAGACCTATTGAGTTCCTCTGACATTTTTGTGTTCATTTGATCTGAGGTGCTATCAGCTTTTGGCTCGATCAGGTTATCAGTTTCATTAAAATCACTGGAAAATGTGGAAACTCAATTTGTGCCAGATATTTCTTGCTCTTGAAATTCTTCAACCTCTTGCTGTTGGGCTGATTTTGTATGAGTTGTGCTGGAAATTCCAGTAACATATCAGAAATTTTCATTAAAATATTACAGAGAATTGTTTCTGAAAGACAAGATGAAAATAAGAAACAAGAGGAAGGAATCAAGAGAGAATTATTCATTCCTATTCTATGCATGACATGTAAATTATTTGCTATATTATGGGAGTCATTTGTGGGGTGATGATGCAATGGTCCTATAAGTGGGATTGCTTTCAGTAATACTACAGTAGAAATTCTGTGATAACCAAAAACATTAATAAAATCATACTCAAAAGATATTTAAATGCACAAACCATAATCCAGATTGGTATTTAAGGAAGTGATGAATGATTATATGTCTTTATTTTGAAGTAACTATAAACCTGAGGCCCCATCTGCTCTGCTGGTGAGCAATGAAGATCCAATGGGATTGTTTGATGGAAAGCAAAGGACAATTTTCACTGGCCAAATTTATGACTCAAATTTTGTACCTTAAATGAAATATCTGAACAATTTCTTGATTTGTATTTGTGAGACCTCAATCTATGTATATTGGTTTTGGGTTTAAAACTGTGACTACTCTTTAAAACTGTTTAATTAGATATGAAATGCTTTGGCACAGCTTGAGAATGCAATAAATCCAAGCTCTTTCCTCTTGCTTTATACTTTTAATGCGTTTTTTATCCTCCACATAAGGTAACTTTGTAAGAAGGATTACATAATATTCCTCAGGCATTTCAGTCTTAATGCCTCCAAATTAAAAATTTCCATGTGTGTTTAAATCTCACCACAGCTTTGATCTTGCTATCCCTGCAACTTCCTATATTCCAGCAATCAAATTAATCATTTCTCGGATTCTGACTCCAGATCCTTTACCACCACTTTGGAACCTCTGCCTTTAGCTATTTAATCTCATTCCCAAAATCTCCATCCCTAAAACTTTTACTTCCATTATATACTGCCCTCCTACTGCAGGAAATTTCTTAAAATATGCTTCTAGGCCAAAAATCTTTTTGCTCTTCCTAATATCTGCTTTTGGAGGAAAGTTCCAATAATATTTCAGTAAAGTGATTAGCTCAATACTATATAGAGGTTTGAGTCTGGCACTGTCTATAAAGAGTTTGTAGGTTCTCCCCGTGTCAGCGTGAATTTCCTTCAGGCACTCTAGTTTCCTCCTACTGTTCAAAAACGCAGTGTAAGTCAATTGGGTGTAATTGAGTAGCACAGGCTTGTGGGCCAAAAGGGCCTGTTACCATGCTACATGGCTAAATAATAATTTTTTAAAGCATTTATACAAAGTTTATTGGTAGAAATACATATACCCCTGGTATAACACAGTTTTGAAAACTATGGGTTTTAATATAACACGGTTTGAAATTTCTGACCCAGAGTTTTTAATTTCCAACGTTAAAGTTTTATTGTTATTGCTATTTAAACCACCTTATAATACTTTGGAAGACTCCTATTTAAAATATTGAATATCTGAACTATGGAATAGAGAGAGTTAAGTGGCTGTGTTGAAAGTTATTGCTGTCTCTGTTGCAATCAGGCTCCCTGCACTGTCCTGCAGCGGTACTGATCTAACTTTGGTGAAAGTCTCATGTGGGTGATTTGACACAAATCTACATTAGACAAATATTTTCTTAAATTAACTATGTTCATTTATTGCCAATAGATACATTGCCAAAAAAGATCTGTTTTATATATCCCTTTTATAGGATTGGAATGTATTACGTTAAAGTGAAGTGTAATAATGCTTTGAACAATGCGGTTTTCCATAGCACTGAACCTGCTTGAAATGCATTAACTGTGTTTTATAGGGTATGCCTGCATAATGAAGGTGTATGGTTGGTGGTGAGTACAATCTTGTCATCAACTTACCATATATTTTCAATTTTCTGCTCACCAAAATATTCCCTGGTAATATTTCATTCGTTTCCTTTCAATTTTTCACATATAACATGGAGTTTTAATTGCATTCCTTTTTTTTTCACTCAAATGTTCTTAAAACATAATTATATTTCCTCCGATTTGTCCACTCACACTGTCCCCTTGAGGTTTGTCCCAC
This sequence comes from Narcine bancroftii, assembly GCF_036971445.1. Lineage (NCBI taxonomy): Eukaryota > Metazoa > Chordata > Chondrichthyes > Torpediniformes > Narcinidae > Narcine > Narcine bancroftii. The sequence goes on from NC_091473.1 coordinate 99,103,098, forward strand.
TTCTGTCGTTCTCTTTCTTTCATTATTAGTCTCTGACCTGCTTCTGCTTTCCCATTTTGAGCTGTCCTACTTCTTATTCCTCAGTGCTTCTCCCATTTTTAGCACAACTCCAGCATGTATTGTGCCTTTGGGTTTGGCTCAGCTCCACCACGTTCTGTTTCCTTCATTTGGCTTCAGACCAGCTCCACTGAATTCATTTTATTTTCTCTTTTCATTCCCTTGGTTGTTCCTCATCTCAGCTATGCTCCTTCTTTGTTCTCCCACCTCAGCCTCTATTCATCCCCATTACTTAGTCCTCTACCTTGGGTTTGCTGTTGTTTTATTTCACTGAATCTGTTTTACTTCATGTTTTAAACTCCATCCAATCAAAGATAATGAAATAACCCCATTAAAATAGGAAAAATTGTTGCAGAGGCATAAAACAGATGGGTAAAAAGAATAATTATACAGCAAATTAAATTTTTAAAACTACCAAATAATTAACACAGTTTAAAAAAAAGGAACGGTTATAAAATGGAAGAAAGTTAATTGTATAAAGATTACGGCAAAAAAAAAACAAGAGAGAAAATTAATGGCCAGTCAACCTGACATCAGTCATTGGGAAAATGTTAGACTATGTTATTAAGGAATGGAAAGAATGCTCTTAGGAAATTGTAAAAGGATTAATCCCAGACAGCATGGTTTTATCAAAGGGCAATCAATTTTGACAAATCTAAGGACTGGAGTTTTAGAGGATTCAACCAACTGACTAAATGAGAGAGAAACAATTGCATGTAATGTGTCTAGGTTTTCGAAGGCATTTTATTAGATGATGCACAACACTAATTTATAACAGAGAGCTCATAGACAGAGGATTGGTTAGTCAGAAACTAATAATGAAAGAAAGAGAATGACAGAAGTGGGACAAATCTCAAGGGGACAGTGTAAGTGGACAAAAATATAAGAAGGAACAGGTCACTTCCAAATTGGTAAGGTGGAAAAATAAATTATGATACAAATGATCTCTGGAGAAAGCAACATGAGGGCAAATGGTCTACAAAGTGAAGGTATTTAAGGTTATTCATTATGGTCGGACATTTGAATAAGCAAAACAATTCTTTTAAGTTGTGGATCCTTGTGAATACAACCATGCAAATCTATAAGGAAACCAAATGGTATGTTTGCACTTATTATAAGAGGTTGAGTTAGGGAGAAAGGGTCCTACACCCCATCAAGTTCTACATGCCTTTGATGAGGTCAATCCTACAGCACAACAAACAATTTTAAGCTAGGTACCTAAGGATAGGTTTATTAGCTTGGAAGCAATGGAATGTTGGCTTACTATCTCAGGAATTTAATTGCTAAATAGGCTACTTTTTTTTCAAGATGTCAATTCAAAAGTGATTCCTTGTAGACTGAAACTCTGACATGAGTCACCTCTTTAGTTCCTAACAGTTTTCAATGTCAGAGACTCTAAAAATGACATTGTTCCTAAGAAAATATTTCTTCTGCAAAACTGTAGGGAAATATGGTAAATATTGGCCTAGGGATGCCTGTCATGAGGTTCACGTGGCACTATACCCAACATCTTCCACAAATCATCCTTCTCAATATATTTGTCGTCCAGCCTTCCATACAATCCACACTGCTTCCCTTCCAACCTCATGACCCCTTTATGTGAAATACAGAAACCTTAATGGATGCACCAAGATATCTAAAAGGGAGTGAATGTTGGGCTTGACAGGCGAATTTGTCTAAATTTTACTGGCTTGATGGTTGCTGAGAGGCTATATCTTTGCTGAGTTGTCCAGAGCTAGGGAACAGAGCTGCAATGTAACAAGTTCCCTTTTTACAACTGAGATATAGATGAAATTTTGAGAGTACAGAGTTTATATGTTCCTATCAAGATTAAAGACATGGTTAGCAGGCATAGGCAACCTTTGTTTTTGAGGGATATTGGGGTTCTGGTTCAGAAGAAGAGGTGTATAGCAGGAATAGGCAACATGGAGTAAATGAGGTACTTGAGGAGTATAAAAAATGCAAGAACCTCAAGAAAGAAATCAGTAAAGCGAAGAGAAGACATGAGGTTACTTTGGAAAACAATGTGAAGGAAAATCCCAAGCATTTCTACAGATATATTAAGAGCAAAAGGATAGTAGGGACAAAATTGGTCCCATTGAAGATCAGAGTGGTCGGCTTTGTATGGAGCCAAGAGAGATGGGGAAGGGCTTAAATGTGTTTTTTTCATCAGTATTCTCTCAGGAAATGGGCACAGGGTCATGGGAAGTAAAGAAAACAAGCAGATTAAAGAGAAGGAAGTGCTTGCTGTCTTAAAGCAAATAAGGGTGGATAAATCCCCAAGGCCTGACAAGATAGTCCCTCAAACTTGAGGGAGGCCAGTGAATAAATTTCAGGGGCTCTGACAGACTATTTAAAATGTTCTTAGCTATGGATATAGTCCTGGATGATTGGAGGGTAGTTCACATTGTTCCGTTGCTTAAAAAAAAATCTCCAAAAGTAACCCTGGAAATTATAGGCCAGTGAGTCTGACGTCAGTAGTAGGTAGATTATTGGAAGGTGTTCTAAGAGATCAGATATACAATTATTTAGAAAGCCAGGGACTGATTAGGGATTGTCAACATGTTTAACCAATCTTATAGAGTTTATCAAGGAGGTTACCAGGAAAGTTGACAAAGGAAAGGCTGTGGATGTTGTCTACATGGACATTGGTAAGGTCTTTGACTAGGTCCCACATGGGAAGTTCATCAGGAAGGTTCAGATGCTAGGTATTCATGGTGATTTGTGAACTGGATTCGACAATGGCTGGACAGGAGAAGCCAGAGAGCAGTAGTGGGTGATTACTTCTCAGACTGGAGGCCTGTGCCTCAGGGATCAGTGCTGGAACCATAGTTGTTTGTCGTCTATATTAATGATCTGGATGATAATTTGGTAAGTTGGATCAGCAAATTTGCAGATGACACCAAGATTGGAGGTGTTGTGGACAGCAAATAAGGTTTAAAAGCTTGCAGTGGGATCTGGACCAGCTGGAAAAAATGGGCTGTAAAGTGGCAGACAAATTTGAAGAATTGGATTTTGGAAGGATGAATCAAGAAAGGATATACAGTGGAATCCCAATTTAACGCGACCCAATTCCAGATATAACATGATGAGTCATTGGATTCAGGCATCGAGCTACTGCCAGGAGCAAATTAGTGGAATACGAGCTGCTGTGGGGAGTGGGGACTACGGGCTGCCATGATGAGCAGGGACTATGGGCTGTCACGGGAAGCGGGCACCTCGGGTTGCCGCAGGAAGTGGGGACCTCGGGCTGCTGCTAAAAGTGGGGACTATGGGCTGCCACAGGGACTGGGGACTTCAGGCTACCACGAGGAGCAGGGACTTCAGGCTGCTGCTAAGAGTGAGGACTTTGGGCTGCCACTAGAAGTGGGAACAGTTATTTTAGTTTGTGCTAGAACTATTTATTGAAACCCCGATTTAGCATGACCCCACTTTATTTGCAATGCGATTGTTTTGGACCAAAACCATCACGTTATAACAGGGTTCCACAGTACATAGTGAATGGTAGGGTACTGAGTAGAACACAGGGATCTGGGAAATCAGATACATAATTCCCTGAACGTGGTGTCACAGGTGGATAGGGTTGTAAAAAGAGAACTTTTGGCATATTGACCTTCATAAATCAATGTATTGAGTAAAGGATGTTATGGTAAATTTGTACAAAACACTGGTGAGGCCAAATTTGGAGTATTGTGTGCAATTTTGGTCATCTCACTACAGAAAAGATATCAATAAGATAGAAAGAGTGCAGAGAAGATTTTATAGGATGTTGCCTGGACTTCAGAAAAGGGGAAGGTTAAACAGGTTAGGATTTTATTCTGGTAGTGTGGAAAAATGAGGGGAGAACTGATTGAGGTTTTTAAAATTAAGAGGGGGATAGACAGAATAAATATAGATTGGCTTTTTCCACTGAGGGTAGGTGAGATATAAACCAGAGGGCATGCATTAAGAGTGAAAGAGGAAAAGTTTAGAGGGAACACGAGGTGGAAACTTCTTTGCATAGAGTGGTGGGAGTGTGGAACGAACTGCCAGCTGAAGTGGTGAATGTGGGCTCAATTTTAACATTCAAGAAGAATTTGGACAGATACATGGGTGGGAGAAGTATGGAGGGTTATTTATGGAGTGAGTGCAGGACAGTGAGACTAGGTAAAAAAAATGATGGTTTAGCACAAACTAGAAGGGGTGAAATGGCCTGCTTCTGTGCTGTTCAATGGTTCTAAGGAATTTCTTTCCTCAAAAGATACTGAATCTTTGAATTTCTCTGACCCTCATTTGATTGATGGATTTTTGGACATGGAGATAATCAACTAAAATGGAGATCCAGGCTGATAAAAGGCTTTGCAATTGAGGATCAAGTTTGATATGGCTAAATAACAGAAGAGGCTGTGAGGTCTACCATGCTCATAACTCTTACGCATAATAAGTAAACCTACAATAAATTAAAAAGGCAAAAGGAAATAAAAACATACAATTGAAACAACAGCCTTTAAATTAACAAAGGTATAACCAAGTAAAATGATTCTTTGAATAATCATTTATCATAAAATCTGCCCAAATGACCTGATTCCTTCCTGATTCTCTTTGTTCATCAGACCATGAGGTGTCAGAGCAGAATTAAGCTATTTGGTCCATTGCCCCCATCCTGCCATTTCAATCTTGTAGATAGCTGCTGCCATCGGCTGCTCTGCGCCCACTGCATAGCATTGCAGCCACCACACTCACAACAGCGCACCACGCATGTGCAAGCACCACGAAGGTGCGTTAGTTGAATTGAGTACCAGGAGGGAGCATTTGCCACGCTGTGGGCTCTCTCTCCCTACCCTGTTTATTATGTTTGGTTGTGTGGTTTACCTCACCCGCCAACTCGACTTGTTATTGAGTACACAATAATAAATAATCATGACTGATTTTCTACCCTCTGCATCCATATTCTCCTGCCTCCTCGGAACTGTTGACTCCCTTCTTAATCGAGAATCCATCTACCTTAATCTTAAATATACACAATGACTTGGCCTCCACAGCTGCCGGCAGTGACAAACTCCATAAATTCACCGCCTCTAGGTAAAGAAATACTTCCTTATATCTATTCTCGAGGGACTTTTGTATTCTGCGGCTGTGCCCTCTGGTCCCAGCCTTTCACTCTATAGGAAACATCCTCTCCATATTCTCTCCATTCAGGCATTTCAGTCTTCGATAGATTTCAGTGTGATCACCCTCATCCACTAAACTCCAGTGAGAACAGTCCCAGAGCCATCAAAGTCTCCTCATATGATAACCCTTTCATTTCAGGTATCATTCTTATGAATCGAAGGATTTCAGTGTCGGCAGTTCTCCTGTTTCTTTAGTTTCAAAACACTATGACTGAATTTCATCCAAATGCCAGAGATGTTTCCTTTGAGATGTGTTTCCTTGCTATATCATTTGTAGAATTGTCTCCTCATACTGATTTAAGTTTCTGCTTCAGAATAGAGAGCAAAAAGCAAGGGAAATGGTAATGAGAAAATTTAAGAACAAACCTTCACCTAGATATTTGCCAATCTGATTATCTTCAACAATTCACCCCCTCAATTGCAAAAACATGCATAAATACTTTATGTAAAAATCAATTCATTCCTGAATTATAATTTTTAAAACTCATAAATAAACAAACTCTTAATTTTTAAAGGTCTTCCAGGAGTAGCCTTAAAATCTCACCATATCCCGAAGCTATCTTTCAGTATCACTGAATGTTGCAGACTAATATTAAATGGAAGGTCATTTTAATTCCAGATTTTTTTAAAGAATATATTGTTGGTGACCTAAGACTTTGACTAACCATTTCTACCCAAGGATACTGCCTGATCTGCTTGCTGAGTTCCTCCAGCAGCCAATTGTTTGCTCAAGATCCCAGCATCTGCAGTTTTTGTGTTACCCTGTTTGTTGATACCTATTAATATGAGCACTGCAAGGTCTGCAGCAGACTCAGTTTTGTACCTCCACTTAACGTGATCTCCACTAAATTGCCTGCTAACACTCAATGATATATTTCCAAAGGCAATTATGGATTTAACCAATCAATAATTTTTCAATCAAATTTTCATCAGAGGGTATCAGAAGTGATCATCCATTTCCACAAAACAATATTCAAATGAAACATCAATGACATTGTCTGCACTGATTTCGTAATGGACAACAGAGTTGAGCCAGGTCACAAATGTGACCATATAAAATGGTTCTCTGGGTTATGAAGTGGTGTTTTGAACCACTGAGATCTATTTCAGTTCTCAAAAGGAGCTGTTTGTTTAAATGTCACCGGTATTTCTGAGGTACATTGCCATTATCGGTTTTGAATTGGGTCCAAATCCCACCATATCAGGGTAATGCTGGAATGTACTTGGGAAGGGGGGACCTTGTCAAAATACATCCTAACACTTAGATTTCCATGGATAAACAAGTGGTAAACAAGGAAACACGCAGCAATTACCCAACTGAATCTTGGGAATGTAGGTCTGTAGGGTCAACAAAAATCATGATAGGAATTTGAACCGTGTTGTCTGGGTGCAGTGTTCACATTGTGTGACTGTTGAAAGGGGGGATCTTCAGTGAATGATTTAACATAATTCAGCCACCCAATGAAAGGCAAAACTAATGTGGTATTAAGAGGACAGTGAGGAGATAGTAATCTCATTCCCAAGCCCTGCACCACATCCTCCTGTATAATAAAGAAGCTGTAGGATTTCCCAACAAGTTCAATTTCTGACGAGAGTGTAGGAATCTTGTGATTTAAAAAGCTGTGATTGATGGCAAAAAGACATAGGTGAATCATACTGACAATCACACACAGACTTCGCTCTATATGCAACCAGTGACCTCCCAGTGGCCAACCATTTCAATTCTGGGTCACACTCCCGCGCTCACATGTCTGTCCATGGCCTGATGTACTGTCCAACTGTGACCGCCCACAGATTGGAGGAAATATCAACTCAGCCCTCACCCACATCTCCTCAATTTCTGCTCATCTGCCTCTGCTCCCAGACGCAACAAACATAGAATCCCCCTCATCCTCACCTAACACTCCACCAGCCTCCGCATCCATAACATCATCTGCCAGAATTTCCGGCACTTACTACAGGATCTCACTACCAGACACACTTTACTTCTCCTCCCCTCTCGGCCTTCCGTAGGGACTGCTCCCTCTGCAATTCCCTCGTGCACTCAACCCTCCCCCCATCGCCCCCCCCACCCCCAGCACCTTCCACTATGGCCGCAAGAGGTGAAATACTTCCGCCCACACTTCCTCCCTCACCGTGGTCCATGGCCCCAAACAGGCCTTTCACGTGAAACAACACTTCACTTGTACATCTAGAGGACGTATGTACTGCATCCAGTGCACCCTTTGTAGCCTGCTGCTGTACATCGGAAAGCCCGGCCGCAGATTGGGAGATTGCTTCACTCAGCACCTCTGCTCCATTCGCAATCTTCCAGTGGCCAACCATTTAAATTCTGGGTCACACTCCCACACTCACATGTCTGTCCATGGCCTTATGTACTGTCCAACCCTGACTACCCGCAGATTAGAGAAGCAACACTTTATTTTCTGGCTGGGCACCCTCCAGCCACATGGCATGAACATTGACTTTACTGCTTTCCATTAAACCTGCTTGCCTTCTCCCCCTTTCCTGTCCTTCCAGTTCTTTCACCCACACAGCCCTCCCATCCCCCCCTCCCCCTCATTGCTGCTGTCCCCTCACTGCTTTCTCCACCTATCATCTCCTGCCTTGCCACCCCCTTCCCCTCTCCTACCATTTTGTTTGGACGTTTGCCAGCATTTTCTCATACTTTGATGAAGGGCTCCCATTTCAAGCTCCCATTTCTGAGTTTCTCCAGCATTTTACTATCAGACGTAGGTTAATTTCTTAATGGCCATTAATTAGCCCAGAAATAATCACTTGCAAGATCTATTGCACACCAAGCAGCTCTAATGTGCTGTTTGCCTATACACAAAAAAAATGTAATTTGGTCCAATTTATAAACAAAATTCTTTACAGAATGAAGAATGTTCTATATTTTTGCTGCTGTTTTGAGTGGGATTTTTGAATCCCTTCATATGAATTCCATTATCAACTACCTGAAGCCAATATAACACTGAAAGTTCAGGCTACTACTAGTTTTTTTTCTGTATTGAAACATAGAGCATTTTTCTATGATTCAAGTGGTTGCTGTGAACCAGACGTTAGTTCCCTGTTGGCAACCATTTTAAATTGAATTCTAAATAGCATAAGTGTGAAATGGTGAGAAATTCATTTGGGAATCTTGTTCAATTAAAATTACAAATTCCACCACTGTCTCACACTTTGCATTGATCTGTTTCAATAACTGGCAGAGTTAGGACCATTGTAGTTTTCCTCTTAGGCATTTTACAATGGCAGTTGATCATATAATATCATATATATAATATTTTTCTGAAAAAAAGCCAAAAAATCACTCTGTCTTTATTTACTCTTAACAGCTCAGCACTGAATCAGAAGATGTAGCCAATAGGATTGAGGAGAATCTTTTCCATTCCCATGGCAACTTCACTGAATACTTAGTTTCTGCCAATTATAACAAGATTGAAATTTCCTCTCGTTTCAGAAGAATTACAGTCAACAACTGCTCATATATTCTTAGATTCAAAGGGAATAATGGTTTAGAATGTTTGAATTGTTTAGATGCTCTAACGAGCACGACACCATTTCAACTACAATTGGCAACCCTCAAAAAGTAATTCTCCGACACCGTGTTTCCAGCCCGCCACAACTTCAGACTGCAAGCTAAACTTTCTCCTCCCATTTCAAGCTGTAAATACATTGAAAGCTGATCACAGTGTGATACCAACACTCCAAAGATCAGCTCAGGACCAATTTCACCAGGCAAGTTCTAGCATAATTTAGAGATTTAGAGCTGCTCTAATTTGAACCCAGGCGTGTTTCAGTTCTTAATGATTCATTTAAATCTCACTAACAACGGATCAACGCAGAACTGCCAAATAGATTATTCCATGACATTAATTGGGAGAATATGGGGGGGGGGGGGGGGTGATTAGAGTAGGAGAGAATTGTCTGCCATAGGGTGAAGTGAACCAAGAGTGTTGATTGCATACATAAGGTGTTCAGTGGCCAATATAATGTTAAAAATTAACTGGAGCTTCCTGCATTGATCGCAGCCTTGTTTTTGTAACAGTCACAATCAGGATCAGAATTTAGTGTCATGAACATTTCACAAAATTTGTAGTTCTGTGGCAGCATTGTAGTGCAAACATTTATCTAAACCACCTTACAAAAAACGTAAAAATAGTGCAAGAAAAAGTCAAGGTTAGGCAGTGTCTTTGGTTCATTGATCATTCAGGAATCTGATGGCAGAGGAGAAGAAGCTGTCCTTGTGCCGCTGAATGCTTGTCTTCAGGCTCCTGTAACTTTTTTCCCGATGGTAGCAGAGTGATGGGGTGGTGGGGGTTCTTGAGGACAGAGGCTGCTTTATTAACCCGCCTCTTGTAGATGTCCTCAGTTGAGTGAAGACTGTTACCTGTGATGTCGCAGGCAAAGTTAATAACCCTCTGGAGCTTTATCTTGTCCTGAGAGTTGGCATCTCCGTATTAGAGAGTGATGCACGTCATGTGTGATCTGCATGCAACAACCACTTATCTCCTGATCATCCTGCAATTTATACTGGCTTGGAGGCACATGTGGCAAGCATTAGTTTGTCTTGTGAGACAGTGTCAGTAGACATACACTCCTCTGAATTTTTCCTCACCTCCACAGCAGCCTTTCATGCCACTGTAGCTGTGAATAAAGAGTACTTTAAGGGCCGACTTGCTTCCAATTGTCAATGACAAGGCATTTGCAAGCCCTACACATCAAGGTCCGCTTGAGTGTTTGAATTTGTTTGCGAAACAACATTTGGCATTTTTTCCTCTCCCCCAAGAGTGAACATTAGAGCATTTATGTGCATCAAAAGATGAAACCCATTTTCTGGGCAGGACCAATAGCAATAAATGTTTCAGTCCAACAATCGTTATCAGACACATTGTAGTGAACTAGGATTCACTAGAAGTGTGTTGCACTGACGACTGGTCCCACCTTTCGGCTCCTCCCGCTGGGGCCAGTATATAATTCTGGTTTCCTGTCTCAACCTAGAACCCCTCTGAAGCCTATTCGTGAACTCTACCTGTGATGTAAGCTAATAAAAGCGTTTGTTCTCCCTCCAGTCGAGTGTGAGCTTTTATCTTCGCTACATATTTATTAGCTTACAAACAAGGATGGAGGCATTACTCAAGCCCAGTATGCTGTTAATAGACCCCCAGTCCCCCGACATGGCTGAGGAGTTTGCATATTGGCTAGACTGCTTCCAGGTCTACCTGAACGCGACCAGGGACGTCTTCCATACAGATGAGCTCCGGAGGTCAGTGCTCATCTCTAGGGTAAAGACGAAGGGGTATACAGTCGTCCGAGACTGCCTGACGTACAAGGCCACCATCAAGGTGCTGAAGGCCCGCTACATGAAGGCCCCAAACGAGGTCCTAGTGAGGCACTGGCTCGCCCAACGCTGCTGACAGCCTGGAGAGTCGATTAACGACTACTAACTGCTGGATCTGTGGATGCTGGCTAAGAAGAGCAGGTATGAGCCCACTTCAGACCGCCTGCAGGAGGATGAACAGATCCGGGACACTCTAGTCACAGGGTCCACTCGAGGTACGTGAGGCAGCGACTGCCCGAGTCGGGAAGGAAGGACCTCGCTAGCCATGTTGAGCTGGCCCAATCACTGGAACAGACCAATCTCGAGAATGATGACCTTGAGGCCAGCGAACTCTCGCTCTAGGGTGAGCACTCCAAGGACTAGCTGATCCCACTATGGTGGCCCCCGCTCCAATGGCTGCTACTTCCTGAGCCCAGGAGTGCTCTTTCTGCGGCAAACAAATTCAAACACTCAAGCGGACCTTGGCAGTTCCCATTGATGTGTAGGGCTTGCAAATGCCTTGTCATTTCCCAGCGAAAGACTAGGTGTGCTCCAACTGTGGGAAGAAGAGACATTGGGTGAGGGTCTGCCACATGAAGGGAAGTCCGGGGAAGTTCATGGCCTGTACCACTCCTGGATCCGATTCCAACCCCAAGCCGTCTGCCCCAGACTCGCTCAAGATCGCCTGCTGTTCAACCTGCCGCCTACTGAAATGACGCAAGATGGCTCAGCAGCCATCTTGCAGCACCAGTTATTGAATTCAGCACCATCATCATCGTCAGAGGAGGAAGGATGGTGGCCATCTTGACACGAAGTTGACACCACCTGACCTAGACAGGTCAACTCAGGATGGAGGGGGGCAATTGAGGGAAGAACACAGCATTTCTGGCAACTTGGCATCGCTGGTCCTCGACCAGAATAGCCCTGACCAGCTCAGCAACTTGATGGTGACGGTGAAGGTAAACAGACATTCATCCAAGTGTCTGATTGACACAGGCTCCACAGAAAGTTTCATAGACTCATGAACTGTGCAAAAATATAACTTAAAAAATGTATCCCTCCAATTACCGAATCTTCCTAGTGTCCCAGTCCCATTCAGCGCCTGTACAGAAACATTGTATAGTTCATCTGTCATTTGAATGGGAGAAATTTTGTAAATTTTGCATGTACATTTTTGATTAATTGTATGCTCCAGTATTGTTGGGTCTGGACTTCCTCTGTCACCTTAAAAGTGTGCCCATGGAGTTTTCTGGTCCCCTTACCCCGTTAATGGTTCAGAATGGAGGACCCTCAATCCCAGGACCCACTTGCAGCCTCTCCACGCTGAACATCGACCCCCCCCCACCTTTGTTTCCAAACCTGTCTCCCAACTGTAAGCCCATCACCACAAAGAGCAGCAGGTAAAACGCGGCAGACAGGGTGTTTATAAAGTCGGAGACCCAGTGCCTGCTGGAGGAGGGGATCAGCAAACCCAGCACCAGCCCGTGGAGTGCGCAAGTGGTGGTAGTAAAAGGGGAAAACAAGTCCAGGTTAGTGATTTACTACAGCCAAACAATTAACAGATATACACTCCTGGACGAATACCCCCTCCCTTGCATTTCGGATATGGTGAACAATATCGTGCAGTATTGGATCTATTCAACCATTGACCTGAAAGCTGCCTATCACCAGTTGCCAATCCATTTCAAAGACCGCCTGTACAGGGCATTTGTGGCAAACAGTTGACTCTGTCAGTTCCGGAGGGTCCCTTTCAGTATTACCAATGGGGAGTCTATTTTCCAGCACCAGATGGACTGGATGGTGGAGGAGTACAGGCTGAAGGCTACCTTCCCCTACCTTACAATGTCACCATCATTGGCCACACTGTGGAAGACCATGATGCCTATCTCCAGAGATTTCCCCACGCGGGAAATTCTGACAAGTGTGTATTCAGGACTACATGACTGGCTATTCTTGGCTACGTGATGGAGAATGGCATAATTGACCCAGATCTTGATAAAATTCACCCCCTGTTAGAGCTTCCCCTTCCTGGAACCACAAAAGCTTTGAGGAGATCCCCAGTGGGTCCCTCAATATGCTGATAAGATTCGTCCCCTCTTATAGGTCACCACTTTTCTCCTTTTAGCTGAAGTCCAGATGGCTTTCAACTACCTCCAAAGTTACATTGTGAAAGTCAGCATGCACAAGATAGACAAGAATGTACCTTTCCAAGTGGTAAGTGACGCTTTGAACGTAGCCCTGGCCATTACTCTCAATCAGGCGGGCAGGTTGGTTGAAAAAGAGAATGCCATGATCAGGAAGGCTGTCAAACTTGCCCCGAAGCAAAGAGGCCCTCCAGATTTGCGCTGGCAGGATGTCTTCCCCATCATGCTCCACTCAATTTGGTCGCTACTCTGCACTCCGACTAATGCTACTCCTCATGAGATCATGTTTACATTCGATAGAAGGTCGGCATCAGAGACTACACTCCCAGCCTACTCACTAGTCCTGGTTCGGTCCTTTTCAAGAAGCACGTGAGGAGAAGCAAGACCAACCTCCTGGTGGAAAGGGTGAAATTGCTCCATGCCAACCCCACATATGCCCACGTGGAGTCGCTAGATGGCAGGGAGGACACTGCCTCCATCAGGGACCTGGCACCCACCAGAACATAGGATCCATTGCCTCAGGTGCCCCACGAGCTACCAAGATTTTTCTCTCCACCCCTGCCAAGGGCCTCAGGGTACATGGTTCAGGAGGAGAGTGAACCTCCTCTATCGTCGAGCCGGAGCCTCAGCCCACTATCTTTCCATCACAGGTGGACCTGGAGACTCAAGGAGCCCAAGGCCCCCAACCACCCCCCCCCCTAATGCTAAGGTCCTCCACCAGGGTCTCCAGACCCCCAGATCACCTGAATCTGTAAATAGCTGTAAATATTTCTCTTCTGTGTCTATTGCCAGCTTCTGATCCTTGTTCTCTTCATCCACAGACCCTTAATTCTGAAGGAAGGGGTGAAAGTAGTGAACTGGGATTCACTAGGAGAGTCCTGTACTAACGATTGGTCCTGCCTTCCGGATCCTCCACCTGGGGTCTATATATAACCCTGGTTTCCCACCTAAACCCCTCCCCTCTGAAGCCTGTTCATGAACTCTACCTGTGTTGTAAGCTAATAAAAGTGTTTGTTCTCCCTCCAGTCGAGTGTGAGCTTTTATCTACGCTACACATGTGTAGGGGAGAGCCATTAGCTTAATTTTTTTACACAATCTGCAGAACATGAAGGAAAACAGGAGCTATGACTGAGAAAAATGTCTAAACTGAGATCACCACTGCAAAGTCTCAAGGGCTCAAATCACAAAGTTCACTGTATCCCCAGCAAGGGTTTTACTAAACTGTAAATACATTTGTAGAGATGGGTGTGTGATTTTGTTTCGTTGAACAATAATGAAAGTGAAGAAAACATTTAAATCATTAAACTGATGAAAACAATTTCACATTATGCTGCTTCTAAATACTGTACTTGAACTTTTGTGCTCTCTTGGCATTTTTTATTTTAAATTTATCTTAACTAATACTTGCATCTTGTCAAGTCCAAGTTCAAATGCTTGCCTGAAATCTCATGCCAAAACATTTTCATTATAGATCCACATTGGGAACAAAACAGCTGCAGCATTTAATACATGAAGTAACAGCAAGCATTGTGTTGTGTGGTTCCTTCCAACAACCACATACCTCAATTTAAATGTAAGGAGTCTATTACAATTGTCGTCCCAATGCATTAGGAGGAGTTCCACAAGGCAGAAGAATAATGCTGTGTCCATTCTTTTACACAAAGCCCACTTTAATATTATCCAACTTTAAAATTTGAATTGAGGGGTCAGAAGTAACAATAGGAACAAAAAACAACCTAGCAAACTCAATAAAAGGTTACTTTAAAGTAGTTCCAATATTTTCACTGCTAAGCCAAGTTTCACCTTCATTATTTTCCCAGTGAGGGAACAGACCATATATTTCCAAGTGAATATTCAAACACCTAAACTGTCAGCATCAGGTGCAAAACGGTATTTTTAATTAGGCAGTGCCTTCTCAAGAGAATTCTGCAGATGCTGCACATTAAATGAGCTCAAAGAAAAGAAAACCTTCACCAACTAAAAACTAAATTTAATGAGGTTAAAAATGGTGATAAGGTCATAAACATAAACAACGATATAAAGGAACTCATGTCTGAACCCTTTCCCAGATTCGTCAAACCAATCCCCCAGCAGAAGGATACATAATTATCTTATCCCCATGGAACATTATGTATTTCCATGGCCTTCATGGAATACAAGCACCACATACACCAGAACGCAATTGCCGCTCAGTGATAAAATTCCATCTCGCCTTTCTTCTTTCCTCAGTGTTCTCATTTTCCTGTGGGGATTTGATGCATTTGTCATTTCATAAAGTTTGCTGGATCAAGTCCTGCATTTAATCTGGAAACATCAATTAGATTACCTCAAAATCCTTTAAAAAAAATAAAAGCATGTAATACTAGAAATTTGAGCCACTCATGCATAATTTCCATGTCCAAATCAGGTGTGGAAGTGGTTTTACTTGGATTAGACCACACCAGTGATCATTTCCAAGTGATTCAAGTCCTGGCACTTGAATGTGTTCCTGACCTTTTTCTTCAAATCTGCTCTGAGCTGCAGTCACTGGCCACTTGATCTGCTCCAACATCATGTGAAGGATGCCCAGACATATAGGAAACTGCTATAGCCCTCTCCCCACAGTTTCCCTTCATCTCCTTTGCAGCCTTTTTATGTAGCTGTTCCCTTCAATATTTAGTTTGTTTCCGAACCACCAGTGCAATGATCACATGATTGTTGAAAGTTTTCAGGCAGCTCAATGTTGGAATCACTCAGGGCACATTTTAGTGCATAATCTGCGTGCATATTGCCAATTTCATATTTTTTTTGCTGGCTCTAAATTGATGTCAGTACTATGTGCTTTCTATACTAAAAGAGGGCATAGCCCAATTTCTAAGGTGAATTTCTTTTGCCTTGCCTCATAAATTAGGTCCAAAGGCAAAACTGATGACAACTGTCAGAAAACTAAAATCAAATAAGCCAAAATGAAAAAGGTCAAAGTGTGTAAATTTACTGACAGTGCCCTAAAAATTATATCTTATTTTTTCCCCAATGTAAATTTTGATGTAAAAATCCTTTGAGAAATCTGTGCATTTCATAGCATTCATGAATTTTCCTCCAAATCTTATGCTAATGTAAAGTACCTAATATTAATGCATAGAAGCATTCTGACTGTAAGTCCATAAGATATAGGAGCAGAATTAGGCCAATCAACCCATCAAGTCCACTCCACCAATTTATCATTAGCTGATCCATTCTCTTACTCAGCCCCTTGCCCCTGTTTTCTCCCCCTAACATTGATGCTCTGACTATTCAGATACCTATAAATCTTGGCCTTAAATACACTCAATGACTTGGCCTCCAAGGCCACCCTGTGGTGAAACCACTATTGTACATATTTGTCGTATGTAAATAACATGACCTTTCTTGGTTGACTCTGCTCTCATTGGCTGGCTTGTGACTCCTTCTCTTTCTTCACCATGAAAGATGTCATGCCACAAGCCTGTCCCCAGTTCGAGTCTGGGTCAGTGTGAGTGACCAACATAGGGATGCTGTCCATCTCTTGCAAATAAAAGCCTTCAGTTTTGGCAACTTTAGTCTTTGTGTAATTGATCGTGCATCACACCCATGATCTAGCATATTTTAGAGGTTTACCACTCTCTGGCTGAAGAAAATCCTCCACATATCTATTTTAAATAGATCCCTTCAGTTTTAAAGTTGTGCCATCTTATCGTAGACTCCTCTATCATGGAAACAACTTTGCCACATCTACTCTGTCCATGCTTTTCAATATTCAAAATGCTTCTATGAGATCCATTTCCATTCTTCTGAACCCCAAGGAGTACAGTCCAAAGAGACATGTCAACAAAATTAACTCAAGTATCATTTCACAGACTTTATTTCACGTGATGTAATGTGGAAGTAGGCAGCAGCGGTCTCCACTGCTTACCGATTCCGAAATTTGCTTTTACAAGCAGATATATGTATACAGAGAGACAAACTAGCTGTTACACAAAATAGAATTACATAAACCCATTGAAAACTTCATTAAGACGTTTATTACATTTTTTTGTATTAAAATCTTTCTTTTATCTAATATGAAGGAGAGAGCATCAATAACCATTGTTAATATTGATTACTGTTAAGTCTATAATTTAGGGTTTCTAAACGAGTGTAGTGGTTAGCGCAATGCCGTTACAGTGTCAACAATCAGGACTAGGGTTCAAATCCTGCACTGTCTGTAAGGAGTTTGTTCGTTCTCCCTGTCTGCGTGGGTTTCCACTCACCATTCAAGACATACCAGGGTTGTAGGTAAATTGGATGTATTTGGGCAGAACGGGCTCATTGTCCAAAATGGCCTATTACTGTGCTCTATGTGTCAATCTAAAAAATACTTAAACATAACTTGAAGAAGAATGTATCAACAATCACTGTTTGTGTCAATGACCTCTGCTAATGCCCTTAACTACAGTTAAGGTTTAACTTCTAAATAATATCTCACTGAATGGATGCTGTAATAAAAACAGGCTATTTGCCAACTATATACGTGTCAATATTAAAGCTGCAGCACAAACTTTCTTTCACAGAGTGACATTGTCAATCTTCGTAAAATTTCTTCAACAAGCCGTGAGATGTTCTTCCTATGCTAAGCCCTTCATTCCAGAAATCATTCTTGTGATTCTTTTGATGGCCTAGTATGGGGTACCAATACCTCTGAGTAGAACATCCTGCAAAAGATAGTGGATACACCCCAATACAATGCAGGTAAAACTCTCCCGGCCATCAAGAAAATCTACATGGAACGCTGCCATCAGAGCAGCAGCAATCAGCCACATCACCCAGGACGTGGTCTGATCTCACTGCTACCATCAAGAAAGAGGTACAGGTGCCACAAAACTCATACCACCAGAATCAGGAACAGCTGCTACCCCTCCACCATCAGACTCCTAAACAACGAACTCACTCAGAGACTCATCTAAGGACTCTTTGCAGTGAACTGGGATTCACTGGTAGTGTGTTGTGCTCATGGCTGGCCTCGTCTCCTGGCTCCACCCCCATCTGCTCACATATAACCCTGGTTTCCCACCTAAACCCAGAACCATTCTGAAGACTACTGTGAGACCCTACCCTTAGTTATAAGCTAATAAAAACATTTGATCTCCCTCCAGTTGTGAGAGCTTTCATTTATGCTAAACTCTTACTTTTCTGTATTGTACAGTCAATATGTTTGCTCTTCTTTCTTTATTTACATTTCTCTTTTTTGTATACGCATTTTATCTTGAGTACAGTTTTTTGCACTACCGATAAGGAAAAATTCTGCCTGGCCCACAGGAAAAAGAACCTCAGGATTGCCTGTGATGCCATGTATATACTCTGACTTTGAAGTTCCAATCTTCTCTGAATCCTCTCCAAAGCCAGCACATCCTTTCTTAAATAAGCACAAAACTGCACCCTACACTCCATGAGGCCTCACCATTGCCTTATAATGCCTCAACATCAAATACCTGCTCTAATATCCTTTTCTTCTAGATACGATACTGTATTGCATTTGCCTTCTTCACCACGAAATCAACCTCGAAGTTAACTTTAAGGCATCCTGCACAAGGACTCCCAAGTCCCTTTGCACCTCTGAATTTGGAATTTTCTCCCTATCAAAATAATATTCTGTCCTTTTACTCCTTTTACTGAAGTGCATGACCATTCATTTTTCAACATTGCATTTAATTTGCCATTTCTTGCCAAATATCTTAATCTACCTAAGTCTTATGCTGCCTCTTTGTTTCCTCATCACTCCCTGCCCTCTAGATATATCTTTATATCATCTGAAAACTTGGTCAAAAAGCCAGTTACTTCACAATCCAAATCATTAACATACAACATAAAAAGAAGTGGCCCCTGTGGTAACCGGTAGCCAACCAGAATTGAATCATTTTATTCCCACTCACTGCTTCCTGCCAATGCTCTACCCACACTAGTATCTTTCCCGTAATTCCAAGGACTGTCAGCTTGTTAAGTAGCCTCATATGCAGCACTGAGTCGAAGGCCTTTTGACAATCCAAGCATACAACATCCACTGCATCTCCTTAGTCGAATCTGCTTATGGTCTCCTCAAACAAATTGCAGTAGGTTTGTCAGGCAAGATTTTCTTTTCAGAAATCATGTTGACTTTGGCCTATCTTTTCACACACCTCCAGGTATTCTATTACCTCATTCTTGACAATCGACTCCAATCACTTACCAATCATCAATGTAAGGCAAGCGGGTTGATAATTTCCTTTCTGCTTCCTCCCTCCCATTTTAAATAGCAGAGAGACCTTTGCAATTTTCCAGTCCTCAGGAACCCTGCCAGAATCTAGTAATTTTTGGAAGATAATTACTAATGCCTCCACAATCTCTATAGCTACCTCTTTCAGATTTCAGATATCTTGTCAGAGTATATGCATGACATCACATACAAACCTGAGATTCCTTTATACAGGCACAGCAGAATTACCACTAATCAGTAGTTCAAAAATAAACTGAAAATAGTGTAAACATGTAAACAAAGAACTGTAAACAGATAATGAATGTAAACAAACTGACTATGCAATACAAAGAGAACAAAAAGGAAATCAATAAAGTGCTCAAGTAAGAGTCCTTAAATGTGTCTCTAATTGAGTTTGTTATTGAGGGTCTGATGATGGAGGGGTAACAGCTGTTCCTGAACCTGGTGGTGCAAGTCTTATGACACGTATACCTTTTTCCTGATGGCAGCAACGAGAACAAAGTGTGTGCTGGGTGATGTGGGTCTTTGATGATTACTACTGCTCTCCGACAGCAGCTTTCCCAGTAGATGTACTCATTAGTGGGGAGGGTTTTGCCTATGATGTCCTGGGCTGTGTCCACTACCTTTTGGAGGGCTTTACATTCAGGGATATTGGTGTTCCCTTACCAGACTGTGATGCAGCCAGTTAGCACACTTTCCACCACACCTCTATAGAAACTTGCCAGTGTTTCTGATGTCATACCAAACCTCTGCAAACTTCTGAGGAAGTAGAGGCACTGATGAGCTTTCTTCACAATGCCAATGTGATGGGTCAAGGAAAGATCCTCTGAGATAGTGACTGCCAATAACTTAAAATTGATCACCCTCACCATCTCTGATCCCCCAATGATCACTGGATTGTATACCTCTGGCTTTCCTTTCCTCAAGTCAACAATCAGATCCTTAGGTTTGGTGACATTGAGTTCAAGGTTGTTGTTGGTGCACCATTCAGCCAAGTTTCCAATCTCCAGCTTGTATGCTGACTAATCCCCTTCCTTTATACAACTCACTGCCATGATATCATCGGCAAATTTGTCAATGGTGCTATTGTACGAAGCCACACAATCGTAGGTGTAAATTGAGAAGAGCAGGGGACTAAGAAAAGAGCCCTGTGATGCTCCGGTACTGAGGAGATTGTCAAGGAGATATTCTTAGCAATCTTCACTGATTGTGGTCTGGAGGTGAGGAAATCCATGATCCAATTAGACAGTGGGTGTTAACTCCGAGGTCTTGAAGTTTGCTGATCAGTTTTGAGCAGATGATGATGTTAAATGCTGAACTGTAGACAATAAAAGCATCCTGATGTATGCATCTTTGCTGTCCAGGTGTTCATGGCTTTGTGTAGAGCCAGTGAGATGGCATCCACCATAGAGCTGTTACTACGATAGGAAAACCAGAACATATCCGTGCTACTGCTTCGACAGGAGCTGATCTGCTTCATCACCAACCTTTCAAAACACTTCATCACTTTTGATCTAAGTGCTACAGGTTGATAGTCGTTAAGGCAAGTTATTGCACTTTTCATGGGCAGTGGTATGGTTGACACCTGTTTGAAACAGGTGGGTTCCATGCCATTCAGGAGTGAGATATTAAAGAGATCCATGAATACCTTGCTATGTTGGTCAGAACAGATTTTTAATACTCAACCAGGTACTCCATCTGGGCCAGATGCTTTCCTCGGATTCACTCTCCTGAAGGCAGCGTGCACGTAATCCTCAGATTCAGACAGGATGGGATCATCAGCGGACATGGGGGTGAGGAGGTGTGCATTCCATCGGGTCTAGGGGATTTATCTGCCCTTAGACAATTCAGTTCCCAAGCATCTTCTCTCCTGTGATCATGTCTGCACTAACCTCTCTCCCCTGTAACCATTATAAGTTAGGTATACTGCTAATGCCTTCCACAGTGAAGACTGATGCAAAATACTCATTCAGTTACTCTGCCATCTCCTTGTCTCCCATTATCACTTCCATGATTTTCATACATTCATTTCATGAAGCCTAGTTAAAGTAATTTCTTTAAACTAAAGGAATATCCTTTGTGGGGGCTCTCACATGGGACCTGTAGCCAACCACTCAGTCACAACTCCAATCCTGAACATTGCCATCCTGGTCTAACTGTGATGCCTTTAGCATGAACCCATCCAGCTCCATGCCTCTGCTCAACAATCCAGATTCTGAGAGTGCTTCTATTAGCTCCATGTCTCTAAATCACCCCCACTACCATTGACCAACCCCCACAATTTTCAAACAGGGCAACAATTAAGTCATTGGCCTCCTCTTGTTCCAAAATCTTGGAGCTTGCAGATGGAAAACTTTTCAGCATATTGAGCATATACGGCAAATATAGTGGTATAGTCTCTTGGGCAATTTGAATTTTCATTAGACAAGACAAAATATTCTCCCAAGCAGACATCTTGAAAAGTATAAGTAAACACACACACACACACATACACACACACACACATACACACACACACACACACACACACATGCTCACACACACACACACACATACACACACAAACACACACACACACAAACAATCACACACACACACACACACAAACACACACATACACACACAAACACACACACACACACACACACAAACAAGCACACACACACAAACACACACACACACACAAACAAGCACACACACACACACACACACACACACACACACACACACACACACACACACACACACACACACACACACACACACACATACTTCATTTACTGCATCTATCCCTATTTAGTCATTGCACGATCATTCTCCATTCTTCATTGAATTTCAAATAAATTATTTCATAGCACAAGACATGGAGGCAAACCATGAAGGAATTTGAATTTCACTTTCCTTACTGCACAAAAGAAAAAAATAATTAACTTGGGACAATTCAATAATTTTATATTTTGGAGCAAAAAAACAAAAAGAAAAATGTTTGCTCAATTGAAATGTTTTTTTTATATTCCTGTGTGTATTCAAAATTTGGGAGAAAATAAAATCATTACTTTAATTACCAAGATTATTCCAGGATGTATCCTCTGACAAAACAGCATTGGCAAAAACCTGGGAGCCAACTCCCAATCAATCTTCAAAATTTGATAGTGGTTTTGAGAAAATGGAATTCCAGATAATAATAGCAAGTTGTGTAAATGATCATTTTTTTTTATTCAGTTAGTCTTAAACATTCCAGAAATGGGAAAAATAGAGCACAAAAAAGCTTCAAATGGATAGTTTTTCACACTAAATTAAACACTGGAAGTGCATGAAATAAGCTGCAGTGAACATTGATCTATGAACACAGAATTGTTTGCCACTAGAACTCAGCAGAGCTGATCTGAAAAAGTAATTTTAATAATGCATAGTCTTGTGGAAGAAGAAAAGGAGAATTTATGGGTACACTAGAAAAAAAAATCTATATTATTGATGCGCTATCAATAACTCTAAAGATTAGAAGTTACCGGACTGATAGATTTTTATTACCATAGACAGAAGGCACATCTCATGTTGCTGACCTGAGACCCGAGCTTGTTCTGGGGGAGGGGTTATGGCATTGTCGCCTTCATTAGGGAAATCAAGGGGGAGGAGCCACATGTAAAATCAGTAAGGGGCAGACCAGCCATACACATGCAAACAGTATTAACAGTGGCTCCACCACATTCACCCCCTATTTTAAAAGAAGTCCAGCAAGGTGAAGTGGGTTCCATGTCCATCACAAATTCAGTCTGTCCAGTGGTCTTGTCTGCCATTGTGATTGTCATAACACATGTGGCTCAGCTATTCACTCCTGGATGGTCTGGTTATTGTCGTGGATGGAGTGTCTGGTGACTGAACTGAGATAGTTGGGGCAGGGAATAGGGTAGGGTGACATGGGGTGGCCAGCTGAAGTCCCGGGTTCTCCTGCATGCACCAATGTCCTCGCCCCCATCTGGTACACCACATCAGCATATTGAGGGTTGGCATGGAGGAGGTGGATCATATCAACCAGTGGGTCAGACTTATGGTTTCTCACATGTTTCCGGAGCAGGACTGGCCCTGGGGAAGGAAAACAACCTTTCATGTGGGGTGGCATTGGTGGCAGTGCACAGGAGGGATCTGACTGCGTGGAGAGCTTTGGGGAGGTCCTCTTAATAGTGGGAGACAGACAGGCCTTTTGACCTGGGCTAGGAGGAAAGTCTTCCAGATGGTGGTATTCTTCCTTTCCACCTGGCCATTCCCTTGGGGGTTGTAG
Source organism: Narcine bancroftii (assembly GCF_036971445.1). Taxonomy (NCBI): domain Eukaryota; kingdom Metazoa; phylum Chordata; class Chondrichthyes; order Torpediniformes; family Narcinidae; genus Narcine; species Narcine bancroftii. The sequence goes on from NC_091473.1 coordinate 99,126,277, forward strand.
CTGGTAGTCCTCCTTGTGGTGATACCTCTGGCCAGCAGATATTGGCGCAGTTCATCACTCATGAAGGAGGATGCCCTGTTGCTATGAATATAGCAGGGGTGAAAAGGCTGTGCAAGGCTTTAATAACGAGGGCAGTGGTCATGTCCAGGCAGTGAATGGCAAAGGAGAAATGTGAGTACTCAACAATGATGTTGAGGAAGTACATGTTGCGGTTCAAAGAAGGCAGGTGCCCCTTGAAATCCATGCTCAAGCGCTCAAAGAGGTGGGTGGACTTAATTAGGTGCGACCTGTCCAGCTGGCAGCCCTCTGCACAGACCTAGTAGTTTCTGGTCATTATCATGATGTCCTCACCAGAATAAGGGAGGTTGCGAGCTTTGATGAAATGGAAGAACCTGGTGACCCCAGGGTGGCAAAGGTTGTTGTAGGCAGCTTGTAAACAGTCTATCTGCGCACTGGTGCAAGTCCCTTAGGATAGGACATCTGGTGGCTTGTTGAGTTTTCCTGGCCAGTACAAGATATCATAGTTGTGGACTAAGACTACCAAATTTTAAGAATTATTTTAAAGCAGCTCAATTGAGATTTTTCTCCTCCTGTCATCAAAGGGGTGGAAAACCAGCTTGGGTTCAAATAGAAATGAATAAAATTGGTGAAACTATTCCAGAGCAAATTTTGTATAAATGGAATAGTGAGTTGTTTAAAGGAACTAAAAATATATCAATATTAAAGCATCTATTAAAAATATGAAACAGAATTCATATTGAGAGAGGAATTAAAAATGATCAATTACCAAAAATGTTGTTTAAACCAAATCAAATTCTTCCTTTTACTTTTGACTAATTCTTTATTTGACAATTGGTAGAGTAAAGGTTTACAGAGAATAAAAGATTGTATTATAGGATTTTTTTAAACTTTTGATTAATTAAAAGATAAATATAACATACATAATAAGACCATTTTTGCATATTATCAATTAAAAATGTATTTAAAAAATAGACTGGGAGCAGATTTGAGACTCCCTAAACAAAGTCAATTTGAAGATATGATAACAGATATATTTGTTGTTAAGAAATTTATTACTAATATGTATATAAAATTACAAGAGACTGTAAAGAAAAAGATTTATATAAATCAAAAATGCAATGGGATAAAGATTTAATCAGGATTCAGGAGGAGATTTGCTCAAAAATTATGTCCAGGAAGTGTTATGAATACAGTAAATGTTAGATACCAAATGGTTCAATATGATTTTCTTTATCAATTATATTATACTCCATATAAGTTAAATGGACTCCATTCTAATTACTCAAATAAGTGTTTTCGATGTATGAAAGAAATAGGGACTTTTTTTGGCATTCAGTGTGGTCTTGTGAAAAAGTGGAAAGGTTTTGAATTAACTGAGTTTACTATTAGGTCAAATTATGAAAAGGATCCAAGAAAATTTTTACTTGGGGATATATATGAAAAGGATACCACATTGAAATTGGATAAATATCAAGAAAAATTTTTAAGTATTGCAATAGAAACTGCAAAGAAATTTTGACCGATATCGTGGAAAAATGATAAGGAAGTGTTATTAAATAGATGGTCTAGTGAGATGCAAAATTGTATACCTTTGGAAAAAAAAATTACATTTAATTTAAAGAATCAAGTTGAAAATTTTTATAGTATTTGGAAACCATATATGGATTTTATGAATAATTTTCTGTCCATATTTTCTACCTTATCCGCTCCTCTTAATCAGAAATTTTAATAATAATTAATTATTGCATATGCTAGTTATTGTATATTAAATGGTAGGTATTTTTTTTCTTTTATTTCTTTTTCTTACTTTTGGGTGGGAGAAGGATTGGGGAGAAAAATATTTTTATTTTGTATCATTGGATATGGATATTTGATTAATGCTTTATTCATTGGGTTTTTTTTAATTATACAAATAATTAAATAAATTTTCAAAAAAAAGTATCATAATTGTAGGTGGAGAGTTCAATTCTCCACTTCAGAATCATGTCATTCTTGATTTTAACCCGCTGCTTGTTATTGAACATAAAAGCGACTGCACGTTGGGTAAATCGCTTGCTGGCAAGATAGCACCTCCTGTGCCGTACCGCCTCAATGATTGCCTTGGCTTCTTCTCAGTGGAGGAATGCCAGATCTCGGGGCCTTGGAGGGTGAGGGATAAAAATGCTATGAGTGTATATGCCTGGTTAGGCGTGGCGGCCAGGGCAAAGTCGTATGCATCACTCTCCACCTGGAACAGAATGGATTCATCCACAGCACGCACAATGGCCTTGGCAATATTGCCTTTGATGTGGCTAAAGGCTACATGGGCCTCTGCCAACAGGGGAAAGGAGGTGGCTTTTATGAGGGGGCGGGCCTTATCCGCATAGTTGGGGACCCACTGGGCATAATAGGAGAAAAACCCCAGCACCTTTTCAGGGCCTTGAGGACGTAGGGAAGTGGGAGCTGCAACAGGGGGTGATTGCGGATGGATCAAGGCTAATAACTCCGTTCTCCACAACTCGTGTGAGTATAGCCAGGCATGATGTGCAGAAGACACATTTATCTTTGCTGTAGGTGAGGTTAAGGCCTTTAACTCTCTGGAGGAATTTATGGAGGTTGGCGTTGTGGTCCTGCAGATCATGGCTGCAGATAGTGACGTTGATGAGGTAGGTGAATATGGCCCGTGCTTGTTCACCATTCAGTTCATCTCCCTCTGGAAGACGGAGACTCCATTGGTGACCCCAAAGGGGACCCTCAGGAAGTGGTAGAGGTGGGGTACTGGTGGGCTTCCAGGCATGCTGAATTTAAGTCAATAGTGGAAAATACCTGATATTGGGCAATTAGGTTTACCACGTCGGCTATGCGAGGGAGGGGTATGCATCCAGTTATGTAAACCTGTCAATGGTCTGACTGTACTCAATAACAATTCAGTGTTTTACCCCATTTAACCACCTCTACCTGAGCTCTCTAGAGGCTGGTACTGGGTTCAATAATCCCCTCGGTCAGGAATCGACACATCTCTGATTTGATAAAGGCCACATCCCCAGCACTATATCGCCTGCTCTTGGTGGCGATGGGCTCACAATCAGGGTGAGGTTAGCGAACAGAGGTGGATTTATCTGGAAGGTGGACAGCCCATAGGTCGTGCATGGTTGGCAGATTGCTGGTTGGACGTGTTCGGAGGAGAGGGCGGGTGGTTTAAAAACTATTGTATGTAGACTGTGGTGGGGTGGGGGGGGAATGGGGCCTGTCATATTCCATGGAAATGCTCCAGGTGGCAATGAAAGTCCAACCCCAGTAGTATGGGCGCACAGAGATGAGGCATCACAAGTTTTAAATTTTTGTACTCATGGTTAGCATCGCTATGCAGCTGCCGTGGATCTCTGCCGAATGAGACTTAGAGGCCATGAAGTCTTTGTAACTCACTGGTCTCACCATGAGGGAGTAATACTGCACCATATCGAGGTGGATAAAGCTCTCCATCCCACTATCAAAGAGACAGCTCGTCTTGCACCCATTTACCTCTATGTCCATCATCGACCTGGCTAGCCGATGAGGACTGCTGTGGTTGAGCGTGATTGAAGCCTGACTAGCATTGCTGTCTGATCCTCTGTACCGTCTCATAGTCTGGTAAGATGGTGGTGTAGTATCATTGCTGTCTGATCCACTGTACTGGCTCATGGTCTGGTAAAATGGCAGCATCCAAGATGGTGGCCCCCATGACGCGCACACGGTGCTGTTGTTGTTTATCGAAGGTGGCGGCAGCAGCCCCTGCTGCCCACATGCGGCCCTGCTTAGGTTAGAAGGTTGCTTGGATTTGCAAACCTTCGCATGGTGTCCCTTCCTGCAGTTGGAACAGACCACATCCTACATCAGGCAGTGCTTCCTGGGATGCTTCTACTGGCCACTGAAGTAGTATTTCGTGTGCTCGCCAGCAACGGTGGTCATAGTCGGGTTGGGACATAGGTGGCCTGTGATCTTGCATCTCATTGAGAAAGAGGGCTACTTTTAGAGTTTTAAGCTTTCTGCAGCTTCAGTTCACCCTGTTCTAGCAGTCGTTGGTGAATGTAATCTGATCTGATGCCTGCTACACAGGCATCTCAGATCAGCTGCTCGGTGTTCTCCTCTGCTGATACTGCCTTGCAGCCATAGGCCCGTCTGAGGTCTCGCAGGACCTGAAGGTAATCATCGAACAATTCCATGGGTTTCTGCTTACACGTGGCTAGGACATTCATGGTGTAGATGCCATTCACCTGGGCTAAGTACTGGTCTTTCAGAATGTTCATTGGTTTGGCAAATGTCTTGCATTTTCTGACCGTCAGGTAAACAAGGTCCCCGACCCATGAGAACAGTAAGTGCAGCTTGTCTGCGTCAGATTGGACAATTTTGGTAGAGGTCTGCAGAAACACATTGAAGTAACTTAGCCATATTTCAAATTTGTCGGATGCTTTTGGTGATCATGGGTCATTTTCCAGTCTCTCTGGTCTCAGCAACTTGCCCATTCCAAAAATAATTAGGGTCATAAAATAGATGCGCTATCAATAACTCCAAAGACTAGAAGTTACTTGACTGATAGGCTTTTATTACCATAAGCAGAAGGCACGTCTCATGTTGTGACTCGAGACCCGAGTTTGCTCTGGGGGAGGGGTTATGGCATTGCCACTTATATTAGGGGAAATCAAAGGGGAGGAGCCACGAGTACAATCAGCAAGGGGCGGGCCAGCCATACATGTACAAACAGTATTAGCAATGGTTCCACCACAATTATACAAAGTTTCAGAATGGTGTCAATGCCTGCATGGTTTGCAAACCAAAAAAAATGATTGGCAGATGGAGCCATTTTGAACTGTTTTCATGTGCAGGACCAGTTTGGAAAGCTATGATGGCTCACTTGTTTACCAGAGGCACAACAACCAGCTGCATTCCTTTATATTAGTTATTATTACTGCACTTGTGAGATATTTTCTACACTTTTCAAGTCCACAAACTAACTTCCCCAGAGAGAAAGTATGTGAATCAAATTCTTGCACCATCCTTCAGAAAGCCACCAGGATGCACATTTACTGAAGATATGTTTGGAGACTGAGGCTGGAATTTGAAAGCACTCCACCACTAGATTCACGAGGTCAAACCGTGTCCTTTATGTAGCAAAGGCAGAGATACATAACTGATGTTTCAGGCTTGAGCCCTTCATCAAAGGATCTACTTTGATGAAGGGCTCAAGCCCGAAACATCAGTTATGTGTCTTTGCCTTTGCTACATAAAGGACACGGTTTGACCTGCTGATTCTCTCCAGCATTGTATGTTTTTACCTCACATAAAGTTAGATCTACATTCTATTAGGCTGCAGGAGAAACTATTTGAAGCCGCCAGGGGGGCCTAAAAAGATGAGATGTTTCCAAATATTGCCCGTAATATCTGAATTAGATATATTGAAACTAAAAGTGAAATTTCCAATCAAGTATTATTTGTGCATCAGTCTGTTCTCCAACAGGAGTTAAAATGCTGAATTTTCATCATTCTTGCAGTTATTAATTTAATTGCAACTAAAAGAACTAATGTATAACTCAGATTAATTCTGTAATTAAAGTACTTCAGACTTATTGTTTGATCTCTGCTGGCCAGAGGTTTATTGCATTTCTTATATTAATGCACCATTTAACATTTTTGTATTGAAACTTCCATTTGAAATATTTGATTTTAAAGTTTAACGTATTTTTCTATTCCCCACAGTAATGACACTTAGTAACATGTAAGATAAGAGTGTTAAAAGTGACATTTGTAAAAGTTGGGTGTAGGCCAGGAACATTATTAAACTATTGTCAGAAATAAAGTGGAACTACTCAAGGAATTGCTGACAAAACCAGATTAAAAGTTCACCAAATTTCTTCATAGTTCCACTATTTCGACTTTCAATTTAACCTATCAGATCTTTTTCACTGAATTAATGAAAACGAAGTCTCTTCCAGCTTTTAATTGCAAAATTGATATAAAAAAAGATGTTCTAAATCCATAAAATATTGATTACTGACTGACACCACCTACTTACAGCCTGACCTATCCCATAGATTTTGGCCAAAGAGAGTAGTGTTTTAAACAGCCACAGAACATTTTAAATCTCTTATCTGTTTGATCATGGTATTAGTTGCCCAATTTTTGGAATATGTCTATACAGTACAATGTGAATTTGGCTAGCTTTTAGATTATTATGAGCTCCCGTTTCATTTAGTGTGAATATCACTTTAAGGGCTAATACAGGCTGTATGCAAATTCACTGTTTTGTAGAGGAGAAAGAACATTGGGTGCTTTTTCCAGGGACACAGGTGGTGAGAGAGTCATGTGAGTGGATCACTGAAGAAACAGCACTTAAATGGCCAGCAGCCATCTCATCGAACACGGAGTAGGAATTACTCTGCATGTAGGAATTCGGCTGATTCTTTGTGTCAGGAAAAGGAGAATTGCTGCATCGGATTGTGACCAAAGAAATTATCATTTCGATTGACTCTTAGCTAGGTT